>NC_133617.1:519694034-520412034 GCF_048593235.1 Sminthopsis crassicaudata
CCAACAGTTTTTGACAAATAATGAATTCTTATCCCAAAAGGTGTGGCCTGTGGGTTTGTCAAACATTAGATTGCTATAGTTATTGACTATTTTGTGGCCACCTTCATTTGTTTTTGTTTTTTGTTTTTGTTTTTCTTTTTGTTCCCTTGAAATTCTTGACCTTTTGTTCTTCCACATGAATTTTGTTGTTATTTTTTTCTAGCTCAATAAAATAGTTCCTTGGGAGTTTGATTGGTATAGCACTAAATAAATAGATTAATTAGGTAGCATTGTCATCTTTATTATATTCACTTGACCTATCCAAGAGCAATTAATATTTTTGAATTATTTAGATATGACTTTATTTGTGTGGAAAGTGTTTTGTAGTTTTCTTATATAGTTCCTTATTTTCCCTTGGCAAATACATTCCCAAATATTTTATACAATTGACAATTATTTTAAATGGGACTTCTCTTTGAACCTCTTGCTGTTGGATTTTGTTAGTGATGTATAAAAAATGCTGATGATTTATGTGGATTTATTTTGTATACTGCAACTTTTGCTAAAGTTGTGGATTATTTCTAATAGCTTTTTAGTAGAGTCCCTGGGATTCTCTAAGTATACCATCATATTATCTGCAAAGAGTGATAATTTGGTTTTCTCATTACCTACTCAATTTCCTTTAATCTCTTTCTCCACTCTTATTGCCAAAGCTAAGATTTCTAATACGATATTGAATAGTAATGGTGATAGTGGGCAACCTTGTTTCACTCCTAATCTTACTGGGATTGTTTCCAGGTTTTCTTCATTACATATGGTACTTACTGATGGTTTTAAATAGATGCTCCTGACTATTTTAAGGAAAAGTCCATTTATTCCTATACTCTCTAGTGTTTTTAATAGGAATGGATGTTGGATTTTATTAAATGCTTTTTCTGAATCTATTGAGATAATCATATGGTTTTTGTTAATTTGATTATTGATATAGTCAATTATGCTAATAGTTTTCCTAATATTGAACGAGTCCTACATTCCTGGTATAAATCCTACTTGGTCATGGTGTATTATCCTGGGCATGACTTTCTGTAGTCTTTTTGCTAATATCTTCTTTAAGATTTTTTCCTCAATATTCATTAGGGAGATTGGTCTATAATATTCTTTCTCTGTTTTTGTTGTACCTGGTTTAAGTATCAGTACCATGTCTGTGTCAGGAATTTGCTAGGACTCCTCCATTCCCTAATTTTTAAAATGGATTATATAACACTGGAGTTAATTGTTCTTTAAATATTTGGGAGAATTCACATGTAAATCCATCTGGTCCTAGGGATTTTTTCTTAGGGAGTTGATTAATAGCTTGTTCTATTTCATTTTCTAAAATAGAACACTTTAACCAATTTAGTTCATCCTCTGTTAATCTGGGCAACCTATCTTTTTGAGGGTGTTCATCCATTTCATTTATATTATCAAATTTATTGACATAAAGTTGGGTAAAGTAATTTTAGTTATTGCTCTAATTTCCTCTTCATTAGTGAAGAATCTTCCTTTTCATTTTTATGACTATGAATTTGATTTTCCTATTTCCTTTTTCTAATCAAATTTCCAAAGGTCTATTTTTTTTCATAAAAAAGCATCTCTTAGTCTTATTTATTAATTCAATAGTTGTTTTTTTACTTTCAATTTTATTTATCTCTTCTTTTATGTTTAGAATTTCAATTTTAGTGTTTGATTGGTGGTATTAATTTTCTCTTTTTCTAGGTGTTTTAGTTGTAAGCCTAATTCATTGTTCTTCTCTTTCTCTGTTTTATGTAGGTAAGCCTATAGAGATATAAAATTTCTTATTCTTACTGCTTTGGTTGTATCCCAGAAATTTTGGTATGTTCTCTCATTATTGTCATTCTCTTGGGTGAAATTATTAATTATGCATATGATTTGCTGCTTCACTCCTTCATTCTTGTCAACTTCTTTTTCTGCATCTATTGAGATGATATATGTTTTGTGTTAATTTGGTTGTTAATATGGCCAATTGTATTGATAGTTTTCCTAATATTGAACCAGCCCTGCATTCTAGAATAAATCCTATTTGATCATGGTGTATTATCGTGGGTATGATTTTCTGTAGTTTTTTTGCTAATATCTTATTTAAGATTTTAGCATCAATATTCATTAAGAAGATTGGTCTATAAATTTCTTTCTCACTTTTCAACCTACCTGGTTTGAGTATCAGTACCATGTCTGTGTCATAAAAGGAATTTGGTAGAACTTCTTCATTCCCTATTTTTCCAAATATTTTATTTAACATTGGGGCTAATTGTTCTTTAAACGTTTGATAGACATCATATGTAAATCCATCTAGTCCTGGGATTTTTTTTTCTTAGGGAGCTGATTAATAGCTTGTTCTATTTCTTTTTCTGAAATGAGACTATTTAAGCAATTTATTTCCTCCTCTATTAATCTGGGAAGCCTATATTTTTGAACATAGTCATCCATTTCACTTAGGTTGTCAAATTTATTGGAATAAAGTTGGGCAAAGTAACTCCTTATTATTGCTCTGATTTCCTCTTCAATTTTAAGTTTATCAATTTGATTTGTCTCTTTGCTATTTCTGATCAGATTTAGCAAAAGGTTTATCTATTTCATTTTTTTTTCATCAAACCAAGTCTTAGTTTATTTATTAATTTAATAGTTTTTTTTTTTTACTTTCAATATTATTCATTTCTCCTTTTAATTTTAGAATTTCTAGTTTGGTATTTAATTGGGGATTTTTAATTTGGTCTTTTTCAAGCTTTTTAAGCCCAATTCATTGATCTTCTCTTTCTCTATTTTATTTAAGTAAGCCTCTAAAGACATAAAATTTTCCTTTATTACTGCTTTGGCTTCATCTTACAGATTTTGTTATGATGTCTCATAATTGCATTATCTTGAGTGAAATTATTAATTGTGTCTGTAATTTGCTGTTTTACACAATCATTCTTTAAGATGAGATTATTTAGTTTCCAATTACTTTTTTGGCCTATTTACCCCTAACTTTTTGTTGAATGTAGTTTTTATTGTATTATAATATGAAAAGAAAGCATTCACTATTTCTGCCTTCCTGCATTTAATTCTGAGGTCTTTATGTACTAATATATGGTCAATTTTTGTATAGGTTCCATGAGCTGCTGTGAAGAAGGTATACTCCTTTCTATCACCCTTAAGTTTTTTTCCAAAGATCTATCATACCTAATTTTTCTAAGATTCTATTTAACTCTTTAATTTCTTTCTTATTTGTTTTGTGGTTTGATTTATCTAATTCTGAGAGTTTAAGGTCGAGATCTCCCACTATTATCATTTGCTATTTCTTCTTGCAACTCTCTTAACTTCTCCTTTAGGAAGTTAAATGCTATACTACTTTGTGCATATATGTTTAGTATTGATATTGCTTCATTATTTATGGTACCCTTTAGCAAGATATAGTTTCCTTCCTTATCTCTTTTAATTAGATCAATTTTTGTTTGCTGTACAATTCCCTTTCCACCTCTATTTTTTTTTTTATATTATAAATGTGAAATCAAATTATACATGTACTCTCTATGTATACCCATAACAGAAATGCAATTCTCAAGAGTTATTTTTACCTTTTTATGCTTCTCTTAAGTCCTATATTTGGAGGTCAATTTTTTTTTTCTTTAGCTTTGTTTTTTTTTCATCAGAAATAAATGGAATTCCCCAGTTTTATTGAATGCCCATCTTCTTCCCTGGAAGAAAATGATCAGTTTAGCAGGGTAGTTTATTTTTGGATTCATTTCAAGTTCCTTTGTCTTTCAGAATGTCAGATTCCAGGCCCTTCTCTCCTTTAATGTGGATACTTCTAGGTCCTCCATAATCCTTATTGTGGCTTTTTGGTATTTGAATTTCTTTTTTGGATGTTTATAATATTTTTTTCTTGATCCAGTTTTTTTTTTCTTTTTTCTGGAATTTAGTCACAATATTCCTTGGAATTTTAATTTTGGGTATCTTTCAGGAGGTGTTTGATGAAGTCTTTCAATAACTATTTTACCTTCTGTTTGCCTTGCATCTGTGCAATTCTCTATGATGATTTCCTGAAAAATAGTTCCAAGACTCTCTTTTGACATGATTTTCAGGGAGTCCAATAATCCTTAGAATATCTCTCCTAGATCTATTTTCCAGATCTGTTGTTATTCCCAAATAGGTATTTAACATGTTTCTTTTTCCTATTTTTTAATTTTTTTTTGGTTTTGCTTAACTGATTCTTGATGTTTCCTTGAGTCATTAATTTCCATTTGTTCAGTTCTGATTTTTAATGAGTTATTTTATTAATTTATTTTTTTACTTCTTTTTTTGTATATGTCCAATTGAGTTAAATGAGTTGTTTTTGTTCCTGTGGATTTTTTTTTCCATTTCAGAAAAAATTTTAAGAAGTTTTCTTTTTCCAATTCTCAAATTCTGTTTTCCTAGGAGTTCTTTATCTTTTCCAATTTGCATTTCAGGGAGTTGTTTTCTTTTCCACTTCATCAATCTTTCTTTTAATGAGTCATATGCCTTTGCTAAACTCTCTTGCAGAGTTTTCCTTTCCTTTCCCCATTCTTCTTGTAGTTCTCTTTTAAGATGCTTTTTAATTTCTTCTAAGAGAGCCTTGTGTTGTGGGGACTAGGTTATATCACCTATTTGGTGTTTGTCTGCTATTAGAAAGAAAGAAAATCTGCTATTAGTATCTTTAGGTTTGGAAATCTCTTCTCTTTCACTATAGAAGGTGTCTGTAGTCAGTGCCCACTTTGCTTTTTACTCATTTAAAAAAAAATCTTTGGAACCTGGCTTTAGAGCAAGGAGGTTCCAAGCTTCCTCTACAAATCAGGAAGGGAGAGTAACTGCACTAGGAAGAGCAGCTGCACTTGGAAGAGAAGTTGGGATCACTGGTATCATGCTGAGTCACTCCCTGTGCTGGTTGGAAGTGGCCAAGTCCTGTGGGACTCCAGCATTTTGGGGTTCACTCTTTACCTTTTGCATTTGTGTTAGATGTTTTACAACTTGTCTGCTAATCTACTGGTGTTCAACCAAGGCAGAGTAACCAACACTGGTAGAATCCTCCCCGTAGATTCTCCACCCAGCAGAGACCGCATCTCACCCCCAGTCTGGTGAGCCTTTGCTGGCCTCAGTGCTCTGCCTTCCTGCCTGCACTGGCCTCCTTCCATACCTAATCAAGATAGACCTTTTCTGGGGATCTTCCAAATTATCTTCTGCTGGTAATTTGATATACACTCAATATTCATACATTCTGACAGTCAAGTACTATTTCAGAGGCTGAATTTTGTAATTAGTAGTGAGGGTAGTAGGAGAACTCAGAAAGAAGCCTGTGTCCTCTCCACCATCTTGGCTCTGTGCCTCCCCCCCCCCATTTTTTATACTTTTCTAAGTAAATATAATAAGATATTCAATTTTTGATAATGATGGATTTGAGATTACAAATAAGACAAATAAAAACATTTTTTTAAAAATATTTGCAATGTATCATTTTCAATGTATATTGATGGTGACTACTTGGATCACCTTTAAACAGTCTAATTAAAAACAAACAAACAAAAAAAAAACAATAAAAAACTTCCTCCTCTGATCTCATTGCTGTCTTTCTCTTTTCATGACAAGAACTGGCTTATAGCCAGCATATTTAATATTAGGATGAAATGAAGCAAAGGGAAGTCATTAAATGATTAGCTAAAGTTAGTTTGCATAGCCTTCATATAGCATAGATATGCAATAAGAATATCATAGCAATAAGGTATTTAATACAAAGTTTCCTTAATTTCTTATTTAAATTCAATCTATTTATAAGAGCAAAGTATGTTGATTTCAGTGGTTTCCACAGAGGTAACCTTTTGGGGAGGACACTATATGAATTGTCCTTTTTATGTTCCCAGGAGGGCAGAAAGCTGCAAACATAGTAAAGAGGACCCCAGACAGCTAAATCAAGTAAGACCCAGTTTGAATCTTGTCCCATTCTGAGTCTTACCCCATTTTCAGAGTATTCCAACTCTGATTAGAAACAATTTAGCCTTTTACTAACTTAAGCCATATTGACAGAGACAGGGAAGTAACTCTGGTATAGTGGGAAGAACCTTGGTAGGTAGTGGCCATACCATTTTGATTTCTATAACATTGGGCATTTTTTTTATCAAATTGATATTGATATCTACATTTAGGAGGCAAAAGTATGGCAAAAAGAAACTTTTTTTTCCTCCTGCCTTTATGAAATGTGTATTTTAGAGCAATAATTAAAGGAGATTTCTTACTGTTTAGGAAGAACAGAAAAAAATATATAATGAAAAGAGGGGAGCAATAACTTTTTTTTTTTATTGAGTTTTCTTTTACCTACCATGGTGCATATGATAGAACATCAGGCTTGGAATCAGGAAGACACATCTTTCTTAGTTCAAATATGTTCTCAGGCACTAGCTATGTGACCCTAGACAAGTTACTTAATCCTGTTTGCCTCATTTCTTCATGTATAAAATGACATGGAGAAGGAAATGAAAAATCACTGTAATGTCTTTGCCAGGAAAACTCCAAATGGAATCACAGAAAGCTCATGAGTAAACAACAAAATAATTACCTAAATTACTTCATATTTTCTTTGTCTCTTGCTCAACTTTTTCTCTATATTACTCTATATTCTCTATATTACTAACAAGTTTCTGTGTTAATCTCATTTCTTTCTTAATTGAGTGATATAACATGTAGCTTCTCCAATTACTTTCAATTAATATTGCTCAAAGATAGAAAAGCTGAACTAAGATGGCAGAGTAAAGAAAGATATTTCATATCCCAACTCTTCTAAAAACTCTTACAATTTTATTCTAGAGAGGCAGAATCAACAAAAAGATGGAGTAATTTTTTCCTAGTCCAAGGCAAGTTAGAAAGTAAGCAGGAAAAAAGTGTTACACCAGAATGACAAAAGAGCAGAATCCAGATCAAACTGCACCAGTGGAGATAGGTCCCAGAAAACAAATTGTAGGCTTTGAGGGAGACTGAATCAATGGCAGCAGTGGTGGTTTCCAGAACTCTTAGTCCAAAAATAGTAAGATAATTGACCAATGGGTCAGAATGAAAACCACAGAAGTACCTTTGCTGGAGCTAGGGCAGGATTCTGCTATATTTCATATATTTGGATCAGGGCTACAGAACAGATCTTATGGCAGTAGGGGAACATGGACATGCATCACAGTTCCAGATTTGTAACTGATCACTCAAGTAACTGATACTTGTAACTGTAGCGAGCTGTCGTCTCTAGAAGCTGCTGGATCACTCTCTGGGAAGAGATCTGCTGTGTCTTCTACTCAAATCTCTCTGACAGATTCTTCTTCCTGTAACGAACCGTTGTCTCCAGGCAGTTGCTAGAAGTGACTTCCCTTCCTGCAGAGAGCCCCGTCAAGCCTGATGCAATGCAGAGTCTTCTTCTTGAATCCTGGCTCTGAATCTCCTCCAGCTCTTATCCTTCTCCAGGCCGATCTGCTCTCTGGGCCCAATGCTGTCTCTTTTATCCTCCCAGAGAATGGGCATGGGATAATGCAAGGGCTTCTGGGAAGAACCACCCCAGCCAATGAGCTTGCCCCCTCTATCAAGTCAACCTAAATTCTCACCTTGTAATTATCCAGACAACCTGAATTCTCACCTTGTCACTGTCCAGACAACCCGAGTTCTCACCTAGTAATCCTAACATCTCCCCCTTTCTTTTGATTTAGAACATAGGACAGTCATGACCTTGAAACATAAATCCATCAATATGGGAAGTATTACAGATAATTACATAAATTACATAAGCACATAGTAACATAGTAACATAATACATTCTAGAAGTATATAACAAATAACATAATCAAATAATCATAAATTGAAAATTTATAAATGTCCATAAGTCCATTGTCCATTAGTCTCATCTTGTGTGAGGAAGTCCAATGATTCCTGCTGGTTTTTAAAGTTCTTTAACAGTCTTCTTATTATCCATGCTCTTTCAGTGTCAGATGTTTCTTAGATCTTCTCCTTTATTTTGAGGTCTTTCTCTTTTTCTGTCTCTCTCTGATGGACAAGGCGAATATGACTCGTTGGCACCCATCTGATTCCTTCTCCTGCTGAAGAAATACAAGCAAACCCTCTCCCCCAGGCAGTTAACCTCTCTGGTCCCTTCCATTCACCACTTTCTGGATCTCTCCACATCACCTGGCGATTATCTAAGGACAGTGGAGATGCTCGCACTGGACACTGCCCTTCTGGTGGGTTATAAAACCTGTCTGCCGGAGCCAGTGCATCTTTGTCAAAAATTAGAAAATTAATGGTATAGAGAACTAAATTTAGAAGTTCCCTAGGGCTACCTGTGGCTCCCCCTTTCTTTTGTTTTTGGAGGAGTGTCTTAATATCTCTCTTTCTTCTCTCTACTATTGCCTGCCCTTGAGGATTAAAGGGTATGCCCGTGGTATGTAAAATCTTATACTGTGCACAAAAGTGTGTAAAATGTTTGGATGTATATGCAGGTCCATTGTCTGTTTTTATTGCTTGTGGCACACCCATAATTGCAAAAGCTTGTATAAGGAATTCAGTGACCACTCGGGCTGTCTCTTTTGCTGCTAGCATTGCAAATGTGAATCCTGAAAAGGTGTCTACCACGACATGAATAAAAGATAGACGACCAAAAGATTTATAATGGGTCACATCCATTTGCCAGATTTCATTGGGTCTCAAACCACAAGGATTCTTCCCTGGAGGGAGTGTAGGAGCATGGAAAGGAAGACAAGCTGTACAGCTTTTTACTATGCTCCTAGCTTCCTCTCTTGTGATTCCAAATTGTAAACGTAAAGCTCGAG
The DNA here is from genome assembly GCF_048593235.1 of Sminthopsis crassicaudata. Lineage (NCBI taxonomy): Eukaryota > Metazoa > Chordata > Mammalia > Dasyuromorphia > Dasyuridae > Sminthopsis > Sminthopsis crassicaudata. The sequence goes on from NC_133617.1 coordinate 519,702,863, forward strand.
CAGCCTGTCTCTTTTATCCTCCCAGAGAATGGGCATGGGATAATGCAAGGGCTTCTGGGAAGAACCACCCCAGCCAATGAGCTTGCCCCCTCTATTAAGTCAATCTGAGTTCTCACCTTGTAATTATCCAGACAACCTGAATTCTCACCTTGTCACTGTCCAGACAACCCGAGTTCTCACCTAGTAATCCTAACATGTAACTGTATACTCTGAAGAGTATACAGTTCAGAAAAGTAGTAAATATACTTCTCCCTAAATCACACCACCTTGGAAAGGCCAAAACTTACAATTCACCAGAATTACCTCTGAAAAAAGCTGAAAAAAAAAACAATAATAAAAACAATTTTTTTTGAAACTTGGGAGAATGCCCCCACCCCTTGGGAAGCAGATCCCCACTTTAACACAGAGTTAAAAGTCAAGAAATAATAAGAAAATGAAGAAACATTTTTTTTAAATTCTGACCATAAGAGCCAAGAGGGAGGAAAGAAGCCAGAACATTGCCTGAACCCTTCAAGTTTCCCTTGAAAACAATTCTAAATCAATGTTCTGAATGGATTCTGGAGTGACAAAATTAACAAACATGTAAAGTGAAACAATTTTTCAGCTTAAGATATATGGAATGATTTCTGAAAAGGTCTGTCTCACTTAGGCAAGGAGGAATGCAGCCCAGTGCAGGCACAGGAGAGGGAATTTAGTGAGAGGCTTCTAGATAAAACACAGACCAGCACTGACAGCCATTCTAAATTGACTCAGAGGGACAGTGGTTCAGCAGTTCAGCTGTGACATATCCAACCCAAGCAGAGAATGCAAATTTTGATCCCCCAAATCTGATCATAACAGGTGGAAGTAGGCCAAGGCAACCAGCAGAGTGGGAAAGCTGCTAGCACTTTTAGCCACAGCAGGACAAGGCATTATCCCTTTGCAAAAAAAAAAAAAAAAAAAAAAAAACAAAAAAACAAAACAAAACAAAAAAAAAACCTGAGGATAATTGGTGAGGGAAAAGATGAAAGCATAGAGAAGAGTACAAATGAAAAAAAATAGGATGGAGGGAAATAGAGTTGATAATAATAACTGTGAATGAGAATGGGAGAATATTTCCGTAAGTCACAAATAGATAACAGAGTGTCTTAAAAGTCAGAAACATGAAATATGTTGCTTGCAAGAAACACATTTGAAGCAAAGTGGCACACACAGAAAAAAGGTAAATGGTTGAAACAGAATCTATTATGGTTCACTTGAAGTTTAAAAAAAAAGCAGAGGCGGCAATCCTGATCTCAGTTCAAATAAAAGTAAAAATAGACCTAGTTAAAAGAGATAAAGAAGAAACTACATCTTGCTGAAGGGTACCATAGAACATGAAGTAATATCAATACTAAACATATATGCATCATACTGTGTAGCATCCAAATTCTTAGTGAAGAAGTTAAATGAGCTTCAGGCAGAAATAGAGAAAAAAACTATACTAGTCAGGGATCTCAATCTCTTCTCAGAACTAAATCTAACCACAAAATAAACAACAAACAAGTTAAGGAGATGAATAGTATTTTCGAAAAGTTAGTATAAAAGCCCTCTGAATAAAACTGAGTGGGGATAAAAAAAAATGTAGTTTTTTTTTTTTTTTTCCCCTGAAGAGTATGCTACACCTACACAAAAAGTGAACATGAATTAGGGAATAAAAACCTCACTACCAAATTCAGAAATGCAGAAATATTAAATGCATCCTTTTCAGATCATGATGGAATAAAAATTGCATGCAATCAAAGGCCATGGAAAAATAGACCAAAAATTAACTAGAAACTAAATAGCCTGAGATTAAAGAATTGCTGGATCAAACAACAAATCATAGAAATAATCGATGTCATCCAAGAGAATGACAATAATGAGACAACCCACCAAAATTTATGGGATAAAGCCAAAGCAGTTGCTGGGGGAAATTTTATATCTCTAGAGGTTTACATTTTAAAAATAGAGAAAGAGATCACTAAAGTAGGCATGTATAAGGGTTCATAAGAGAGATCAGGCAAGCATAGTTAGGATATAACACAGGTCTATGGCCTGGAGGTCCCTGGACATGATTGGGTATAAGTACATAGGGCTTTCCTTCTTGGGTAGGACTTCTAGCCATGATGGGTATCCTAATTACTCTTAAATGGAGTCAGGACTGGGAAGTATCTCTGTCTCTGATTGATTATGTAGGGTGACCTGCATATAAACTCAGTGGAGGAGGAACCCTACCCATTTTTACCTGGAGTGTGGCCACGGGGAGAGAGACTAAGATAGTGCAGGAGGTCATAGGGTGAAGTGTAAACCATGTGAAATAGTCTAAGATTGCCTGCTAAAACTCTTGGGGTGCTTTATTGTGCTTAAACTGTGTCAGTATGAGATATCAGCCAGAGGATTTCTGAAGGTCTCAGGAAGAGATAAGATTGATAATATTTACCAGAGATTTCTCTGCTACTCTTGGAATTAGGAGAGAACTGGCAATAGCAAAGACAACAATAGTATCTTGCAGACATGGGAATAAAAAAAGCTAGAAGAATAAATTAAAAATCCAAAATTAAATACCAATTTACTGATTTTTAAAATCAAAAGATCAATAAAAGTGAAAATAATATAACTATTGAAATAATAAGTAAATTGAAGAATTGGTTTTATGTAAAAAAAACATTAGACTAGATAAATATGTTCCCAATTATATGCCAAATTTAATTAAAATGGATGGATAATTATATGAAATATAAATTGTTCAGATTAGCATAACAGGAAATAAAATACTTAATCCCATTTTAAAAAATAATTTGAACAATCCATCAATGAACTCCTTAAGGAAAGAAAAAAAAATTCCAGAACAGATAGATTTACAAGTGAATTCCAACAAACATTTGAAGAACAATTTATTCCAATAATATATAAACTATTTGGAAAAAAATAAATGAGGAAGGATTCCTGCAAAATTCTGTTTATGACATAGATATCTACTTATATATAAACCAGGAAGAAAAAAAAATTTATAGGACAAGTTACCTAATGAATACTGGTGAAAAAATATATTACAGAAAATATTAGCAAAGAGATTATATCAATTTATCACCAGGATAAAACATTAAGATCATGTGGGATTTATATTATGAATGTACAGATGTTTTAATGTGAGAAAAATGATTTGCATAATTGATCATATTAAAAACCTAACAGAAATTACATGACAATTTCAATAGATTCAGAAAAGGCATTTTACAAAACCCAACACCTATTCCTAATAAAAACACTGTGAAGTGTAGGAATAAAGGAAGTTTTCCTTAAAGTGATAAGTAACATATATCCAAAATCACCCTCAAGTATTATGAGTAATAGGGTTTTTAAAAAGATAAATGGTGAAACAAGGATGTACAATATTACCACTATTATGCAATATACAACAGAAAATTTAGCTTTAGCAATGAGAGAATAAAGAAAAAATTGAAGGAATTGTAAGCAATGAAGAAACAAAACTACCCTTTTTTAAAAATTTTATTTATTTATGATTTTTTTCACAGTATATATGCATGAGTAATTTTTTTTAATAATATTATCCCTTGTATTCATTTTTCCAAATTATCCCCTCCCTCCCTCTACTCCCTCCCCTGGATGACAGGCAATCCCATACATTTTACATATGTTACAATATAACCAAGATACAATATATGTGTGTAAATACCATTTTCTTGTTACACATTAAGTATTAGATTCCGAAGGTATAAGTAACCTGGGTAGATAGACAGTAGTGCTAACAATTTACATTCACTTCCCAGTGTTCCTTCTCTGGGTGTAGCTGTTTCTGTCCATCATTGATCAACTGGAAGTGAGTTGGATCTTCTTTATGTTGAAAATATCCACTTCCATCAGAATACATCTTCATACAACATTGAAGTATACAGCGATCTTCTGGTTCTATTCGTTTCACTCAGCATGAGTTGATGTAAGTCTCTTCAAGCCTCTCTTTATTCCTCCTGCTGGTCATTTCTTACAGAGCAATAATATTCCATAACCTTCATATATCATAATTTACCCAACCATTCTCCAATTGATGGACATCCATTCATCTTCCAGTTTATAGCCACACGAAAAGAGCTGCCATAAACATTTTGGCACATACAGATCCCTTTCTGCTCTTTGGTATTTCTTTGGGATATAAGCCCAATAGCAGCAATGCAAGATCAAAGGGTATGCACAGTTTGATAACTTTTTGGACATAGTTCCAAAGTGCTCTCCAGAATGGCTGGATTCTTTCACAACTCCACCAACAATGTATTAGTGTCCCAGTTTTCCCACATCCCTTCCAACATTCATCATTATTTGTTCCTGTCATCTTAGCCAATCTGACAGGTGTGTAGTGGTATCTCAGAGTTGTCTTAATTTGCATTTCTCTGATCAGTAGTGATTTGGAACACTTTCATATGAATGGATATAATTTCAATTTCATCATCTGAGAATTGTCTGTTCATATCCTTTGTCAATTTATAAATTGGAGAATGGTTTGATTTCTTATAAATTAGGATCAATGCTCTATATATTTTGGAAATGAGACCTTTATCAGAACCTTTAACTTTAAAAATATTTTCCCAATTTGTTACTTCCTTTCTAATCTTGTTTGCATTAGTATTGTTTGTACAGAAACTTTTTAGTTTGATGTAATAAAAATCTTCTATTTTGTGATCAATAATGATCTCTAGTTCTCCTCTGGTCATAAATTCCTTCCACCTCCACAGGTCTGAGAGGTAGACTATTCTCTGTTCCTCTAATCTATTTATTATCTCCCTCTTTATGCCTAAATCATGGACCCATTTTGATCTTATCTTGGTATATGGTGTTAAGTGTGGATCCATATCTAATTTCTGCCATACTTATTTCCAGTATTCCCAACAGTTTTTTTTTCCAAATAATGAATTTTTATCCCTAATGTTGGTATCTTTGGGTTTGACAAAGACTAAATTGCTATAAACGTACCGTTTTTTGTCCTTTGTATCTAATCTGTTCCACTGATCTACCGGTCTATTTCTTAGCCAATACCAAATGGTTTTGGTGACTGCTGCTATATCATATAGCTTTAGAGCAGGTACACTTAGACCACCTTCATCTAACTTTTTTTTTATTAGTTCCCTTGCAATTCTCGACATTTTATTCTTCCTTATGAATTTTGTAGTTATTTTTTCTGGGTCATTTAAATAGTTTCTTGGGAGTCTGATTGGTATAGCACTAAATAAATAGATGAGTTTGGGGAGTATTGTCATCTTTATTATATTTGCTCGGCCTATCCAAGAGCACTGAATGTCTTTCCAATTATTTAAATCTGACTTCATTTTTGTGGCAAGTGTTTCTTAATCTTTCTCATATAATTCCTGACTAGTCTTTGGTAGATGGATTCCCAAATACTTTATACTCTCAACATTTGTTTGGAATGGAATTTCTCTTTGTATCTCTTGCTGTTGCATTTTGTTGGTGATATATAAAAATGCTAAGGATTTATGTGGATTTATTTTGTATCCTGTAACTTTGCTAAAATTCTGAATTATTTCTAATAGCTTTTTAGCAGAGTCTTTGGGGTTCTCTAAGTATACCATCATGTCATCTGCAAAAAGTGATAGTTCGATTTCCACATTTCCTACTCTAATTCCTTGAATCTCTTTCTCAGCTCTTATTGCAGAGGTTAGCATTTCTAGTACTATATTGAATAGTACTGGTGATAGTGGGCAACCTTGTTTCACTCCTGATCCTACTGGGAAAGGCTGCAGTTTATTTCTATTGCATATTATGCTTATTGATGGTCATAAATAGATGTTCCTGATTATTCTAAGGAATAGTCCATTTATTCCTATACTCTCAAGCGTTTTTAGTAGGAATGGATGTTGGATTTTATCAAATGCTTTTTCTGCATCTATTGACATGATCATATGGTTTTTATTAATTTGATTATAAATATGGTCAATTATACTAATAGTTTTCCTAATATTAAACCAGCCCTGCAGTCCTGGTATAAATCCTATTTGATCATAGTGTATTATCCTGGGGATGATTTTCTGAAGTCTCTTTCCTAATATCTTATTTAAGATTTTAGCATCAATATTCATTAAGGAAATTGGTCTATAATTTTCTTTCTCAGTTTTCGATCGACCTGGTTTAGGTATCAGTACCATGTCTGTGTCATAAAAGGAGTTTGGTAGGACTCCTTCATCCCCTATTTTTTCAAATAGTTTATATAGCATTGGGGCTAATTGTTCTTTAAATGTTTGGTAGAATTCACATGTAAATCCATCTGGTCCTGGGGATTTTTTCCTGGGTAGTTGATTAATAGCTTGTTCTGTTTCTTTTTCTGAAATGGGACTATTTAAGTAATTTGTCTCCTCCACTATTAATGTAGGAAGCCTATATTTTTGGAGAAAGTCATCCATTTCACGTAAGTTATCAAATTTATTGGCATAAAGTTGGGCAAAGTAACTCATTATTTCTCTAATTTCCTCTTCATTGGTGGAAAGGTTCCCCATTTTCATTTGTAAGACTAACAATTTGATTTTCCTCTTTGCTTTTTCTGATCAGATTTACCAAAGGTTTATCTATTTTATAGGCTTTTCCTAAAACCAACTCTTTGTTACATTTATTAATTCAATAGTTTTTTTTTTTACTTTCAATATTATTGATTTCTCCTTTTAATTTTAGTATTTTAAGTTTGATTTTTGGTTGGGGGTTTTTAATTTGGTCTTTTTCTAGGTTTTTAAGTTGCAGGCACAATTTGTTATTCTTCTCTTTCTCTATATTGTTCAAATAAGCCTCTAAAGATATAAAATTTCCCCTTATTACTGCTTTAGCTGCATCTCACAGATTTTGGTATGATGTCTCATCATTGTCATTATCTTGGGTGAAATAATTAATTGTTTCTATAATTTGCTGTTTCACCCAGTCATTCTTTAAGATGAGATTATTCAGTTTCCAATTACTTTTTGGTCTATTTACCCCTAACTTTTTACTGAATGTAGCTTTTATTGCATTGTGATCTGAGAAGAAGACATTTATTATTTCTGCCTTCCTACATTTAATTTTGAGATCTTTATGTCCTAATATATGGTCAATTTTTGTATAGGATCCATGAACTGCTGAGAAGAAAGTATATTCCTTTCTATTGCCATTCAGTTTTCTCCAAAGGTCTATCATACCTAGTTTTTCTAATGTTCTATTTACTTTTTTAATTTCTTTCTTGTTTGTTTTGTGGTTTGATTTGTCTAAATTTGAGAGTGCAAGGTTGAGATCTCCCACTATTATAGTTTTACTGTTTATTTCTTCTTGCAATTCTCTCAACTTTTCCTTTAGAAAGTTAGATGCTATACCACTTGGTGCATATATGTTTAGTATTGATATGGCTTCATTATTTATGCTACCTTTCAGCAGGATATAGTTTCCTTCCTTATCTTTTTTAACTAGATCAACTTCTGCTTTTGCTTGATCTGAGATAAGGATGGCTACCCCTGCTTTTTTGGCTTTACCTGAAGCATAATAGATTCTGCTCCAACCTTTTACCTTTACTCTGTATGTATCTCCCTGCTTTAAGTGTGTTTCCTGTAAACAACATATTGTAGGGTTCTGACTTTTGATCCAGTCTGCTATCTGTCTCTGTTTGATGGGAGCGTTCATCCCATTCACATTTACAGTTAAAATTACTCATTCTGTATTTCCTGCCATCATATTATCCCCAGATTATGCTTTTTCCCTTGACCCCCCTGAACCCCGTCCCCTATATTTAATTTATAGACCCCACTTGTGATGCACAGCCCTACCTACCTTTTTTTTAGTATCCCTCCCCCCTCCTTCCAAGTTCCGTCCCTTATTCCCCTTTTCCTTTTCCCATTTCTTCTCCCTCCTTTTAATGAGGTGAGAGATAATTCTCTGAAAAACAAATATATCAATTATTTACTCTTTGAGACTATTCTGATGAGAGTAAGATTCACACAATGTTTCTTCCCCTCTCTAAATTCCCTCAGATATGGTATATTTTCTATGCCTCTTCTTGGGATGTAGTTTCTCTCTTTTATTACTCCTTCCCCTTTTTCTGATACTACCCCCTTCCCTTTACTACTCCCCCCTTTTTTTTCTATCAGTAAAATCAAATTATCCATGTGTACTTTCTATATATCCACAACAGAGATACAGTTCTCAAGGGTTCTGTGTACCTTTTTCTGTTTCTCTTCAGTGTTGTGGATGTAGATCAAATTTTTTGTTTAAGTCTGTTTTTTTTTTCTTAGAAACATATGGAATTCCTCTATTTCATTGAATGATCATCTTCTTCCATGGAAAAAAAAAATGCTAAACTTAGCTGGGTAGTTTATTTTTGGTTGCAATCCTTGATCTTTTGCCTTTCAGAATATCAGGTTCCAGACCCTTTGATCTTTTAATATAGAGGCAGCCAGATCTCTAGTGACCCTTATTGTGGCCCCATGATATTTGAATTGCTTTTTTCTAGCTGCTTGCAATATTATTTCCTTTGTGTGGTAATTCTGCAGCTTAGCCACAATATTCTGTGAAGTTTTTTTTGTTTTTTTTGTTTTTGTTTTTTTTAGGGTCTTTTTCTTTTTCTTTTTTTTTTTTTTTTTTTTTAGATCAATTTGGCTTTAATGGAGCAGCATTGATGGAAGAAATATGAAATGATTGGAACTTGGTTATGAAAAATTTTAAAGACCAAACACAAGTCTATCCTAGAGACTCATAGGAAAAGTTGTATTACTATTCTGAGAAATTTTCACTGGTAGAGAGGCTGGTCAAGATGGTCTCATCTAAAAAGACCTTTAATTTTAATATTCTTTTTTTTTTTCATATTTTTTAATTATATATATATATATATATTATAATATTATCCCTTGTATTCATTTTTCCAAATTACCCCCCCTCCCTCTATTCCCTCCCCCCGACGACAGGCAATACCATACATTTTACATGTGTTACAATATAGTCTAAGTACAATACATGTGTGTGAATATCATTTTCTTGTTGCACAATAAACATTAGAATCCGAAGGTACATGCAACCTGGGCAGACAGATATTAGTGCTAACAATTTACATTCCCCTCCCAGTGTTTCTTCTCTGGGTGTAGCTACCTCTGTCCATCATTGATCAACTGGAAGTGAGTTGGATCTTCTTTATGTTGAAGATTTCCACTTCCATCAGAATACATCCTCATACAGTATTGTTGTTGAAGTATAAAGTGATCTTCTGGTTCTGCTCATTTCACTCAGCATCAGTTGATTTAAGTCTCTCCAACCCTCTCTGTATTCCTCCTGCTGGTCATTTCTTACCGAGCAATAATATTCCATAACCTTCATATACCACAATTTACCCAACCATTCTCCAACTGATGGACATCCATTCATCTTCCAGTTTCTAGTTACAACAAAAAGAGCTGCCACAAACATTTTGGCACATATATGTTTCTTTCTGCTCTTTAGTATTTCTTTGGGATATAATCCCAGTAGTAGCGCTGCTGGGTCAAAGGGTATGCACAGTTTGATAACTTTTTGGGCATAATTCCAGATTGCTCTCCAGAATGGCTGGATTCTTTCACAACTCCACCAGCAATGTATTAGTGTCCCAATTTTCCCACATCCCCTCCAACATTTGTCATTATTTGTTCCTGTCATCTTAGCCAATCTGACAGGTATGTAGTGGTATCTCAGAGTGGTCTTAATTTGCATTTCTCTGATCAGTAGTGATTTGGAACACTCTTTCATGTGAGTGGATATAGTTTCAATTTCTTCCTCTGAGAATTGTCTGTTCATATCCTTTGACCATTTATTAATTGGAGAATGGTTCGGTTTCTTATAAATTATGGTCAGTTCTCTATATTTTGGAAATGAGACCTTTGTCAGAACCTTTGTTTTTAAAAATATTTTCCCAATTTGTTACTTCCCTTCTAATCTTGTTTGCATTAGTATTATTTGTACAGAAACTTTTTAGTTTGATGTAATCAAAATCTGCTATTTTGTGATCAATAATGATCTCTAGTTCTCCTCTGGTCATAAATTCCTTCCTCCTCCACAAGTCTGAGAGGTAGATTATCCTCTGTTCCTCTAATCTATTTATTATCTCCCTCTTTATGCCTAAATCATGGACCCATTTTGATCTTATCTTGGTATATGGTGTTAAGTGTGGATCCATATCTAATTTCTGCCATACTAATTTCCAGTTTTCCCAACAGTTTTTTCCGAATAATGAATTTTTATCCCTAATGTTGGAATCTTTGGGTTTGTCAAAGATTAGATTGTTATAGATGTACCCTTTTTTGTCCTTTGTATCTAATCTGTTCCACTGATCTACCGGTCTATTTCGTAGCCAATACCAAATGGTTTTGGTGACTGCTGCTATATAATATAGTTTTAGATCAGGTAAACTTAGACCACCTTCCTCTGAGTTTTTTTTCATTAGTTCCCTTGCAATTCTTGACCTTTTATTCTTCCATATGAATTTTGTTGTTATTTTTTCTAGGTCATTAAAATAGTTTCCTGGGAGTCTGATTGGTATAGCACTAAATAAATAGATTAGTTTGGGGAGTGTTGTCATCTTTATTATATTCGCTCGGCCTATCCAAGAGCACTGAATGTCTTTCCAATTATTTAAATCTGATTTTATTTTTGTGGCAAGTGTTTTGTAATTTTTCTCATATAATTCCTGACTTTTCTTTGGTAGATGGATTCCCAAATATTTTATACTCTCAACATTTGTTTGGAATGGAATTTCTCTTTGTATCTCTTGCTGTTGCATTTTGTTAGTGATATATAAAAATGCCGAGGATTTATGTGGATTTATTTTGTATCCTGCCACTTTGCTGAAATTTTGAATTATTTCTAGTAGCTTTTTAGCAGAGTCTTTGGGGTTCTCCTAGTATACCATCATGTCATCTGCAAAAAGTGATAGTTTAATTTCCTCATTTCCTACTCTAATTCTTTGAATCTCTTTCTCGGCTCTTATTGCCGAGGCTAGTGTTTCTAGTACTATATTGAATAGTAATGGTGATAGTGGACAACCTTGTTTCACTCCTGATCTTACTGGGAAAGGTTGCAGTTTATTTCTATTGCTTACTGATGGTCTTAAATATATACTCCTGATTATTCTAAGGAATAATCCATTTATTCCTATACTCTCAAGAGTTTTTAGTAGGAATGGATGTTGGATTTTGTCAAATGCTTTTTCTGCATCTATTGAGATGACCATATGGTTCTTATTAATTTGATTATTAATATGGTCAATTATATTAATAGTTTTCCTAATATTAAACCAGCCCTGCATTCCTGGAATAAATCCTACTTGATCATAGTGTATTATCTTGGAGATGATTTTCTGAATTCTTTTTGCTAATATCTTATTTAAGATTTTAGCATCAATATTCATTAAGGAGATTGGTCTATAATTTTCTTTCTCAGTTTTCGATCTACCAGGTTTAGGTATCAGTACCATGTCTGTGTCATAAAAGGAATTTGGTAGGACTCCTTCATCCCCTATTTTTTCAAATAATTTATATAACATTGGGGCTAATTGTTCTTTAAATGTTTGGTAGAATTCACATGTGAATCCATCTGGCCCGGGGGATTTTTTCCTGGGGAGTTGATTAATAGCTTGTTCTATTTCTTTTTCTGAAATGGGACTATTTAAGCAATTTATCTCCTCCTCTGTTAATCTAGGGAGCCTATATTTTTGGAGGAAGTCATCCATTTCACTTAAGTTATCAAATTTATTGGCATAAAGTTGGGCAAAGTAACTCCTTATTATTTCTCTAATTTCCTCTTCATTGGTGGAAAGATCCCCCTTTTCATTTGTAAGACTATCAATTTGATTTTCCTCTTTCTTTTTTTTGATCAAATTTACCAAAGGTTTATCTATTTTATTGGCTTTTTCATAAAAGCAACTCTTGGTTTTATTTATTAATTCAATAGTTTTTTTTACTTTCAATTTTATTGATTTCTCCTTTTAATTTTTGTATTTCGAGTTTAATTTTTGGTTGGGGGTTTATAATTTGGTCTTTTTCTAGCCTTTTAAGTTGTAAGCCCAATTCGTTAATCTTCTCTTTCTCAATTTTCTTCAAATAAGCCTCTAAAGATATAAAATTTCCCCTTATTACTGCTTTAGCTGCATCCCAAAGATTTTGATATGATGTCTCATCATTATCATTATCTTGGGTGAAATTGTTAATTGTTTCTATAATTTGCTCTTTCACCCAGTAATTCTTTAAGATGAGATTATTCAGTTTCCAATTACTTTTTGGTCTATTTACCCCTAACTTTTTACTGAATATAGCTTTTATTGCATTGTGATCTGAGAAGAAGGCATTTATTATTTCTGCCTTCCTACATTTAATTTTGAGATCTTTATGTCCTAGTATATGGTCAATTTTTGTATAGGATCCATGAACTGCTGAGAAGAAAGTATATTCCTTCCTATTGCCATTCAGTTTTCTCCAAAGGTCTATCATACCTAGTTTTTCTAATGTTCTATTTACTTTTTTAATTTCTTTCTTGTTTGTTTTGTGGTTTGATTTGTCTAAATCTGAGAGTGCAAGGTTGAGATCTCCCACTATTATAGTTTTACTGTCTATTTCTTCTTGCAGTTCTCTTAACTTTTCCTTTAGAAAGTTAGATGCTATACCACTTGGTGCATATATGTTTAGTATTGATATGGCTTCATTATTTATGCTACCTTTCAGCAGGATATAGTTTCCTTCCTTATCTTTTTTAACAAGATCTACTTCTGCTTTTGCTTGATCTGAGATAAGGATAGCTACCCCTGCTTTTTTGGCTTTACCTGAAGCATAATAGGCTCTGTTCCAACCTTTTACCTTTACTCTGTATGTATCTCCCTGCTTTAAGTGTGTTTCCTGTAGGCAACATATTGTAGGGTTCTGCTTTTTGATCCAATCTACTATCCGTCTCCGTTTGATGGGATCGTTCATCCCATTTACATTTACAGTTAAAATTACTAATTCTGTATTTCCTGCCATCGTATTATCCCCAGATTATGCTTTTTTCCCTTGACCCCCCCTGATCCCCCTCCCCGATATTTAATTTACAGACCCCCCTTGTGACGCGCAACCCTCCCTCTTTTTTTTTTTTTTTTTTAGGATCCCTCCCCCCTCCCTCCAAGTCCCTTCACTTATTCTCCTTTTCCTTTTCCCTTTTCCTCTCCCCCCTTTTAATGAGGTGAGAGAAAATTCTCTGAAAAACAAATATGTTAATTATTTACTCTTTGAGCCTCTTCTGATGAGAGTAAGATTCACACAATGATTCTCCCCCTCACTAAGTTCCCTCAGATATGGTGTATTTTCTATGTCTCTTCCTGGGATATAGTTTCCCTCTTTTTATCACTCCTTCCCCTTTTTCTGAACCGACCTCCTTCCCTTTACTACACCCCCCTTTTTTTCTTTTATATCAGTAAAATCAAATTATCCTTGAGTATTTTTTATATACCCACAACAGAGTTACAGTTCTCAAGGGTTCTGTGTACCTTTTTCTGTTTCTCTTCAGTCTTGTGGATGTAGATCAAATTTTTTGTTTAAGTCTGGTTTTTTTCTTAGAAACATATAGAATTCCTCTGTTTCATTGAATGACCATCTTCTTCCATGGAAAAAGATGCTAAACTTAGCTGGGTAGTTCATTCTTGGTTGCAGTCCTTGATCTTTTGCCTTTTGGAATATCAGGTTCCAGGCCCTTCTATCTTTTAATGTGGAGGCAGCCAGATCTTGGGTTACCCTTATTGTGGCACCTTGGTATTTAAATTGTTTTTTTCTAGCTGCTTGCAGGATTTTCTCCTTTGTGTGGTAATTCTGCAGCTTAGCCACTATATTCCGTGGTGTTCTTTTTTTAGGGTCTATTTCAGAAGGAGTTCGATGAATTCTTTCCACATCTACTTTCCCTTCTGTTTCTATTATCTCTGGACAGTTCTCTTTGATAATTTCCTGTAAAATAGAATCTAGGCTCTTTTTTTGGTCATAGTTTTCTGGAAGTCCAATAATCCGCAGATTATCTCTCCTAGATCTATTTTCCAGGTCTATAGATTTTCCCAGTAAGTATTTGACGTTGTTCTCCAGCTTCTCATTTTTTTTGTTTTGTTTGACTGATTCTTGGGTTCTCTGTGAATCATTCATTTCTATTTGTTCCATCCTGACTTTTAAGGAGTTATTTTCTTCTTTCACAGTTTTTAGTTCTTTTTGTAAATGCCCAATTTCGTTTTTAAATTAATTATTTTGCTCTATTGAATTTTTTTCCATTTCCCTAATTTTTTTTTTTGAGAATTATTTTCTTTTTCCAATTCAGAAATTCTATTTTCTTGAGACTTTTTTATCTTTTCCAATTCAGAAATCCTACTTTCCTGTGTTTTTTTAACCTTTTCTAATTCACTAATTTTGTTTCCCTGCATCTCCTGTGAATTCTTTATTTTTTCCAACTCCAATTTCAGGACGTTGTTATTCTCTATCATAACTTCCCTTTCCTTTCCCCATTTTTCTTCGATCTCCCTCAATTTTTTAAGAGCTTCTTCTAGGAGAGAGTTATGTGATGCGGGGCAGGAATCGTTCCCCTTTAGGTTGTTATCTTCTGAATCTTTGCTGTTAACTTCCTCGGGGTTGGATACCCGCTCTTTCTCTGTATAGAAGGAATCTATAGTTTTTCTAGCTTTTTTGCTCATACTTAAAAAAATCTTTTGGGGTCTGTCCCTGGGGTAGGAAATTATTTACTTCTTTACCAGCTTCCTCCCAGACCGGATGGATGCAGCGGCCCCTGCGCCTGAGCTAAGAGAGAGCTCTGGGAGAGAGTTCCCTACCCCCTCCCTGGAAGTGCCTCAGAGGTGATTAGCACTACTGTGCTTCGAGGGTGTAGAATAGTGAAGACAGCAGGAAGCCCAGCCTATGTGTCCGGGTGGGGCGTGGATGTCTGCAGCAGGTGACGTAAGAAGCCCCTGTGCTCAAACTGGAAGTGTCTGCCAGAAACCGCGGTCCCTAGTTCAAAGGTTCTGCTTCTCTGGGACTTCCTGGAGCTGAGTTCCACTCCCTCCAGCTAAGCTAGGCAGAGTGTGTTGCCTTGGGCCGTATCCACCCACTTGTCAGTCTCTTAACTATTCTCAGGAGGTAGCTGAGGCCACACCCCCTGGTGCTGAGATCTGCTGAGTCACCCCCAGGGTCCGGGGGGAGGGGGGGGAATCTAATCTGAGTTTTAAAATATTTTGGCTTTCTCTTCTGAACTGCTAAATAATTAGCAGAGAAGAGCTAACAGCCTGTGCCAGATTCCTTTACCTCAGTGGCTTCTGTGATCCCAGAGCCCTTCCCAGCGCAATGGGCGCAGTGTGCCCCTACCCCACCGTCTGTGCTGGTCTTTCTTATTCCTCCCCTGAGAACTGACCTTTCCTGTTGAAACTCCAGATTCTCTTCAGCTGGTAAGTCGTGCTTCCAGTCCTTGTGGTATCTATCAGTCCTGAGCTAATTTTGAGACTTAATTTATCTAATTGGTTGTGAGGGAGTGAGGACGTTCACTGAGTTGTGTGTTTCTTCTCCGCCATCTTGGCTCCGCCCCCTAATTTTAATCTTTTAGGGTCTTTTTCAGAAGGTGTTCGATGAATTCTTTCCACATCTACTTTCCCTTCTGTTTCTATTATCTCTGGAAAGTTCTCTTTGATAATTTCCTGTAAAATAGAATCTAGGCTCTTTTCTTGGTCATAGTTTTTAGGAAGTCCAATGATCCTCAGATAATCTCTCCTAGATCTATTTTCCAGGTCTATAGATTTTCCCAGTAAGAATTTGACATTATTCTCCAGCTTTTCATTTTGTTTTGTTTTGTTTAAGTGATTCTTGGGTTATCAATAAATCATTCATTTCTATTTGTTCCGTCCTGATTTTTAAGGAGTTATTTTCTTCATTCACAGTTTTTCGTTCTTTTTTATATGCCCAATTGAGTTTTTAAATGAATTATTTTGCTTTATTGAAATTTTCTCCATTTCCCTAATTTTTTTAGAGAATTATTTTCTTTTTCTAATAGAGAAGTCCTGTTTTCTTGAGACTTTTTTATCTTTTCCAATTCAGAAATCCTACTTTCCTGTGATTTTTTGATCTTTTCTAATTCACAAATTTTGTTTCCCTGAATCTCCTGTGAATTCTTTATTTTTTCCAACTCAAATTTCAGAACGTTGTTATTCTCTATCATAGCTTCTCTTTCCTTTCCCCATTTTTCTTCAAACTCTCTTAAGTTTTTAATAGGCTCTTCTAGGAGAGAGTTATGTGATGGCGGGCAGGTATCATTCCCTTTTAGGCTGTTATCTGCTGACTCTCTGCTATTAACTTCCTTGGGGTTGGATACCTGCTCTTTCTCTGTGTAGAAGGAATCAATGGTTCTTTTTTGCTTTTTACTCATATTTAAAAAAAATCTTTGGGGGTCTGTCCTTGGGGTAAGAAATTATTTATTTCCTCCCAGCCCAGATGGATGCTATGGCTCCTGTACCTAAGCTAAGAGAGAGCTCTGGGAGAGAGTTCCCCTCTCCATTCCTGGAAGTTCCTCAGGGGTGATTAGTACGGCTGTGGCTGCACTATGAGGGTTGCCTAGTGAAGGACCCCCACTGTGTGTCCTAGAGACTTCCCTGAAGTTTAATACTGAACAGTAAAGGCAACACAAAACCCAGCCAATGTGTCCTGTGGGGTGTGGATGTCAGCAGCTGACATGAAAAGCCCCTGCACTCAAACTGGAAGTGTGTGTCCAGAAACGCCGTCCCTATTTCAAAGGTTCCGCTTCTCTGGGACTTCTGTGCCTGAGTTCCACAGCCTCCAGCCGAGCCAGGCACTATGCCAATTAGATGTTGCCTTGGGCCGGGTCCCTGCTTTTAAGCTCTTAACTACTCCCATGTGAAGCCCGGGCAGCCGGAGTCAGCCGCACCCGCAGTGCAGCAATCTGTTAGGTCAGTTCAGGGTTGATTCTAGGATCTGGCTTTATATTTTAAAGTGGCTTGATTTCTCTTCTGAACTGCTGTTTTATAAGCAGAGAAGAGCTATCAGCCTGTGCCAGATTCTTCTATCTCAGTGGCTTCTCTGATCCCAGATTTCTCTCCAGTACGATCAGCACAGTGCGCTAGCCCCCAACTGTCTGTGCTGGCCTCTTTTGTTTTCCTCCCCTGGGAACTGACCTTTTCTGTTGAAACTCCAGATTCTTTTCAGTTGGTAAGTCGTGTTTCTAGTCCTTGTGGTTTCTTATCAGTCCAGTGTTATTTTTGAGGCTGATTTAACTAATTGGTATTGCAGGAAGAAGGGAGCTCACAAAATCGCTTGTATCTTCTCCGCCATCTTGGCTCCGCCCCTGTATGACTGTTTGAAAAATACAAAGACTCAAGCTTCTGGACTAAGATCTCATTATTTGACAAAAATTGATGGGAAAATTGAAAATAACATGGTAGAAAACAGGCATATATCAACATTTCATACTCTATGCCAAGATAAAGTCAAAATGTGTTCAAGAATAAGACAAAAAAGATAATACTGTAAGCAAATTAGAAAAGCAAAGGATAGTTTACTTGTCAGATCTTTGAAGAAGAAAGGAATTCATGACCAAAGTAAAACTAACGATTATTGGTAAATGCAAAATGTATAGTTATAATTACATCAATGTAAAACAGTTTTTACACAAATAAAACCAATGCAGCCAAGATTATAATAGAAGCAGAAAGTTGGGAAACAAATATTATAGCCAGTATTTCAGATAAAGGCCACATTTCTAAAATATATAAAGAATTGAATCAAATTTATAAGAATAAAAGTAATTTCTCAATTGAAAAATGATCAAAGGTATATAAACAGATGAAAAAATTAAAACTATGTATAGTCATATAAAATTCTCTAACTCACTATTGATCAGAGAAATGAAAATTAAAACAACTTTGAAGTTGTTTATTATATTATATTATATTATATTATATTATATTATATTATATTAATCAGATTGGCTAGGATGACAGAAAATGATAATGATAAAAATGAAAAACAGGGATGCTAATGCTTTTAAATTGGTGATAATAAGTAAATGTTTCATTGAGTTCTCTTCACTTGTAAGAGCTTTAAACTTTAAAAAACAGCTTTTGTCAAAGCACATGACATCAGTGAGATAGACTTCTTTAGCCAACTAGGCAAATATATCATTCCCTCTTTGAGGCAATTACAATGAGAGAGAGGTTAATGTGCTCCCCTCCCTGCTTTCCCCCATTTTTTCTTCTCTGTTAAATCTCTTTCAGACATGTTTTGTCATTTTTATGATTCAAGTTAATTCCAATAAATGTAATAGAAAAAAACAGTCTGTTTCCACAGAGAGAATTAAGGAGATTGAATATGGATCAAAGTACTGTATTTTCATCCCTTTTATTGTTGTTTACTTTTAAACCCTTTCTTGTTTTGATGAGTGTTGTGGGCTAATCCAACTTTTTTGTTTGTTTGTTTGTTTCAATTTTTTTATTATAACTTTTAGTTGACAGTACGTATGCATGGGTAAACTTTTGCAACATTATCCCTTGCACTCATTTCTGTTCCGACTTTTCCCTTCCCTCCCTCCCCCATTCCATTAGATAGCAGGTAGTCTTATACATGTTAAATATGTTAGAGTATATCTTAGATACAATATATGTGTGCAGAACTGAACAGATCTCTTGTTGCACAGGAAGAATTGGATTCAGAAGATAAAAATAACCTGGGAAGAAAAACAAGAATGCAAACAGTTCACACTCATTTCCCAGTGTTCCTTTTCTGTGTGTAACTGATTCTGTCCATCACTGATCAATTGGAACTGAATTAGATCTTCTCTTTGTCAAAGATACCCACTTCCATCAGAATACATGCTCATATAATATTGTTGTTGAAGTGTATAATGAGTGTATAATGATCTCTTAGTTCTATTCATTTCACTCAGCATCAGTTCATGTAAGTCTTTCCAAGCCTCTCTGTATTCATCTTGCTGGTCATTTTTTTACAGAACAATAATATTCTATAACATTCATATACCATAATTTACCCAAACATTCTCCAGTTGATGGGCATCCAATCATTTCCAGTTTCTAGCCACTACAAAAAGGGCTGCTCAAGCATTTTGGCACACACTGGTCCCTTTCCCTTCTTTATTATCTCTTTGGGATATAAGTCCAGTAGTAACATTGCTGAATCAAACGGAATGCAAAGTTTAATAACTTTTTGGGCATAAGTCCATATTGCTCTCCAGAATGGTTGTAATCCAACTATTCTTGAGAGTGATTTGGAACTATACCCAATGGCTATAAATCTGTGCAAATCATTTGATCCAGCAGTGCCATTATTGTATCTGTATCCAAAAATGATCATTAAAAATGGAAAAGAACTCACATGTGCAAAAAAAAAAAAAAAAAAAAAAAGTTTATAACAGCTCGTTTTGTGGTTGTAAAGGGCAGGAGCTTTGGAGAAATATACTTAAGGCTCAGTATGGTTGATTTAAACAAGGTATTAACTTAGTGGAATTGATAAGACAATGGTTATCTAGTTTAGCATGTGTGTGCTCTAGTTCAGTTTGATTGCCCTAGTGATATAATAATTGGTTTATACTCAGTATACTGGATTGATGTAATTGTAATAGAGGATATAAACTGGGACAAACTCAGTCAGAGACAGACTTGGAGAAAACAGAGAACTGGAGGCTGGAGCTCAAGCTCTCTGACTCAAAGAGATTTCAAGAGAGAGAGACATTCCATATTTGATCAGACTCATGGGAGTTCTCCTGCTTCCTGCACTTTGGGACATTCCATCTCCCACCATTGTGATGGCTGGCCTTTCCTTCTGCATTTCCTCTACTGGGACCAAGGCCTATCTGAAGGCCCTTCAGAAAGCTAGCTAAACCCCCAGTGAAGGAGACACACTGTGAAGAAGACAATAAAGACTTTGAACTTTATCTCTGGCTATTTTCATGGAGTTTACTTTGCTGAAATGAAGGCTGGTCCCAAGACCTCCAGAAAGCTGACCAGAGCATTATATTTTGGCACCTGAACATGGAAATAAGGATCTACATTCATCAGTCCAGGCTAAGGTTCAGGCCTTATTAGATATAGTACAAGAGTAACTTGAGCAAATTATCTTCTCTAAGTCCTTGGAATTCCCCTGTATTTGTTGTAAAAAATAAATCTGGAAAATGGAGGATTTGACTATTTAAGAAAAGTAAATACACAGATGGAAACTATGGGAACTCTTAAGCCTGGACTTCCATCTCTTACTCAGTTGCCTAGAGAATGTCCTCTTTGGGTTATAGACATTAAGAATTGTTTCTATTCTATCCCTCTAGATAAGGAGGAAAAAAAAATATTGCCTTTTCAGTGCCCAGTGTTAATTTAGCTGAGCCTTATAAAAGATATGATTGGACAGTTTTTCCACAGGGAATGAAAAATAGCAATACTATATGTCAAATGCATTTTGCTGCTGCTCTTACTCCAGTAAGAAAAGCATTTCCAAAAGTAATGTTATTACATTACATGGATGATATCTTGGGGTATGTACCTGAGGAGCAATTGTTAAAGAAGCATGTTTACAAAAGACCATAGAAACACTAAGTAATTACAAATTGCATATAGATTCAGAAAAAAAATTCAAAGACATGCTCCTTTTCAATATTTAGGATATGAAGTATATCTTTCATTTTAAGGGAGACACTGCTTTAAACTCACCATCACAGCTTACAAAAGAAGCTCAAGAAGCTTTGAGAAAATTGAACTGTCTTTATCCAATGTGATTTAGAAGAATTACTCAAAAATGCTTGGAAATATCAGTTTTTGCTACAAAAGAGGCACCCATAGCAGTCCTTCATCAAATACACAGTGTTATAGAGTCGGGTGCAACTCCCAGCACAATATAAAAAAGACTTACTCCTTACCCAGTGGCTAGAATTTTATTAAAAGCCATTAAGCAAGGAATACAATTATCAGGGATAAGACTTGACAAGATATAAACCTTTTGTACCAATGAACAAATTAATGTATGCTATGAAACCATCCCAGAGTGGCAAATTTTATTGGCCATAGCTCAAAATTTTACACATGCATCCCCATTACAGATAACCTGGCTATTACATAATTGGCAATAGATTTTTGAAGAAAAGATTTCTAAGGTTCCTCTTAAAGGACCAACTGTCTTTACAGATGCATTGAAACATAATATTTCTGCTGTATATTCTCATGATTTAACTATAACGAGAGTAGTTAGAATTCTTTTAGTCCACTCAGCAAAATGAATTGTATGCAAACATTCTAGCTCTTAATTATTATCCAGGAGATATAAATATAATATCTGATCTGGCCTATTCAGTAGGTGTAGTACAAAGAGTTGCAACAGCCCAAATAAAATGTGTAGCTTCTAATATATATATCAGCTCTTTAAGGAACTTCAAGAGCAAGTGAGAAAGCATCCAGGCAAGATTTATATCTTGCATATCCACTCTCATTGTGGACTTCCAGGTTCTATTTTTTTATGGAAATTTAAAGGCAGATAGCCTTCTAACCATGTTAGCCAATATTCCTTTATTTCAGGCACCACCAAAATGTCATTCTAAATATCATCAGGCTGCTCAAGTTTTACTTATGAAATTTGGGATAACCAAAGACGAATCTAGGAGCATAGTAAAAAGCTGTATAGCTTGCCTTCCTTTCCATGCTTTGCTCCCTCCAGGGAAGAACACTTGTGGTTTGAGATCCAATGAAATTTGGCAAATAGATGTGACCCATTGTAAAACTTGTGGTTGTCTGTTTTTTATCCATGTTGTAGTGGACACTTTTTCAAGATTTACTTTTGCATTACCAGAAGCAAAAGAAACAGCCCAAGTGGTCACTGAATTTCTTATCCAAGCTTTCACAATCATGGGTTTGCCACAAGCAATAAAAACAAATAATGGACTTGCATATACTTCTCAACATTTTGTACACTTTTGTGCACAGTATCAGATTTCACACACCATTGACATACTTTTTAACTTTCAAGAACAGGCAATAGTAGAGAGGAGAAACAGACATCAAGATACTCCTCCAAAAACAAAAGAAAGGAGGAGTCACAAATAACCTTAGAGAACTTCTCAATTTAGCTCTCTGTACCATTATTATTATTATTATTTTTGATAAAGATGCCCTGGCTCCAGTAGATTGGTATCATAACCCACCAGAGGGGCAGTGTCCAGTGTGAGCAGCTCCACTATCTTTAGATAATTGCCAGGCGTTGTGGAGACATCCAGAAAGTGGTAAATGGAAGGGACCAGATAGGTTGAATGCTTGGGGGAGAGAGTTTGCTTGTATCTCAAAAGATGCAGAAAGAATCAGATGGGTGCAAATGAATCATATTCACCTTGTCCATCAGAGAGAGACAGAAAAAGAGAAAAAACCTCAAAACAAAGGAAAAGACCTAAGAAACATCTGAAGAAACACTGAAAGAGCATGGCTGATAATGGGACTGTTATAGAACTTCAAACCTGCAGGAATCATTGGATTCCCTGAAACATGATGAGACCATTGCAGGACTTCAAAACATGCAGGAATTATCAAACTCCCTGACACATGAAATAATGAAAAATAAATTGATTTTGGACTAATTCTAGGACTTATGGACATGTATAATTCCTCATATTGATTCATGTTATTTGGTAATACCTCCCATGTTGATGGATTTATGTATCCCTGTATCAAGTGAGACCCTTCAGAAACTCCCTAATCTGGTTTTTGTTGGAATACATGGGATAGCTGCTGGAGTACATGGGAGCCAGCTGACAGTGGCTGCTGAAGATCCAATGCAGACCCTTCAGAAACCCCCTAATCTGTTTTTTGTTGGAATACATGGGATTGCTGCTGGAATACATGGGAGCCAGCTGACAGTGGCTGCTGAAGATCCAATGCAGAATGGATTTCTTCTTGTGAGAGGATGATGCAAGGAGACTGAGAGACAGTTGCTGCTCTCTGACCTCTCTAACTGAGAGGCTGTTGTATTATTTGACCTCTCTCCTCTTTCCTCTGTCTATAATTTATCTCTTTGCCAGTACACAACACCTGTGTTAGCAAAGGCTGTCTTTCAACTCCTTCAGATGTTATGATCCTCAGCTGTGGAGGCTCTCAGGGAATTGACCTGTCCCTTAACAGGTTTGATTCCCCATTTCCCCTTGGTGATTTCACTTCCTTTCCTGAGATGTCAGAGAGGGTTGTTTTTACCCCCTTTTCTCAGAAGACAGGAAGGGACTGATCACTTCCTTTTTGAAGTTCTCATCTCCCTGAGAAGTCATGGAGAGCATGACCAATTATGTTCTAAAACAAAAGAAAGCAGGGGATATAAAGGGCGGGAACTTTGGAGAAATATGCTTAAAGCTTAGTATGATTGTTTTAAACAAGGTATTAAGTCAGTGGAATTGATAATACAATGGTTATCTAGTTTAGCATGTGAGCTCTCTAATTCAGTATGATTGCCCTAGTGATATAATGATTGGTTTATACTCAGAATGCTGCAATGATGTAATTCTAATAGAGCATATAAACTGGGATAAACTCAGTCAGAGACAGACTTGGAGAAAACAGAAAACTGGAGGCTGGAGCTCAAGCTCTCTGAGTCAAAGAGATTTCAAGAAAGAGACATTCCATCTTTGATCAGCCTCATGGTGGCTCTCCTGCTTCCTGCACTTTGGGACATTCCATCTCCCACCATTGTGGTGGCTGGCCTATCCTCCTGCATTTCCTCTACTGAGACCAAGGCCCATCTGAAGGCCCTCCAGAAAGCTAGCTGAGTCCCAGGTGAAAGAGATAGATTGTAAAGGAGACTATAATAAACACTTTTGGACTTTATCTCTGGCTATTTTTGTGGTGATTACTCAGCTGAAATAAAGCCTGGTCCCAAGACTTCCAGAAAGCAAACCAGGACATTACAGTGCTCACAAGGATTTGGAAGTTGAATTGCTGCTCATCAAATGGAGAATAAAATATTATTGCTCTATGAGAAATGATGAGCAGTTAGATTTTTAAAAAGTATCAAAAAACTTGCATGAACTCATGCTGAGTGAAATGAGTAGGACCAGGAACACATTGCACACAGTAAGAGCAATACTGTATGATGATCAACTATGATAGTTCAGCTTTTCTTGGCAAGTATTTTATATATATTTTGAAAAATAAAATACTATTGAGGAAAAAAATCTGACCATTGAGAGTTACTATGGTAACAAGGAAGAACAAAACACATTCAAAAGAAGACAAAAAGGTCAAAATTCATACCTCCAAAGCCCTCTAGAAAATAAGAATTGGTTTTAGATCATGGAAGAGCATTTAAACATCTTTTAAAATTAAGTAAGAGGTATAGAGAAGAAATTGGCAAAAGAAATAAGAGTGATTCAAAAAATCATAAAAAGAATTCAGCACTTTGGTAAAGGAAGCAAATACTGGCATGCATTGATAATACTGAAGAAAATGACACTTTAAAAAACCAGAATAATAACCATAATAAACCAGAATGATAAAAAGACACAAAAATCAAATATAAATAACAATTCCTTGAAAAGCTGAATTAAACAAAAGGAAAAGGAGATACACTAAAAAAAAAAAAAAAAAAAAAAAAAAAAAAAACCTCCTTAAAAAGTAAAACTAGCTAACTGGAAAAGGAGGTACAAAAGGTTACTGAGGAAAGTAATTCCATAAAAGCTGGATTTTGGCCAAGTGGAAGCTACTGACTATGAGACATCAAGAAATTATCAAATAAAATCAAAAGAATGAAAAGAAAATAAGAAATTATCTATTAAAAACAATCAAGAGAGATAAACTGCCTGAAAGCCATGTTTTATTTTTGTTGTTGTTATATTTTCCCCCTAAGGTAATAGGAGTTAAGTGACTTGCTCAGGGTCACACAGCCAGGAATTGTTAAACATCTGAGGCCAGATTTGAACTCAAGTCCTCCTGACTTCATAGCTGGCACTCTGTCCACTATACCAACTAGCTGCTCCTAACCATGTTTTCTAGATATTCTAAAAACAGTGGGTAAAATAGAAATTTAAAGAATCCACTAATCACTTCCTGAAAGACAACCTCAAGATGAAAACTCCCAGATCAAAGATTAAATACTACAAGCAACAATAAAGAAGCAATTAAAATATCATGAAGGTACTGTCAGGCTAATACAAGATTTAAGAAAGTTCGAATTACAAGGTGTTTCCCCTCCCTGCTTCCCCTATTTTTTTTTCTCTACTGTTAAATCTCTTTCAGGCATTCTTTATGTCATTTTTGTGATTCAAGTCTATTCCAATAGACTGAATAGAAAGTACAATCAGTCTCCAGAGAGATAACTTTAGCGACTGAATATGGATCAAAGCATAGTATTTTCAATTTTTTTTTGTTATTGTTTGCTTTTTTCCCCTTGTTTTGATCTTTTTTGTTGTTCAGTATGATGAACATAGAAATAAATATGTTTAGAAGAATTACACATTTTTAATGTATATTAGATAGTGTTTTATCTGGAGGAGAAAGGAAGGAGAGAGGACAAAAATCTGGAACACAAGGTTTTACAAAGTTGAAAACTGAAACTATCTTTGCGCATATATTTGGAAAAAATAAAATACTATTAAATTTTTTTTAAAAATATTGTCATACCATTATGTTAAAATCACACTTCTACTTTCTCTCTGTCCCTGTCTCTCTGTCTCTCTGTCTCTCTGTCTCTCTGTCTCTCTGTATATATATATATATATATATATATATATATATATATATATATATATATATATATATATATATATATATATATATATATATATATATATATATATATATATATATATATATATATATATTCCTTCTAACTTTCTTATTAAGGAGAAAAATTTTAGGAGTTATAAATATCATTTCTTCATGTAGGAATTTTAACAGTTTAACCTCACTGAATCCTTTATGGTTTCTCTCACCTGTTAACCTTTTTATAATTCTTTTGCACCTTTTATTTGAAAGTCAAATCTGTTCAACTCTGATATTTTCATCAGGAATGCTTTTTTCTATTTCATTGAATATCCATTTCCTCCCAAAGGGATATATTTAGTTTTGTTGAATAGATCATTCTTAGTTGTATACCTAACTTTTTGCTCTCCAGATTATGATATCTAAATCCCCCAGATCTTTTAATAAGAACATTGCTAAATCTTATATGTATATGACTGTGATTTAGTTCTATTGCACTTTAAGAAATGATGAACAGGATGCTCTCAGAAAAATATGGAATTGTATAAACTGATGCAAAGTGAAATGAGCAGAACAAGTAAAACTTTGAATACAGTGTTTTGAATAACTTAACTATTCTCAGCAATATAATGATCCAATGCAATTTAGAAGGACTTATGATGAACAGTGCTGTCCATCTTCAGAAAAAGAACTTGTAGAGCTTGAATGCACATTAAAGGTATTTTCCTTCATTTTTTTATGTTTCCATTTTTGTGTTTTCTTTCACAGAATAATTTACATGGGGATGTGCTTTACGTAACTATACATATATAACATGTCAAATTATTTTGTCTACTCAATCAAAGGAGAAGAGTGTGAGGGAGAGAGAGGAGTGGAAAAAGGAGGGAAAGAGAAATACACAGGAAGGGAAATAAACAGCATTCATAACTGAAAAAAATATATAGCAAGTTTCTCTGATAAAGTCCTCATTTCTCATATATATAGGGAACTGAGTCAAATTTACAAAAAAATAAGAACTATTACTATTAATGATAAATGTCCAAAGGACATCAATAGGCAATTTTCAAATGAAGTAATAAAAGCTTTTTATAATTTTATTAAAAATGTTTAAATCACCATAAATTAAATAAATATAAATTAAAATAACTCTAAGGTACCACCTCCTAGCTATATGATTGATTAACATAGTAAAGGAAAAGGAAAAAATGTGTAAATGGGTTGGGGAATAATACTACAGAAATACTATATTACATACTAATACACTTTTGGTGGAACTGTAAGCTAATTCATATTCTGGAGGACAATATACAGGTAAGCAGGAACAACAATAAAATCATGTATACCCTTTGATTCAGTATACCAAAGATTCTTTTTTTAGTTTTTGTTTTTTTTTTTTAATAAGAAAAGGGTTTATATGTACAAAAATATTTAAAGCAGTTCTTTTTATGGTGGCAAAGGATTTGAAAGCAAGGGGATGCCTATCATTTAGGTAATGACTACACAAGTTTTAGTATGAAATATTATTATAAATAAGAAATGAGTTGGATGATCTCAGAAAGCCTGGAAAAATTTACATGAATCAATAAAAAGTAAAATGAAGATAACCAGGAAAACATTAAATATCCTAACAGCAATACTATACTATGCTACACTTATGCTACACTGTGAACAATGTAGCTATTCTCAGAAATAAAATGATCCAAGGCAATTCTAAAGGACTAATGATTAAAAAACAAAACAAAAACAAACAAACAAAAAAAAACAAAGCAAAAAAAACAAACAAAAACTATCTATTTCTAGAGAATGAACTAATAGAGTCTGAATGAAGAGTGAAGCATGTTTTTTGTTTGTTTTTAATTGATCTATTTTTGTTGTTGTTGTTGTTTTCCTTTTTCATTGGGGGAAAGAATATGCATTTTCTTTTACATCATAATTAATATGGAAATGTGTTTTACATGACTGCACAAGTATTGTAATGCCAGAGAAACTTGAGGCAAGAAAAAGATTGGTTTTTAATCTTTTGATGTGGAGTTTTAGGCTAGCTGACAAGATTCTAACTGAGGAACTGAGGCAGGGAACTTTTATAGGGTTTTAGTTAATTAGGATTTGCAAGTAGGATACAAAAGCCGAGAATACAATTACTCTTAACATTTTTCATTTGTTGTCTTTACTTCAGAGTGAGAGAGAGCTGAGAGGGAGGAGTTAATTTGATATTTACAGATTGATTGTGGCTTAGGCCCTGTCAGACAAGAAAGGAATACCATTCTTGGATAGATAGGGAATATAACTTAAGTTATTTTAGGCAGCCGACAAGATAACAGTTCTATTCCAGGGTAGTTTGGGACTCCATCGAGTAAGATGGAGTCAGAGTGGCAGGCACCTGGATATTGTTTTCCTTTTCTGTTCTTTATTGTGTCACAATGGTATGTAAAGCTCAATTTCCAGTCCTAATGCCAAGGAAAGGGGGGGGCAGTGCCCAACGATATGGCAAATTAAATTTCTTGGTTTCTCACTGAGATGTTTGTGGAAAGAAAGAACTTGGAATAATTTTTAAATGCTAAAATATATATTTTACATATTATTGGAGGAAAATAAAATATTGAATAAATATAAACATTGTTCAGGAATGCTACCTCCCAATCCATAAATATCAAACTCAAATAGTAAAAATGCTCATTATATGTTATTCCATAAGGAGTTTTAACTAAAAAATT
Organism: Sminthopsis crassicaudata; assembly: GCF_048593235.1. Taxonomy (NCBI): domain Eukaryota; kingdom Metazoa; phylum Chordata; class Mammalia; order Dasyuromorphia; family Dasyuridae; genus Sminthopsis; species Sminthopsis crassicaudata. Next base: position 519,731,297 of record NC_133617.1, read on the forward strand.
AACATTTTTATGTTTTATTATATTTTTCTTGATTTTGACAAGTATTTCTCTGTTACATTTTAAGTCACCTAAGTCAGTCCTTCAGATGACCTTGAGTTTGCAAATTCTCTAACTCTGTAGTCTATAAGATACATAAATTCTTCTTAACTTGATTCCAGCATTATTCAATATTTCTTCCATAATACAAATAGAAGGAAGAAGAGGCACAATAAAAACAAAAAGAGAAAACTCTCACTCACAAGTACCTTTCCTCTTCAACAAACCACATATTGTTTGTTGTTGTTGTTTAAAAGTAATTAATTAATTTATTTTATTATTCTTATAGCTATTTATTTACAAGATATATGCATGGGTAATTTTTCAGCATTGACCCTTGCAAAACCTTCTGTTCCAATGTTTCCCCTCCTTCCTCCCACTCCCTACCCTAGATGGCAGGTAGATCCATACATGTTAAATATGTTAAAGTATATGTAAAATATAATATATGTTTATGTATCCATACACTTATTTTGCTGCACAAGAAAAATTGGACTAAGGTTAAAAATAACCTAAGATGAAAATCAAAAATGTAAGTGGACAAAACCAGAGGGAATGAAAATGCTATGTTGTGGTTCATACACATTTCCAAATAGTTTTTTTTTTTTTTTTTGCTGGGTGTACCTGGTTCTCTTCATTATCGAACAAATAGAACTCATTTGGTTCATCTCATTGTTGAAGAGAGCCATGGCCATCAGAATTGATTACGATAATGTACTGTTGTTGAAATATATAATGACGTCCTGGTCCTGCTCATTTCACTCAGACCACTTCATGTAAGTCTTTTGAGGCCTTTCTGAAATCATCCTGCTGGTCATTTTTTACAGAACAATAATATTCCATAACATTCATATACCACGACTTATTCAGCCATTTTCCAATTAATGGGCATCCATTCAATTTGCAGTTTCTAGCAAATACAAAAAGGGCTGACACAAACATTTTGGAATACAGGTCCCGTTACCTTTTTCAGTTTGATAATTTTTTTGAGCACAGTTCCAAATTGCTCTCCAGAATAGTTGGATTCATTCACAATTCCAACAAAAATGCATCAGTGTCCTAGTTTTCCCGCATCGCCTCCAAGATTCAGCATTGTCTTTCCCAGTCATCCCAGCCAATCTGACAGGTGTGTAGTGGTATCTCAGAGCTGTCTTAATTTGCATTTCTCCCATTAATAGTGATTTGGAGCATCTTTTCATATGGCTAGAAATAGTTTCTATATCTTCATCAGAAAATTATCTGTTCATATCCTTTGACCATTTATCAATGGGAGAATAGCTTGATTTCTTATAAATTAGAGTCAATTCTCTGTATATTTTTGAAATGAGGCCTTTATTAGACCCTTTGAGTTTAAAAATGTTTTCCCAATTTATTGCTTTCCTTCTAATTTTATCTTCATTAGTTTTGTTTGTACAAAAGCTTTTTAATTTGATATAATCAAAGTTTTCTATCTTGTGATCAATAATGATATCTAGTTCTTCTTTGGTCACAAATTCCTTCCTCCTCCACAGGTCTGAGAGATTATACTATTCTATGTTCTTCTAATTCATTTATAATCTCATTCTTTATGGCTAGATCATGAACCCATTTTGACCTTATCTTGATGTATGGTGTTAAGTGTCAGTCAATGCCTAGTTTCTGCAAATATTAATTTCCAATTTTCCCAGCAGTTTTTGTTAAACATTGAATTCTTATCCCAAAAGCTGGGGTCTTTGGGCTTGTCAAACACTAGATTATTAAAGTTATTGATTATTTTGTCCTGTGAATCTAAACTATTCCACTGATCAACTAGTCTATTTCTTAGCCAATACCAAATGGTTTTGATAGCCACTGCTTTATAATATAGTTTTAGATCTGGTTCAGCTAGGCCACTTTCATTTGATTTTTTTTTCATTAGTTCCCTTGAAAGTCTTGACTTTTGTTCTTCCATATGAATTTTGTTGTTATTTTTAATAGGTCATTAAAATAATTTTTGGAAGTCTGATTGGTATAGCAGTAAATCAATAGATTAGTTTCAGTAGTATTGTAATCTTTATTATATTTGCTCACCCTATCCAAGAGTATATATTTCCAATTGGTTAGATCTGACTTTATTTATGTGGAAAATGTTTTGTAGTTTTGCTCATATAATTCCTGACTTTCCCTTGTCAAATAAATACCCAAATATTTTATAAAATCAACACTTATTTTAAATGGAATTTCTTGCTGTACCTCTTGTCTTGCTGTTGGATTTTGTTAGTGATGTATAAAAATGCTCATGATTTATGTGGGTTTATTTTGTATCTTGCAATTTTGCTAAAGTTGTGGATTATTTCTAATAGTTTTTTAGTAGAATTTCTGGGATTCTCTAAGTATACCATCATATCTTCTGCAAAGAGTGATAATTTGGTTTCCACATTACCTGCTCTAATTCCTTTAATTTCTTTTTTAACTCCTTGCTGAAGCTAGCATTTCTAATAAAATATTGAATAGTAATGGTGATAGTGGGCAACTTTGTTTTACACCTGATCTTACTGAGAATGGTTCCAATTTATCCCCATTATATATAATGCTTACTTATGGTTTTAAATAGATGCTATTGACTATTTTAAGAAAAAGCCCATTTATTTCTATACTCTCAAGTGTTTTTAATAGGAATGGATGCTGAATTTTATCAAATGCTTTTTCTGTATCTATTGAGAGAATCATACTTTTTTTTTGTTAATTTGGTTATAGATACAGTCGTTTATGCTAGTAGTTTTCCTAATATTGAACCAGCCCTGCATTCTGGTGTAAATTCTACATGGTCATGCTATATTATCCTGGGGATGATTTTCTGCAATCTCCTTCTAATATTTTATTTAAGATTTTTGCATCAATATTCATTAGGGAAATTGGTCTATAATTTTCTTTCTCTGTTTTCAACTTACCTGATTTAGGTATCTGTACCATGTCTTTACTATAAAAGGAATATGAGAGGAGTCCTTCATTACTTATTTTTAAACAGTTCATATAAAATTGTAGTTAATTTTTCTTAAAATGTTTTGTAAAATTCACATGTAATTCCATCTGTCCTGGGAATTTTTTTCTTAAGTAGTTTATTAATAGCTTGTATTTTTTTTGAAATTGGATTATTTAAGATTAGAGGAACAGAGTATAGTCTACCTCTCAGACCTGTGGGTGAGGAAGGAATTTATGACCATAGGAGAATTAGAGATCATTATTGATCACAAAATAGAAGATTTTTATTACATCAAATTAAAAAGCTTTTGCATAAACAAAACTAATGCAAACAAGATTAGAAGGGAAGTAACAAATTGGGAAAATATTTTTACAGTTAAAGGTTCTAATAAAGGCCTAATTTCCAAAATATATAGAGAACTGACCCTAATTTATAAAAAATCAAATCATTCTCCAATTAATAAATGGTCAAAGGATATGAACAGACAATTTTCATATGATGAAATTTAAACTATATCCACTCATATGAAAGAGTGTTCCAAATCACTACTGATCAGAGAAATGCAAATTAAGAAAGACAACTCTGAGATATCACTATACACTTGTCAGATTTGCTAAGATGACAGGAAAAGATAATGATGAATGTTGGAAGGGATTTGGGAAAACTGGGACACTGATGCATTGTTGGTGGAGTTGTGAAAGAATCCAGCCATTTTGGAGAGCAATTTGGAACTATGCCCCAAAAGTTATCGAACTGTGCATAACTTTTGATCCAGCAGTGCTACTACTGGGCTTATATCCCAAAGAAATACTAAAGTTGAGGAAGGGACCTCTATGTGCCAAAATGGTTGTGGCAGTTCTTTTTGTAGTGCCTAGAAAATGGAAAATTAATGGATGTCCATCAATTGGAGAATGGTTGGGTAAATTGTGGTATCTAGATGTTATGGAATATTATTGCTCTGTAAGAAATGACCAGCAGTATGAATACAGAGAGGTTTGGAGAGCTTTACATGAACTGATGCTGAGTGAAATGAGCAGAACCAGAAGATGACTGTACACTTCAACAACAATACTGTATGAAGATATATTCTGATGGAAGTGGATATCTTCACATAAAGAAGATCCAACTCACTTCCAGTTGACCAATGATGGACAGAAACAGCTACACACGGAGAAGGAACACTGGGAATTGAATGTAAAGTGTTAGCACTACTGTCTTTCTATCCAGGTTACTTATACCTTTGGAATCCAATTCTTAAAGTGCAACAAAAAAATTTGATTTACACACATATATTGTGTCTAGGCTATACTGTAACACATTTAATATATATGGGATTGTCATCTAGGGTCAGGAGTGGAGGGAGGGGAAAATTTGGAAAAATGAATAAAAGGGATACTGCTATAGAAAAAAATCACTCATGAATATGTACTGTGAAGAAAATTGTTTATAATTATAAAATTAATTTTTAAAATGGGACTATTTAAGCAATTTACTTCCTCCTCTGTTAATTTTGGCAGCCTATATTTTTGAAGATAGGCATCCATTTCAATTAAGTCATCAAATTTATTAGCATAAAGTTGGGCAAAGTAACTCATTATTGCTTTAATTTCCTCTTCAGTGGTGGAAAGTTCTCCCTTTTAATTTTTAAGACAAACAATTTGATTTTCCTCTTTCCTTTCTCTAATCAAATATACCAAAGGTTTAATTATTTTTTCAGTTTTTTCTTAAAACCAACTCTTAGTTTTATTTATTAATTCAATTTTTTTACTTTCAATTTTATTAATTTCTCCTTTTAATTTTAGAATTTCAAGTTTAGTATTTGATTGTGGGTTTTTAATTTGCTCTTTTTCTCGCTTTTTAAATTTGCAAGCCTAATTCGTTGATCTTCTCTTTCTCTATTTTATTGAAGTAAGCCTCTAGAGATATAAAATTTCCCCTTATTATCATTTTGGCTGCATCCCATAAATTTCAGTATGTTGTCTCATTGTTGTCATTCTCTTGGGTGAAATTATTAATTATGTTTATGATTTGCTGTTTCACCCAATCATTCTTTAAGATGAGATTATTTAGTTTCCCATTACTCTTTGGTCTATTTACCCCTAGCTTGTTGTGGAATATAGTTTTTATTTCATTGTGATCTGAAAAGAATGCATTTACTATTTCTGCCTTCCTGCATTTAATTTTGACATCTTTATGTCCTAATATATGGTCAATTTTTTATAGGTTCTAGGAACTGCTGAAAAGAAAGTATTCTCCTTTATGTCTCCATTCAGTTCTCTCCAAGGATCTATCATATCTATTTTTTCTAATATTCTGTGTACCTTTTTAACTTCTTTCTTATTTGTTTTGTGGTTTGACTTATCTAATTCTAAGAGTGCAAGGTTGAGATCTCCCACTATTATAGTTTTGCTGTGTATTTCTTCTTTCAATTCTTTTAATTTCTCCTTCAGGAAGTTAGATGCTGTACCACTTGGTGCATATATGTTTAGTATTGATATTACTTCTATTGATATTGCTGAGTATTTAGTATATTTAGTATTGATATTGCTACTATTGATATTGTTGGGTAGTTTATTTTTGGCTGCATTCCAAGTTCTTTTGCCTTACAGAACTATCATCTTTCAGGCCCTTCAATCCTTTAATATGGAAGCTGTTAGATGCTAAGTGATCCTTATAGTGGCTTCTTGCTATTTGTATTGTTTTTTTTTTTTTTTCCTGGCTACTAGTAACATTTTCCCTTAGTCTTATAGTTCTGAAATTTAGCCACAATATTTCTTGGAGTTTTTATTTTGGGGTCTTTTTCCGAAGGTGTTCTATGAGTTCTTTCAATGCCTGTTTTACCTTCTAATTCTATTACATCTGGGCAGTTCTCTTTGATGATTTCCTGTAAAATAGTGTCTAAGCTCTTTTTTTCATCATAATTTTCAGGAAGTCCAATAATCCTTGGATTATCTCTCCTAGATCTGTTTTCCAGTTCTGTTGTTTTTCCAGGTAGATATTTAACACTTTTCATTTTTTTTTTCTTTTTTTCTTTTTTTTGGTTTTCTTCACTGATTCTTGATCTCTTAACGAATCATTCATTTCTATTTGTTCAGTTCTGTTTTTGTTGATTTATTTTCTTTATTACTTTTTTTTTTACTTCTTTTTGTATATATCCAATTCAGTTTTTAAATGAGTTCTTTTGCTCTATGGATTTTTTTTCCCATTATACTATTTTTTTAACTGAGTTATTTTCTTTTCCTACTTCCCAAATCCTACTTTCCTGGTAGTTCTTTATCTTTTCCAATTCATTAATTCTGTTTCCCTGAGATTTCTTTACCTTTTCCATTTCACATTTCAGGAAATTGTTTTCTTTTTCCACTTTATCAAATTTTTCTTTTTATGAGTTATTTGCTTTTTCCATATTCTCTTGCAGAGCTTCTCTTTCCTTTCCCCATTTTTCTTTTATCTCTCTTTTAAGATTTTTTCTAATTTCTTCTAGGAGAGCTTTGTCCACTTTGGAGTTTCTCTAGAGATTGATTGCTATTAATCTCCTCAGGGTTAGAAATCTGCTCTTTCTCTGTATAGAAGCTATCTATAATTAGATTTCACTTGGCTTTTTTACTCATTTTTAAAAGCCCTTAATGTCTGCCTTCAGGGCAGGGAGGTTCTCAGCTTCCTCTACAGAACTGGGATATATGGAGAGTAGCTGTCCTGTGAATGGGCTGTGAAGTGTGGCCAGGCTCATGTGGAAATGTCACTGTCCAGGGCAGAGTCCTGCTATGTGGAACAGTGGCCTCCCTGGGATGAGTGGCTGAGCAGTGGAAGTGTCACTGCCCTTGGCTGAGCCCCCCCCTGTAGACTGTGGTTTTGCAGCTGCACTGTGATCTTGTGTTGAATCACATCTGGTGCTGGTGGGTGTGGCAAGGTGTTCTTAAGCTCTGGGGTTTTGGGGTACACTCTGCCTTTGGTTTTTGTGTAACTTCTCTGCTGATCTACTGCTTTGCAACCAAAGCAGAGCAGCCAATCCATGGTAGAGTCCTCCCTATAAATTCTCCACCTACAGAGACTGCACCCCATCTCTGGACCCCTCAATGTGAGCTAGCCTCCATGTTCTGCTTCCTTGCCTGCATTGACCTACTCCTGCCAGATCAACACAGACCTTTCTGGCAATCTTCCAAGTTATCTTTAGTTGGTAATTTGTTGTACTCCCAATATTCTTGGATTTTACCAGTCAAATACTATTTCTGAGGCTGAATTAGGTAATTAGTAAATGAGGGTAGAAGGGAACTCAGAATGCAGCGTGTATCATCTCAGCCATTTTGGTTCTGCCCCTCCCCAATTGTTGTTGTTGATGGTTATTAATGAAAAGTCTCAGTTTTTTTGTCAAGATTTATTCTTTGTGATCCTAAGACAGTGGGTTAAGGATAACCACCAGTTGTCAGTTCTATTACTTCAAAAGACTCAATCTGAGATGTCATTCAAGGTTTCAGCCTTAGGTGATAAAACTTTCCCTTATACCAACTATACTAATTGTTACAAAGTTTTGTATCTCTCTAACTTTAAGCAATATTTTCTCCTTTCTACTTATTGAATATATTCTTCCAACAAAAGGAAGAAAATCAGTAGGGAAGAAAAAAAACAAAAAAACAATTCACAACATAAAAAAAAAAATCAGGTTAATTTGCAGAAGCTAAATTAGATAGTTAATTTTCACTTATTTTCAAATATCTCTGACATTTTCTCCTTTTCTTTATTTCACTCACATATCTAAAAATTTATTTCTTTTTGTGTCTTGTTCCAATTATTATCATTTTATTACTCATGGTAAAATTCAGATGAAGTCAAAATGTAAATGATCTTGCAAGCTCAATTTACTCTTTGACAATCAGCCTCTTCCCCATTGCTTTAGAATTTACTACAAAAGTAATTTTAATCATTAAAACTCATGAGCAACATGAACAAAACAGATTTTTTTTCAGTCTTTTGTAAATACTTAAAAAAACCAGCAAAAGACCAGGTTTATCTTTAAAACTGAATCAGTTCAATTTTAATTTGATCAGTGATTCCTCATCATGAGGAACCTAAAAATATTCTTTTCTTTTGTTTTATTGTTTTTTTTTGTTTTGTTTTGTTCTGTTTTGTTTTTGTTTTTTTTTTAAGCAATCAGTGGCAAGTGACTTGTCTAGGTTCACATAGCTAGTAAGTGTCAGGTGCCTGAACCTGGTTTTGACACAGGTTCACCTGATTTTAGACTACCTAAAGAGCCCCTACTAAACTACTTAAAGAGTCCTTTTTCTAAGAGTTTCTAAAATTATATAAACATATAATATTTTAAGAAAGGCAGTTTAATATGATGGGTGAAAAACTGACCTCTAATCAGGAAGACTATTTTAAATATAGATTCTGTGAGGTTCCTCAGGTATCATTAGACAAATGTCTTTAGAGTTAAATTGGCAGAGAAAGTATCAACTGGAAATTGACGAAATATCACAATGAAATTCAATACAATGAAACATAGATTGACAACTTTTTTGGTAGAAATTATTTACTAAAAGTTCTGTAAACTTGTGAATAAAACATCTAGTTCAAAAATCAAATTAACAATAAACTTGGAAAGGCTTGATATACAATTAACCATATTTTCTCAAATAAGACTAAAGAAAACAATACATATGTATCAAAATGGATAACTGTTTAGTTGAATTGTTTCTAATCTGAATTGAATCACTCAAAAAATGGCATTTTCATGTGTAAGTAGAGGTTTCTATGTGAAACCATAATTTTTATTTCACAGTCTTTTTATTTTTTAAATTATACAATCATTTCTATGTTACTTTCATCTTGTCCTGCTTTTGTGTTCTTGTTCCTTTAACTTTCATCTCATTTCTGTACTTAAAAAAAATTAATAGTTCCCTTTTTTGACATAACAATTTTTAAATTCTCTATCCTCAACATCCCTCCACTAAAATTCAAGAGTAAGAAAGATTTTAAAAATCACCATAGTCAAGCAAAATGAATCTCCCATATCTATATCCAAAAATGTATGTCTCCTTATTTTGTCTTCATCCATTCTCTGAAGAAGGTGAGTAATATCTTTCATGGTTATTTCATTCATCAGCATTCTTCTTGTCTTTCTTCTTTTAAAATTCATATTTTCTACTTTTGTTTAAATGCTTTTTATCTTGATGCTTTTCACCTCACTATGCATCATTTCATACTACCCAATTATAACTCTATAAACAATTCTTTCATTTTTTAACAGCATAATTATATTCCATTACATTAATGTGCCATATTTTGTTTAGGGTTTCCCTGATTGTCTCAAAGGCTATCTAAAGAATCATACTCCCTTCTAATTATTTGACAACATCTCTATCTGTCTCTGTCTCTGTTTATTTTGTATATCTGTGTAAGAATACATATATATGTATACACATATATACATTCTCACATACATATATATATATATAAAGACATATCCATAGCTATAGGATTTCTACTCCTAAATATCCAAAAGATAGTTGATACTGCAGGATTAGAGTTCAGATTAGATACTCAGGATTAAAGAATAAAATTCATTTGTAAATCATCTCCAAAGAAGTGATAATTAAACCTTTTGATTGTTGATGAAATCACCAAAAGTGATAATATAAAACAAGAGATCTACAAATAAATATATTATGCATATATATATATATATAATATATACACATACATACACACATATATAACATGTTTATGTATACATGTTTACATGATGTGTCTCTATGTGTGTGTGTACATGAGCAATTTATAATAGGAAAGTGGTTTATCCCAGGATTGTTTCCAACTAAACTCCATTTTAAAATGACAATGTCATAATCATCATCATTGCAAAAACAACAGGAGCAGCAACAACAACCTCACAGTTATTTTGAAAATCAGATTCCAAATGTGTCCTCAATAATGTTATTAGTGTTAATCAATTTATCAGATCCCAGTAGTATTCTACTTAGAAAAAAAAAAAAAAAAAGAGGAATTATATGGGGGCACTATTGACTCATTTAAAAGTAGGCAACAGTGACCTATGAAAACGATTTTTCGAAAGCTCTCTACATGATTAAACAATACTTTATAAAATAGAATAATAAGGCTGCATGAGAATTAAAAGTATTTAAGATGTAACCATAGTCACCAAGTTAATTGCAATTCTAACTACATAGCTATCAGTTTAGAATATCTGTACGAAATTCAAAGGCTTTTTGAAGTGACACAGATACTCTTTTGAGCCTTCTCAAGTACTGGGATATGAAGTAAATAACACCTAATTCTATCTAAATCTCACTTCTTTTAATACAAATAATTTCTGTTATAGATTAATTTAGCAAAAAATTACATTCTTTCTTCAGCACATTCTCTTTGCTTGCTCATGGACTTTAACTATTAGAAAGTAGTGTAGTTACAGTGTGCTGTAATAGATTAGCTAGTTTTCTATATATCATAATATTTGTTTCATTAAAAAAATCATACAATTGGTCATTTTACATTGTGTATAGTTACAATATATACTATGTTTAATTATAGATCTGGATAAAAATGTGCTCCATGGCAAAGTAGTAAAATAATGTTTATTTTTACAAATGTGAAAATACAATAGAAAATGGAACTGGGTGAGACACTTAATCTACAAATTCTCATTAGATATTTGCCAAAAAAAAATCATCAATTTTAATTAAATAGAGTAAGTGCAAATGTATCAAAGGTGAATCAAGAATACTTTTATATTTTGAGTTATGCTTATTGAATTTCAAAAGAGAAAAAAGATAAATTACATTAGAATGGTTTCTACAAAGAATTAACACTCAAGAAACCAGGTGACTAAAGTTTTAATTATAAGAAAGTATTTTGAATCAAATTATAAAAATAGAATTGATTTTTTTTGGAAGAAGGAATAAGGTCCCTCTGTACCTATAATATTATTAGTGCAGGGAATTTTCATTGATGAGATTAACTCATTACTGAATGTCACCAACTTTTTTCCAGCTTATAGATTTAGAATTGCTTTGGGGCAATGAGGGATTACATGATTTATCCTATATGTCTCAGTAAAACTTAAGTTCAAGTTTTCACTCCAACTATAGCCCTCTATTCATCCTGCCATGCTAAGTCTCCAACAAATATTTTTTTCTCTTTCCAATTTACACTTTGTTCTCCTAAACAGGAAAATAAATGAAAGAAAATTAATTAACTAATTGAATGCTGTATTTATCAAAAGTTGTCCCTTGTCCCATTCTCCCTGAGGACTGATCCCATTCCTTCATCCATCTTCTATTCTACAGTGTAGCTGAAAACATCCTAATCCTTTAAGTTATCCTTAAATTTACTTTCCAGTGTCAGTTCATTCTGAACTCTAGCAGTATTTTTACAGGATCCTGCTATAATTGTGTAATTATCCCTTATTACCTGCACTTTTTTCATCTTCTGAACATGTCTTTTTAAATATCAAAGATAGTTGTTAATCTCCATGTGAGTCAATGTCAGTGATTTCTGACAAAAGTCTATTTTCTTTCTCATGGAAAGTGTTGTCCTGTTCTTTAGAAGTCTCTTTGGATTTCTGGAAGTTTTCTCTGGCTTCCCTTCTCATACAATTTTATCTAGTGAGAATCTAAGAGTCCTTTTTTTTTTTTTTTGAAAATAATAAAATCAACTCTCAGAAAATATTATGTGTATGCAAACTATACCCAGTTTTCTTCTCTTCAATAACAAATTTTAACAGAAAGTTGCCATTTCCCCTAAGGTTTAAATAACTTATCTCTTAATAAACTTTTTCTTATTTCTGGTCAACAAAATCTATCTTTTTTGGATCTTTCACCATTTGGAGGATGAATTTAAAGAAATCTTTAGCCATTTTATTTTAGCCAGGAAAAGAGCTTCATCAGGCATACAAATGCAACAATCCCTTGAAGAGTGTTAAATAATTACAAAGAACCATGGGATTTACATTTCTTTCAAGTTTTGAAGAACCTGTGATGAATGCTTGTATAGAATTGGAGATAATGGAGGTAAAGGTTTTTTTCAAGGTGGTGAGATTTGGAAAGACATTTTTCATGTTCTTAAAGAATGGAACTGCAGGTGTGACTGGCACCAGTTGCTATTCTAATCTGTATTGCAGGCATGAGAATCCCACCAATTCTTTATTCTTCTCTCCTTATTTGCCTCAAAAGTTCCCCAAACTCTTGCTATTGCTCCATGGGATTTTTTTTTTTTTTAATGAACAAACAAAACAAGCAAAAAACACTTTCTCCTCATTTGTCCAAGAGCTTATTTCCCCTTAGTTTCTCTTTATTCTAAATTCAGAACTTTAAATTAGAAGGGTTTTGTGATAAGTAGCTTATTGTCAGGGATTGTGACAGAGATGATTCAAGTCCTTCATCTATGCTCACCTTTGTATCAGGATAAATTTATTTCCTAAATCCATAAGATTTTCTCTTTTTCTTTGCTTATACTCTGATGACATGTGGCTTCCGTTTCTCTCCCAAGTGATGTTATCCAAATGCTTCCCCTCAGCTTTCTGGAAATATTCACATAATTATATCATAATATGATATACTACTCCTACTACTCTATATTATGCCCTTTTAATCATCATTTTTTAAATTAAACATCAGTTTACACAATCATGGGAAATAAATTTTATGTATATTTCTGTTTTATGTAAGGACTGTTATTTGTTGTTCTATAAACTTCAGTATAGGGGATATAGATGGCCATCATCATTACTAAAACTAAGAAAGGTCCAATATCACAGGCTAGTAATTTTCTAAGATTTGATTCAAATTCAGGTTTTCCTGATATCTAATGTTCAGTCCTCTATGCTACCTATATCAATCAATAGACATTTGTTAAGCAATTGCTATGTTCCAGGGATTGTACTAAGTATTAGAGATATAAAAAGAGGCAGAAGATAATCCCTGAACTCAAAGAGCTTACAGTCTAATGAGAATGACAACTTGAAAACAAATATATGCAAACAAAGTTATGTGCAAGATAAATGAGAAATTGTTATGAGAGAGAAGGCATTGAATTAAGATGTGTTTGTGAAGGACTTCTTAAGATATTTAGTCTTCCAAAAAAACAAATTTGGAAGACTGGACATTTGACATGGACTCGAAGAGACTGAAATTCTGTATCTCTCAGTGTCCCCATCTTCTCTTTCTCCTCTTTTTGTCTCTGTCTATATCTGTCTGTCTCTTTCACTGTCTCTATCTCTGTCTTATTCTGCCTTTCTGTGTTTCTCTGTCTCTGTTTCTGTCCAATACTATTGGACTTTAAGAGAGATGTTACATTCTTAATTTGATAGGATTTTGCAAAACTATCAAGGATCCAGAGTCACATATACATCATGATCAAACTGATCATGATCATTTCCTTAGTATTAAGTCAGTGAAAGTTATACAGTACTTTACATATATGTATATATATACATATATATACACACATATATATGTATGTATATATGTATGTATGTATATGTGTGTGTGTATGTGTGTATGCTGTTATAAATGTTCTATTGAATGGAGGCATAGAACTGGTTTTCATTGTTTCCCAATATGTTATATTCAAAAATAGAAAAAAATATAATTACAACTTTCTGAGTTATAGCATGGGCACTGTAGAAATACAGGACTAATCAAATATTTATTAGCAGAAGCTGTCATATAGCATGCTAGTTTAAATTTTTTTTTTTCTGTTTTCATTTCAAAAAATTAGATTTCATTATCCTTTTTAAGTTATGATCATCAGGATTTCACTTAATTTGTTAATTAGAAAGAATTCTCAGGTATAATGCATGAGTGGTTGTGAACACACTTAGTTCTTTGAAGGGACTAGGATGTTCTGTAGAGACATAGCTCAGCTTTTAAAAACTGTATTTCCCATTGCTGACAGAGACAAAATTGGTCTTCATGCTTATCTAAGATTTTATATTAAGGAAAAAAGAAATTGTATAGCTGTCCAAGGAACTAATTTTATAACATTCTAGTCCCCGAAATTTGGAACTTGAAAAATGAATTGCATGCAAATCTGAAATAGAAAGAAGGTGTCACCTAAAAATTATATTTTCAGGCAATTATTTATTGAAAATACTTCATCCCTATATATGATCTTATGATAACAGGTTTAATGATGAAATAAGATTGAATTTATTCACTTTTCAAGGTTTCATATCTATATGATCTTAAATGCTATCCAAAAGTGATGGGCATGGCATAATATTAAAATTTGAGAATAATTTAACAATTAATATTTACAAAAGTAAAAATTAGTGATAAAGATCTTTAAATTAAAAAAAATAATCTGGAATATAAGCTTTTAAAATGTTTCTGATCAGAAAAAAATTAAATGAGTTAATAAAAAAGCAAGGTACTAATACAAATAAAATTATAACATAGATCATATTCATATTTTTGTATGCCTACTAATAACTTTTGAGAAAGTTTCCTCTGTTGAGGACTGCAGGATGATGTCTATTTCTGAGTAAACAGGGAAGAGATTATGAGTAGAATATTTGGGAAAAAATAAAAAAAAATAAAAACTAGAAAAACAAATTTGGGCAACTAGAAGGAAAAAAAAATGTAAAGAGACCCTTACATTCTAAAAGGAGGAGGGGATGTAGAGCCAAGATAGTGTAGAGTTGAAAGGTCTTTGTCTGAGCTCTTCCTGGCTTCCTTCAGCATCAAACCAGATCAAGCCTCTGAAAGGGTTTTGGAATGAAAGAATTCACAAAGATTTGGAATGAATCAAATTTCCATCAGAAGATAATTTGGAACAACTTTAGAAAAGATCTGTCTCAATCAGGCAGGATGGGAGGTAGCTCAGTACAAGCACAACACAGGGAAACCCAAGTCAGCCCAAGGTGGGGAGGCTCTGCAAATTTGGAAAATCTACTGGAAGACTCTTAGACAAAATAAATATAGCTGGCTACTCTGTCTTGCCTCAGAAGCCAATGGATCATTCAACTAGCTGATTTAACAGAAGTAGAAAAAGAAAAGGATAACAAAAGAGGGACTGTGAAAGAAGAGGGCAATAAAGGTGGTGATGAAAAACAAAATACTGGGGAGTAGGGAAAGGAGGAAAGGAAAGACAAAAAATTTAAGTTGGGGAAAATAAGATGGTGGGAAATACAATTAGTCATTTCAACTGTGAATGTAAATGAGATGAACTTTCCTATAAAACCAAAGCAGATAGCTGACGATTAAAAACCCAGAATCCTACAATATGTTATTTACAAGAAATACATTTAAAGCAGAGGGATATATAAAGAATAAAGGGGAAATTCTGGAGCATAACCTATTATGCTTCAGTTGAAATTTTAAAAAAATTAGGGATATTGATTCTGATCTCAGATCAAGTAAAAGCAAAAAAATATATCTAATTAAAAGAGATAAGGAAGGAAATTACATAGTGCTAAAGTGTACCACAGACAATGAGAAAATACCAATACTAAATATATATGTACCAAGTGATATAGCATGAAAATTCTTAGAGAAGTTAAGAGAGTGGCAAGAAGATATAGACAGCAAAACTATAATGCTGGTGGGGGCAAGGGGATTTACACCTTGCTCTATCAGAACTAGATAAATCGAACTACAAATAAATCAGAAAAGAAATGAAGGTGGTACATAGAATGATAGGAAAGTTAGGGATGATAAACATTTGGAGAAAATTGGATGGGGACAGAAATAAATATACATTTTTGGTGGTACATGGATTCTATACCAAAACGTACCCTGTATCAAGGGATAAAACATCAAAATTAAATTCAGAAAGGCAGAAATAGTAAATTCATCTTTTACAAATCATGATGAAATAAAATTAGACAAAATAAAGATCCGGGGGGGGGGGGGGGGAAGAGTGAAACAACAAATGATAGAGACAATTGATAATTTAATTCACAAGAATTATAATAATCAAGCATACCAAAATTTTTTTTTTATTGTAGCCAAAGCAGTTCGTAGGGAAAATTTTATATCTCGAGATGTTTAGTTAAATAAAATAGAGAAAAAGAAGATCAAAGAATTGGATATACCACCAAAAAAGCTGGACAAAAGCTAAAAATCTTCCAATTATATAAAAATTTTAAAATTCTGAAAATAAAAGGGGAGATTACTAAAATTGAAAGTAAGAAAACTAATGAACAAAAACAAAACTAAGAATTCGTTTTATGAAAAAGTTAACAAAATATATAAATGTTTAGTTAATTTGATTAGAAAAAAAGAAAGAAGAAATCAAATTTCTAGTATTAAAAATAAAAAGAGTCTACTTTCCACCAATTAAGAGGAAATTGGAGCAATAATTAGGAGCCATTTTGCCCAACTATGTGCCAATATACCTAATAATCTAAGTAAAATGATTAAATACTTACAAAAAATATAAATTGCCAGATTAAGATGATGAAATAAATTACTTAGCTAGTCCCATTTCAGAAAAAAAGAAAGTGAACAAGATATTAACCAGTTCCATAAGAAAAACTCTCCAGGGTCAGATGGATGTACAAGTAAATTCTACCAAACATTTAAACACTAATTACAAATACTATGCAAACTATTTAAAAAAAAAAACAGGGAAAGAAGGAATCCTAACAAATTTCTTTTATGATACAGATATGGTACTGATATCTAAACCAGTTAGGATGAAAACAGAGAAAGAAATTTATAGACCAATTTTCCTAGTGAATATTGATACAAAAATCTTAAATAAAATAATAGCAAAGAAATTACAGCAAGTTATGCTCAAGAAATACACCATGACCAAGCAGGATTTATACCAGGATATCAGGGGTAGTTCAATATTAGGAAAATTTATTAGCATAATTGACTAGCTAATAAAAATCATATGATTATCTCAAAGGACGTAGAAAAAAAATTGACAAAATCCAATATTTGTTCCTATTAAAAACATTAGAGAGTATAAGAATAAATGAAGTTTTCCTTAAAATGATCAATAGTATCTATTTAAAACAATTAGCCAGAATCATATGTAATGGGGATAAACTAGAATAAATCCCAATAAGATCAGGAATGAAACAAGGTTGTCCACTATCACCATTGCTATTCAATATTACATTAGAAATCGTATTTTTTGGAAGTGGATATCTTCAACACAGAGAAGAGCTAATCCAATTCCAATTGATCAATGATGGACAGAATCAGCCACATCCAGAAAAGGAACACTGGGAAATGAGTGTAAACTGTTATTTTTACCTTCTGAATCCAATTCTTCCTGTGCAATAAGAAATTCGGTTCTACACACATATATTGTATCTAGAATATATTATAATATATTTAACATGTATAAGACTGCCTGCCATCTGGGGAAGGGGGTTGGGGGAGGAAGGGAAAAAATCTGAACAGAAGTAAGTTCAAGGGATAATGTTGTAAAAAATTACCCATGCATATGTACTGTCAAAAAAAAGTTATAATTATAAAATAAAATAAAAAAAAAAAACAAACACACACACACACAAAATAAACACACACACACACACACACACACAAACAAACTAAAAGAATACAAAAAAAATTAAAAATAATTTTTTTTAAATCCTATCTTTTAGGAATAGCTAGGTGGTGCAGTGGATAGAGAACCAGTCTTGAAGTCTGGAAGACCTGAGTTCAAATCTGATCTCAGACACCTAATACTTTCTAGCTGTGTGATTCTGGGCAAGTCATTTAACCCTAATAGCATCAGCAAGAAAAAAAAAAAAAAAAAAAAAAAGTTAGATTTAGCAATAAAAGAAGAAAAATAAATTGATAGTATACTGAAAGAATCCTAGGGGCAGCTAGGTGGTGCAGTGGATAGAGCACTAGCCCTGAATTCAGGAGGACTGGAGTTCAAATCTGATCTCAGATACTTAACACTTCCTAGCTGTGTGACCCTGGGCAAGTCACTTAACCCTAGCCTCGGGGAAAAAAAAAAAAAAAGAATCCTAGAGGATCAATTAAAAAACTATTGGAAACAATGAACAACTTTGGCAAAGTTGCAGGATATAAAATAAAACCACACAAATTATCAGAATTTTTATGTTACCAATAAATTCCAGCAGCAAGAGATACAAAGATAAATTCCTGTAGATTCAAAATAACAGTAGATAATATAAATTTGGGAGGCTACCTGCAAAGACAAAATCAGGAACTATATGAACACACAATTACAAAACACTTTCCACACAAATTAAGTTAGATCTAAGCAATTGGAAGAATATGAAGTGCTCATGGGTACACCAAGGTAATCATAAAAAATAACAATTCTACCTACATTAATCTATTTATTCAGTGTCATGCCAATTAAACTTCCAAGAAATTCCTTTATAGAGCTAGAAAAAATAATAACAAAGTTCACCTGGGAAGAACAAAAAGTCAAAAATTTCAAGAAAATTAATGAAAAAATGCAAATGAAGGTGTGCTAGCTATAGCAGACCTAAAATTATATTATAAAACGACAGTCATCAAAACCATTTCATACTATGAAATAAATTAGCTGATCAATGGAATAGGTTATGTTCACAAGATACAATAACCAATAGCTACAGTGATCTAATATTTGGTAAACCCAAAGACCTCATTTTCTGAGATAAAGAACACACTAGTTGACAAAAATTGGAAAATAGCATCAGAGAGACTAGTCACTTACCAACACCTAATACCCAATACCAAGGTTAGAAGGGAAGCAAAAAACTATGGGAAAAATTACATCTAAGGGTTCTGATAAGGGCCTCATTTCTAAAATATATAGATAATTGATATTTAAAATATTATTTAAAAGATATTTAAAAGAACTCAAGCCATTCTCCAATTAATAACTGATCAATGAATAAATTTCAGATGTAGAAATTAAAATCGTTTCTATTCTCTATTGATTATAAAAATGCAAAATAAGACAACTCTGATATAACACTACCCACCTCTCAGATTGGCTAAGATGACAGGAAAAGATAATGACAAATATTGGAGGGTATGCGGGAAAACTGAGACACTAATACATTGTTGGTGAAGTTGTGAATTGATCCAAACATTCTGGAGAACAATTTGGAGCTATGCCCAAAGTACTGTCAAACTGTGCATGCGTTTTGACCTAGGACCTAGGAGTGTCCCTACTTGTTCTATTTGCAAAGAAGATCATAAAAAAGGGAAAAGGACCTTTTTGTAAAAATGTTTATGGCAGCCCTTTTTTAGTAGCAAGGATCAGGAAAGTGAGTATATGCCTATCAGTTGGAGAATGGCTGAATATGTGATAGCATATGAATGTTATGGTATATAAATATGAATGGAATATTATTGTTCTAAAAGAAATAATCAACACAATTATTTCAAAAAGGCCTGCAGAGACATATATGAACTGATGCTGAGTGAACTGAGTACATGTTGTGCCCATGCTCCCTGACTTCTCAGGAATGGAGGTGAAAACACCAAAAAGGAGGTGATCATGCCCACCCTGACTTCTCAGGAAGGGAGATGGAAGCACTAAAAAAAGGAGATAATCATGCCCTCCCTGACATCTCAGGAAGGGAGATGAAAAACACCAAAAGGAAGTGGGGATTGCTAGCGGGTTTCTGAGCTGAAGGGTCTTATTAGAGACAGGTATGCACAAACCCATCAGGATGGGAGGTGTTACACGAGCAATAACGCACAGGCTATAAGTGATGACTCTCCCCACAGTCAATGAAGGCTTGATGAGGTATAACAAACATGAATTGTACATGCAAGTAGTAATATAACAAACAATATAAATCAAAATGGTCTTGTAAAACATTTCCAGAAGTCCTAGAAGGAGGGTATGTAAACATTAGTCATACATATGCCTTCTTCAGCAACCAAGTGATAGTCCCAAACCAAACTATTTTCCATTGCTTCACTTGGCAGGAAATCCAATGATTCCTGGGGTCTTATCATGTCTCAGAAAATCCAATGATTCCTGAGGGTTTTGAAGTCCTACAACAATCTTTTCATATTTCAGGGATTCCAATAATTCCTGAGGATTTTTAAGTACAACAATTTTTGATGTCCATGAGTCAAACACCATAACTGCCAGTCTCTTTCAGTGGTGGGCACAGTCAGCAACAGAACCACCCGATGTTTCTTGGGTCTTCTCCTTTGTTTCAAGGGTCTGCTTCATCTCTCTCTGAGGTACAAGGCAAATACAGCTCATTGGCACCCATCTGATTCCTTCTCCATCTCTACAGATACAAGCAAACCCTCTCCCCCAAGCAATTAACCTATCCGGACCCTTCCATTTACCACTTTTTGGGTCTCTCCACATGACCTGGAGATTATCTAAAGACAGTGGAGCTGCTAGTACTGGACACTGCCCTTACTGTGGGTTATAAAACCTGTCTGCCAGAGCCAGTGCATCTTTGTCAAAGATTAAGAAGTTAATAGTAGGGCGGAGCCAAGATGGCGGAGAAGAAACACACGTCTCTGTGAACGTCCTCACTCCCTCACAACCAATTAGATAAATTAAGTCTCAGAATTAGCTCAGGACTGATAGATACCATAAGGACTGGAAGCACGACTTACCAGCTGAAGAGAATCTGGAGTTTCAGCAGGAAAGGTCAGTTCACAGGGGAGGAAGAAGAGAGACCAGCACAGACGGTGGGGTAGTGGCACACTGCGCCCATTGCACTGGGAAAGGCTCTGGGATCAGAAAAGCCACTGAGGTAAAGGAATCTGGCACAGGCTGTTAGCTCTTCTCTGTTAATTATTTAGCAGTTCAGAAGAGAAAGCCAAAATATTTTAAAACTCAGATTAGATTTTCCCTGGACCCTGGAGGTGACTCAGCAGATCTCGGCACCAGGGGGTGTGGCCTCAGCTACCTCCTGAGAATAGTTAAGAGATTGACAAGTGGGTGGATACGGCCAAGGCAACACACACTGCCTAGCTTAGCTGGAGGGAGTGGAACTCAGCTCCAGGAAGTCCCGGGGAAGCGGAACCTTTGAACTAGGGGCCACGGTTTCTGGCAGACACTTCCAGTTTGAGCACAGGGGCTTTTCACGTCACCTGCTGCAGACATCCACTCCCCACCCTGACACATAGGCTGGGCTTTGTGCTGTCTTTACTATTCTACGCCCTCGAAGCACAGTAGTGCTAATCACCTCTGAGGCACTTCCAGGGAGGGGGTGGGGAACTCTCTCCCAGAGCTCTATCTTAGCTCAGGCGCAGGAGCCACTGCATCCATCTGGTCTGGGAGGAAGCTGGTAAAGAAGTAAATAAATAATTTCCTACCCCAGGGACAGACCCCAAAAGATTTTTTTAAATATGAGCAAAAAAGCTAGAAAAACCATAGATTCCTTCTATACAGAGAAAGAGCGGGTATCTAACCCCGAGGAAGTTAACAGCAGAGAATCAGCAGATAACAACCCGAAGGGGAACGATCCCTGCCCCCCATCACATAACTCTCTCCTAGAAGAAACTCTTAAAAAATTAAGGGAGTTTGAAGAAAAATGGGGAAAGGAAAGGGAAGCTATGATAGAGAATAACAACGTCCTGAAATTGGAGTTGGAAAAAATAAAGAATTCACAGGAGATGCAGGGAAACAAAATTTATGAATTAGAAAAGGTTAAAAAAAACACAGGAAAGTAGGATTTCTGAATTGGAAAAGATAAAAAAGTCTCAAGAAAATAGAATTTCTGAACTGGAAAAAGAAAATAATTCTCAAAAAAAAAATTAGGGAAATGGAAAAAAATTCAATAGAGCAAAATAATTCATTTAAAAACGAAATTGGGCATTTACAAAAAGAACTAAAAACTGTGAAAGAAGAAAATAACTCCTTAAAAGTCAGGATGGAACAAATAGAAATGAATGATTCACAGAGAACCCAAGAATCAGTCAAACAAAACAAAAAAAAAAAAAAAATGAGAAGCTGGAGAACAACGTCAAATACTTACTGGGAAAATCTATAGACCTGGAAAATAGATCTAGGAGAGATAATCTGCGGATTATTGGACTTCCAGAAAACTATGACCAAAAAAAGAGCCTAGATTCTATTTTACAGGAAATTATCAAAGAGAACTGTCCAGAGATAATAGAAACAGAAGGGAAAGTAGATGTGGAAAGAATTCATCGAACTCCTTCTGAAATAGACCCTAAAAAAAGAAAACCACGGAATATAGTGGCTAAGCTGCAGAATTACCACACAAAGGAGAAAATCCTGCAAGCAGCTAGAAAAAAACAATTTAAATACCAAGGTGCCACAATAAGGGTCACCCAAGATCTGGCTGCCTCCACATTAAAAGATAGAAGGGCCTGGAACCTGATATTCCGTAAGGCAAAAGATCAAGGACTGCAACCAAGAATGAACTACCCAGCTAAGTTTAGCATCTTTTTCCATGGAAGAAGATGGTCATTCAATGAAACAGAGGAATTCTATATGTTTCTAAGAAAAAAACCAGACTTAAACAAAAAATGTGATCTACATCCACAAGACTGAAGAGAAACAGAAAAAGGTACACAGAACCCTTGAGAACTGTAACTCTGTTGTGGGTATATAAAAAGTACTCACGGATAATTTGATTTTACTGATATAAAAGAAAAAAAGGGGGGTGTAGTAAAGGGAAGGAGGTCGGTTCAGAAAAAGGGGAAGGAGTGATAAAAAGAGGGAAACTACATCCCAGGAAGAGGCATAGAAAATACACCATATCTGAGGGAACTTAGTGAGGGGAAGAATCATTGTGTGAATCTTACTCTCATCAGGAGAGGCTCAAAGAGTAAATAATTAACATATTTGTTTTTCAGAGAATTTTCTCTCACCTCATTAAAAGGGGGGAGAGGAAAAGGGAAAAGGAAAAGGAGAATAAGTGAAGGGACTTGGAGGGAGGGGGGAGGGATCCTAAAATAAAAAAAAAAAAAAAAAAGAAGTTAATAGTATAAAAGGCTGGATTTAGAAGTTCTCTAGGGTTACCTGTGGCTCCCCCTTTCTTTTGTTTTTGGAGGAGTGTCTTAGTATCTCTTCTTCTTCTCTCTCCTATTGCCTGATCTTGAAGACTAAAAGGTATGCCAGTGGTATGTAAAATCTTATACTGTGCACAAAAGTGTGCAAAATGTTTAGAAGTATATGCAGGTCCATTGTCTGTTTTTATTGCTTGTGGCACATCCAAAATTGCAAATGCTTGTATAAGGAATTCAGTGACCACTCGGGCTGTCTCTCTTGCTGCTGGTATTGCAAAAGTGAATCCTGAAAAGGTGTCTACCACGATGTGGATAAAAGATAGACGACCAAAAGATTTATAATGGGTTACATCCATTTGCCAAATTTCATTAGGTCTCAAACAATGAGGGTTCTTTCCTGGAGGGAGTGTAGGAGCATGGAAAAGAAGGCAAGCTGTACAGGCATTTACTATGCTCCTAGCTTCTTCTCTTGTTATTCCAAATTGTAAAAGTAAAGCTTGGACAGCCTGAGGATATTTAGAATGAGATTCCTGGGCTTCTTGAAATAAAGGAGTATTGGCCAACAAAGTTAGAGTGCTATCTGCTTTTGAATTACCATCAAAAATAGGACTTGGAAGTCTACTTTGAGAGTGGACATGCAAGATATAAATTTTACCTGGGTGCTTTCTCACTTGCTCTTGAAGTTCCTTAAAGAGCTGATATATATATATATATATATATATATATATATATATATATATATATATATATATATATATATATATATATATATATATATATATATATATATATATATATATATATATTGGAGGCTACAAATTTTATTTGGGCTGTGGCAATTCTTTGTACCAGTTCAAATCATTGGTATCGAAATAATTTATATTTATCTACCAGAAAAACTGATCAAACTCCCAGAAATCCCATTCCCTTGAGAGAAAAAATGAACTAAAATCTATTTGGCCCTTTCATCTGTCCTAATAGATATTAGATATAGATATCTGTCCTAATATATATATGTCCAAATAGGCCAAATCATATATTATATTTATGTCTCCTGGATAAGTAAGAGTTAGAATGATTGTATACACTTCATTCTGTTGAGTGGACAGAAAAGGAGTTCTGACTACTCTATAGTTAAGTCACGAGAGAATACAGCACAAATATTATGTTTAGATGCATCTGTAAAGAGAGTTGGTCCTTTAAGAGGAACTTTAGAAACCTTTTCTTCAAGAATCCATCGCCAATTATGTAACAATCTGGTTATCTTTAATGGAGACCTGTGTGTAAAATTTGGAGCCATGGCTAATAAAATTTGCCACTCTGGGATGGTTCCACAGCACACATTAACTTGTGCATTAGTATAAAAGGTGTATATCTTGTCAGGTCTTCTCCCAGATAATTGTACTGCTCGCTTAATGACCTTTAATAAAATCCTAGCCATAAGCACTGGGTAAGGAGTAAGGCTTTGTTCTGGTTGTGCTTGGAGATTCACCCACTCTATCACACTGTCTCCTTGATGAAGGACTGCTGTGAGTTCCTCTTGTGTAGCAAAAACTGATATTTCCAAGGGTTTTTGAGTGACTCTTTCAACCACATTGGATAAATCCAATTCAACTTGTCTCAAAGCCTTTTGAACTTCTTTTGTAAATTGGTATGGTGAATTTAAAGCACTGTCTCACCTTAAAATGTCATATAATGGTTGCAATTAATAGGGAGTCAAGCCTAACATGGGACACATCCATTGGATATCTCCTATCAATTTCTGGAAGTCATTTCAGCTTCTCTGTTCTTAAGGAGAGTTTTTGTACTCTAAGCATCTTAAGATATACTTCTTATCCTAAATATTGAAAAGGAACATGTCTTTGAATTTTTTCTGGAGCTATGTGCAATTTATTATTTCTTAGTGTTTCTATGGTTTTTTGTAGACATGCTTCTAATATTTGTTCCTCAGGTGCACATCCCAATATATCATCTGTGTAATGTAACAACATTACTTTTGGAAATGTTTTTCTTACTGGAGTAAGAGCAGCAGCAACATACATTTGACACATAGTAGGGCTGTTTTTCATTTCCTGTGGCAAAACTGTCCATTCATATCTTTTATAAGGCTCAGCTAAGTTAACGCTGGGCATTGAAAAGGCAAATCTTTTCATATCCTCCTTATCTAGAGGGATAGAATTCAAGCAATCCTTAATGTCTATGACCCAAAGAGGCCATTCTCTAGGCAACTGAGTAGGAGATGGGAGTCCAGGTTGAAGAGTTCCCATAATTTCCATCTGTTCATTTACCTTTCTTAAATCAGTCAACATTCTCCATTTTCCAGATTTCTTTTTTACAACAAATACTGGTGAATTCCAAGGACTTAGAGAAGGTTCTAAGTGTCCTTGGTCAAGTTGCTCCTGCACTATATCTAATAAGGCCTGCATTTTATCGCTACCTAAGGTCCACTGTTCTATCCACACTGGTGTATCAGTTTTCCATTGGATAGCAACAGGTGAAAGTGTTGGCAGGCCTTCAACAACAGCCCTGCCTAAAAAACTGAAGTATTCATTTTTAACCCTAATTGTTGTAAAATGTCTCTTCCCCACAGATTGATGGGGATTTTTTCAACTATAAAAGGCGTAAAAACTCCTGTTTCACATTCAAATATCCATCTTAAAGAGGTAGCACTAACTTCAGCTGCTATTGATCCTCCTACCCCAGACATGTAGATGTCTGCCTTAATCTTTGGCCAGTGACTGGGCTAGCTGGCACCTCTAATGACTGTGCAATCTGCACTTCTGTCTACCAGTCTTTCTCATGGTATGCCATTTATATAGATGGTGAGCATAGGTCGATCAGCTGTCACAGCTGCTGTCCAGTATATTCCTGGGTTTTGCTGCTTGGAGTCAGAACGTGGGTGACTGTCATCAGATTGCTTATTAGGGGTCTGTATCAATAAAACCTATGCTACTACTTCCCCTGGTTGATAAGTCATACATTGTCTGCCTGTGTTAGTGACTGGGATATTATCTACACATTCCCCAGTTTCCCACATCAGTGTATGAATGAACACTGTCTTGTAAGTACTCTCAGGAGGTGAAATGGTAAAGCCTACTGTCCCTGGAGGCAAGGGATCCATAGTTTGGAAAGGAACAGATTTAACCTCTCCAGGGGGTATCTCAATTGTCCCAGCTGCATACAACTCTATCCTCCCTAATTGTAGTCCCTTTCTCCCATCATGTTGCTTCCTGGCTGATGGATTGTGTAATCCCTTTCTCCCCTCAGATGGCTTCCTGGCTGATTAGTCATGTCTGGGTATTGGACTTGGAGGCACTCTCTCAGTGTAGCATTGGCTGCCATCATGCCCCAAGTGTTTTTTGCCTGGGGCCCTGGAGCTGGCCCACTCATTCCATTTCCCTGAATCAGTCTACACTCTGATGCCCAATGCAATAATTTGTTGCATTTTGGACACAGGGTATTGGGTCTTGTTCTCCCACCCTGTTTTCTCACTCTGTCTCTATGCCAACATTGAGCTTTCAGCTGCCCTACTTTACCACATTGAAAGCATTGATGAGTCTCTCTGGAAGTCCCTTGCCAAAAGAGACCCTGTCTTCCCATGTTGGGATCTTGGGAAGTCTGCATCATAGCCTAGCTATAAAAGGCATGTGTGCCCACTGTGGCACAGCAACTTATAATCTCCTCTAAAGTAGCATCCTTGCTTAGTCCTAGTAAAATTCTTCTGCAAATCTCATTAGCATTTTCTTTAGCAAATTGCCTTATCAAAATGTCTGTTACTGTAGTTTCACCATTAGTCCATATGATAGCTGTCTGTAAATGTCCCACAAAATCAGCAAAGAGTTCATTTGATCCTTGTACAATTTTTGTGAAAGTCTCACCCTTGTTGTTTTTATTGGGGAGAGAAGCCCATGCTTTGATAGCAGCAGCAGCAATTTGCTCATATGATGCTATGAAGTAATTAATCTGTACTGAAATTTCTGCATAAGAACCTACACCTGTTAGTTGCTCACAGGTGATAGAAGTATTAACTCCACTTTGACTATTTTTGGGGGCTTGTATCCTACAGAGTTCACTATATTCAGAAAGCCACAACAAGTTTTGTCCAGGTTCTAAGCATACCCTTGCTATAGATTTCCAGTCACTAGGGGTTAAGACTTCATAAGCCAAATTCTGTAATAACATCTTAACATAAGCTGATGTAGCCCCATAAAGAGTGCAAGCCTTTTTCAGGTCTTTGAGGACATCTTGACCTGAAGAGTTAAACTGTTCAATCACGGGAAAAATTTGAAGTCTCAGATCCCCTATTTCCTTCCCTTCTTCTGTAGCTTTAAGTACTGTTTTTTGCAACCTAGTCATAGGTGGTGCTGATTGCTGGGGGGGAGGGGCTGATGATATCACAGCCCCTCCTACTACTCCTCCTCCCTTCATCACAGAAGGTGGAGTTAATGGGGGCCTGTCAATAATCTGCTCTCAAGGCCTCATGAGAGCCAGAATTACTACACCCTTGAAACTCATTTAAATTCCCATGCAAGGTCTGTAAGGTCTGGAGACTGTTCATTGTCTTCCTTTTTTTCCTCACACTTCTAAAACTTTTCCTTTTTCTACAACTTGCATGACTGTAAATTGAATTATGTTATATATATATAACAAGCCTCTGTGGAAATTGAATGCTGACCTCTATTGTAGAATTCACAAAGTTGTTGTCCAACAAGTTTCCAATTATCTATACTTATTTCTTCTTCCTCTAAGAACCAAGGGGACGTGTGTTTTAATGTACCTAAGAGTCTAGCAATCTGTTCCCTGGTTATAATTAAACCTTGCCCCTCCATTAACTTAAACATGTTTTCTATAGCACCACTTTGGGGTGGGGATGGGCTGCGGGGGAGAATCTTTTCCTAACATTTGCCCCATTTCAGCTATAAAAGGTTACTAGAAACCTAACAAAGTAAGTTCCTTGTTTATCTATTAAAATACTCACCTAATTTCCTGGTCACCAGAGGACTTCAGTGAAAGTAGGGTGCTTGGCCCACATGTTGGATGCCAAATATTGTACCCACCTTAGTACCCTAGATATCTTAGAATCAACTGGAGTCAGAATAAGCAAAAGTCTTTATTTATGGTTTTTTGGGGTTCACCATCAGGGGATTAGATATAGGAATCTCCATACCTCCTTTCTCTCTCTCCACCTCCAAAGAATGATCCTGCCCTCTCCTACTCCACCCGGTGATCTCTCCTCCCTTCTCTCACCACACCCACAGATCCAGCCAGCATAGAGTTGAGTAGGGTCATCCTCCAAACATGTTAATAGAGAATTGTTCAAATGGTAATTAGCCTTAAATGCTAGGTTAAGTGCATCTGCTCACTTCTAGACCTTTACAAGTAGAACCAAGAAAACACTGCACAAGGCAACAGTAAGATTATATAATAATCAATCCTGATAGGCATGGCTCTTTTCAACAGTGAGGTGATTCAGGCAAATTCCAATAGAATTGTGATGAAAAGAGCTATCTGCACCCAAAGAGAGGACTGTGGGAACTGTGTATGGACCATAAAATTGTATTTTCACTCTTTTTGCTGCTATTTGCTTGTATTTTCTTTTCTCATTTTTTTTTATCCTTTTTGATCTGATTTTTCTTGTGCAGGGAAATAATTATGAAAATATGTATAGAAGAATTGTACATGTTTAAACCATATAGGATTACTTATTTTCTAGGGGAGGGGTTGGGGGAAAGGAGGGAGAAAATATTTGAAAAATGAGGTTTTGACTTCTGGCCAAAATGTCAGAGAGGACACACACACCTATTTATTCTCTGTCTTTGCTCGCAGAATTTATTTCATGACAAGCCTCAGAATTAGTGCTTAACTGGAAAAAAAAAAAAAAAAAAAAAAAAAAAAAAAAAAACGCACAAGTAATTACCAACAGAAGATATCCTTGAAATTCTCCAGAAAAGGTCTGTTTTTGCTCAGGGACAAGGACATCTAGATTGGTTGCAGGCTGAGGGTGGGCAGTGAGAGCTTGTCAGGCAGCTCACACTGTGCAGACCTGAGGGGGGAGGGATGCTATCTCTTCTGTTTCTGTGGAAAGACCTTTACCACATTGTGGTGATTCTATCTTGACAGGAAGCCAGGATCAACCGAGAAGATGTAAACACAGGAGGTAAAGACTATAATTCTGAAAAGCTAGGGTCTCTCAGGACCTGGCCCCACCACCCGGGGTGTCTCAGCATGTTCTTAAAGGCTAAGAGTCTCAGAGAGTAAATGCAGCGCAGCAATTGCTGTCCTGCTAGTGGATCGCTGCTGTCCCCCGCAGTCTGTAGAGGGAGCCCAGTAACACCATCCAGCCCCCCTTTCCCCCAAAAAAGCAGACTATAGTTGTTTTTCTTGTTAATTTGTTTACTTTGATTCTTCTCTGACAATGAGCAAAAAATTCAAAAGGACTCTAACCATTAATAGCTTCTATATGGATAGAGAGCAGGCTTTAAACCCTGAGGAAACTAAAAACAGACTATTTACAGATGAATCCCCAAAGGGAGATATGATCTGCTCCTCAATACACAAAACTATCATAGAAGAAATCAAAAAGGCTCTCACAAGAGAGCTAGGAGAAAAATATGAGAAAAAGATTGGCAAGAGAGTCTGGATAAGTCAGCCCACTCATTTAAAGATAGACTGGATAAAGAAATCAAATAATTGGAAAAAAGAATTAGTGAGTTGGAAAAAGAAAATACCTCTCTAAAAAATAAAATTGGTGAAATAGAAAAAAATTCCATAGAACAAAACAACTGAAAACTCAATTGGACAATTAGAAAAAAGATATAAAAAAGTGAGTGAAGAAAACACTTCATTGAAAATCAGAATCAAACAAATAGAATTGAATGACTCCAGGAGTCACCAAGAATCAGTCAAGCCAAACCAAAAAAATGTAACAATGGAAAACAATGTCAAATACCTTCTTGGGAAAACAACAGACCTGGAAAATAGATCCAGGAGAGAAAATCTGAGAATTATTAGACTATGATGAATATGATGAAAAAAAGAGGCTGGACACTATTTTCCTGGAAATTATCAAAGAAAACTGCCGAGACATTTTAGAAAAGAGGGTAAAATAGAAATTGAAAGAATTCATCAATCACCTACTGAAAGAGAACATAAATTCAAACCACCAAGAAATATAGTGGCCAAATTCCAAAACTATCAGATGAAAGAAAAAATACTGCAAGCTGCTACAAAAAAATCAATTCAAATATGGAGTAGCCACAATAAAGATTATCAAGGATCTAGCAGCATCCACATTAAAGGATTGAAGGGCCTGGAATATGATATTCTGAAAGGCTAAGGGACTTGGTATGCAGCCAAAAATAACTTACCCTGCAAAAATGAGCATCTTTTTCCAGGGAAGAAGATGGACATTCAATGAAATAAGTGAATTTCATCTATTCTTGATGGAAAAAAACACTATCTAAAGAAAAAGTTTGATCTCCAAATAGAGAACTCAAGAGATTACTAAAAAGGTAAAAAGAAATCTTGAGAACTATATTTCTGCCATAAAGATATATAAAGAATGCATGTATAATTTGTTCTAGAAACTAGAGGTGGAAAGGAAATTGTACTAGGAAAAGAGTAAGTAAAGTGGTTGTGCTACATCTCATGAAGGCAAAAGTAACCTATTATATCTGACAGAAAGAATGGAGGGGGATGAACATAGTGTGTATCATATTCTCATTAGAATTGGCTTAAAGAGAAAAATATAGACATATTCGATTTATGGTGAAACTCCTTCCACTTCATTGAAAAGTGAGAGGGGAAAAGTGAAAAGGGAAGGAGTAAGTAAGCAGAAGGGAATATAGAAATTGTGAGGAAAAGGGGTAAAATAGGGGGAGGAACTCTAAGGTGGGAGAACTATACTAAAAAGGGAGGATTGTGAGAAGCAAGTGGTGCTCACAAGTTTAATACTGGGGAGGGAGGTAAGGGGGAAGGAAAGGAGAAAAGCATAAGCAGGGGTTTAAAAGATGGCAAGTAATAAAGAATTAGTAATTTTAACCATAAATGTGAATGGGGTAAACACCTCCATAAAGAGGAAGCAGTTAGCAGACTGGATTAAAAGCCAGAATCCTACAATATGTTGTTTATAGGAAACATCTGAAACAAGGTGATACATACAGAATAAAGTTAAAAAGTTGGAGCATAATCTATTATGCTTCTGGTGAAGCCAAAAAAGCAGGGGTAGCCATCCTCATCTGAGATCAAGCAAAAGCAAAAATTGATCTAATTAAAAGAGATAAGGAAGTGCATTATATCTTGCTAAAGGGTACTATAGATAATGAAGCAATATCAATATTGAATATATATGCACAAAGTGGTGTAGCATTTATATTCTTAAAAGAGAAATTAAGAGAGATGCAAGAAGAAATAGCAAAACTATAATAGTGGGAGATCTCAACCTTGAAATCTCAGAATTAGATAAATCAAACCACAAAATAAATAAGAAAGAAGTCAACTAGGTAAATAGAATACTAGAAAAGTTAGATATGATAGATCTTTGGAGAAAACTAAATGCAGACAGAAAGGAGTACACTTTCTTCTCAGCAGTTCATGGAACTTACACAAAAATTGACCATATATTAGAACATAAAAACCTCAAACTCAAATGCAGTAAGGCAGAAATAGTAAGTGTATCCTTTTCAGACCATGATGCAATGAAAGTTACATTCAATAAAAGCCAAGGGAAAGATGAGGTTTTACAAGGGTGAATGTTTATACTATCTTTGCATATATTTTCAAAATGAAAAGCTATTATTAAAAAATAAAGAAAATAAAATGAGAGGGAAAAAAATGCCCCTTAAGAATTTCATTGTCTTTTAGCATCAAATGCAGACTAAAAAATAGATAAATATAAGGCCTCACAGAGAATTTCTCTTGACTTTTTAAAATAATAGTGGAAAGACAAGAGCAAATAAACATATTAGGGAAGAAATGAAAATAAAAGAAGGAATCATTATTTTCATAATTTGAAAGTCTCAGGGGAAGAGCATCCAAATATAAATAGGAAGTGATGGACATAAACATTTGTCCATCTCACTCTTATCTATACTCGGTAAAAGAAAGTGGAATGTTGACAGATAAAGTATTTGGCCCAAAAAATCATTAAAATTATGAAATTTCACGATTAAGCATTAAATAGCATTTAAAATATATTGTTTAAAGTGATATGTTGAAAACAGAAAAAGGGAGGAGAGACAATTGGGAAAGTAGAGTTGGAGAGAAAATAGTCCTTAGTCAAAAAAGAAGAAAAAAATAAGTACTTCAAATTTTTAGGATAGATCAAAAGGAAAGAATTAAAAGGAGAAAATATAAGAAATAATAAATGAGGACTGAACTGAATGAAAAGAGGAGGATCAGAGGTGTTTTATCAGACCAGTTGCAGTAGATACATTTTGCTAGATTTATTGACTTTTCTTTTTTTCTTTTCTTTTCTTTTATTTTTTTTTTTTGTTATCTTTTTTCTTTAAAGTGAGGGCAGCAAGTAGCAAAGATACATGATTATGAACAAAATGAAGACACAATTAACGATCATCACTGTGATTGTGAATGGGATAAATTCAGAAGCAGAACATAACAATATGTTATTTAAAAGACACACATGATATATGAATGTCATATAAACTTTAAATGAGGGATCAGAGCATAATTTATTATAATTCAGGAATATCCAAAAAATTAGATATGACAATCATGATTTTAGACAAGACAAAAGTAAAATTAAACATGATTAAAAGGCATAAAAAGGAAGCTCTGTTATGTATCAAGCAATATAGATAATGACATTGTATCTATAATTAATATGTAAGAACTAAAAAGTATAGCTCATACTCTTTAATGAAAAAGCTAATCAAACAGCATGAAACAAGTGATTACAAAATTATCCCAGAGCTGCATTTATTTATTTTAGGCACAGAGAAAAAAAAAAAAAAAAAGAATGAACCAGCTATGCAATTCAGGCTATTAAGCTACCAGTATCAATCAATAAAAAAGCATTAATTAAACATCTGCTATGCACCAGGCATTGTGCTAATTTCCAGAGATACATAAAGAAGCAAAAGATAATCCTTGCCTTGTAGTTTACAATATAATGGGGGAAACAACATGGATATATGCAAAAGAAAACATGTACAGGATAAATAGGAAATTATTAGCAGAGAAAAAGCAGTGTAATCAAGATGAGTTTGGGAAAGACTTCCTATACAAAATGAAATGAAGCCAGCCAATAAATGGAGTAGAGAATGGAGAACATTCCAGAAATGGTGAAATATCAGAGAAAATGCCAAGAGCAAAAAATAGTGTTTTGCTTTCAGGCTGTCTATGAAGTCAGTGTCACTGCATTGAAAAGTATGAAAAATAATAATTCATAAGAAATAAAAGGAAATTGTACAAAAAACAAAAAAAAATTTAATTATATGAAAATTTTGATGACTTAATGTTACAGATAAACTGTTTTTAAAAATATTTAAAATATCCAGATTAACAAGATACAAATAGAAAAAATGCATAATAAAACCTCAGAAAAAGAAATTTAATAATTTATATACAAACTCAGCATATATGGTATATATGCATGGGATATGAAGGCCAGGTGAATTTAAAAATGAATTTTATAAAACATTCAAAGGAAATTGACTCCAATATTAAATTAATTATTTATAAATTTATAAAAATTAAGAAATTAGACGACTTATTGTATTGGAATTTTAGGGAGACTAAAGAGGAACATTATTCATCATTGTGGGTTCTTAAAGCTGTGATCAGATAAAAGCAAGGAGAAATCAATTAGTAATGACCCAAGTAGTCTTTTATTCCAGACAGCTGGGATAAGGTAGACATCAAGATGGAAGGCATATTTACATGTGAATTCTACCAAACATTTAAAGAACAACTAACTCCAATGCTATATAAACTATTTGAAAAAATAGGGATTGAAGGAGTCCTACCAAATTCTTTTTATGACACAGACCTGGTACTGATACCTAAACCAGGTAGATCAAAAACTGAGAAAGAAAACTATAGACCAATTTCCTTAATGAATATTGATGCTAAAATCTTAAATAAGATATTAGCAAAAAGACTTCAGAAAATAATCCCCAGGATACTACACTATGATCAAGTAGGATTTATACCAGGAATGCAGGGCTGGTTTAATATTAGGAAAACTATTAGTATAATTGACCATATTAATAATTAAATTAATAAAAACCATATGATCATCTCAATAGATGCAGAAAAAGCATCTGACAAAATCCAACATCCATTCCTATTAAAAACGCTTGAGAGTATAGGAATAAATTGACTATTCCTTAAAATAATAACGAGCATATATTTAAAACCTTCAGTAAACATCATATGTAATGGTGATAAACTAGAACCTTTCCCTGTAAGATCAGGAGTGAAACAAGGTTGCCCACTATCACCATTACTATTCAATATAGTACTAGAAACACCAGCCTGGGCAATAAGAGCCAAGAAAGAGATTCAAGGAATTAGAGTAGGAAATGAGGAAATCAAACTATCACTCTTTGCAGATGACATGATGGTATACTTAGAGAACCCCAAAGACTCTGCTAAAAAGCTATTGGAAATAATTCAGAATTTAAGCAAAGTTGCAGGATACAAAATAAATCCATATAAATCCTCAGCATTTTTATCCATTACCAACACAATCCAACAGCAAGAGATACAAAGAGAAATTCCATTCAAAATAACGGTCCATAGTATAAAATATTTGGGAATATATCTACCAAAGGAAAGTCAGGAATTATATGAACAAAATTACAAAACTCTTGCCACAAAAATAAAGTCAGATTTAAATAATTGGAAAGACATTAAGTGCTCCTAGATAGGCCAAGCGAATACAATTAAGATGACAATACTCCCTTAACTAATCTATTTATTTAGTGCTATACCAATCAGACTCCCAAGAAACTATTTTAATGACCTAGAAAAAATAACAACAGAATTCATATGGAACAACAAAAGTTCGAGAATTTCAAGGGAAGTAATTTTTTAAAAGTACATTATTGATCACAAAATAGAAAATTTTTATTACATAAAATTAAAAAGGTTTTGTACAAACAAAACTAATGCAAACAAGATTAGAAGGGAATTAGTAAATTGGGAAAACATTTTTACAGTTAAAGGTTTTGATAAAGGGCTCATCTCCAAAATATACAGAGAATTGACTTTAATTTAGGTATCAGTACCATGTCTGTGTCATAAAAGGAATTTGGTAGGACTCCTTCAATCCTTATTTTTTCAAATAATTTATATAGCATTGGAGTTAGTTGTTCTTTAAATGTTTGGTAGAATTCAGAAGCAGAATATTCCTGGGGAATTTTTTCCTGGGGAATGGATTAATAGCTTTGTTCTATTTCTTTTTCTGAAATGGGACTACTTAAGCAATTTATCTCCTCCTCTGTTAATCTAGGAAGCCTATATTTTTGGAGGAAGTCATCTATTTCACTCAAGTTATCAAATTTATTGGCATAAAGTTGGGAGGTCTTTTATATCAGTGTTGGAAAGGTGTAAAGACAAAGGTGACATCATCATGTTCAGGAATACAATTTTCTTCCCACCAGTCCAGTTGTCACATTCTCACATCCACAATTCTTCATCCACTCTAAGAGACCCATAGGCACAAACCACTTCAGATCACCACCAAAACTCTCATTTAAACTAAGTACAGTATTATAGTCCAAATGGACATGGGGTTTTGGGCCTTGTTCTCTCACCATGTCTTCTCACTCTATCTCTGTGGCAATACTGAGCTTTCAGATGCCCTACTTTACCACATTGAAAGCATTGATGAGTCTCTCTGGGAGTCCCTTACCACGAGGGACCCTTTTTTCCCATGTTCTGCATCTTAGCCTGGGCATAAAAGTCATTTATGTCCACTCTGGCACAACATCTTATGATGTCCTCCTTTTGTAGTTCCCATATAATTCTTCTACAAACCTCATTAGCATTTTCCTTAGCAAGTTGTTTGATCATTATTTCTGTAACTGCATTTTTTCCATTCGTATGACAGCTGTTTGCAGACATCCCACAAAATCAGTAAAAAGTTCATGTGGACCTTGCTCTATTTTCCTGAAGGCTTCTCCTCTCTCTTTTCCTGAGAGGGAGCCCCATGCTTTGATAGTAGCACTAGTAATTTGCTCATCAAAGAGTAATTAATCTGTACTTTAGTGACTGCATACTGACACTAATTGGTCAAAGGTGATTTGTATATTAACTCCAATTTGCCTATTTCCTTGTGCTTATATTCTACATAGTTTACTGTACTCTGAAAGCCGCAAGAAGTTTTGTCCAAGTTCTAAACATGTCCTTGCTATAGATTTCCAATCACTAGGGGTCAACATTTCATAAACCAAATTCTCTAATACCATCTTAATGTAAGATGATGTAGCCCAAAAGGAGTGCAACCCTTTTTCAAATACTTGATTTTTCCAGATTAAAAGGAGTATATCTTCTCCTTTCTTGACCTGAAATGTCAAACTCTTCAATAATGGGGTATGCATTTATTTTTAGATTAGATATATCTGTCCTTTTTTGGTTTAATTAATGCCTTT
Source organism: Sminthopsis crassicaudata (assembly GCF_048593235.1). Lineage (NCBI taxonomy): Eukaryota > Metazoa > Chordata > Mammalia > Dasyuromorphia > Dasyuridae > Sminthopsis > Sminthopsis crassicaudata. The sequence continues at coordinate 519,767,791 of NC_133617.1, forward strand.
TGTAATGGTGTCACAGGCTGCTTCATAGGTGGTATTAATTGTGTTACTGCCCTTCCCCCTCCTCCTTTTTCTCCACCCATGAAGGCTTAAGTGAGGAGGGATGGCTCCTGCTGTGAAGCACCACACTCCTTTATTTCATCAGAATTGTACTTTTTTCTTGTCTAATTCTTTATCCTTTTCACCTAGTTTGTCAGTATCCTCCCCCTCCTGAAGGTTCTTCTTTTTCTTTATTCTAATACTTATAATTTACTAAAGCCAGTTGTATTAAGTTTTATGTATAAAATGGTTATTTAGGAATTGAATTAGGACCATTATCATTATAATATTCACATAGTTGCTCTCCTACTAATTTTCACTCATCTGAATCTAATTCTTTTTTCTTTTTCCAAGGAGATGTGTATTTTAATATTTCAAAGAGTTCAATGATCTGCATCCAAGTTACAATCAAACCTTGTTTTTTTATGAGTTTAACTATGTTTTCGACACATTTTCCTTGAAGTGGAAAAGGCTCCTTTCTAAACATTTGTCCCATTTCAGCTGAAACACTACTTTATCCCTTAACAAAGTTTCCTTCTTGTCTATTGTTGTACTCACCCTAATTTCTGGGTCATGGAGACTATTTCACTGAATTCAGAATAGGAGGCTTTTCCACTAAAATCAGGAGGAGCTCTAATATGATATTCTTGAAAGAAAAAAAGATCTGGGATTCTAATATATATATATATATATCCATTGGGGGAAATGAAAATATGATAAAATCAAGAATTTGGAACTTATTAAAAAAAACTAATCTTTAAAAATGCACATGTTATTGGAAAATACTTAATGTAAAATATGTATATTTAACATAATCCGTTTTAAGGAAATTTTAGATACTATTCAATGTAACTGTCTCAAACAAAGAAAAGGGAGACAGTTATCAAATACATGTGGCTATATAAAAATGAATGGTATCCTTATTGGAGAAAATTCATATTATTTGTAACAGGAACTATATAAAGAACTTATTGTCTAAGAACAAGTATTCTCCTTTTTTAAAAAAATAACTTTTATATTTTCTCCAGTTACATGTGGAAACATTTTTGGTAATATGTATGCATTAAACAACAAGAAGAACATTTTCTTATGAATCATGTTGGGAGAGAAAAATCAGGAAAAAAGAGGAAAACCACAAGGAAAAAAAAAGAGAAAAAAGAAAAAAAATGAACAAAGGATATGTTGATTTACATTCAGTCTCCATAGTTTTACATCCAAAGTTTATTTGGATTGCCTTGAATCACTAAACCTCTGAACAGAACCAGGTTTGTCACAGTTGATCATTCCACAATCTTGCTTTTTCTATATACTATATTCCTGATTCTTCTTGTTTCACTCAGCATCAATTTGTGTAAATCTTTGCATTCTTTCCTAAAACCAGCTTCTTCATTATTTTTATGGAACAATATTTCATTATTTTCATATACCATAATTTATTCAACCATTTTCCAACTGATGGGCATTTACTACTTTTCCAGTGCTTTGCTACCATGAAAAGAACTGCTACAAACATTTTTGCACATGTGGGTCCTTTTCTCTCTTTTATGATTTCTTTGGGATATAGATCCAATAGTTGAGGTTGGGAAGGGGGACCCCAAAAGTCCTAGACCAGTGTTGCAAGATATCTCAAAAGAATTTGCAAACTTAAATATATCTCCTAGTCCTAGTCAAGGAGCAAAGATTTATTGAAAAAAATGATTTGAAGATTTCTGGCCAAGGTGGAAGAGAGGAGGCACATGAATTATCTTCTGCTGGTTATAATATTTATAATATAACATTTGTGGGTTTTACCATCCAGAGCTAATTCAGAGGATAGATTTGCTTATTAGTCTTAGGGTTGTAGGAGAAGGTCAGAAAGAACTCCACCATCTTGGCTCCACTCTCCTTTCATTTTTAGAGTTTGGCATTTGATTGGGGTTTTTGAAAGGAGAACACTTTCTTCTAAGCAGTTCACGGAACCTATATGAAAAGTTGACCATATATTAGAATATAAAGACCTCAAAATCAAATGCAAATAGGCAGATATAGGAAATTCATTTTTTTTCAGATCATCATGCAATACAAGTTACATTCAATAAAGGGCCAGGGGAAAATAGATCAAAAAGAAATTGGAAACTAAATAATTTCATCCTAAAGATTTAACAGGTGAAATAGCAAAGCATAGATACAATCAATAATTTCATCCAAGACAATGACAAGAATGAGAAAACATACCAAAATTTGTAGTATGCAGCCAAAGCAGAATTCATGGGGAATTTTCTATCTCTAGATGCTTATTTGCATAGAATAGAGAAAGAGAAAATCAATGAATTGGGCTTGCAACTTTAAAAGCTAGGGGAAAAAAAATTGACAAACCCCAATCAAATGTCAAACTTGAAATTCTAAAAATAAAAGGAGAGATCAATAAAATTGAAACTAAAAAAAAAAAAACCTATTGAAGCAATAAATAAAATGAAGAGTCAGTTTTATGAAAAAAACCAACAAAATCGATAAACCTTTAATTAATTTGATTAGAAAAAGGAAAGAGGAAAATCAAATTGTTAGTCTCAAAAATGAAAAGGGAGAAGTTTCCACTAAAGAAGAAATTAGAGCAATAATTAGGAGATCCTTTGATCAAGTTTATGACAATAAATTTAACAACCTAAGTGAAATGGAGGCATATCTCCAAAAATATAGGTTGGCCAGATTAACAGAAGAGGAAATAAATTACTGAAACAGTCCCATTTTAGGAAAAAAATAGAAGAAGCTATTAATCTATTCCCTAAGAAAAAAATCCCCAGGATTAGATGGATTTACATGTGAGTTCTACCAAAAAAATTAAAGAACAATTAATTTCAATACTATATAAACTATTTGAAAAAAAAATAGAATGAAGGACTCCCACCAAACTCCTTTTATAACACTGACATGGTACTGACGGTAGGATGAAAATAGAGAAAGAAAATTATAGACCAATCTCCCTAATGAATATCCATGCAAAAATCTTAAATAAAACATTAGCAAAGAGATTACAGAAAATCATCTCCAGGATAATGCACCATTTATTTTATACTAGAAATTCAGGTCTGGTTCAATGTTGGGAAAACTATTAGTATAATTGACTATATCAATAAATAAATTAACAAAAAACATATGATTATCTCAATAGGTGTAGAAAAAGCCTTTAATAAAATCCAACATCCATTCCTATTTAAGAAACACACACACACACACACACACACACACACACACACACACACACACACGAAAGTATAGGAATAAACAGAATTTTCCATAAAATAGTCCATAGCATCTATTTAAAATTATTAGCAAGCAGCATGTATAATGGGGATAAATTAAAACCATTCCCAATAAGTTTAGGGATTAAACAAAGTTGCCCACTATCACCATTACTATTCAATATTATATTAGAAATGCTAGCTTTGGCAATAAGAGAAGAAAAAGAGATTAAAGGAATTAGAGTAGGTAATGAGTAAAGCAAGTCATCACTCTTTGTAGATGATATGATGGTATACTTAGAGAACCTTATTGAATCAATGAAAAAACAATTAGACATAATCAACAACTTTAGCAATGTTGCAGGATACAAAATAAATCTACATAAATCATCAGCATTCTTATACATCACTAAGAAAGTCCAACAGCAAAAAATACAAAGGGAAATTCCATTTAAAATAATTTTGATAGGATAAAATATTTCAAAAGCTATTTGCCAAAGGAGGGTTAGAAACTATATGAGCAAAACTACAAAACGCTTTCCACACAAATAAAGTCAGATTTAAACAACTGGAAAAATATTAAGTGCTCTTGGATAAGTTGAGAGAATATAACAAAGATGACAATACTACCTAAACTAATGTATTTATTTAGTGCTATACCAATCAAACTCCCAAGGAAATTTTACTAACCTAGGAAAAATAAGAACAAAATTCATCTGGAAGAACAAAAAGTCAATAATTTAAAGGGAATTAATGAAAAGAAAAGCAAATTAAGATGGCCTAGCTATACCAGATCTACCATTATATTATAAAGCAGTGGTCATTAAAACCATTTGGTATTGGCTAAGAAATAGAAAAGTTGATCAGTGGAATAGGTTAAATTCACAGAACAAAATAGTCAATGACTAGAGCAATCTAATATTTGACAAACCAAAGATATCAGCTTTTGGGATAAGAATTCACTATTTGCCAAAAAGTGCTGGGAAATTTGGAAACTAGTATGGCAGAAACTAGGCACTGACCCACACTTAACACTATATACCAAGCTAAGGCCAAAATTGTTTCATGATCTAGGCATAAAGAATGATATTATAAATATATTAGAAGAACATAGGATAGTTTACCTCTCAGATTTGTAGAGGAGGAAGGAAATTGTGGCCAAAGATGTATTAGAGATCATAATTGATCACAAAATAGATAATTTTGATTCTATTAAGTTAAAAACTTTTTGTACAAAAAAATTAATGCACACAAGGTTAGAAGGGAAGCAATAAACTGGGAAAACATTTTTATAAAGATTCTCTTTAAGGCCTCATTTCTAAAATATAGAGAGAATTGACTCAAATTTGAAGTACTTCAAGGCATTCTCCAATTGATCAATGGTCAAAGACATAGACAATTTCCAGATGAAGAATTTCAAACTATTTGTGGTCACATGAAAAGGTGTTCCAAATCACTATTAATTAGAGAAATGCAAATTAAGACATCTCTGAGATACCACTACACCCCTGTCAGATTGACTAAGATGACAGGAAACAGTAATGACCAATGTTGGAGGGGATGTGAGAAAACTGGGATGATGATACATTGTTGTTTCAACTGTGAATGGATCCAACCATTCTGAAGAGCAATTTGGAATTATGCTCAAAAAGTTATCAAACTGTGCATACCCTTTGATCCAATATGTAAACATGTAAACATGTAAGTGTTTCTACCAGGTTTGTATTCCAAAGAGATCTTAAGGGAGGAAAAGGGACCCACATGTACAAAAATGTTTGTGGTAGCTTTCTTTGTAGTGGCAAGAAACTGGAAATTGAGTGATTGCCCACCAATTGGAGAATGGCTGAATAAAATTATGGTATTTGAATGTTTGGGAATATAATTGTTCTGTAAGAAACAATCAGTAAGATGATTTCAGAGAGGTTTGGAGAAATCTTCCAACACCAAAAAGCTACTATAAAATTTTTGTAACAATAGCTCCCCTTCCTTTCATTTCCTCGGAATAATTTTTTATCACATGGTGAGTTCTTGGCTCCAATATGGCTCTTTCTGTGTTTCAAAACACTAGATTACTATGGTAAAATTTTATGCTGCATTATGAAGCTAATCTTTATCTCTGATCCACTAATCCATTTCTTAGCCACTAGTAGATTTTTGTTGATGATTATTACTTTGTAATATACTTTGAAATCTGGTATTTCTAGAATGTCTTCTTTTACATTTTTTGTCATTGATTTAATTGATTTTCTTTTGCTTTTCTGTATGAACTTTTTGTTTTGTTTCACTCAGATGTATAAAATAACATTTTGGTACCTTAATTGATATCTTTATATCAAAGCTGCTTAAATTGTGGATTGCAACCCACAGTTCATATGAAATTGTATAACTAAATGGGGAGTTCACAAAATTATGATTTATTATGAGTTAATATTTCATTTGTATATTTACTTTATATACCTATGTGCCCAGAGTTGTATACCCAGAGTTCTCAAGTGAAAAGGGGTGGCTAGTAGACAAAGTTTAAGAAGCTCTATTCTAAGTATTCTATCACATCTACAAAGAATGATAGTTTTGTTACTTATTACTTATTCTCATTCTTTCAATTTCCTTTTCTTGTTTTATTATTGTAATTAGCACTTCTAGTACAATATTGAATAATAATGATGCTAATGGATATCTTTGATTTTGGATAATGGACAATGTTTTTATGCTTTCCCAGTCACCATGGAGTAAAGCAGAGTTGTGTTTTTGTTTTTTTGTTTGTTTGTTTGTTTGTTTTTTGCATTTGCTTCCTTCTTTTTCAGCACAATTTTTTCAAATGATGTTGGGCATCATCAACCAGAAAAAAAATGCATCAAGGTTAGTTACTGCTAATGGTAAATTATTTAACTTGAAAAAGGCTACAAGTCAACACTGAAGTGGAGGGAGAATTGATGCACAACACTTTGCCTAAAAATTGTGTACTAAAGGCAGTCTCTGAGATTGACATGTAACAGAGTATGGACTCATTCTCTGCTGCTTGTACTAATTTTTTCCTAACAATTAACACCAAGAAAATAAAGTTCTCTAATCAGCATTGCAATATCCAGATGTGATACCATTGATTAATTTTGAATGTTATTGATTTCATTTTTCTTCACAGTATACTTGGGATATGCACTTAGATTATGAATTTGATAAGTGCATTATCAAAGCTAACAGTATTTTGAGTTCTCCAATGGAAATTGTGGGAGAGAAGAGGTATTAAGTTACTTACCAAATGGAGGATCCACAGAGCCATTATACTTGTTGCATTGCTGTATGCCTGTAAAACTTGGTATATCTGGTATACCAGCACATCAGTGTCATGACAGGAAACTGAATCATTTCCATGTGAATTGTCTTAGGAAGATTCTGAAGATCATCTGGAAACATAAGGTGCAGACATTGGAGAACTTTCTCAAGTTCAACTGCTAAGCATTCAAATTATAACTTTAATGACCTAGTTATGTTGTTTGAATTCTAAATATATATTTTCCTGAGATATTATTTTATAGAGAACTCAAGCAATGTAAGTACTCCATTGAGGTCCAAAGAAATGACAAATGAATACTTTAAAGATTTCTCTAAATAATTTTTTAATTGATTGTGAGACATGAGAAACACTACCACAAAAATACCTAGCATGGCATATTTATATAAAACTAGGTCCAGGACTCTATGAGTGAAATAAAATTTCATTAGCTCAAAAGGAATGTGAGATGTACAGATTTTCACTGTAAATGTTCATATGACTTATTTGTACCTAAACTGTGGTTGGGACTTCCATGCCTGTATTGGTCTGACCAGCCACAGTTTAACATACTATACTTTCATTTTGACATAGTAATGTCATCTTAGCTCTCTTCAAGAATGAAGGACAAAAACAACCTGGAACTTGGCTATAATATTTCTGAAAGTTTTCATTGTTTTTATCTTTTTCAGAAGTTAAATGCCAATTTATTTCATTTTCTATTTTAACCTCTTGATCTAAGATATCAGGGCAAAATGTGAAAATATCCAGCCCTTTATTTAACTCTATGTTTTTAATTTTTAAGTGTATTTCTTATGAATAACATAATGTCGAATTGTGGGTTTTAATCCATTATGCTAAACACTTCTGTTTTTTTGGTAACTTCAACCAATTCATATTGATAGTTATGCTTCTTATAAACTTTATTATATCCTATTTTCTTCTGTTTTTCTTTCATTTTTTCTTACCCTCTTTTTTTTCTTGAAAAATGTTTTCCTTTTGGTTACTTCCTTCTACCTCTGTCTATCACCATTCTCTCTCATTCCTTCTCCCTATGCATGTATACATATGTGTGTATGTATGTGTTTTTCCCTTTGAATAAATTCATTTGAAAATGAAGTTCAAGATTATTCACAGAAACAACAAAATTATGCAACAATCACTTCAGATGAACGTGACTCTTTTCAACAATGAGATGATTCAGGCAACTTCCAATAATCACCCTGCATGAAAGAGGATTGTGGGGACTGAATATGGATCACAACATACTATTTTCACCTTTTTGTTGTGGTTTGTTTACATTTTGTTTTTTTTATTGCATTTTTTTTCCTTCTGGGTATGATTTTTCTTGTGCAGCATGGGATTGGAGGAAGGGAGGGAGAAAAAATTTGGAATATAAGATTTCTAAGGATGTATTGAAAACTGTTTTTGTATATATTTGAAAATAAAAAGCTATTATTAAAAAACAAAAAGAAAAAATGAAGTTCAAGTGTTGCTTCCACATTTTTCTTTTCCCTCTCATTACAAAGGCTCTTCTTTGTGCAAATATCTTTTATAAGATAATTCCTTGCATTTTTCCTCCACCTTTGCCTTTCAGGACATCTCTCTTTTATATGCATATGCTTTTCAAAGATCATCCCAACTTAATAAACTCAATCCTGTGCACTCTTTCTATCTATATTTTTTCCTAACCATGATGATATTAGGAGGTACATGCGTCATCATCTCACATGGAAATATGATCTATTTAATATTCTTTATTTCTCCTTCATATTTATTTTGTAATACTTCTCTTGGATTTTATATTTGAAAATCACATTTTCTATTTAGCGTGGGTGTGATATTATGTTCTCTAAATTGTAATTGTTCTCTTGGGGGGCAGATTTCTTGGGAAGCTTCTGGAGGCAAGCTTAGTTTCAGTTCAGTTCAATAATCCCAAAATGCAGCCAGGAGTTAAAGTCCAGATCCTTTATTGTGTCCTTCAAAATCCTGAATCTTTTCCTGGGTCCAGTTAGCTTTCTTAGAGACCTTTCTCTCTCTTTGGCTCCCGAGAGCTCTTGTCTGAATGTCTCCAGTCAGCTTCGGCCTCTCATGCTCCCAATGTCTCCAGCCAGCATGAAAGTTGAAGTGGGAATGAATTTTCACCCTGAATCTCCTAAGAAGTTTTCCCAAAGTCCTCCTTGGCCCTGAGAACTTCCTGCTTATTTGAGTATACACAACACTGAGTATACACTAATCATTTCATAACTATGAAACCATTACTTAGGATTAAATCAATGCTAAATTAGATTTAATCATTGTCTCCTCAATTCCACTCAGTACCTTGTTTCAAGTATCAGATCAATCATACTGAACCATTAGATCATTATATCCATTCCAGTGATTTAGAACCTTGTAAGAATCATAAAACTTGGGTCTTTTCAATAGCAATGCTTAAAAATATCCATTTCTTCTCTTAAAATATTATTCTCAGTTTTGCTTATTAAGTTATTCTTGATTGCAGTTCCATACCTTACACATCACAGAATGCTTTATTCCAAGCCCTCCACTATTTAACGCAGTAGTGCTAAATTTTCTATAATCACAACTGTGCCTTCACATTATTTTGAATAGCTTATTTTTAACTGTTTGGAGTACTTTCTCTTTGACTGGAAGCTTTGGATTTTGTTATAATATTCCTTGGAATTTTCATTTTGAAATTTCTTTCAGTTTATGATGGACTCTTTCCATGTTTTCTATTTTACCTTCTGATTTTAGTATATGAGGAGGACAAGTTTTCTTTATTATTTCTTGAAATATGTAGTCCCTTTCTTTGATCTTGTATTTCAGGTAATAATTCTTTAAATTATCATTCCTCAATCCTTTTTCCACGTCAATTTTCTGATGAGACAGTTTTATATTTTTTTCTAATCTTTGGACTTTTGTACATATCCAAGTTTAATTGAAACTAAAAGAGAAAATAACCAATTAAATAAATCTCACCTACAAATATGATAAAAATCTTATAGTCAAGATATATGTAAAATTTATTTTAAAAAAAACCAAAACAAAAGCCATTCTCCCATAAGTGGCAACAAAAGAGGGATGAACAAGTCATTCTCAAAAAAAGACTAAACTATCAATAATCATATAAAGTATAATAGTTATCATTAATATTAAAAATATAAATTCAAGCAACTCTGTAGTTGACCTCACACCTGTGAGAATTTCAAAATGTCAAAGAAAATCCTGACAATGTTAGAGTAGCTATAGAAGGACAGTATCATTAATGTTCTCATTGCATTTGAAGAAACATCAAAGCAAGAGAGCACAGTGGAAACAAAAAATGAATAACAAAATAATCCCTACTTGTAAGGAAGATTCATTCTAACTATGACACCCAAAAGTAAATACATTCTTCATAATTATTACCCAGTGATACCACTAGTAGGCATAAACCTCAGAGACCAAAGATTCAAGGAAAGAATGTTGTGTCAATAAATATTTGGGGCAATTATTTTTATAGTGACAAACAAATGGAGATTAGAGCTATACTGAGCATTTGAACAATGACTGAAGAAATTGTGGCAGATGGATTTATATCATTAAGACTAAGAAAAATGTAATGAATTCATAAAAACCTGGTTTCAGATAATATTTTGTGATAATTAAAATATTATAAAAGAAAATAAGGTTTAAGAGTTAAGAATTATGTGACTAAAATTGACTCCATGACTCCAGAACTAATAGTTCAGCTTGCTTTTTTCAGAAAAAGTGATGTTGTTGAGCTGCAAAATAAGATGCATATTTTCAGAGAGGATCAATGTATAGATTTTGGTTTTTTTTCTTTTCATTTTTAAAGTTTATTTTATTTTTAATTTATAAAATAAAACATTTTCATAGCAATAATAAAAATGCACATGAAACTGCAATTTTATTATGTACAAGCTGTTATTTCTTTTAAATATTTAACAAATTTACAACATAAATTTCTTTTTTTTCTTACCTACGACCTCCACCTTAGAGATGACTACTATTAGACACAAATATGTGTGTACACAATTTGTTATTCTTAATTATACTTATTTGTTACGAGAATGCTTTATTTGGAGTGGAATGAGAGAGAAAGGAGATACAGATTTTAAAATGAATGAAATATTTTACAAAACAAAAAAGAGAATAGAGCTGACTTCAGAAAGGGACACAGGAGGCCAATTTTATTATTATCTTATTAAATTAAATTTATATTTGCTTATAATAGAAATATACAATTCACACTAAAAATTAAAGTTAAGCCTTAATTAAAAATAACATGCAGGAGAATGTTATTACATATTGCACCCTATATTGCAAAATTACTTGTATTATTCTTTGTGCTAGACTTTAACACAGCAAAAATTATAATTTAGTAAATTCCCAAAATTTATTAAACCCTATCTTGATATTTTTTCCCTTTAGAAGCTTGTAAGTGCTGAGAAATTATTTTATTTAGAAACATGTTATTCATTATTCATGTTCATAAAATATGAAAAAATACTGTTGTTGAAATATTTTGGTTGTACCTGTAATATTTATGAATGTAGTAATTTGACTAATTAAATGGCAGAGTGAACATTATAAGAATTTGTATGGGGAAAGAGTCTATATAACTTCCCATTATACGTAATTACAAAAATAACAGTATGGATATAGTGCCAACACTAAACCATGACAGTCATTCTTTTTGGTTTCACAAAGCTCAAGGTAAATTCATCTCTTCTGTAAAGTTTCATTAAATTTTAAGGCATATTCGCAAAGTGAAATGTGCATATAATATAATCTATGCAGTATCAAAAATACCCTTTGGTATATTTTAATACTTATTTTAAAATATACTTCATGATGTATTTTGGATCATTTTTTTTTGTTAAAAGTAGGTATTCCTTGATTAAATGACTGTACTATTTAACATATGACACATATATAGCCTTTTAAGCTTTAAAGTATTTTTACAAGTGCTAATTATGTCTCATAACATACTGATTAAGGCAGTCTGCTATTTACAATCATTATCCTTAATCTACAGGGGACTGTAGACTGGTTGGTGACACCAGAAAGGTAATGTCACAAGTGGAATTATGACTGGCTGCTTACATAGACAGTGGAACCAAATCTTCCATGAATTTGCCTGGTAAAATAAGATATTTCTTCAAGGGAAGAGCCAAATATTTCTCTGCCAGAGCTTCTCTCCATTTTTTCTTCTGCTGCTGAGCTGGAGAATTAGATTATTTTTCTGGGTTAGGCTCCAGGTCTTTTCTGCCTTAATATCAATTTGTGATCATTTTTCTTATTCTATATGCTCTACTGTAGTATAACACAAATAGATGGTTGGAGTTAAGGTATTATTATAATCTGAAGTTGAATAAATCTCAAATACACTATAAACTCACTCAAATACAGTGTAAACTAAAGCAGTAATATGTCATAAGACATTCCAATTGTGTATCTTTTTAGTGCTCTTTGTCCCATTATTTGGGACACTACTCATTAATTGACTCTACTTGTATCCCATACATAGGATAAGCTCTCACTCTTCATAAATTCATATATGTTTAAAGAAATTGGCTTTTTGGGGAGGGCTAAGGGATCTTGATTCTAAATCTCTCCCTTTTAGCCTTAGTTTATATCTACTATCCTGGTTACTGTTCTAGGGACTATGAGTAATCAATTTTGACAGTATTACTGAATTCTGCCTTGCCCCTTGATAGGACTTCTTAGCTCTCTGTCTCTGTCTCTGAATCTGTCTCTGTCTCTATATCTCTCTGTGTGTCCCTATGTCCCTCTATCTGTCTCTCTTTATCTCTCTCTTATCTTTCTATCTAAATTGTTTTTATTAAATTTAGTAAATTAATTTACTTATTATCTATTTACCTATTTATTTGTTGAATGTGTATGATGGACCTCTTTGGAAAACTGGTAAATATTACAGATATCTACTTAAAACAATGCTTCTAATTGTATAAAATTGAATATATAGAATAACAAGGAAACCAATTATATTGAAATATATTTATCAAAAATATTTTAAATAAGCTCACAGATCCAAATTTAAAGACTCCTTCAGAGAAAACTTTAATTTATCTTTGACTCATGGCCTCTTAGTCCATTGATCTATTTTCTAACATGAATAATATCAAAATCTCCCCCCCAACCTATTTCTCTGAAAACATTTTATAATATTTACAGAAAAACCCATTTTCCAATTAAAAATAAGACAACATAACTCCTTTTACTTTTAGGCCTTATTTATTTTCTTGTGTTCTTTTCTGTTTTTAAAGAATTTTCTGGGCATGCTTTTATTCTTTCTATTTTTCTTGTTCTTTTTTTCTTTTCTTTTTCTTTCTTTCTTTCTTTTTTTTCCTATTACCATCACTTTAACTTATTCTCCCATTCAACAATCCTGATATCACTAAATGAAAATCTTCTCTTTTAACAACTAAATATAGTCATGGAATATTTAAGTAAAAATTAGATCTATAATTATTGAGAAGCTTAAGAAGTGATTCCTCTCCAGATGCTCAGAATGCTATGAGAGCTTATGATTTAACCACCTGATCAAAAGTAGTTTCTTGTTTACTGATAGAGAAAAAATATAAAATCTTTAACCTGGTATTGAAATCTTCCCATTCAGTTTCCAAATTACCTTTCCATTCTCTTTTCATCTAGTTTCATTTAATGAATTTTATGTTCTGTTTAAACTCAATATTCTCTTCAAATTCAATGATATGATCTTACTCTGTTTTTTCTTGCTTCTATGTTTAATCAGTGTGCCTGGAATGTACTCCTTTCAAATCTGCCTATTGAAACTCTCCCCTTTCTTTAAGGCCAAGCTAGTCCCAAGAGTTGAAAGGATCAAAATCTTCCTTTCTGACTTGTCATTCAAATCTTTCTTTCTACTCTTTGACCTTTCTGCATCTATCATATTCTAATTTGTATTTCAGTTATTCATGCACAACTCTTGTCCATCTTTTTAGGTTAATAACTCCTTCTATTCAGGAAATAATCAAATTTGTGTCTGCATTTCAGCACCTAATACATTATGTTCCATATATTTAGTGCTTAATAAATATTTGTATAATTGAACTAAAGACAATGTCACATATTAAATTCTTAGCCCCTAAATTAGCTGATTATATTAGGAAAAAAAGAATCCTAACAAAAACAAAGGGAAAGAAACACAATAGAAATGACATTTGAAGTGAGAGAGAATTTAAACGAGGAAATGACAGAAGAAAAGGCTATACATATCAAGTTCTGGGATGTTTCTGGTAGATGATGAAATGCAAGATAAAATACTATTATAAAGATATTGACTTCTGAGACACTAGGTATGAATATATTGAGATATTGAAACTGAGGAAACAGATGAAATTAAGACTAAAATAGAAGATACTTATGGAAGACAAATATAATTTTATATATTTTTCATTTATAATTGTCTTTTTAAATTTAAATATTATGTTTTACTGTAATAGACATTTCTTACTTAGCACATACCTATATGATGCCTGATTCTTACAATCAGATATCTTTCTCCACAGATAATTAAGCCAGTTAGTTAATAGCATAATTGCAAAAGAGAGAAAATATTGCTTCATTGTCTTTTAACTTCATTTTTATTAATATCATTGTAGTCATTGTGTATAAGATTATTTACTGTCTTTTGTCATTTTTCAATAGCTCATATTTCTCTATTACTATCATTCATCAATAATACTTTATTTCTAAAATATCAGACTCATGTCTTATTTTCAGGTGTTATCACAGATGCTATTGTCCTTATAATTTTTTGCACATTAGTCTTTCTGTTCTTTCAACACACTAACTAAGATATAGTCAAATCCAGTGCTTGTGGGTAGGCCGAGCGAATATAATAAAGATGACAATACTCCCCAAACTAATCTATTTATTTAGTGCTATACCAATCAGAGTCCCAAGAAACTATTTTAGTGGCCTAGAAAATATAACAACAAAGTTCATATGGAAGAATAAAAGGTCGAGAATTTCAAGGGAATTAATGAAAAAAAAAAGTCAGATGAAGGTGGTCTAGGTATACCTGATCTAAAGCTATATTATATAGCAGCAGTCACCAAAACCATTTGGTATTGGCTAAGAAATAGACCGGTTGATCAGTGGAACAGATTAGGTACAAAGGACAAAAAAAGGTACAACTATAGCAATCTAGTGTTTGATAAACCCAAAGATACCAACATTAAGGATAAAAATTCATTATTTGAAAAAAAAAAACTGTTGGGAAAACTGGAAATTAGTATGCTAGAAATTAGATATGGATCCACACTTAAGACCATATACCAAGATAAGATCAAAATAGGTCCATGATTTAGGCATAAAGAATGACATCATAAATCGATTAGCAGAACAGAGAATAGTCTACCTCTCAGACCAGTGGAGAAGGAAGGAATTTATGACTAGAGAAGAACTAACTAGAGATCATTATTGATCACAAAATAGAAGATTTTGATTACATCAAACTAAAAAGTTTCTGTACAAACAATACTAATGCAAACAAGATTAGAAGGGAAGTAACAAATTTCGAAAATATTTTTACAGTTAAAGGTTCTGATAAAAGTCTCATTTCCAAAATATAGAGAGAATTGATCCTAATTTATAAGAAATCAAACCATTCTCCAACTGATAAATCGTCAAAGGATATGAACAGACAATTCTCAGATAATGAAGTTGAAACTATATCCACTCATATGAAAGAGTGTTCCAAATCACTACTGATCAGAGAAATGCAAATTAAGACAACTCTGAGATACCACTACACACCTGTCAGATTGGCTAAGATGACAGGAAAAAAATAATGATGAATGTTGGAGGGGATGTGGGAAAACTGGGACACTAATACATTGTTGGTGGAGTTGTGAAAGAATCCAGCCATTCTGGAGAGCAATCTGGAACTATGCCCAAAAAGTTATCAAATTGTGCATACCCTTTTGATCCAGCAGTGCTACTACTGGGCAAAAGAAATCCCAAAGAAATACTAAAGAGGGGAAAGGGAC
Source organism: Sminthopsis crassicaudata (assembly GCF_048593235.1). Classification (NCBI taxonomy): domain Eukaryota; kingdom Metazoa; phylum Chordata; class Mammalia; order Dasyuromorphia; family Dasyuridae; genus Sminthopsis; species Sminthopsis crassicaudata. The sequence goes on from NC_133617.1 coordinate 519,783,360, forward strand.
CTATGTGTGCCAAAATGTTTGTAGCAGCTCTTTTTGTAGTGACTAGAAACTGGAAGATGAATGGATGTCCATCAATTGGAGAATGGTTGGGTAAATTATGAAATATGAAGGCTATGGAATATTATTGCTCTGTAAAAAATGACCAGCAGGATGAATTCAGAAAGGCTTGGAGAGACTTTCATGAACTGATTCTGAGTGAAATGAGCAGAACCAGAAGATCACTATACACTTCAACAACAATACTGTATGAAGATGTATTCTGATGGAAGTGGATATCTTCAACATAAAGAAGATCCAACTCACTTCCAGTTGATCAATGATGGACAGAAACAACTACACCCAGAGAAGGAACACTGGGAATTGAATATAAACTGTTAGCACTACTGTCTATCTATCCAGGTTACTTATACCTTTGGAATCCAATACTTAACGTGAAACAAAAAAATTAGATTTACACACATATATTATATCTAGGTTATACTGTAACACATGTAAAATGTATGGGATTGCCTGTCATCTAGGGGAGGGAGTAAAGAGAGGGAGGGGAAAATCTGGAAAAATGAATACAAGGGATAATATTATAAAAAAAATTACTCATTCATGCATATATACTGTCAAAAAAATTTGTAATTATAAAATTAATTTTAAAAAAAGAAACTATGGGTCAAGAGATAATTTTTTTTCTTATGCAATTCCAAAATTCTAACTAAAGCAGTTGAACCCAGACATAGCTCTACCTACAATTCATTATCAAATTTCGCTTCCCACAGTCATTACACAATGTTTTTCTTCATATTTTACTATGTTTGCTAATTTAATGGGTGATGAGCAGTTTTCATAAGGTTGTTTTTTTCCACTTATTTGGTTTTTAGTGATTTATATTTTTAAATGTAGTTTTTATAATATTCATTTCTTTTTTCTCAAAACTATTTGGAAACTTTTCAGAACTTGTGAATAAGAGAATGATTCTTAAGTCTTATAGACCTCGGTCAATATAATATAGATTTTAGATATCAGATTTTTCTCAGAGTAAACATAAAGGCCTTTCCCCAAAAATCGATAGTTTTTTTTCTGATTCTAGCAATATTGATTTTATTTACATCCCTTATTTAGGATGATATCTGGGATCTGCCCTCATTTAATGCCTTTTGTTTGATTTTCTTCTACTTTTTTTTCAATTAGAAATTCTTGCCTCTAATTTTATTACCAAGTAAATATTCCTAAAGCTAATGTACATCAGCGTCTACTCTATATCATATTGAATAGTTTCTATGGTATGGAATGTTTAAATTATTTAATTGTATCTTAGTATATCTCACGAGTAGGGCTTGGACTCATATCTTGTTTATTTTAAGGATAATTCACTAGCTATTATTGAATAAATTACATTCAACAAGACAGTCAATTTTTGAAGCAAAGTATTGCCACATAGCAAGTTAAATCAATCAAAACAACACGTATTTCAAATGCTTCTAAAAGTATTTCACAGTTGAGTTATTATTTATCAAAATCTTGAAATTTAACAAATAAACACTCCTCATTTCACAAGAACTATAGTAAAGGAATATTTTGTAATATTTGCCTTTGGACCATTGTTCTGCAGAGAAAAGTTTTCTTAATATTTAAATAAATCATAAAATCCTAAATTTCAAGATAATTAAAGCTCAGAAATAGGAAGTAACAGGTTCCCAAACAAAGAAACTTGAGGCTATTGAAATTTAAATATTAAATAAGAATAAAAGGCCTCTTTTTTAATGTGTATCTAGCACTTAGCACAATGTCTAAAACATAGTGCTCACTTTATAAACTCTTATTGGTTTTATAATTATCCTAAGATAATTAATTAATTAATTCCAAGAAATCAGTGATTAAAATACAAAAATATAATCTTGTGACAAATGTACCAAAAGTAATTGAGTTTTTGTGATATAAAATTAAGGCTAAATTTTAGAATATCTTGTATTTTTCCTTCAATTTATCATAGAAGAGTAAGCACTAATCCTGATCCATCTTCAAGCAGGAACATCTAATGTTTTAGTTTCTTGAACAAAAAAAAAAAAAAAAAGTAACTGTTAGCTTTGTAACTGTAAGTTGCATCTCTGAGCATTTGTATTTTTTGAAAATAAGCAGTTTTTTGTGTGATTTTAATTTATACCAGTGAGAATATACATCTTTGGAGAATAATCTATATTCCTCTTGAGAGCATACTTGAAAAAAGGTATGAGAAGAGAACAGGAAGATTTTCATAAATTCTATTCTTTAGACAACTACATATTTACAATCACACAATTGCCTGAAAGATTCCAAGAATACAAGCTCCAACTGTGTTCATAGATTGTTGACTTTAACAAAATAATTAAATTAGTACTGCTAAACTGACAAATCCCTGTGATGGAAATCATTGTAAGTTGTACTGTACCTTATTAATGTTTCTAAACAGTTTTAGCTATTCAAGGAATTTTATCAAAATATTCTATAATCAACAAAATTTTTTAAATTACTAGAACATCAGCCACATCAGTCATCAACACAAAATTATGTAATATATTGGACCATTAATTGGTCATCAATATATTAAGGTAAAAAAGATGAATCTTACTTCCTTTTTAATAGATTAGTGGATCTTTAAGGATACTGAAGTGGTCTGTTTCCAACAGTGTACTTTGTAAAACAATTGTCTTTATCATTTTATGAATTTTTTATTATTTTCCTCCATAATAACTACATAGGCAATCCAGCAAATATGCTAGCAACTTCATTAAATAAATTTTTTCATTGAATATATATCCATAAAACATTCAGGTTATTCATTGTACTTTCCCTTCTCATAATTGGGCTACCTCTTTTTGTTTTATTCTATATCATTATAGTTATGTCCTTTATGCAGATTCTCTGGTGTAATTCTTCATTTACAAAATGAAGCAACACTCGCACTCAGCACTGATCTTTGACTAATCCATAATTGAAAATTCTTTTCAGACTATTAACATTACATGACATACTCATAAAATATAAAAAAGAATGATTTTGCAAAAGAAAAAAAAAAGAATGATTTTATTGGTATAATGAATTACCAGGTGAAAAAAATTCATCTTCCAATAGAAGGTTGCACTTTCTTCCTGATTGAAATGTCTTGAAATTTGTCGAGAGCATTGATGAGCCAAGTGACTTGTCTGGAGTCTTGTAAGAAATATGTTCTAGACTTGCTATTAATACTTATGTTTGAATTATACCTAATACTTAAAATACACATTATTTAACTATTCAGAATCTTGTATTGATCAACTCTATGATGGTTTTAATAACAATTTTACTAACATGGTAACAAAACTGTTTTGAGGAAAGTACTTTATATATCTTGTGTATTTTTGAAATTATAGATTTTCTCCCCGTCTTCTAAACTTTATCATGAACTCGATTGATTGTAAATTATACTAGGTGAGGAGGGCTGAGATGCTTTTATTTGCTAGGATAGCAAACCAGAAAGGTTTACATACCAATAAGTGAGAGTAAAATAATATTACCAAACAAAATTGGAAGAAAATTATTATAAAACAGAATAAATGTCTGAGAATTAAAAATAGCAGATTACAATCTACCATGGGGAAAGTGCATTTCTATACTCAAAAAAAATATTGCTTTTTTTTTCCAATAATGTAAAAAAGACTACAGAAAAGGATTTCAGTTTAATGCAAAGAAGAAAATGTAACCTATATTGTGTCATGCTCAAAAAATAATGATAGATGAAGATCTTTGATATCATTCTTTAAGAAAAGTAAAGAATATTTTATGTGGGCTGAATAATGTCTTCTGGTTTTAGTCACAGATAAATATTTTCAATCGATTCCTTAGTGATAATTTGTTGTTGTTGTTTTTTTTTTTTTTCAGAATTTGAGATATCTGCTGTTCAGTGACTCATTGCTAACAGTATGATCATAGCAGCTCAGTTTTTAGGTGATCGTTAGACTTGAAAACAGGTGTCTGAAATAACCTGAAAAGCTATTGCTTGTTTAATTTGTGTTTTGCATGGCATCTCTCTTCTCTATAACTGCAGGGTTCTGTTCTCTACCATGGGGGAAAAGTCATCATTGCAACTTGATTGATGCATAGTTTATTAAGGCTACAAGAATTATTTGTACAAACTTGTCATTACCTCCTACTGGATGCCTTTCTATGTTGTCCAATCTTCCCCAACCAACTATACAGTGAGAACTGTCCATCTTTTAAATACATGATTGATGTTCCACAAATTTTATTAGCATGGATGAATCAACAGCTGTTAGGTAAAATAAAATAAGACAACCATTTATTTCACACCCTTGACAGCTGTCAAGAAATATTAATATACTTGAATCAGGAAAAGAGTACAGAACAACTGCAGCAGGGTCCATGATAACCAGATGGCAAGAGTAATGGAGTCAATCTTTTATTGATTTAACCACTCTCAACTCATTCCTCATGCTCTTTCCCTTGGGATAAACTGGTTTTAGAAAGCATGTGCAAAATTAAAACTACTGAAGAATAAATGCCTGCTGTAAATATCCATATGTTCTTAAGTCAGATACCATGTGCAAATACAGAATAGACTGACAGCTCTATGAGATGATAATAGAGAATATAGATGATATGAGAAGGCATAATTGAGGTAGGAATATAAGTTTTAGAGAATGAATAAAGATCATGATGGTATAGATGTGTTATTGGTATGAAAAGCTTTGGCTAAACTGACTATCATATAGAGAGTTTTGGCCATGTTAAAAATCCAGTGAGAGGCAAGCCAGGTAATTTTAAAATTTTATTTAACTTTATTTTTATTAATAATATATGTTACATATATTATGTATTATTAATTATAATACATATAAATATATAATAATATAAATTATTAAAATTTAACTTTATTTTTAAATATATATGTATATTCATTTGAACATATTTCCATATGAGCCATATTGGGGAAGAAAAATCAGAAAAAAATGGAAAAATCATGAGAAATAAAAACAAGAGAAAATAAAAGATAAAAGTAATATGCCTCAAACTGCATTCAATCTCTATAATCCTCTCTTTGAATGTGGATAAAATTTGCCATACAAAGGTTTTTGGAATTGGCTTGGATCACTGAATTGCTGAAAAGAACTAAATCTGTCATAGTAGATGATCATATAATCTTTATGTTGCTGTGAAGAATCTTTTCCTGGCTCTGCTCACTTCATTCACCATCAGCTCATGTAAGTATTTCTAGGCTTTTCTGTAATCTTTCTATTCATAATTTCTTTTAGAACAATAGTATTCTATTCCATTCATATAACTTAATCAGCTATTCCTCAATTGATGGGCATCTACTCATTTATCAATTCTTTGCCAACACAAAAAGTACTACTACAAACATTTGCATATGTGGATATCTTTCACTCTTTTATGGGATACAGACATAGTAACAAGCAAAATGACTTTCAATGAAATGATAGCACTAGTAAATGGCAGCAATTGTCAATTAGGAAGCAATGTCTTGAGGTATCATGACCAATTAAAAATGTTAACATTGTTATTTGAATAATTATTTGTATTGTTTTTTATTAAAGTTATTATTTTTAATTTCAAAACATATGTGTACATAATTTTCAACATTCACCCTTGCAAAACGTGGTGTTCCAAATTTTTCCCTCCTTTTCCCCACCTGTTCCACTAGATGGTAAGTTATCCAATATATGTTAAACGTGCAATTTTTCTATTCATATTTCCACAATTATCATGCTGCACAAGAAAAATCAGAACAAAAAGGAAAAAAATGAAAAAGAAAACAAAATGCAAGCACACAACAACAGAAAGAGTGAAAAAAGCTATGTTGTACTTCATATTCAGCTCCCACAATCCTCTCTCTAAGTGTAGATGGCTCTCTTCATCACAAGATCGTTGGAACTGATCTGAATCATCACATTGTTGGAAAGAGCCACATCTATCAAAATTGATCATCATATAATCTTCTCGTTGCCATGTACAATGATCTCCTGGTTCTGCTCATTTCACTTAACATCAGTTCATGTAAGTCTCTCCAAGTCTCTCTAAAATCATCCTGCTGATTGCTTCATATAAAAAAATTAATATTTCATAGAATTCATATTCCATAACTTGTTCAGCCATTTTCCAGCTGATGAGCATCTATTCAGTTTCCATTTCTTGCCACCTCAAAAATGGCTATCGAAAACATTTTTGCACATGTGAGTCCATTTCCCTCCTTTATGATCTCTTTGGGATATAAATCCAGCAGAGACACTGCTGGAAAAAAAGGATATGCACAATTTGATAACCCTTAGTGCCAAATTGCTCTGCAGAATAGTTGGATCAGTTGACTACTCCAAAAATGTCTTATTGTCCAAGTTTTCCCATATCCACCCCAATATTCATCATTATCTTTTCCTATCATCTTAGGAAATCTGAGAGGTGTGTGATGGTACCTCAGAATTATTGAATTAACTTGCATTTCTTTTTTTTTTTTAGGCTGGGGTTAAGTGACTTGCCCAGAGTCACACAGCTAGGAAGTGTTAAGTGTCTGAGACCAAATTTGAACTCAGGTCCTCCTGAATTCAAGACTGGTATTCTATCCACTGCGCCACCTAGCTGCCCCTAATTTGCATTTCTTTGAGTAATAGTGATTCAGAGCACCTTTTCATATGACTAGAAATGGTTTTAATTTCTTCATCTAAAAATTGTCTGTTTATATCCTTTGATCATTTAGCAATTGGAGAATAGCTTGAATTCTTATAAATTTGAGTTAATTTTCTATATATTTTAGAAATGAGGCCTTTATCAAAATCCTTGAATGTAAAAAAAATTTCTCAGTTTATTACTTCCCTTCTAATCTTGTCTGAAATGGTTTTGTTTTAACATAATATAGTCAAAATTATCTATTTTGTGTTCAGTAATGAACTCCAGTTCTTCTTTGGACAAATTCCTTCCTTCTCCACAGTTCTGAGATAGGTTATACTTTGTTTTTCAAATTGATTTATAATACCAATTTTTATGACTAAATTATGAACTCATTCTAATCTTATTTTGGGTATAGTGTGCAGGTATGTGTCAATAGCTAATTTCAGTCACATCAATTTCTAATTTTCCCAGCAATTTTTGTCCAATGGTGAATTCTTATCCCAGATACTGGGTCTTTGGGTTTATCAAACACTAGATTACTATAGTCATTAATTATTGTGTATTGTAAATCTAACCTATTCCACTGATCAGCTACTCTATTTTTTGCCAGTATCAAAAGATTTTGATGACTGTTGCTTTGTCATAGAGTTTTAGGTCTGATACAACTAAGCCACCTTTCTTTTCTTTTCTTTTCTTTTTTTTAAATTAATTCCCTTGAAATTCTTAACCATTTTTTCTTTCAAATGAACTTTATTATTTTTTCTAGATCTGTAAAATTATTTCTTGGAAGTGTGATTGGTATGACATTGAATAATTAAATTAATTTAGCAGTAGTGTCATTTTTAATATATTAGTTTGGCTTACCCATGAGTACATGATATTTTTTCATCCGATTAGATCTGACTTTATTTATGTGGAAAGTGTCTTGTAAATGTTTTCCATACAGTTCCTAATTTTGTTTTGGCAGGTAGACTACCAAATATTTTATATTATTGACAGTTATTTTAAATGAAATTTCTCTTTGTATCTCTTGTTGTTGGACTTTGTTGGTAACAAATAGATGATTTCTGTGGATTCATTTTATATCCTACAACTTTGCAAAAATTGTCAATTGTTTCTAGTAGTTTTTAGTTGATTCTCTATGATTCTCTAAGTATACCATACTATCACTTTTTGGTTTCCTCATTTCCTACTCTAACTTATTTAATTTCTTTTTCTTTTCTTATTACCAAAGCTACCATTTCTAATACAATATTGAATACTAATGGTGATGTTTTGCCCCTGATTTTATTGGCAATGGTTATAGTTCATCTCCATTACAAATGATTCTGACATGTTTTTAAATAGATACTATTAATCATTTTAAGAAAAACTCTATTTATTCTTATACTCTCTAGGGTTTTTAATAGGAATGGGTATTATATTTTATCAAATGCTTTTTCTGCATCTATTGAGATAATTAGATAATTTTTATTAGCTTGTTTATTGATATAGTCAATTATGCTAATAGTTTTCCTAATATTGAGTGACCCTTGCATTTCTGGTATAAGTCATATTTGGTCATAGTGTATTTTCCTGAGGATAACTTGCTGTAATCTGTTGCTATTATTTTATTTAGGATTTTTGCATCAATATTCATTAAGGAAATGGGTCTAAAATTTTCTTTCTCTGTTTTGACCATACTTGGTTTAGCTATCTGCACCATGTCTGTGTCATTAAAATGAATTTTGTAGGACTCTTTATTTTCCTATCTTTCCAGATAGTTTGAAAAGTATTGGAATTAATTATTCTTTGAATGTTTCATAGAATTCACATGTAAATCAATCTGATTCTGGAGATTTTTTCTTAGGGACTTAATTAATAATTTGTTTGATTTATTTTTTCTAAAGTGGGACAATAAAATATTTTATTTACTACTCTGTTAATCTGGACAATCTAAATCTTTATAAATATCCATCCATTTTACTTAGATTATCAGATTATTTGGCATTCAGTTGGGCAAAATGGCTCCTATTTATTGTTCTAATTTCCTCTTTATTGTTGGAAAGTTAACTATTTTTGATATTAACAATGTGATGTTATCTTTCATTTTTGAAATCAAATTAGCTAAATGTTTATATATTTTGTTGAATTTTTCATAAAACCAACTCAGTTTTGTTTATTAGTTCAATAGTTGTTGGGTTTTTTTTTTACTTCAACTTTATTAATCATCATTTTCATTTTCAGAATTTTAAATTTGATATTTAACTGGTAATTTTAAATTTGGTCTTTTTCAAGCATTTTTAGTTGCATGCCTAATTCGTTGATCTTTTCTTTCTTCATTTTATTCAATTAAGCATCTAGAGATATAAAACTTCCCCTAAGAATTACTTTGGTTGAACCCCTTAACTTTTAATATGTTATATCATTATTTCATTCTCTTGAATGAAATTATTGATTATATCTATGATTTGTGGTTTACCCACTCATTCTTTAGGATAAGATTATTTTGTTTTCAAATAATTTTTATATAAATTTCTCTGGCCCTTTATTACATGTAATTTTTATTTCATCATGATCTGCATTTACTATTTCTGCCTTTTGATTTTGAGGTTTTATGCCCTAATACATGGTCCGTTTTCATATAGAGAAAAATGTATATATCTTTCTGTTTCCATTCAATTTTCTCCAAAGGTCTATCATACCTTACTTTTTACAAATACTATTTACCTCCTTAACTTCTTTCTTATTTATTTTGTGGTTCAATTTATCTAGTTCTGAGAGAGTAAAGTTGAGATTCCTCACTGTCTAATTTTTTTCAGTATTCTTAAATTCTCTAGGAATTTTTATGCTATACCACTTGGTGTATATATGTTTAGTATTGATATTACTTCATTATTTATAGTACCTTTTAATAGGATGTAGTTTCCTTCCTTATCTCTTTTAATTAGATCTATTTTTGATTTTGTTTGATCTGAGATCAGGATTGCTTTCCCTGATTTTTTTTTTTTTATTTGAGCTGAAGCATAATAAATTCTGCTCCAGGCTTTTAATTTTACTCTGAATATATCACTGTTTTAAATGTGTTTCTTGTAAACAACATATTTAGGAGTCTAGCTTTTAATCCAGTCTGCTTCCCCCTTCCATTTTATGTAAGAGTTCATCCCATTCACATTCACAGTTAAAATTACTCTCTATTTCCTGCCATCTTCTTTTCCCTAAATTATACTTTTCTCTTTCCTTTCCTATTTCCTTTTCCTCAACATTTTGCTTCTGACCACATCCTCCCTCAAACAACCCTCCTTTTTTACTGCCCTTCCCTGTTCTTATATCTTTCCCTTTCTATTTTTGTTCCCCCTTTTCTTACCCCCCCATTTCTTTTCCCTTCTCCCTCCTACTTCCCTATAAGGTGAGACAAACTTCTCTGTGAAAATAATTGTGTCTGACATTTTCTCTTTGAGTCAAATCTGAAGAGAGTAAGATTTGCACAATATTCATCACCTTCTCTTCTTTCCCTCAATTACAATAGGTTTTCTTTGCCTCTTAATGACTTGTAATTTACCCCATTTTACTTTCATCTTCTTCTTCCAGTACAATTCCCTTTCCACTTCTAGTTTCCTTTTTATATTATCACAATAAACTCAAATTATACCTGCACCCTCTAAGTATACCCATAACAGAGATTCAGTTCTCAAGAGTCAAACATATCATTTTCCCATAAAAGAATGTAAGCTTTTAAATTTAAAAAAAAAAAAAGTTATTTTTTCTTTCTTCTTTATATTTTTGTGCTTTACTCAAATTTTTTTTTATTTGAAGATTAAATTTTCTTTTCAGCTCTAATCTTTTAATCAGAAATAAATTAAATTCAACTGTTTCATCAAATATCCAAATTTTCCTTGAAAGATAATGTGTAATTATACTGGATAGTTAATTCTTGGCTGCCTTCCCAGTTTCCTAGCCTTTTGCAATATCAGACTCCAAGGTTCTTCCATACTTTATGGTGGAAGCTGTTAAGTCCTGGTTGATTCTGAGTGTGACTTCAACATATTTGAATTACTTCTTTCTGGCTGCTTGCAATATTTTCTCCTTTATCTCAGGATTCTGCAATATTCTTTGCAATTTCCATTTTGGGGGCTCTTTAAGGAAGTGAACAATGAATTCTTTTACTGGCCATTTTACCTTCTGTTTCTGGGACATCATGACAGTTTTTCTTCATGATTTTCTGAAATATGATAACTAGGATTTTTTTTTTCATCATGGTTTTCGGGAAGTGCAATAATTCTTGGATTATTTCTCCTAAATGCATTTTCCATATCAGTTGTTTTTCCAATGAGAAAATTTACATTTTCTTCTATTTTTTTTTTTTACTTTTTTGGTTTTCTTTGACTGGTTCTTGATTTTTCATTGGTTCATTCACTTCCATTTGTTAAATTCTAATTTTTATTGAATTATTTTCTTCTTAGCTTTTTTATCTCCTTTTATATTTGCCCAATTGAACTTTTTAATTAGCTATCTTGTTGATTGGATTTTTTTTTCCATTTCTCAAATTCTGTTTTTCATTGAGGTGGTTTCTTTTTCAAATTTGTTTTGTAAGGGATTATATGCTTTCCCCCCAATTCATCAAAGATATTTTGTAAAGAGTTATATGATTTTTCCATTTACTAAATCTATTTTCTAAAAAGTTCTTCAGAAAATTTGTTTCCCTTTCCAAACTTTCTTGCAAAGTTCTCGTTTCCTTTCTCTATTTTTTTTCTCTTAAATCTATCTTAAGATCCTTTTTGAATTCTTCCAAGAGAACTTTGTGAGATGGGGACCATCTCATATTACTCTTGAGGGTTTCATGTGGAGACATGTTGTCTTTAGTGTTCTCAGAATTGGAAGTGTTCTTCACTATCACTGTTTCTCACTGAACTTCACTGTTATTCACCATAAAAGCTGTCTATGGTCAGAGTTCTTTCTGCTTTTTTGCTCATTTTTAAAAGGTTGAGGTCTGCTCCTAGGCAAAAGGGAGATTATTCTAATTATTCCTCTAAAGATAACAGTGGCTTTATGGCTGGTGCTATTGACTTCCTTCCATTACTGGCTGGACATGGTCAACTCCTATGTTTTTCTGAGGTTGAAAGGCTTATTTTGTGCCTTTTGTATTTGTGTTGGACGTCTCACAGCTAATTTGCTGATCTACTGATTTCTGAAGCTGTACAGAGTAGCCAACACAACTCTATTTTGGCTAAGAGACTCCTGGTAGGTTCTTCTATGCATAGATGATACACCACCTTGGGTTCCTACACTATGCCTTCACTTGACCTTTTCCTCCCATGCTCAATTAAAACAGATCTTTTTTGAAATTCTTCCAAAAACTCTTCTGATGAAAATTTGTTAACACTCCAAATATTTGTAGGTTCTCTCACTCAAAAACCCATTCAGAGGCCTAATCTGGTGTTGATTTCAGTGACTCCAGGAAGAGCTCAGATAAAAAACAGTCTACTCTCTGCCATCTTGGTTCTACTCTGAAGATTTATTCTTTAAAAATAATGCTGCTAGAAACTACGCATAGACTTATACCTAACACCATGCACCAAAACAAGGTCAAAATGGATTCATGATCTAAACATAAAGAATAATATTATAAAAAAAATAGAAAAACATAGAATAGTTTACCTCTCAAATTTGTGGAGGAAGAAATAATTCATAATCAAAGAAGAACTAGAGATTGACCACATTATTGACCACAAAATAGATAATTTTGATTAAGTTTAAAAGATTTTGTGCAAATAAAATTAATGTAGATAAAATGTAGATAAAAGCCTCATTTATAAAATATATAGAGAATTGACTCAAATTTATAAGAAATCAAGCCATTCTCCAGTTGATCAAAAGTCAAAGACAAAGAACAATTTTCAGATTAAGAAATTGAAACTATTTCTAGTCATATGAAAAGATGCTCCAAATCATTATTGATCAGAGAAATGCAAATTAAGACAACTCTGAGATACTACTCTTTACACCTCTCAGATTGGCTAAGATGACAGGAAAAGATAATGGCCAATGTTGGAGGGATTGTGGGAAAACTGGGACACTGATACATTGCTGTTGGAACTGTGAACAGATCTAATCATTCTGGAGAGCAATTTGGAATTATGCTCAAAAAGTTATCAAACTGTGCATATCCTTTGATCCAACAGTGTTTCTACTGGGCTCATATTACAAAAGATTTTAAAGGAGGGAAAGGGACCTACATCTGCAAAAATGTTTGTGGCAGCCTTTTTTTGTAGTGTCTAGAAACTAGAAACTGAGTGGATACTCATCAATTGGATAATGGCTGAATAAATTGTGGTATATGAATGTCATGGATTATAGATACTCATCAATTGGATAATGGCTGAATAAATTGTGGTATATGAATGACATGGATTATAATTGTTCTGTAAACAACCAAAGGATAATTTTCAAAGAGGCCTGGAGAGATTTATGTGAACTGATGCAAAGTGAAATGAGCAGAATCACGAGATAATTATACAGGGCAACAAGACTGTATGATAATCAATTCTGATGGTCATGGCTTCTTCAACATGAGATGATCCAAACCAGTTCCAATTGTTCATTGATGAAGAGAGTCATCTACACCCAACAAGAGAACTATGGGAAATGATTGTGGACCACAACATAGAATTTCATGATTTCTATAGATGTTTGCTTGCATTTTGTTTTCCTTTTCAGATTTGTTTCCCTAGACCTGATTTTTCTTGTGCAGCAAGATAACTGTATAAATATATATACATATATTGGATTTAACATATATTTTAACATATTTAACATGTATTGGACTACCTGCCATCTAGGGGAGGGGTTGGGGGAAAGGAGAGAAAAATTATGAACAGAAAGTTTTGCAAGGGTCAATGTTGAAAAATTACCCATGTATATGTTTTGTAAATAAAAAGCTTTAATAAAAATATATAAATAAAATGAGCTGAGAAAGGAAAAAAAATAATCATAATAATGCTGCTACAATATAATGGTAGAGAACTGTAACTAATGACTAGAACTCAGAAAAATTAAAATAAAATTCTCCCTTATTGCAAATTTAATGAAAAATTTAGTTATGACAGGGGATAATGGAGACAAACCATTGGACACTGCATTATGAGTAGCGTTACCAAACAATGTTACACTTTGCTTGAAGGCTGAAGGAGAAGAAACAGAAACTAGGATGCTGCTTCCCATGTGTGGACAAAGAAGCTTTTGTTAGGAAATCAATTATAATGGAGTATGAGAAAACAAAGGATATCTAAGGATTGTTACAATAAATTTTAGTGCCTTGAGAAAACAATCCTGTTTAATTTGTAAACCATCTCCTTCTCTCCCACCACTCTTCAAGTTTGGCCTACTAAAGACAAAACAGATTGTTTCTGTGGCTTTATTTCTCCTAAGTAAGTAGATATGTATAAATGGGAACACAATGAGAACTGATCTCATGGTGGGCCTACGTATCAAGTTATAAAAACAAGAATCATGGAGTTGGAATGGTGTGATCACATAGTGATTTTTTTGGTGTGGTCTATTTTTCAGAACTGGAAGTTGATTTTTCAGCATAGCAGGGGACGTTCTGGGCCAGCATGGCAACACCCCAAGGAATACTGCAAGAAACTTCCAATGTGTCCAGCTTAAGAAATGTTCGATTTTATCTGATTCTCAGATCAAGGTGATGGGACTAAAAGCTGCCCCAATGAGGACAAAGCAACATAGTCTTTTTCCTTCCTCCTTCTCATTTTCCCTCCTTCACTTCATCCCTTCCTTTCTCTCTTCCTCCCTCCCTTCTTTTCTTCTTCCATTACTCTCTTTCTGTTTTTCCCTTCCTCCCTTCCTTCCTTCCATTTTGTATCATATGGTGAAAAATAAAATGATCAAATTTTCTCTCACATTAAAAAAGAAAAAGCCTAATTTGTTCCCAGCATTTTTTTGGTTTCCAGGTATATTTCTGCAAAAATTCCATAAAATTAGTTTGGATAATCTATATCTTTTGTTTTGTTTTACTTTCTAAGTCTAATAGAATACCAATTTATAGATTTCCAGAAGTATAATTATTTCATTTCTGTTCTTGGAAAATATTTATTTTATGTATTGAAGCATTATATTAATTCATAGTTTTTCAGATAATATTAAAAATTGAGATTTAGTGAAGATTGTAAGGCAGAAAGCCATGCTTTGATCTAGGCTCAGCTGTGCAATTACGACATTATCTAAGTGACTATAGGTAATTAACTTAATCCCACTGGGCTTATTTTCTCATCTTTAACATAAAAAAAGATTCATATAAATGACATTTTCTTAATTCCAAAATCTTTGCATTCATAACTAGTTAGTGCAGTTTTGTCTTCTACATAATTGATTATAGATGAATTAAATATATTAACATTTTTTTAATAAAATAGCATTATGGTGTGACCAACAAGATAATTCTTTTCTCCTTTCCCCACAGCCTTTTAAAACTTTCCAAAATAGGAATTACCTGAAAGAGATTATGTCATTTCAGTTAGTCTCCATCACATAGGTCACTAAAACTTTATAGAAGCAAGAACAAAAGGAAAAAAAAAGGCAAAAAAGTTTAAACTCTTTAATATGCTTACTTAGTTTTTTTTTGATCCCCATGATGGCGGAGAAGAAACACACGACTCTGTGAACGTCCTCACTCCCTCACAACCAATTAGATAAATCAGCCTCAGAATAAGCCCAGGACTGATAGATACCACAAGGACTGGAAGCAAGACTTACCAGGTGAAGAGAATCTGGAGTTTCAACAGGAAAGGTCAGTCTCCAGGGGAGGAAGAAGAGAGGGCAGCACAGACGGCTGGGTGCTCGCATACTGCACCCATTGCGCTGGGAAGGGCTCTGGGATCAGAGAAGCCACTGAGGTAAAGGAATCTGGCACAGGCTGTTAGCTCTTCTCTGCTAATTATTTAGCAGTTCAGAAGAGAAAGCCAAAATATTTTAAAACTCAGATTAGATTTTCCCTGGACCCTGGAGGTGACTCAGCAGATCTCAGCACCAGGGGGTGTGGCCTCAGCTACCACCTGAGAATAGTTAAGAGATTGACAAGTGGGTGGATACGGGCCAAGGCAACACACACTGCCTAGCTTAGCTGGAGGGAGTGGAACTCAGCTCCAGGAAGTCCCAGAGAAGCGGAACCTTTGAACTAGGGACCGCGGTTTCTGGCAGACACTTCCAGTTTGAGCACAGGGGCTTTTCACATCACCTGCTGCAGACATCCACGCCCCACCGGGACACATAGGCTGGGCTTTGTGCTGTCTTTACTATTCTACGCCCTCGAAGCACAGTAGTGCTAATCACCTCTGAGGCACTTCTAGGGAGGGGGTGGGGAACTCTCTCCCAGAGCTCTATCTTAGCTCAGGCGCAGGAGCTGCTGCATCCATCTGGTCTGGGAGGAAGCTGGTAAAGAAGTAAATAAATAATTTCCGACCCCAGGGACAGACCCCAAAAGATTTTTTAAATATGAGCAAAAAAGCCAGAAAAACTATAGATTCCTTCTATACAGAGAAAGAGCGGGTATCCAACCCCGAGGACGTTAACAGCAGAGAGTCAGCAGATAACAACCTAAAGGGAAACGATTCCTGCCCCCCATCACATAAATCTCTCCTAGAAGAAGCTCTTAAAAAATTAAGGGAGTTTGAAGAAAAATGGGGAAAGGAAAGGGAAGCTATGATAGAGAATAACAACGTCCTGAAATTGGAGTTGGAAAAAATAAAGAATTCACAGGAGATGCAGGGAAACAAAATTTATGAATTAGAAAAGGTTAAAAAAAACACAGGAAAGTAGGATTTCTGAATTGGAAAAGATAAAAAAGTCTCAAGAAAATAGAATTTCTGAATTGGAAAAAGAAAATAATTCTCAAAAAAAAATTAGGGAAATGGAAAAAAATTCAATAGAGCAAAATAATTAATTTAAAAACGAAATTGGGCATTTACAAAAAGAACTAAAAACTGTGAAAGAAGAAAATAACTCCTTAAAAGTCAGGATGGAACAAATAGAAATGAATGATTCACAGAGAACCCAAGAATCAGTCAAACAAAACAAAAAAAAAATGAGAAGCTGGAGAACAACGTCAAATACTTACTGGGAAAATCTATAGACCTGGAAAATAGATCTAGGAGAGATAATCTGCGGATTATTGGACTTCCAGAAAACTATGACCAAAAAAAGAGCCTAGATTCTATTTTACAGGAAATTATCAAAGAGAAATGTCCAGAGATAATAGAAACAGAAGGGAAAGTAGATGTGGAAAGAATTCATCGAACTCCTTCTGAAATAGACCCTAAAAAAAGAACACCACGGAATATAGTGGCTAAGCTGCAGAATTACCACACAAAGGAGAAAATCCTGCAAGCAGCTAGAAAAAAAACAATTTAAATACCAAGGTGCCACAATAAGGGTCACCCAAGATCTGGCTGCCTCCACATTAAAAGATAGAAGGGCCTGGAACCTGATATTCCGTAAGGCAAAAGATCAAGGACTGCAACCAAGAATGAACTACCCAGCTAAGTTTAGCATCTTTTTCCATGGAAGAAGATGGTCATTCAATGAAATAGAGGAATTCTATATGTTTCTAAGAAAAAAACCAGACTTAAACAAAAAATTTGATGTACATCCACAAGACTGAAGAGAAACAGAAAATGGTACACAGAACACTTGAGAACTGTAACTCTGTTGTGGGTATATAAAAAGTACTCAAGGATAATTTGATTTTACTGATATAAAATAAAAAAGGGGGGGTGTAGTAAAGGGAAGGAGGTCGGTTCAGAAAAAGGGGAAGGAATGATAAAAAGAGGGAAACTACATCCCAGGAAGAGGCATAGAAAATACACCATATCTGAGGGAATTTAGTGAGAGGGAGAATCATTGTGTGAATCTTACTCTCACCAGAAGAGGCTCAAAGAGTAAATAATTAACATATTTGTTTTGCAGAGAATTTTCTCTCACCTCACTAAAAGGGGGGAGAGGAAAAGGGAAAAGGAAAAGGAGAATAAGTGAAGGGACTTGGAGGGAGGGGGGAGGGATCCTAAAAAAAAAAAAAAAAAGAGGGAGGGTTGCGCATCACAAGGGGGGTCTGTAAATTAAATATCGGGGAGGGGGATCAGGGGGGTCAAGGGAAAAAAGCATAATCTGGGGATAATATAATGGCAGGAAATACAGAATTAGTAATTTTAACTGTAAATGTAAATGGGATGAACGATCCCATCAAACGGAGACGGATAGCAGATTGGATCAAAAAGCAGAACCCTACAATATGTTGTCTACAGGAAACACACTTAAAGCAGGGAGATACATACAGAGTAAAGGTAAAAGGTTGGAACAGAGCCTATTATGCTTCAGGTAAAGCCAAAAAAGCAGGGGTAGCTATCCTTATCTCAGATCAAGCAAAAGCAGAAGTAGATCTCGTTAAAAAAGATAAGGAAGGAAACTATATCCTGCTGAAAGGTAGCATAAATAATGAAGCCATATCAATACTAAACATATATGCACCAAGTGGTATAGCATCTAACTTTCTAAAGGAAAAGTTAAGAGAACTGCAAGAAGAAATAGACAGTAAAACTATAATAGTGGGAGATCTCAACCTTGCACTCTCAGATTTAGACAAATCAAACCACAAAACAAACAAGAAAGAAATTTAAAAAGTAAATAGAACATTAGAAAAACTAGGTATGATAGACCTTTGGAGAAAACTGAATGGCAATAGGAAGGAATATACTTTCTTCTCAGCAGTTCATGGATCCTATACAAAAATTGACCATATACTAGGACATAAAGATCTCAAAATTAAATGTAGGAAGGAAGAAATAATAAATGCCTTCTTCTCAGACCACAATGCAATAAAAGCTACATTCAGTAAAAAGTTAGGGGTAAATAGACCAAAAAGTAATTGGAAACTGAATAATCTCATCTTAAAGAATGACTGGGTGAAAGAGCAAATTATAGAAACACTTAACAATTTCACCCAAGATAATGACAATGATGAGACATCATATCAAAATCTTTGGGATGCAGCTAAAGCAGTAATAAGGGGAAATTTTATATCTTTAGAGGCTTATTTGAAGAAAATAGAGAAAGAGAGGATTAACGAATTGGGCTTACAACTTAAAAGGCTAGAAAAAGACCAAATTATAAACCCCCAACCAAAAATTAAACTTGAAATACAAAAATTAAAAGGAGAAATCAATAATATTGAAAGTAAAAAAACTATTGAATTAATAAATAAAACCAAGAGTTGGTTTTATGAAAAAGCCAATAAAATAGATAAACCTTTGGTAAATTTGATCAAAAAAAAGAAAGAGGAAAATCAAATTGATAGTCTTACAAATGAAAAGGGGGATCTTTCCACCAATGAAGAGGAAATTAGAGAAATAATGAGTTACTTTGCTCAACTTTATGCCAATAAATTTGATAACTTAAGTGAAATGGATGACTTCCTCCAAAAATATAGGCTCCCGAGATTAACAGAGGAGGAGATAAATTGCTTAAATAGTCCCATTTCAGAAAAAGAAATAGAACAAGCTATTAATCAACTCCCCAGGAAAAAATCCCCAGGGCCAGATGGATTCACATGTGAATTCTACCAAACATTTAAAGAACAATTAGCCCCAATGTTATATAAATTATTTGAAAAAATAGGGGATGAAGGAGTCCTACCAAACTCCTTTTATGACACCGACATGGTACTGATACCTAAACCAGGTAGATCGAAAACTGAGAAAGAAAATTATAGACCAATCTCCTTAATGAATATTGATGCTAAAATCTTAAATAAGATATTAGCAAAAAGACTTCAGAAAATCATCTCCAAGATAATACACTATGATCAAGTAGGATTTATTCCAGGAATGCAGGGCTGGTTTAATATTAGGAAAACTATTAATATAATTGACCATATTAATAATCAAATTAATAAGAACCATATGATCATCTCAATAGATGCAGAAAAAGCATTTGACAAAATCCAACATCCATTCCTACTAAAAACTCTTGAGAGTATAGGAATAAATGGATTATTCCTTAGAATAATCAGGAGTATATATTTAAGACCGTCAGTAAGCATAATATGCAATAGAAATAAACTGCAACCTTTCCCAGTAAGATCAGGAGTGAAACAAGGTTGCCCACTATCACCATTACTATTCAATATAGTACTAGAAACGCTAGCCTCGGCAATAAGAGCCGAGAAAGAGATTCAAGGAATTAGAGTAGGAAATGAGGAAATCAAACTATCACTTTTTGCAGATGACATGATGGTATACTTAGAGAACCCCAAAGACTCTGCTAAAAAGCTACTAGAAATAATTCAAAATTTCAGCAAAGTGGCAGGATACAAAATAAATCCACATAAATCCTCGGCATTTTTATATATCACTAACAAAATGCAACAGCAAGAGATACAAAGAGAAATTCCATTCCAAACAAATGTTGAGAGTATAAAATATTTGGGAATCCATCTACCAAAGAAAAGTCAGGAATTATATGAGAAAAATTACAAAACACTTGCCACAAAAATAAAATCAGATTTAAATAATTGGAAAGACATTCAGTGCTCTTGGATAGGCCGAGCGAATATAATAAAGATGACAATACTCCCCAAACTAATCTATTTATTTAGTGCTATACCAATCAGACTCCCAAGAAACTATTTCAATGACCTAGAAAAAATAACAATAAAATTCATATTTTAGAATAAAAGGTCGAGAATTGCAAGGGAACTAATGAAAAAAAACTCAGAGGAAGGTGGTCTAAGTGTACCTGATCTATAGCTATATTATATAGCAGCAGTCACCAAAACCATTTGGTATTGGCTAAGAAATAGACCGGTAGATCAGTGGAACAGATTAGATACAAAGGACAAAAAAGGGTACATCTATAGCAATCTAATCTTTGACAAACCCAAAGATTCCAACATTAGGGATAAAAATTCATTATTCGGAAAAAACTGTTGGGAAAACTGGAAATTAGTATGGCAGAAATTAGATATGGATCCACACTTAACACCATATACCAAGATAAGATCAAAATGGATCCATTATTTAGGCATAAAGAGGGAGATAATAAATAGATTAGAGGAACAGAGGATAATCTACCTCTCAGACTTGTGGAGGAGGAAGGAATTTATGACCAGAGGAGAACTAGAGATCCTTATTGATCACAAAATAGAAGATTTTGATTACATCAAACTAAAAAGTTTCTGTACAAATAATACTAATGCAAACAAGATTAGAAGGGAAGTAACAAATTGGGAAAATATTTTTAAAAACAAAGTTTCTGACAAAGGTCTCATTTCCAAAATATATAGAGAACTGACCCTAATTTATAAGAAACCGAACCATTCTCCAATTGATAAATGGTCAAAAGATATGAACAGACAATTCTCAGAGGAAGAAATTGAAACTATATCCACTCACATGAAAGAGTGTTCCAAATCACTACTGATCAGAGAAATGCAAATTAAGACCACTCTGAGATACCACTACACACCTGTCAGATTGGCTAAGACGACAGGAACAAATAATGATGAATGTTGGAGGGGATGTGGGGAAACTGGGACACTAATACATTGCTGGTGGAGTTGCAAAAGAATCTAGCCATTCTGGAGAGCAATCTGGAATTATGCCCAAAAAGTTATCAAACTGTGCATACCCTTTGACCCAGCAGCGCTACTACTGGGATTATATCCCAAAGAAATACTAAAGAGCGGAAAGAGACATATATGTGCCAAAATGTTTGTGGCAGCTCTTTTGTTGTAGCTAGAAACTGGAAGATGAATGGATGTCCATCAGTTGGAGAATGGTTGGGTAAATTGTGGTATATGAAGGTTATGGAATATTATTGCTCGGTAAGAAATGACCAGCAGGAGGAATATAGAGAGGCCTGGAGAGACTTAAATCAACTGATGCTGAGTGAAATGAGCAGAACCAGAAGATCACTGTACACTTCAACAACAATACTGTATGAGGATGTATTCTGATGGAAGTGGAAATCTTCAACATAAAGAAGATCCAACTCACTTCCAGTTGATCAATGATGGACAGAGGTAGCTACACCCAGAGAAGAAACACTGGGAGGGGAATGTAAATTGTTAGCACTAATATCTGTCTGCCCAGGTTGCATGTACCTTCGGATTCTAATGTTTATTGTGCAACAAGAAAATGATATTCACACACATGTATTGTACCTAGACTATATTGTAACACATGTAAAATGTATGGGATTGCCTGTCATCGGGGGGAGGGAATAGAGGGAGGGGGGGATAATTTGGAAAAATGAATACAAGGGATAATATTATAAAATATATATATATATAATAAAAAATTAAAAAAAAAATAAAAGACATCCACTAATATAAAAAAAAAATGCTTACTTAATACTATCTTCTCTTATAAAGCACAATTCTGGGGTAGGGCTTACAATAACATTACAACGTAGACTTACCACAAAAATTCAATTCTATCTCTTCCTCCCTGCTCTCAGTGCTGTAGAAAATCAGAAGACAAAAGCTTGCTCTTTGCTGTACAATAACATAACACCTTTTATAGTAACAAAAGTAAGCCACAAAACTAAAGAAGAGAAAGAATGTCAGAAATAATATTAAATATGTAGTTGTATGACACTCAAATAAGCCTAGGAAAAAGAGCCCAGAATCAAAATGGGATCTCTGAGGACAGAGAAATGTGCAGTGCTAAATGTAGGAGGAGAATGTGATGGTTTTGAGATTGAGATGCAGAAAAACTATATTCCTTCCCAAAAAGGAAAGAGTCAGGAAATAACTTTTCAGATTTCTCCTGATGGTAGTGTACTTGTATCAGACTGTCTTATCTATATAGTTTCTTGTTCTTTTATTTTTCCAAGATACTGGCCTCCTCCAAAGTCCACCAACCATTTCTTATCAGATTTTATGCTACTTTCTGCTATTAAATCCTCACTTGTAATGAGTCACTTTTCTGGAGGTGATTGAGGGTGAGTTTTCACAGAGTGGTCTACTTATTGTACTTTCTCTACTACTTAAATCATTTCATTTTTTTCAAGTTTACAGCATTTTCATTATTACAGAAGTCTTTATGGATAACTAAATCAATTTCAGCATGGAAATCTTTTGCTTGTTGGGTCATTCTGGCCATATTTGCTCCTTCTGAGAGTACCATATTCTTTTTCCTTGAAAGATAGCCATCCTCTAGTAACACACATTTGGAAGGCAACTACCCTTCATATTGAATAATATTTCTGAATTTAATTAATTCTGTTTCAACATCTAGTATAATTAATTTCACCATTTGCAAGGATTCTTTATGCAGAATTTCAGTTTTTTTTAACCTCAGAATTTCCACATATATAAATTTCCTCTCCAGATATGTCATCAAATAACCTATTTTATTACTTCAGATGACTACCTTGTCCTTTATCAGTTCTAATACATGCTGAGTTTTATACAAGATCTTGTCCAAGAAGATAAAAGGGTTCTTCCCTGAAAAGATTCTGAATCTGAATTTATAACTGTCTCCAATGAGATATTTACTCATGAGTTTATACAATTTTTTTACTCATTTACTCATACTTTCTTTCTTTTGTTTTGACTACTCCCTCAAAAGCTTTCTCTTAATTAGCTTAGGGCACCCAAACAAGGTTTTAACAGTACAAGGTTTCCCCTTAATTACTATGCTCTCAAGTTCTCCTCATCTCATTATGATTTTTATTTTCCTGATCAATTTCCTCTCTTACAGAACAAAGATTCAATTAAAACAAGGTCTATTCTTGTCAGTATATTCTATATTTTGAATGACTAAAGTGCTCAGTATATTTACAGAACACTAAGTAATTGGTCTCTGGATATGTGATCTTAATATAATTTACACTATGAACCTGACAAATTTTTATCTTCCTTATAATTTTAATTAAATGTTCTAATCTTTATTTTTTGGTCCATTCCTAAAATAAAATTACTCAATGGGATTTCTCAGTTCAAAAACATAAAAACAATTTTTGAGCACATCATATGAATTTGGTTATTAGATTGATCCATGATAATGGTATTCAACAAACCAATAAAAGTGAGGTAAAAGCCCTATTTACAATATTGTATTGGAATGGCAGAGGCAAACAATGTTCTAAGAAGAAGATAAGTAACTGATAAATAGTAAAAATATGTATAAATTGATAACAATATGATGGTAATAGCACTCCATTCATAATGCAATTGGTAATGACTAAATGACATTGACCCTTTAGAATATTCAATTCTCTGTCATTATTCAAAAAGATATTCTGTACATGTAAATAACTTATAATTGATCAGAGTGTTATGGGGCAGGGAATCAACCTAAAAGAAATTAATGAAACATAAAACAAAACAAATCAGAATTAAAATAATACAATTAAAAACTGAGATGTTTAAAATTTTATAACAACTGAAAAAAAAATTCAGATTGGAAACATTTATTTAAGCTTTCAGCTTCTGTATCCCAATTTTGATAGTGTAATGCAGTTTCCCTATCAATCTTTCCTCCACTTCTATATTTCCAGTATAGGACTATCTTGATTTTACTAATAGATAAAAAAAAAATCCAATAGTGGTATTATAAGGACATTAAAAATTTAGAGTAGTTTATTCTACAATAATTCATTCCTAGCTTTGGATTTAAGAGACCACTCAATATATTGTCATAATGATTTTTACTCCAGATCAAGTCAGCTAAGAATCTGAACCAAATCTCTCTAAATAGGGAAACCCTTTTTCCCCTTCCCTCCCCCCCATCACTTTGCTTTCTTCCTCTCTTCTGCTTTCTTGTCTTTGTGTCTCTGTATCTTTCTTTGTTTCTCTTTTTATCCCTGTCTCTGTTTCTCTGTTACTCTAATTTTCTGTATCTGTCTTTCATTCTGCCCCTGTCTCTGTCTCTTTTTTGTCATCCTCTCTGTCTCTCCATCTCTGACATGCTATCTCTTGATTTTTATGTCTCTTTCTATGTCTCTGTATGTATGTGTCTCTGATATATGTATGTATGTGTATGAATATACATATACATTTGTATTTTTAAGGACTAAATAAAATAAATGCATAGCATTCATATAAATCAATAGTATTTTATGGTTAGTGTAGTGGATATAAGCAAATTCATTAACTTGGCATGAAGAAATCTATTTTTAAAAATTTATTTTAAAAATGTAAATAGGGAAAAATGTATTTCCATGTATACTTCAAAACATGAGAGAATTCAAAATATAGAGCAATAAATTTTCATTTTAAGAAAGCCTATAAAATATATAGTACATGAATTCAAAACTGTCCATCTTTTTCTTTGCTTCTTTGAAGGTTTTCTTTTGTTCTCTGTGTGCACTTTTTATTTTATTCTTCCCTCCCACCTTCATAGCCCCCTCTACCAACAAGGTTACAATTAAATGTGAAGACATAAACACAGAGAGAGAAGGAGAGAGAAGGAGAGAGGGAGAGATAGGTATATAAATATCTATGTTAATAAATATTTATATACATATTAGAGATACATATAATTATACATTTATATAGATACATTTGCATTCATATGCATATATGTAACACTATACTATGCTTATTTGTCCTGTTTCTCTGAAATTAGATATCATCATCATAAGTACAAGTCTTACCAAAATTTTCTAAATCCACTAATATCATTTCCTTTACCATAGTAATAGTACAATCTTATATAGTTATTTTAAATAATCTAACACCATATTTTAGGCAACATATAGTATAGTTTAATTATTTTTTCCTCTTTTGATTAGATCTATTTTACCTTTAACTTTGTCTAAGATTGTGATCACTATCCCTGCCTTTTTTAACCTAATAAATACTATTCCTGATTTATTTCATGATGTATATACCTCTTATTTCCGATCCCTACTGTTTCCTTTGCTTTACTTCTACCTGCTACTTTGCCCTGCTATTATTTAACCTGCATCATCCTCAAAGGATCCTGGCTCTATCCTCTTACTTCACCCTTTCCTGTAGCTGTCTTGTTTCCATCTCATTTTAGGAGATTTGTATGGTCTTCCAAAATTGCATATATGTTTGTGTGTGTGTGTGTGTATGTGTATGTATCTCCCTCTTTATCCCACATACATACATTTTATTTAATTCCCATTAATCTACACACCCTTCTCTACCCCTTACTTTATTCTATTCCCTCATCCCTTTATTTAGGTAAAAATTTAGAAAACTTTCATTCCTTTCCAAATGTATATGTTATTATCTTTAACCCAGATCTGATGTGAGTAGGGGTTCCTCTAAAAATCCATTCCTTATTCCCTCTCCTGTCCATAACACTTAATTTCTTATTTCTTTTTCATTTGAGGAGACTTTTATTCCCCTTTAGATGTATATCCCTGTTTAACCCATCTTTGATTAGAATTGGGTTCCAGAACTATCTGCCTTCCTAATCTATTTTTTTTGTCTCAATTCTTTCCCTTACACTTAATTTGCATAAGATTATTGGCAGTTTTTGGGTTCTTGATCTAGACATAAAGAATAATATCATAAACAAATTAGAAGAGCATAGGATCATTTACCTCTTGGATCTATGGAGAAGGAAGAAATTTGTGACTAAAGTAGAATTGGAGATCATTATTTATCATATGTTAATTTTGATTATATTAAGTTAAAAAGTTTTTGCAGACAAGATTAAAACAGAAACACTAAACTGGGAAAATATTTTTTACATTCATGGGTTCTGATAAAGGCCTCATTTCTAAAATATATAGAGAAGTGACCAAAATTTATAAGAATTCAAGCAATTCTTCAACTGATAAATGATGAAAGAATATGAACAATTTTCAGATGAAGAAATTGAAACCATTTCTAGTCTCCGAATCAGTATTGATCAGAGAAATGCAAATTAAGACAACTCTGAGATACCACCACATGCCTGTCAGATTGGCTAAGATGAGAGGAAAAGATAAAGACAAATGTTGGAGGGGATGTGGGAGAAAATTGTGACACTATTACATTATAGATGGAATTGTGAATGGATCCAATCATTCTGGAGAGCAATTTGGAACTATGCCCAAAGAATTATCAAACTGTGCATAACCTATGATCCAGCAGTGGTACTACTGGGCTTATTTCCACAAGAGATCTTTTTTTTTTCATTTCATTTTTTTATTAATTTTATAATTATAAATTTTTGACAATTCATAAGCATGGGTAATTTTTTTAAAACATTATCCCTTGTATTCACTTCTTTTCCAAATTTTCCCCTCTCTCCCTCTGCTCCCTCCGGCAATCCCATATCATTAAATATGTTACAGTATATCCTAGATACAATATATGTGTGTAAAACCAAATTTCTTGTTGTACGATAAGAATTGGATTCTGAAGGTAAAAGTAACCTGGGTAGAAAGACAATAGTGCAAACAATTCCCAGTGTTCCTTCTCTGAGTGTAGTGGTTTCTGGCCATCATTGATCAACTGGAACTGAGTTAGATCTTCTCTATGTTGAAGATATCCATTTACATCAGAATACATCTTCATACAACATTGAAGTGTATAATGATCTCCTGGTTCTGCTCATTTCACTCAGCATTAGTTGATGTAAGTCTCTCCAAGCCTCTCTGTATTCCTCCTGCTGGTCATTTCTTACAGAGCAATAATATTCCATAACCTTCATATACCGTAATTTACCCAACTATTCTCCAACTGATGGACATCCATTCATCTTCCAGTTTCTAGCCACTACGAAAAGAGCTGCCACAAACATTTTGGCACATACAGGTCCCTTTCCCCTCCTCAGTATTTCTTTGGTATATAAGCCCAATAACAGCAATGCTAAATCAAAGGGTATGCACAGTTTGATAACTTTTGGGGAATAGTTCCAAATTGCTCTCCAGAATAGCTGGATTCTTTCACAACTCCACCAACAATGTATTAGTGTCCCAGTTTTCCCACATCCCCTCCAACATTCATCATTATTTGTTCCTGTCATCTTTCCACACAGTCTTTTGCCTTTAAATCCATTGCAAAGTCATCACAAATTCCATCACAACTTATCCAGAGCTAAACCACAGTCCTTAATTATTCCTATTATCTTCCTCCTCAGTTTCTATTCCCAAACTACCAAAAACAGCTGGAGAAAGCCTCATGGCTTGTTTAATTGAGTACATTACAAATTCTTGCTATCTAACTTTTGCTTGGCCCTTCCGACAAGGAAGTACTCCTTTCCCTGCTCAATTTTCTATTTTATTTCCTAAGGAATATATTTTAAATCATCTTTTTTCCTCAAGATTCCTACCTATACCTTCCTCTCTACTGTCCCAGTCACCTGAGGCCACTGTTTCTTACTTTGCTGAGAAACTAATTAAATTTGAGATAATTCTGCTTCTTTCATTCTTTTTAACTCAAAATCCTATGATATCATCTCTCCTACTCTCTAATTTCCCATTCAATGAAAAAGAAGCCCTTTTCCTTTCCAAAAGCAATTCTTTTACATTTTAATTTGACCCCTCATCCTATCTTCTCCACCAATTGAATTCTCAGTTACCCTGCATCTTTAATTTTCAACATCTTCCTAACAATTGATTCCTTCCCCATAGCTATCAAATATGTTGAACTTTTTCCAACCAAAAAGGAAAAAAAGAACTCTTTCTTTAGAGTCCATCATCTCTTGAAGCTACCATAATCTCTTCCTCAAAAAAGCAAAAACAAAAACAAAAAGTCAGTGGCAAAACACTTAGTACTTTATTTGTGGCTAGGTGACATGGTGAATAGAGCTTTGAATTTAAGAAGAATTAAATTCAAATTCAGCCTCAGGTTTATTTATCTGTCTCCAGCCCTAGTCTCTGACCACAACTTTTGTGACATATCACAAATTTGAACTTAAAAAAAAAATTCCAGAGACATCTTAAAATTAATATCTTTAAAACTAAATTAATTATCTCTCCCCAAATTATACTCCTCTTTCAAGTCATGATTATTTCCAGTCTTCCAAGTACATTGACTCAGCATTATACTAGTGGCTCCTTATACTCTAGTACTAAGTAAATGTAACTAGTAAGTGTTTCTGTTCTGGCCAGAAACACTTAGTGTCTTCCCCTGCCACAATGATTTTTATTTTTAAAAATTTTAGTAGGTAAAGCAGGCAGTCTTTTTACTCATTTCTAAACTATTCATCTAATGGGTTTTGCCTCAGACAAACTGAGATCTGAGAAAGACCTTAGTTTACCAAGGCCAGCGACATAGTGTACCTTCTAAAGGATATGTAGTAATAACCCTAAAGCTACCTGGCCTTGGGAGTCATGTAGTTGGAAAGGTTATATTTCTTCCCCTGGGTTATCCTGCCCCAGTTTATTCTATATAACCAAGATGTTATGGTTACAAATATTGCTGGCTGCCAAATAACAGCCTATTGGTCAAAGATAGAGTTTCTGAGACTAATGAGCAACAATAATGAGGTTCTTAAAGTTGATGCAGGTACAGAACAATATTGGGTATCTGCTACTTGACCGAATAGTAAGATTTAAGCATAAAAACACTCCTCCAGAAGGTTCCCCCTTGAACTTTGTTCAGAGAATAATGGGTATTGAACCTGCTCACAAAGTCAAAACTAAATCACTCCTCAATTATACCTCTAAGCCATAAAATAAGCATGTCAGTAACATGAAGCATGCAGTTTCTCTTTTTCCTATAAATGTATCTTCTTGCCCCTGGCTCTCTGATAACCTCTTTTTGAACTTAGTCTTGACTTGGAGATGAATCTGAGGCTACAAATATTTTTGAGACACTCGTGACACCAATCTGGAACCCAAATCTTTTGGGGGTCCCCCTTAAACCTTAACACCAGGGTCTCCCACTGTACCTAGGCCATCTCCAGTCTTTCTAAACTATATACTTCCCCTGGTCCCAAATAGTTCTGGAGGAGAGAGTGAGGTTAGTGATTTTGCACAGAGCTGACTCATTTAAATCCAATTCATTTGATAGTCACGTTATCACCTTCTTGATGTCACTGATCCTCTTTGAGAACAAAGGACAAATAAAACCAATTCTCCAGTACCCACAAATGTAATAAAAAAAAAAAAAAAAAAAACAAAAACAAAAAACTCTGATGATTCTACTTTCAAATCTTTCTTGTCTGATTCTTTCCAACTGCCTTAATTCACCTCTCACTGAGTTTATTGCAACTTCCTTCTACTTGGTCTCCTGGATTCAAAATTCTCTTCACTCCAGTGCATACAAAAGGTTGCTGCCAAAGTAATTTCCCTTAAAGAAATCTGAAAATATAACTCCTCTTCCTGCAAAATTCCAAGGGTTCCTTCTTGCTTTAACAATTAAATACAAATTCTTATGTTTTGCTTTAAAAGCCTTAAATGATATGGCTCAACCTATCTTTCTAGGCTCATTGGATTCCTCTCCTTTCCATATTCTTCAGTCCAATTAAATTGATCTTTTTATTGTGCACAGAACTATCTTTTGCCTCCATGTCTTTGCATTAGTAACCAGCAACAAGCAAAACCTGGAATGCACTCCTTCCTTATTACTTCCTCATAGAATCTCATTAAGATAAAGCACAAGCACCAATTTCTGAATGTATTTTCTTAGTTCTCTTCCTAATCCATTCCAAAATGTTTTATTCAATTATTTTGTATAAATGTACATTTATTCACTTTATATCTGTTTTTATAAGTAAACAGACATATATATTTATATATGTGTATATATATATATATATATATACACACACACAAAAATGAGCATACATATAAATATTTCCCCCAGTAGAATATTAAAATCTTTGCCAGGGAAGGTTATCTTAGTTTATTTGTTTGCTTTTACTTTGTACCTTTAACACAGTGTTTAGCCCTTAGTAGGAACTTAATAAATTCTTATTGAAATTTTGATTTTTCTACTTATCAGCTGTAAAATTCAGGGTGAGTAGTTTCCCTTTTTTGGTTATCTGTTTACCAATCTATGGGATTACATGTTTGGATTAGATAAAACTAGCAATCCTTTCTAGTCTTGTGTCTTTTATCTTTGACTTTTGTTGTTCATGTTATATTTTCTCAAATATAATCTCATTGAAATTAGGGACTCTGGTTTTTCTTTAAATTTTCAATGAATATTCTTTCCAAACTATCTCAAAATGCAGCATAGTGTCATTCCTGTCATCAGAATGCAATGGATATTAATGATAATGTTGATAACTTAGAAAGGGCAAAATGTTTCAACTCAGTTTTAAGTCTTAGTGGTAAATGTCAACAGAAAAGTCATGTTAGGTGGCTGAAAGATAAAGCAATGAATTATTTGAAGTAAAATTAACCACTTAGGACACAGAGATGGGATCTCAAATCTTATAATAATCTTCAACTACCTAGGAATGCTTTCAATCAAACAAATTGCTCCCTACGTGTTTTTTTTTTTTTTGTTGTTGTTGTTGTTTTTTTTTTTTGGTAACAAATTTAATTTGTTTTTAAGGGAAATTTGATATTACTTGAAATCCCATTGTGTATAATTCATTGGAACATATGATAAAACTTATGATAAGTAAATTTTGATAAGACATTTGATAAGTATATTAATAATTATCTACTGATATCATAACTATAGTACAATCTTGCAGCAATTCATATTCAGTATAGAATATTTCTGTTTAAATGACTCCATTATCATCTAAGCTATTCAACTAAGATTTTATTTCATATACACACACAATATTCATATATATGTTACATATTAGCATGTATAGGTTATGTATAATTATTAAATATATTAATTCATCTGCCCTAATAAAAATTTTATTTACAAGAATGTTGGTTGTGACTATCATATTGCCATCTTATGCATAGTAAGATGAATACTTGCCTTCAGATGAACCTAGAAAGATTAACAAGCTATCTGAATGAAAGTCAACTAACAATAAAATTATGTAAAACTATTGGGATATTGCTGATCTTTTGAGCTGCTGACAAGAGTAGAAATTTCCAAATGAATGCCTACAAAACAAACATGAGTGCAACAATTTCTACAATAGTTACACAATATTGTGATTGAATCTCCTTTTAATATAAAGTTAACAATCTGCTATTATAAGCAAATATTTGGAAAATAATAATTCTTCTTTACCTTACACAAATGTACTGCTAAAATTGTTATAGGAAACAATTGACAGACACAAAGAAGAAAAAGTAGCTATCCCTGGACTTCCAAGCCATTATTAATAAAATCATTCTTAAGACATTATTATTTTTAAATTTATTTTTGCCAAGTACTTCTTTGCTACTTACTACATGAAACACTTTGTGTTAAGCGCTGTTTTTCTCTTTGTTGTTTGTTAGCCTAAACCAGATCTGTGGTCTCAAAAGCATATATAATCTTGATAAGGAAACTCACTATGTAAACCAAGACCTGTTTTGATTTATAGATTTTAAGGATTTTTGAGGAACACTGGGAGTTTAAATAACTTGCTCAAATTTATATAACTTTTATATTTCTTTCTGATTCAAAGCCATGTAATAATCTCATCTTTCATGGAATATCCAATCTTGAGTGAAAGAACATAATATTTTTCAGATAAATATACTGTGAATAAAAAGTAAATTGTTAATACTATATGATGATCAATTCTGATGGACCTGGCCATCTTCAACAATGAGATGAACCAAATCAGCTCCAATAGAGCAATAATGAATTGAAAGAACTCTAGGAGATGACTATGAACCACTACATAGAATTCCCAATATCTCTATTTTTGTCCACCTGCAGTTTTGATTTCCTTCACAGGCAAATTATACACTATTTCAAAGTCCTATTCTTTTTATATAGCAAGATAACTGTTTGGACATATATACATATATTGTATTTAATTTATGCTTTAACATATTTAGCATGTATTGGTTAACCTGCCATCTGGGGAAGGGGTGGGGGAGAGGAAGGGAAAAATTGGAACAAAAGATTTTGCAATTGTCAATGCTGTAAAATTACCCATGCATATATCTGGTAAATAAAAAGCTTTAATAAAAAAGAAAAAAATAGGAAATTGTTAGAAGTACTATAAGACACATATTGAATGGTGTGTAAGGGCAGAAAAAAAAGATGGAAATAATATTTCTGGCTGAGAGGGAATAAGCATTTGCTTTTGAAATGTACCAGGAAAATGATAATTTTGATAGAGATTGATGGAATGTAAGAAGGTATGTTGTTTCTAAATAAAAAATACAGAAAAAGCAAAAACTTTAGGGTGAGGAAGCTGAATAACATATGGTGAACCTTAAGTCTGGCTAGAATAGAACTTAGTTTTCACAAATTGAAATAATGATATCTCATTTTGAAAATATAGTTAGTAATCACAATATAGTAAGTCAACATATTTATTCATTAATTTTATTAATTTAATTTTATCATATTATTATTGATATTATTATATTACATTATAAATATTATTTACTTATTTGTTAGAAAATAAGCTATTGAAGGGAATTGGTTATTTTTAGTGCCTAGGATGAATTAGCTGTTTTGTAAAATTTAATGAGTTTAATTTACAACTCAAAAGAAAAACTTCAAATTTACACATAAAATCTTCTTTAACTGACTTTCAATTATATTTACCATTAGCTATTCTAAATGCTGACCATATTCTAATTTAAATCTCAATTGTTCTCTCTACATAGGAAAAGAGAAGAGGCCTTTAAATGTATTTTATAGTAAAGAAAAATCTAGTTTTACCTTCAGATTTCTTAAGACAGCAAAAATTCTGATTTTGTTTCAGATTTTCAAGGTAAGTATCTCATACTTGTTATTTTATAAATGATATCTTTCCAAAGCTGGAGACCCATATTTCAGATATGATTGTCTGCCACTTTTTCTGTCCCATGTATATAGTGGCCTAAGTGCCTTGGCTTTATTAGGGCAGCTGAATTTACAAAGTTTTGTCTTAGGGAGAACTAAATGGCATAGTGGATAAAGCACTAGCCCAAAACTCAGTAGAACCTGAGTTCAAATTTAGCTTCAGATATTTAACGCCTCACCACCAACAACATAAAATTGGTCTCCTTTAAGCTATGAAACTTAGCTAGAGTTAAAAGTTGTGACCTACAAACAAGGTAGAGCCTGACTTTAACAAAATGAGGTAAAAGGTCACCTAACAAATTTAAGAAAATTCTGTGATTAGAGTCAACATTTCCTTTGGGGAAGAGATGGGATGATGTCCATAGTGGAGGCATTCTAGTTTAGAGTTAGAGGTAGAGAAATGAAATGGAGTCCTTAAAGTCCAGGAGGTTTCAGAGGCAAAATCCAAAGTTCTTTGGAAATTGTAGGGATAATGGCCAGAGTGAAGATGGCTTGATATGGAGTCATTTGTCAAGAAGTGAAGTGAAATCTTACTCCTGGGGAAGAAAGTGGGAAAGGTCTTTTAATATCCATGGTGGTTCCAGAGCTGCACTAAAGAATGATAGTAATAGCTAGAGTAAAATAGGGATGATTTGATTACACTTTAGTAAATTTATATGAAGACAAAGGAACAGTGAGAAATTTCTAAAACTGCCAGCTTTAAAGGTTTCTGAAGTCAGCAATTTATTAAAAAATGCATCCTCTGATTTTGATTATAAAATTAAAAAGATTTTGCCCAAACAAAATCAATGCAACTAAGATTAGAAAAGAAACAGAAAACTGGAAAAAAGAGTTTAGATCCATGGGTTCTGATAAAGGCCTCATTTCTAAAAATATGGAGAAAATGACTCAAATCTTTAAGAACACATTCTCCAACAATTAGCCCCAATGCTATATAAACTATTTGAAAAAAATTGGGAATGAAGGAGTTCTACCAAATTCCTTTTATGACACAGACATGGTACTGATACCTAAACCAGGAAGGTTGAAAACAGAGAAAGAAAATTATGGACCAATCTCCCTAATGAATATTGATGTAAAAATCTTAAATAAGATATTATCAAAAAGACTACAGCAAATCATCCCCAGGATAATACACCATGATCAAGTAGGATTTATACCAGGAATGCAGGAATGGATCAATATTAGGAAAACTATCAGTATAATTGGCCATATTAATAACCAAATTAACAAAAAACATATCCATCCATTCCTATTAAAAACATTTGAAAGTATAGGAATAAATGGACTTTTCCTTAAAATAATCAGCAGCATCTATTTAAAACCATCAGTAAGCATCATATGTAATGGGGATAAACTGGAACCATTCCCAATAAGATCAAAAGTGAAACAAGGTTACCCACTATCACCATTACTATTCAATATAGTATTAGAAATGCTAGCTTTGGCAATAATAGTTGAGAAAGAGATTAAAAGCATTAGAATAGGTAATGAGAAAACCAAATTATCACTCTTTGCTGATGATATGATGGTATATTTAGAGAACTCCAGAGATTCTACTAAAAAGCTATTAGAAATAATCCACAACTTTAGCAAACTTGCAGGATATAAAATAAACCCACATATGTCATCAGCATTCTTATATATCACTGACAAAATCCAACAGTTAGAGCTACAAAGAGAAATTCCATTTAAAGTAACTACCGATAGTATAAAATATTTAGGAATCTATCTGCCAAGGGAAAATCAGAAACTATATGAGCAAAACTACAAAACACTTTCCACACAAATAAAGTCAGATCAAATGAATTGGAAAAATATTAAATGCTCTTGGATAGGGAGAGCAAAGATAATAAAGATAATAATACTACCCAAACTAATCTATTTATTTAGCATTATAACAAACTCCCCAAAATAATATTTTAATGACCTAGAAAAAATAAAAATTAAGTTCATATGGAAAAACAAAAGGTCAAGAATTTCAAGGGAATTAATTTAAAAAAAAATCAAAGGAAGATGGTCTAGATGTACCAGATCTTGTATTATATTATAAAGCAGCAGTTACCAAAAGTATTTGGTATTGGCTAAGAAATAGACTATTTGATCAGTGGAATAGGTTAAATTCAAAGGACAAAACAGTCAATAACTTTAATAATCTAGTCTTTGACAAACCCAAAGACCCCAGCTTTTGGGATAAGAACTCACTGTTTGACAAAAATTGCTGGGAAAATTGGAAATTAGTATGGCAGAAACTAGATATTGACCCACACTTAACACTGCACACCAACGTAAGAGCAAAATGGATTCATGATCTAGACATAAAGAATGAGATTATAAATAAATTAGAAGAACATAGGATAAGTTACCTCTCAGATTTGTGGAAAAGGAAGGAATTTATGACCAAAGAGGAACTAGAGATCATTATTAATCACAAAATATATTGGCTAGAATGACAGGGAAAGATAATGCATAATGTTGGAGGGGATGTGGGAAAATTGCAACACTGATACATTGTTTGTAGAATTGTGAATACATCCAGCCATTCTGGAAAATGATTTGGAACTATGCTCAAAAAGTTATCAAACTGTTCATGCCCTTTGATCCAGCAGTGTTACTACTGGGCTTATATTCCAAAGAGATTTTAAAGAAGGGAAAGGGACATGTATGTACAAGAATGTTTGTGGCAGCCCTCTTTGTAGTGGCCAGAAACTGGAAACTAAGTGGATGCCCATCAATTGGAGAATGGCTGAATAAATTGTGGTTTATGAATATTATGGAATATTATTGTTCTGTAAGAAATGACCAACAGGATGATTTCAAAAAGGCTTTGAAAGACTTACATGAACTGATGCTGAGTGAAATGAGCAGGACCAGGAGATCATTGTATACTTCAACAACAGTACTATGTGATGATCAATTCTGATGGATTTGGCCATTTTCAACAATGAGATGAATCAAATCAGTTCCAATAGAGCAATAATGAACTGAACCAGCTACACCCAGTGAAAGAACTCTAGGAAATGATTATGAACCATTACATAGAATTCTCAATCCCTCTATTTTTGTCTGCCTGCATTTTTTATTTCCTTCACAGGCTAATTGTACACTATTTCAAAGTCCTATTCTTTTTGTACAACAAAACAAGTGTTTGGACATGTATACATATATTACATTTAATTTATGCTTTAATATATTTAACTTGTATTGGTCAACCTGACATCTCGAGGGGGGAGGAAAGGAAAAATTGAAACAAAAGATTTGGCAATTGTCAATGATGAAAAATTACCCATACATATATCTTGTAAATAAAAAGCTATAATAATAAAAAAAGAACACATTCTCCAAATGACAAATGAAAAAATCCAAATGATAAATAAATCAGAGGATATGAAATAAGATTAAGACATTAAAGGCATTTCTAGTTATATGAAAAAATGCTATAACAATATAATCAAATAATGTAATAAAAAGTTATTGATTAGAAATATGAAAATTAAGACAATTTATAGATGTTACTCTCAGATTCACTAAGATGACAGGAAAAGATAATGATTAATGTTGGCGGGGATGTGGGAAAACTGGGACACTAATACATTATTTTTGGAATTGTGAACTGATCTAAGCATTCTGGAAAGCAATTTGGAATTTTGTCTAAAGGGCTATCAATCTGTGTATATTCTATGATCTTGCAGTGTTTCTACCGTGTCTGTATCCCAAAGAAATCATAGAAAAGGGGAAAAGTCCCACATGTGCAAAAAGGTTTGTAGCAGTTCTTTTGTAGTGGCAAAGAACTAGAAACTGAGTGGATACCTATTTGTTGGGGAATGGCTAAATAAGATATCGCATATATATGTTTTGGAATGTTATGGTTCTATAAGAAACAATCAGCAGGATAATTTCAGAAAGGCCTGGAGAGACTTACATGAATTGATGCTAAGTGAAGTGAGTAGAATCACTTCAGCAATAACAACAAGATTATATGATGATCGGGGGTGGAGCCAAGATGGCGGAGAAGAAACACACATCTCTGTGAACGTCCTCACTCCCTCACAACCAATTAGATAAATTAAGTCTCAGAATTAGCTCAGGACTGACAGATACCACAAGGACTGGAAGCACGACTTACCAGCTGAAGAGAATCTGGAGTTTCAACAGGAAAGGTCAGTTCTCAGGGGAGGAATAAGAGAGACCAGCACAGACGGTGGGGTAGTGGGACACTGCGCCCATTGCGCTGGGAAGGGCTCTGGGATCAGAGAAGCCACTGAGGTAAAGGAATCTGGCACAGGCTGTTAGCTCTTCTCTGCTAATTATTTAGCAGTTCAGAAGAGAAAGCCAAAATATTTTAAAACTCAGATTAGATTTTCCCCGATCCTGGGGGGTGACTCAGCAGAGAATCGGCACCAGGGGGTGTGGCTTCAGCTACCTCCTGAGAATAGTTAAGAGACTGACAAGTGGTTGGATACGGCCCAAGGCAACACACACTGCCTAGCTTAGCTGGAGGGAGTGGAACTCAGCTCCAGGAAGTCCCAGAGAAGCGGAACCTTTGAACTAGGGACCGCGGTTTCTGGCAGACACTTCCAGTTTGAGTGCAGGGACTTCTCACGTCACCTGCTGCAGACATCCACTCCTCACCCGGACACATAGGCTGGGCTTCCTGCAGTCTTCACTATTCTACGCCCTCGAAGCACAGTAGTGCTAATCACCTCTGAGGCACTTCCAGGGAGGGGGTGGGGAACTCTCTCCCAGAGCTCTCTCTTAGCGCAGGCCCAGGGGCCGCTGCATCCATCCGGTCTGGGAGGAAGCTGGTAAAGAAGTAAATAATTTCCTACCCCAGGGACAGACCCCAAAACATTTTTTAAGTATGAGCAAAAAAGCTAGAAAAACTATAGATTCCTTCTATACAGAGAAAGAGCGGGTACCCAACCCCGAGGAAGTTAACAGCAAAGATTCAGAAGATAACAACCTAAAGGGGAACGATTCCTGCCCCCCATCACATAACTCTCTCCTAGAAGAAGCTCTAAAAAAATTGAGGGAGATCGAAGAAAAATGGGGAAAAGAAAGGGAAGTTATGATAGAGAATAACAACGTCCTGAAATTGGAGTTGGAAAAAATAAAGAATTCACAGGAGATGCAGGGAAACAAAATTAGTGAATTAGAAAAGGTTAAAAAAACACAAGAAAGTAGGATTTCTGAATTGGAAAAGATAAAAAAGTCTCAAGAAAATAGAATTTCTGAATTGGAAAAAGAAAATAATTCTCAAAAAAAAAATTAGGGAAATGGAAAAAAATTCAATAGAGCAAAATAATTCATTTAAAAACGAAATTGGGCATTTACAAAAAGAACTAAAAACTGTGAAAGAAGAAAATAACTCCTTAAAAGTCAGGATGGAACAAATAGAAATGAATGATTCACAGAGAACCCAAGAATCAGTCAAACAAAACAAAAAAAAATGAGAAGCTGGAGAACAACGTCAAATACTTACTGGGAAAATCTATAGACCTGGAAAATAGATCTAGGAGAGATAATCTACGGATTATTGGACTTCCAGAAAACTATGACCAAAAAAAGAGCCTGGATTCTATTTTACAGGAAATTATCAAAGAGAACTGTCCAGAGATAATAGAAACAGAAGGGAAAGTAGATGTGGAAAGAATTCATCGAACTCCTTCTGAAATAGACCCTAAAAAAAGAACACCACGGAATATAGTGGCTAAGCTGCAGAATTACCACACAAAGGAGAAAATCCTGCAAGCAGCTAGAAAAAAACAATTTAAATACCAAGGTGCCACAATAAGGGTCACCCAAGATCTGGCTGCCTCCACATTAAAAGATAGAAGGGCCTGGAACCTGATATTCCATAAGGCAAAAGATCAAGGACTGCAACCAAGAATGAACTACCCAGCTAAGTTTAGCATCTTTTTCCATGGAAGAAGATGGTCATTCAATGAAACAGAGGAATTCTATATGTTTCTAAGAAAAAAACCAAACTTAAACAAAAAATTTGATCTACATCCACAAGACTGAAGAGAAACAGAAAAAGGTACACAGAACCCTTGAGAACTGTAACTCTGTTGTGGGTATATAAAAAATACTCAAGGATAATTTGATTTTACTGATATAAAAGAAAAAAAGGGGGGTGTAGTAAAGGGAAGGAGGTCGGTTCAGAAAAAGGGGAAGGAGTGATAAAAAGAGGGAAACTACATCCCAGGAAGAGACATAGAAAATACACCATATCTGAGGGAACTTAGTGAGGGGGAGAATCATTGTGTGAATCTTACTCTCATCAGAAGAGGCTCAAAGAGTAAATAATTAACATATTTGTTTTTCAGAGAATTTTCTCTCACCTCATTAAAAGGGGGGAGAGGAAAAGGGAAAAGGAAAAGGAGAATAAGTGAAGGGACTTGGAGGGAGGGGGGAGGGATCCTAAAAAAAAAAAAAAAAAAAGAGGGAGGGTTGCGCGTCACAAGGGGGGTCTGTAAATTAAATATCGGGGAGGGGGATCGGGGGTCAAGGGAAAAAAGCATAATCTGGGGATAATACGATGGCAGGAAATACAGAATTAGTAATTTTAACTGTAAATGTAAATGGGATGAACGATCCCATCAAACGGAGACGGATAGTAGATTGGATCAAAAAGCAGAACCCTACAATATGTTGCCTACAGGAAACACACTTAAAGCAGGGAGATACATACAGAGTAAAGGTAAAAGGTTGGAACAGAGCCTATTATGCTTCAGGTAAAGCCAAAAAAGCAGGGGTAGCTATCCTTATCTCAGATCAAGCAAAAGCAGAAGTAGATCTCGTTAAAAAAGATAAGGAAGGAAACTATATCCTGCTGAAAGGTAGCATAAATAATGAAGCCATATCAATACTAAACATATATGCACCAAGTGGTATAGCATCTAACTTTCTAAAGGAAAAGTTAAGAGAACTGCAAGAAGAAATAGACAGTAAAACTATAATAGTGGGAGATCTCAACCTTGCACTCTCAGATTTAGACAAATCAAACCACAAAACAAACAAGAAAGAAATTAAAAAAGTAAATAGAACATTAGAAAAACTAGGTATGATAGACCTTTGGAGAAAACTGAATGGCAATAGGAAGGAATATACTTTCTTCTCAGCAGTTCATGGATCCTATACAAAAATTGACCATATACTAGGACATAAAGATCTCAAAATTAAATGTAGGAAGGCAGAAATAATAAATGCCTTCTTCTCAGATCACAATGCAATAAAAGCTACATTCAGTAAAAAGTTAGGGGTAAATAGACCAAAAAGTAATTGGAAACTGAATAATCTCATCTTAAAGAATGACTGGGTGAAAGAGCAAATTATAGAAACAATTAACAATTTCACCCAAGATAATGATAATGATGAGACATCATATCAAAATCTTTGGGATGCAGCTAAAGCGGTAATAAGGGGAAATTTTATATCTTTAGAGGCTTATTTGAAGAAAATTGAGAAAGAGAAGATTAACGAATTGGGCTTAGAACTTAAAAGGCTAGAAAAAGACCAAATTATAAACCCCCAACCAAAAATTAAACTCGAAATACAAAAATTAAAAGGAGAAATCAATAAAATTGAAAGTAAAAAAACTATTGAATTAATAAATAAAACCAAGAGTTGGTTTTATGAAAAAGCCAATAAAATAGATAAACCTTTGGTAAATTTGATCAAAAAAAAGAAAGAGGAAAATCAAATTGATAGTCTTACAAATGAAAAGGGGGATCTTTCCACCAATGAAGAGGAAATTAGAGAAATAATAAGGAGTTACTTTGCCCAACTTTATGCCAATAAATTTGATAACTTAAGTGAAATGGATGACTTCCTCCAAAAATATAGGCTCCCGAGATTAACAGAGGAGGAGATAAATTGCTTAAATAGTCCCATTTCAGAAAAAGAAATAGAACAAGCTATTAATCAACTCCCCAGGAAAAAATCCCCAGGGCCAGATGGATTCACATGTGAATTCTACCAAACATTTAAAGAACAATTAGCCCCAATGTTATATAAATTATTTGAAAAAATAGGGGATGAAGGAGTCCTACCAAATTCCTTTTATGACACAGACATGGTACTGATACCTAAACCTGGTAGATCGAAAACTGAGAAAGAAAATTATAGACCAATCTCCTTAATGAATATTGATGCTAAAATCTTAAATAAGATATTAGCAAAAAGACTTCAGAAAATCATCTCCAAGATAATACACTATGATCAAGTAGGATTTATTCCAGGAATGCAGGGCTGGTTTAATATTAGGAAAACTATTAATATAATTGACCATATTAATAATCAAATTAATAAGAACCATATGATCATCTCAATAGATGCAGAAAAAGCATTTGACAAAATCCAACATCCATTCCTACTAAAAACTCTTGAGAGTATAGGAATAAATGGATTATTCCTTAGAATAATCAGGAGTATATATTTAAGACCGTCAGTAAGCATAATATGCAATAGAAATAAACTGCAACCTTTCCCAGTAAGATCAGGAGTGAAACAAGGTTGCCCACTATCACCATTACTATTCAATATAGTACTAGAAACGCTAGCCTCGGCAATAAGAGCCGAGAAAGAGATTCAAGGAATTAGAGTAGGAAATGAGGAAATTAAACTATCACTTTTTTCAGATGACATGATGGTATACTTAGAGAACCCCAAAGACTCTGCTAAAAAGCTACTAGAAATAATTCAAAATTTCAGCAAAGTGGCAGGATACAAAATAAATCCACATAAATCCTCGGCATTTTTATATATCACTAACAAAATGCAACAGCAAGAGATACAAAGAGAAATTCCATTCCAAACAAATGTTGAGAGTATAAAATATTTGGGAATCCATCTACCAAAGAAAAGTCAGGAATTATATGAGAAAAATTACAAAACACTTGCCACAAAAATAAAATCAGATTTAAATAATTGGAAAGACATTCAGTGCTCTTGGATAGGCCGAGCGAATATAATAAAGATAACAATACTCC
The DNA here is from genome assembly GCF_048593235.1 of Sminthopsis crassicaudata. Taxonomy (NCBI): domain Eukaryota; kingdom Metazoa; phylum Chordata; class Mammalia; order Dasyuromorphia; family Dasyuridae; genus Sminthopsis; species Sminthopsis crassicaudata. The sequence continues at coordinate 519,825,831 of NC_133617.1, forward strand.
CCAAACTAATCTATTTATTTAGTGCTATACCAATCAGACTCCCAAGAAACTATTTTAATGACCTAGAAAAAATAACAACAAAATTCATATGGAAGAATAAAAGGTCAAGAATTGCAACGGAACTAATGAAAAAAAAACTCAGAGGAAGGTGGTCTAAGTGTACCTGATCTAAAGCTATATTATATAGCAGCAGTCACCAAAACCATTTGGTATTGGCTAAGAAATAGACCGGTAGATCAGTGGAACAGATTAGATACAAAGGACAAAAAAGGGTACATCTATAGCAATCTAATCTTTGACAAACCCAAAGATTCCAACATTAGGGATAAAAATTCATTATTCGGAAAAAACTGTTGGGAAAACTGGAAATTAGTATGGCAGAAATTAGATATGGACCCACACTTAACACCATATACCAAGATAAGATCAAAATGGGTCCATGATTTAGGCATAAAGAGGGAGATAATAAATAGATTAGAGGAACAGAGGATAATCTACCTCTCAGACTTGTGGAGGAGGAAGGAATTTATGACCAGAGGAGAACTAGAGAACATTATTGATCACAAAATAGAAGATTTTGATTACATCAAACTAAAAAGTTTCTGTACAAATAATACTAATGCAAACAAGATTAGAAGGGAAGTAACAAATTGGGAAAATATTTTTAAAAACAAAGGTTCTGACAAAGGTCTCATTTCCAAAATATATAGAGAACTGACCATAATTTATAAGAAACCGAACCATTCTCCAATTGATAAATGGTCAAGGGATATGAACAGACAATTCTCAGAGGAAGAAATTGAAACTATATCCACTCACATGAATGAGTGTTCCAAATCACTACTGATCAGAGAAATGCAAATTAAGACCACTCTGAGATACCACTACACACCTGTCAGATTGGCTAAGATGACAGGAACAAATAATGACAAATGTTGGAGGGGATGTGGGGAAATTGGGACACTAATACATTGCTGGTGGAGTTGTGAAAGAATCCAGCCATTCTGGAGAGCAATCTGGAATTATGCCCAAAAAGTTATCAAACTGTGCATACCCTTTGACCCAGCAGCGCTACTACTGGGATTATATCCCAAAGAAATACTAAAGAGCGGAAAGAGACATATATGTGCCAAAATGTTTGTGGCAGCTCTTTTTGTTGTAGCTAGAAACTGGAAGATGAATGGATGTCCATCAGTTGGAGAATGGTTGGGTAAATTGTGGTATATGAAGGTTATGGAATATTATTGCTCGGTAAGAAATGACCAGCAGGAGGAATATAGAGAGGCCTGGAGAGACTTAAATCAACTGATGCTGAGTGAAATGAGCAGAACCAGAAGATCACTGTATACTTCAACAACAATACTGTATGAGGATGTATTCTGATGGAAGTGGAAATCTTCAACATAAAGAAGATCCAACTCACTTCCAGTTGATCAATGATGGACAGAGGTAGCTACACCCAGAGAAGAAACACTGGGAGGGGAATGTAAATTGTTAGCACTAATATCTGTCTGCCCAGGTTGCATGTACCTTCGGATTCTAATGTTTATTGTGCAACAAGAAAATGATATTCACACACATGTATTGTACTTAGACTATATTGTAACACATGTAAAATGTATGGGATTGCCTGTCGTCAGGGGGAGGGAATAGAGGGAGGGGGGGTAATTTGGAAAAATGAATACAAGGGATAATATTATAAAATATATATATATATATATATAATAAAAAAAAAATCTTTGGGATGCAGCTAAAGCAGTAATAAGGGGAAATTTTATATCTTTAGAGGCTTATTTGAAGAAAATTGAGAAAGAGAAGATTAACGAATTGGGCTTACAACTTAAAAGGCTAGAAAAAGACCAAATTATAAACCCCCAATCAAAAATTAAACTCGAAATACAAAAATTAAAAGGAGAAATCAATAAAATTGAAAGTAAAAAAACTATTGAATTAATAAATAAAACCAAGAGTTGGTTTTATGAAAAAGCCAATAAAATAGATAAACCTTTGGTAAATTTGATCAAAAAAAAAGAAAGAGGAAAATCAAATTGATAGTCTTACAAATGAAAAGGGGGATCTTTCCACCAATGAAGAGGAAATTAGAGAAATAATGAGTTACTTTGCTCAACTTTATGCCAATAAATTTGATAACTTAAGTGAAATGGATGACTTCCTCCAAAAATATAGGCTCTCTAGATTAACAGAGGAGGAGATAAATTGCTTAAATAGTCCCATTTCAGAAAAAGAAATAGAACAAGCTATTAATCAACTCCCCAGGAAAAAATCCCCAGGGCCAGATGGATTCACATGTGAATTCTACCAAACATTTAAAGAACAATTAGCCCCAATGTTATATAAATTATTTGAAAAAATAGGGGATGAAGGAGTCCTACCAAACTCCTTTTATGACACAGACATGGTACTGATACCTAAACCTGGTAGATCGAAAACTGAGAAAGAAAATTATAGACCAATCTCCTTAATGAATATTGATGCTAAAATCTTAAATAAGATATTAGCAAAAAGACTTCAGAAAATCATCTCCAAGATAATACACTATGATCAAGTAGGATTTATTCCAGGAATGCAGGGCTGGTTTAATATTAGGAAAACTATTAATATAATTGACCATATTGATAATCAAATTAATAAGAACCATATGATCATCTCAATAGATGCAGAAAAAGCATTTGACAAAATCCAACATCCATTCCTACTAAAAACTCTTGAGAGTATAGGAATAAATGGACTATTCCTCAGAATAATCAGGAGCATATATTTAAGACCTTCAGTAAGCATAATATGCAATAGAAATAAACTGCAACCTTTCCCAGTAAGATCAGGAGTGAAACAAGGTTGCCCACTACCACCATTACTATTCAATATAGTACTAGAAACGCTAGCCTCGGCAATAAGAGCCGAGGAAGAGATTCAAGGAATTAGAGTAGGAAATGAGGAAATCAAACTATCACTTTTTGCAGATGACATGATGGTATACTTAGAGAACCTCAAAGACTCTGCTAAAAAGCTACTAGAAATAATTCAAAATTTCAGCAAAGTGGCAGGATACAAAATAAATCCACATAAATCCTCGGCATTTTTATATATCACTAACAAAATGCAACAGCAAGAGATACAAAGAGAAATTCCATTCCAAACAAATGTTGAGAGTATAAAATATTTGGGAATCCATCTACCAAAGAAAAGTCAGGAATTATATGAGAAAAATTACAAAACACTTGCCACAAAAATAAAATCAGATTTAAATAATTGGAAAGACATTCAGTGCTCTTGGATAGGCCGAGCGAATATAATAAAGATGACAATACTCCCCAAACTAATCTATTTATTTAGTGATATACCAATCAGACTCCCAAGAAACTATTTTAATGACCTAGAAAAAATAACAACAAAATTCATATGGAAGAATAAAAGGTCAAGAATTGCAACGGAACTAATGAAAAAAAACTCAGAGGAAGGTGGTCTAAGTGTACCTGATCTAAAGCTATATTATATAGCAGTAGTCACCAAAACCATTTGGTATTGGCTAAGAAATAGCCCGGTAGATCAGTGGAACAGATTAGATACAAAGGACAAAAAAGGGTACATCTATAGCAATCTAATCTTTGACAAACCCAAAGATTCCAACATTAGGGATAAAAATTCATTATTCGGAAAAAACTGTTGGGAAAACTGGAAATTAGTATGGCAGAAATTAGATATGGATCCACACTTAACACCATATACCAAGATAAGATCAAAATGGGTCCATGATTTAGGCATAAAGAGTGAGATAATAAATAGATTAGAGGAACAGAGGATAGTCTACCTCTCAGACTTGTGGAGGAGGAAGGAATTTATGACCAGAGGAGAACTAGAGATCATTATTGATCACAAAATAGAAGATTTTGATTACATCAAACTAAAAAGTTTCTGTACAAATAATACTAATGCAAACAAGATTAGAAGGGAAGTAACAAATTGGGAAAATATTTTTAAAAACAAAGGTTCTGACAAAGGTCTCATTTCCAAAATATATAGAGAACTGACCATAATTTATAAGAAACTGAACCATTCTCCAATTGATAAATGGTCAAAGGATATGAACAGACAATTCTCAGAGGAAGAAATTGAAACTATATCCACTCATATGAAAGAGTGTTCCAAATCACTACTGATCAGAGAAATGCAAATTAAGACCACTCTGAGATACCACTACACACCTGTCAGATTGGCTAAGATGACAGGAACAAATAATGACAAATGTTGGAGGGGATGTGGGGAAATTGGGACACTAATACATTGCTGGTGGAGTTGCGAAAGAATCCAGCCATTCTGGAGAGCAATCTGGAATTATGCCAAAAAAGTTATCAAACTGTGCATACCCTTTGACCCAGCAGCGCTACTACTGGGATTATATCCCAAAGAAATACTAAAGAGCGGAAAGAGACATATATGTGCCAAAATGTTTGTGGCAGCTCTTTTTGTTGTAGCTAGAAACTGGAAGATGAATGGATGTCCATCAGTTGGAGAATGGTTGGGTAAATTGTGGTATATGAAGGTTATGGAATATTATTGCTCGGTAAGAAATGACCAGCAGGAGGAATATAGAGAGGCCTGGAGAGACTTAAATCAACTGATGCTGAGTGAAATGAGCAGAACCAGAAGATCATTGTACACTTCAACAACAATACTGTATGAGGATGTATTCTGATGGAAGTGGAAATCTTCAACATAAAGAAGATCCAACTCACTTCCAGTTGATCAATGATGGACAGAGGTAGCTACACCCAGAGAAGAAACACTGGGAGGGGAATGTAAATTGTTAGCACTAATATCTGTCTGCCCAGGTTGCATGTACCTTCGGATTCTAATGTTTATTGTGCAACAAGAAAATGATATTCACACACATGTATTGTATCTAGACTATATTGTAACACATGTAAAATGTATGGGATTGCCTGTCGCCGGGGGAAGGGAATAGAGGGAGGGGGGGTAATTTGGAAAAATGAATACAAGGGATAATATTATACAAAATATATATATATATATATATATATATATATATATATATATATAATAAAAAAAAAAAGATTATATGATGATCAACTCTGATGGATATGGTTCTTTTCAACAATGGTTTGATTTATACCTATTCTAATAGACTTGTGATGGAGAGAGCCATCTGAATCCAGAAAGAAGAGAACTGAATGTGGATCACAACATAGTATTTTCACCTTTGTTGTTATTTGCTTGGTTTTTTTCTCACTTTCTTTTCCTTTTTGATCTAATCTTTCTTGTGCCGCATGAAAAATGAGGAAATACATACAGAAGAATTGCACGTGTTTAAATAATATTAGATTACTTGCTGTCTAGGTAAAAGGGATAGGAAAAAGGGAGGGTGAAAAATTTGGAATACAATGTTCTGCAAGAGTGAATAGTGAAAACTATATTTGCATGTATTTTGAAAATAAAAAAGTTATTGTTTAAAAAAAAAAACTCCCTCATGACAGAATTTTTCTTTTTTTACAGAAGTGAAATGTTTACCCCATACTTCCATATAAACCTGATGAACAATCCAAGAATTGAAAATGGAGGGCCTACATATTGATTTTTACATATTCAGTCAATCCAATGATGCACTTACAGGGTCATGAATTCAAAGAATATGTTGTTATGCCACAGTCTCCTTGAGCCGTTCTACCTCAGTTTCCCTGCACTAGTTTCCCTCATTGTCCTGACTGAATTTCCCTGAATTGTTCTATCTCAGTTTCCTTAACTGTTCTGCCTCAGTCCCCTAAGTTGTAACCCTCCCCTTCCTTCCCCCCCGCCCAGTTCATTAAGACTGAGGACCATTTGCTCTAAGGTTATAAATTGTCAATGGGAGATGAGGAGCAGATCAGACTTCCTGACGCCTAGCTCCTTCTGCCCCCAAGAATTTATGACACTGCCCCTCTAAAATATTCCAAAAGATAAGACTATCTTGGATACGTCACTGACATCTTTACTTCTGTTATTCAAACATTCTGACTCTGGCTTTTAGTAAAAATTTACAACTCCTGCCCCCCATCCTGAAAAGGCTTCTAATTTTCCCGCTCTTTTTCCTTTCCTTTGTCTGAAGAGCTATAAAAGTGCTTATAATCCCCCCATTCATTACTGGATACTTTGAGACGAGAATCCTGTCCAGTCAATTAAACTCTCTAATTAATAAAATATTAAAAAAAAAAAAAAAACTCTCTAATCTCTATCTTGCCTCAGTTTCTCTGGCATTACAATGTATTTTCAAATTAAAAGGCCAGATTCTTTAGTACTTCACCAAAATAATCTTTGTTCCCCTCAGAATGAAAATATCAATCAATGGAATAAATGCATTGCAATAAAAAGGGAACACAGAGGCAGTTACGTATAATTATGTTACTGTAACAAGACTTTGATTCTCTTTAAATTTCATTTCACTATTGACTAATCATGAAACTATGTATATGTCATTAAAATCTAGTTCTATTTTGCAAAAAATGATTTAATTCTATTATATTGTCAATGGTTTGACAATAGCTCAAATGAAATATAGTATATATATATATATATGATGTTTGTTTATTATTTATTTATTTAATTAGAGATGGAAGGGATTATAATCAAAATTATTATTTTACAACTGTCAAAATTGCACACCAGAAAATTAAAGTGACTTGATCAAGATCATATAGACAATGTGTCAGAACTAAAATTTAAATTTGGGTCTGATAAATTCATCAAATTTAGCACTTTTTCCACTGTACCCTACTGATGTCTAGTCAAAATGCCAGGAAGATCACCAAATACTGCCAGTCTGGGAAGGAAATAAAATGGAAAAAATCCAAAACAAAACTTCTCAACTGTGTTAAGTGCTAAATGAATTGAATCAATATTATTTTTCCTACCTAATAAGAGTTAATTTTAATTTACCTAAAAGACAAGCTATTATAAAAAACTGTTTGCCGACTCTCATTCTTGCATTATTAATATAGAGATAGATATAGTTACATAGATGTATGCATATATATGGTTGCATGTGTGTTTATATATAAGATGCTCAGATAAATGAGGAAAAGCAACTGTACACACACACACACACACATATATATATATATAGTGTACATGTTCATTTTATATATATATATATATATATATATATCAACATACATACATATACATATTTAGTTGGACCTAGGCACAGGAAAGAATCTTTCCCGCAACATAAGTAATAAATGGTCAACTAACCTTTGCTTCAAGACTTTCACTGAGAAGAAATGCACTGTTTCAAAACAACCCATTTCTGTATGGATAGATCTAATTGTTATGCAGTTGTATGTTTTTCTCCTTCACACTCAGCCTAAAATTCCACTTATCTAATTCTACCCATTGCTCTTAGGACAAAGATCCCAAATAATTCCTCTTCCATATGACAGTTCTTCAAATGTTTGATAATAGCCATCATCAAGCATCTTTTCTTCTCCAAATTAAACATTTTTAATTCTTTACCTAAAAGTGAGGGTGTTCCTCTATGAGGTTCTAGCTATCAAAATTTCAGAAGTTAAATTTTGGTGACTCTAAGGACACATTCACATAGACACACAGACACAGACATATATATACATACATATATATATATATATACATACATACATACATACACAGAAATACACACACATACACACATACATATACATAGATATATGTATGTGGGTATATAAACTGCATATTAGCACTCCATAAAAGTTCTGATGAAAGGAAGGGAGAAGCTGAATCATAACACTTGAGAACATTTTCTCCCTCCTCTCTGTCACTGTCTTTTTGTCTCTCTCTCCCTCCCTCTCCATTGTTCTCCCTTCTTCCCTCCCTCCCCTCACTCTCTTTCTTCCTTCTTCCCTTTTCTCTCTGTCTCTCTGTCTCTGTCTCTCTGTCTCTGTCTCTCTCTCTCTCTCTCTCTCTCTCTCTCTCTCTCTCTCTCTCTCTCTCTCTCTCTCTCTGTCTCTCTCTCATACTCCAAGTCAAATTCCTTCTGCTTACAATCTTGCAGTGGCTCTTCTACTCTCCCCCATGCAAATATATAAATAAAGATCTATAGTTTCATAAAGATATGGAGCTCTTTACATTAATAAAAAATGTTTCTGCAATCTATAGAATTAGACAATTCCCTTTAGGTCCTGAGAGGTTAAGAGGCTTTCACAGGAATACACAGCCGGTAGGTGTCAGGGTATCAGAGGAGCGGCTCAAACCCACATTTCTATATGTCAAGGCTAGCCCATCCACCACTATAGCATTCTGCTTCTCTTTCCTATTCCCTTAGATGAAGACTATAGGGTTTTGTTTACTTTTGTTTTTGTTTTTAAATCAAAAGCTATTTGCTGGGATTCTGGCTAAATTTCACAAAAGTGATACCTTAATATTTTCAGAAGTTTCTTTTGATTTTTTTTTTTTTTAGTAAAGTGAGCATGTGCATGGAAAATTACATTCTTGATCATTTCAAGGCAGTTGCCCTCTCCAACTGTTTAGTAACTTTTTAATATCCTAACTAAATACTACACTACATTTTAATTCAGTAAATAGAACAAATTTATAGATTAAACAAATGTAAAACTCCAGGATTTAGCTTCAGATTACATGACAAAAATGTTAATTTCTTAATCCATCAAAAATGTTTTCTGTTGATTGCTATAGTTAAATCTAATCCACAAACCTATTAGATTACATAATTTTTAAATTAAATCTCAACATACAACTCTCTCCTCTTTTCTCTTCCTCTCCCTTCTTTCTACTTGCAGAAGATTTTAGCAATCTCTAAGAACCCAGGATACAAACCTTCACTTATCTCATGGTGTTTTACTCATTATCATACTGATTACAGATGTGGTATTTTCTTTATCCTCTTGAAGGCTATAAGCACGGCAGAGAAAACAGCTGCTCTAATGCTGCTGTGCAATAATAAATCAAAAGCAAGTACTTCAGGTGATAAGATGCCATAAAAAGAAACATGTTAAAAATACAAATTTGGACTGAGGGGAAAAACATTAAAGGCCAACTTAGATAAACTAAATGAAATCAAGCAAAGTCCCTACATAGATACAGAAACTAATTGAAAGCATTAGTAATAGACTATCCAATTCTTATTTCATTATTTCAGGGCTTTGTAATTTCAGTCTTATGTTGTTTCCCTACTCCCACCACCTCAATACTGTAAAATATAGAATTTTCAAAGTTTACTACAGTATTTTATGAGTTATGACCAAATAAATCATCATCTGTCTGAAAACTAAGCAGAGAAGTGATTCAGGGGGAAAAATTAGGTATGAGGTCAGGAAGATAAACACAAATCTTACATTATCTAACTTAAGCAGGTCATTTAAAGTTCTGTTTTCCTCAGTCTTCTCAATTACACTTGGGGATAATAATGGGCATAATTGGGATAATGATAGTACATGCATAGTACATGCATAGTACAGCCTTGCAAGTATATTGTAAAGAACAAATCAAATAATATTTATAAAATACTTAACACAGTCCTGGTATGTAGCAGATGATTAATAAATGTTTTTTTTTTTTTTTCTCTTCTTTTTCCTTTCCTTTGCTAATGGACCTTTTTGATTAAGAGATCTGGGTTTTGGCAACAAAGTAAGAATCATGTCAATGGAGAGAAATGGAAATTTTACTGTAATGTAGAAAATTTATAGAAAATTCATTTTCTGGATGACAACATTTTGAGACATACTTGGTCCTCTAGTCATACAGTCTTGGAAATAGCAGTGGCATCATTTCAAAACATGTTTCTTCCCCTTTAGTATCTAGAACCTACATAGCTTCTCAGAATTCACATCTTTCCCAAGTAAACATACTCTGCTTTCCCCAGTACAAAAATTGCAAGTCATGGCTCTTTGAAAGTAAGACTTGTCAGAATTTTCATTCCATTCGCAAAACCTAAGAAAACGCAAAATTAACCCAAGATCATGTTGAATAATTAGTGTAGGGTTTTAATGGAGAATTTACACATTGTATAAAATTATATAACCTAGTTTTAGTCAATCTATACAAATCCCGAACCCAATGACACTGACTTGAATATAATGTTTAATAAGTACATGTTGAACTAAATTAAATCTTTTTGTATATTAAAACTAGAATATATCAGGATTGTTAAAAACAAAAAAAGGGGGCGTCTAGTCTGCATGTTGATTGATATCTATATCAGTTGTATAATATTTTATTCTAAAATATTTCCACAACACAGAGCCATCTCTATTAGAAAAAAAGATATTTAATAGCTAAAATAATGTGCTTTTGTATTCTTATCTATATTGCTTTCCAAAGTTTCCTCAAGAATTCACATCGTATAACTATTACCTAATTATTGTAATTAAATACTTGCAGGCCAAGAAACAAATTCAAAAGATATTATCTTTAAGATTTGAAGATAGAGGATGGCGGAGAAGAAACACACGACTCTGTGAACGTCCTTACTCCCTCACAACCAATTAGATAAATCAGCCTCAGAAATAGCGCTGGACTGATAGATACCACAAGGACTGGAAGCACGACTTACCAGCTGAAGAGAATCTGGAGTTTCAACAGAAAAGGTCAGTTCCCAGGGGAGGAAGAAGAGAGACCAGCACAGAGGGCTGGGTGCTAGCATACTGCAATGATCACGCTGGGAAGGGCTCTGGGATCAGAGAAGCCACTGAGATAAAGGAATCTGGCACAGGCTGTTAGCTCTTCTCTGCTTATAATACGGCAGTTCAGAAGAGAAATCTAAACTACTTTAAAAATTCAAAGATAGATTAGATCTTCCCGGATCCTGGGGGTGACTCAGCAGATCTCGGCACTGGGGTGTGTGGCCCCTAGCTCCCACCTGAGACTAGTTAAGAGATTGAGAAGTGGGCGGATACGGCCCAAGGCAACACACACTGCTGAGCTCAGCTGGAGGGTGTGGAACTCAGCTCCCAAAGTCCCAGAGAAGCAGAACCTTTGAAGTAGGGACTGCAGTTTCTGGCAGACAATTCCAGTTTGAGTGAAGGGGCTTTTCCCTTCACCTGCTGCAGACATCCATGCCCCACTGGGACACATAGGCTGGGCTTTGTGTGCCTTTAATGTTCAGTCTCAAACCTCAGGGAAGCCGCTAGAATACAGGGCCCTCAAGGCACAGCAGTGCTAGTCACCTCTGAGGCACTTCCAGGGAAGGGGTGGGGAACTCTTTCCCAGAGCTCTCTCTTAGCTCAAGCACAGGGGCTGCTGCATCCATACAGTCTGGGAGGAAGCTGGTAAAGAAGTAAATAAATAATTTCCTACCCCAAGGAAAGACCCCAAAAGATTTTTTAAGTATGAACAAAAAAGAAAGAAAAACTATAGATTCCTTCTACACAGAGAAAGAGCGGGTATCCAACCCCGAGGAAGTTAACAGCAGAGAGTCAGCAGATAACAACCTAAAGGGGAATGATTCCTGCCCCCCATCACATAACTCTCTCCTAGAAGAGACTATTAAAAACTTAAGACAGTTTGAAGAAAAATGGGGAAAGGAAAGAGAAGCTATGATAGAGAATAACAACGTTCTGAAATTTGAGTTGAAAAAAATAAAGAATTCACAGGAGATGCAGGGAAAAAAATTTGTGAATTAGAAAAGGTTAAAAAACCACAGGAAAGTAGGATTTCTGAATTGGAAAAGATAAAAAAAGTCTCAAGAAAATAGAAATTCTGAATTGGAAAAAGAAAATAATTTTCAAAAAAAAATTAGGGAAATGGAAAACAATTCAATAGAGCAAAATAATTCATTTAAAAAAGAAATTGGGCATTTACAAAAAGAACTAAAAACTGTGAAAGAAGAAAATAACTCCTTAAAAGTCAGGATGGAACAAATAGAAATGAATGATTCACAGAGAACCCAAGAATCAGTCAAACAAAACAAAAAAAAATGAGAAGCTGGAGAACAACGTCAAATACTTACTGGGAAAATCTATAGACCTGGAAAATAGATCTAGGAGAGATAATCTGTGGATCATTGGACTTCCCGAAAACTATGACCAAAAAAAGAGCATAGATTCTATTTTACAGGAAATTATCAAAGAGAAATGTCCAGAGATAATAGAAACAGAAGGGAAAGTAGATGTGGAAAGAATTCATCGAACTCCTTCTGAAATAGACCCTAAAAAAAGAACACCACAGAATATTGTGGCTAAGCTGCAGAATTATCACACAAAGGAGAAAATCTTGCAAACAGCTAGAAAAAAACAATTTAAATACCAAGGTGCTACAATAAGGGTCACTCAAGATCTGGCTGCCTCTACATTAAAAGATAGAAGGGCCTGGAACCTGATATTCTGTAAGGCAAAAGATCAAGGACTGCAACCAAGAATGAACTACCCAGCTAAGTTTAGCGTCTTTTTCCATGGAAGAAGATGGTCATTCAATGAAATAGAGGAATTCTATATGTTTCTAAGAAAAAAACCAGACTTAAACAAAAAATTTGATCTACATCCACAAGACTGAAGAGAAACAGAAAAAGGTACACAGAATCCTTGAGAACTGTAACTTTGTTCTGGATATATAAAAAAGTACTCAAGGATAATTTGATTTTACTGATATAAAAGAAAAAAAGGGGGGTGTAGTAAAGGGAAGGAGGTCATTTCAGAAAAAGGGGAAGGAATGATAAAAAGAGGGAAACTACATCCCAGGAAGAGGCATAGAAAATACACCATATCTGAGGGAATTTAGTGAGGGGGAGAATCATTGTGTGAATCTTACTCTCACCAGAAGAGGCTCAAAGAGTAAATAATTGACATATTTGTTTTTCAGTGAATTTTCTCTCACCTCATTGAAAGGGGGGAGAAGAAAAGGGAAAAGGAAAAGGAGAATAAGTGAAGGGACTTGGAGGGAGGGGGGAGGGATACTAAAAAAAGGGAGGGCTATGCATCACAAGGGGAGTCTGTAAGTTAAATATTGGGGAGGAAGATCAGGGGGGTGAAGGGAAAAAGCATAATCTGGGGATAATACGATGGCAGGAAATACAGAATTAGTAATTTTAACTGTAAATGTGAATGGGATGAACGCTCCCATCAAATGGAGACGGATAGCAGACTGGATCAAAAGTCAGAACCCTACAATATGTTGTTTACAGGAAACACACTTAAAGCAGGGAGATACATACAGAGTAAAGGTAAAAGGTTGGAACAGAACCTATAATGCTTCAGGTAAAGCCAAAAAAGCAGGGGTAGCTATCCTTATCTCAGATCAAGCAAAAACAGAAGTTGATCTAGTTAAAAAAGATAAGGAAGGAAACTATAACCTGCTGAAAGGTAGCATAAATAATGAAGCCATATCAATACTAAACATATATGCACCAAGTGTTATAGCATCTAACTTTCTAAAGGAAAAGTTAAGAGAATTGCAAGAAGAAATAGACAGTAAAACTATAATAGTGGGAGATCTCAACCTTGCACTCTCAGATTTAGACAAATCAAACCACAAAACAAACAAGAAAGAAATTTAAAAAGTAAATAGAACATTAGAAAAACTAGGTATGATAGACCTTTGGAGAAAACTGAATGGCAATAGAAAGGAATATACTTTCTTCTCAGCAGTTCATGGATCCTATACAAAAATAGACCATATATTAGGACATAAAGATCTCAAAATTAAATGTAGGAAGGCAAAAATAATAAATGCCTTCTTCTCAGACCACAATGCAATAAAAGCTACATTCAGTAAAAAGTTAGGGTTAAATAGACCAAAAAGTAATTGGAAAATGAACAAATCTCATCTTAAAGAATGACTGGGTGAAACAGCAAATTATAGAAACAATTAATAATTTCACCCAAGATAATGACAATGATGAAACATCATACCAAAATCTGTGGGATGCAGCTAAAGCAGTAATAAGGGGTAATTTTATATCTTTAGAGGCTTATTTGAAGAAAATAGAGAAAGAGAAGTTTACCGAATTGGGCTTGCAACTTAAAAGGCTAGAAAAAGACCAAATTAAAAACCCCCAACCAAAAATTAAACTTGAAATTCAAAAATTAAAAGGAGAAATCAATAATATTGAAAGTAAAAAAAACTATTGAATTAATAAATAAAACCAAGAGTTGTTTTTATGAAAAAGCCAATAAAATAGATAAACCTTTGGTAAATCTGATCAGAAAAAAGAAAGAGGAAAATCATATTGTTAGTCTTACAAATGAAAAGGGGATCTTTCCACCAATGAAGAGGAAATTAGAGAAATGATAAGGAGTTACTTTGCCCAACTTTATGCCAATAAATTTCATAACTTAAGTGAAATGGATGACTTCCTCCAAAAATATAGGCTCCCGAGATTAACAGAGGAGGAGATAAATTGCTTAAATAGTCCCATTTCAAAAAAAGAAATAGAAGAAGCTATTAATCAACTCCCCAGGAAAAAATCCCCAGAACTAATGGATTCACATGTGAATTCTACCAAACATTTAAAGAATAATTAGCCCAAATGTTATATAAATTATTTGAAAAAATAGGGGATGAAGGAGTCCTACCAAATTCCTTTTATGACACTGACATGGTACTGATACCTAAACCAGGTCGATCGAAAACTGAGAAAGAAAATTATAGACCAATTTCCTTAATGAATATTGATGCTAAAATCTTAAATAAGATATTAGCAAAAAGACTTCAGAAAATCATCTCCAGGATAATACACTATGATCAAGTAGGATTTATTCCAGGAATGCAGGGCTGGTTTAATATTAGGAAAACTATTAATATAATTGACCATATTAATAATCAAATTAATAAAAACCATATGTTCATCTCAATACATGCAGAAAAAGCATTTGACAAAACCCAACATCCATTCCTACTAAAAACTCTTGAGAGTATAGGAAAAAATGGACTATTCCTTAGAATAATCAGGAGCATATATTTAAGACCGTCAGTAAGCATAATATGCAATAGAAATAAACTGCAACCTTTCCCAGTAAGATCAGGAGTGAAACAAGGTTGCCCACTATCACCATTACTATTCAATATAGTACTAGAAATGCTAGCCTCGGCAATAAGAGCCGAGAAAGAGATTCAAGGAATTAGAGTAGGAAATGAGGAAATCAAACTATCACTTTTTGCAGATGACATGATGGTATACTTAGAGAACCCCAAAGACTCTGCTAAAAAGCTATTAGAAATAATTCAAAATTTCAGCAAAGTGGCAGGATACAAAATAAATCCACATAAATCCTCGGCATTTTTATATATCACTAACAAAATGCAACAGCAAGAGATACAAAGAGAAATTCCATTCCAAACAAATGTTGAGAGTATAAAGTATTTGGGAATCCATATACCAAAGAAAAGTCAGGAGTTATATGAGAAAAATTATGAAACGTTTGCAACAAAAATAAAGTCAGATTTAAATAATTGGAAAGACATTCAGTGCTCTTGGATAGGCCAAGCAAATATAATAAAGATGACGATACTCCTCAAACTAATCTATTTATTTAGTGCTATACCAATCAGACTCCCAAGAAACTATTTTAATGACCTAGAAAAAATAACAACAAAATTCATATGGAAGAATAAAAGGTCAAGAATTGCAAGGGAACTAATGAAAAAAAACTCAGAGGAAGGTGGTCTAAGTGTACCTGATCTAAAGCTATATTATATAGCAGCAGTCACCAAAACCATTTGGTATTGGCTAAGAAATAGACCGGTAGATCAGTGCAACAGATTAGATACAAAGGACAAAAAAGGGTACATCTATAGCAATCTAATCTTTGACAAACGCAAAGATACCAACATTATGGATAAAAATTCATTATTTGGAAAAACTGTTGGGAAAACTGGAAATTAATATGGCAGAAATTAGATATGGATCCACACTTAACACCATATACCAAGATAAGATCAAAATGGGTCCATGATTTAGGCATAAAGAGGGAGATAATAAATAGATTAGAGGAACAGAGGATAGTCTACCTCTCAGACTTGTAGAGGAGGAAGGAATTTATGACCAGAGGAGAACTAGAGATCATTATTGATCACAAAATAGAAGATTTTGATTACATCATACTAAAAAGTTTCTGTACAAACAATACTAATGCAAACAAGATTAGAAGGGAAGTAACAAATTGGGAAAATATTTTTAAAAGCAAAGTTTCTGACAAAGGTCTCATTTCCAAAATATATAGAGAACTGACCCTAATTTATAAGAAACCGAACCATTCTCCAATTGATAAATGGTCAAAGGATATGAACAGACAATTCTCAGAGGAAGAAATTGAAACTATATCCACTCATATGAAAGAGTGTTCCAAATCACTACTGATCAGAGAAATGCAAATTAAGACAACTCTGAGATACCACTACACACCTGTCAGATTGGCTAAGATGACAGGAACAAATAATGATGAATATTGGATGGGATGTGGGAAAACTGGGACACTAATACATTGCTGGTGGAGTTGTCAAAAAATCCAGCCATTCTGGAGAGCAATTTGGAACTATGCCCAAAAAGTTATCAAACTGTGCATACCCTTTGACCCAGCAGCGCTACTACTGGGCTTATATCCCAAAGACATACTAAAGAGCGGAAAGAGACATATATGTGCCAAAATGTTTGTGGCAGCTCTTTTTGTTGTAGCTAGAAACTGGAAGATGAATGGATGTCCATCAGTTGGAGAATGGTTGGGTAAATTGTGGTATATGAAGGTTATGGAATATTATTGCTCTGTAAGAAATGACCAGCAGGAGGAATACAGAGAGGCCTGGAGAGACTTAAATCAACTGATGCTGAGTGAAATGAGCAGAACCAGAAGATCACTGTACACTTCAAACGCAAAACTGTATGAGGATATATTCTGATGGTAGTGGAAATCTTCAACATAAAGAAGATCCAACTCACTTCCAGTTGATCAATGATGGACAGAGGTAGCTACACCCAGAGAAGAAACACTGGGAGGGGAATGTAAATTGTTAGCACTAATATCTGTCTGCCCAGGTTGCATGTACCTTCAGAATCTAATGCTTATTGTGCAACAAGAAAATAGTATTTACACACATGTATTGTATCTAGGTTATATTGTAACACATGTAAAATGTATGGGATTGCCTGTCATCGGGGGGAGGGAATAAAGGGAGGGGGAGATAATTTGGAAAAATGAATACAAGGGATAATATTAAAAAAATACAATAAAAAATTAAAAAAAAAAGATTTGAAGATAGAGGTGAGGAATAATTTCATTATTACTCTACATGATAGTTTTTAAAATCTTGCCTGGGTGGCGTATGCAGTATAGGAAATGTGCAAATTAACTAGGGCAAAGTGTGATAATCAAATTAATTGAATTGTATAATAAACTTTAGAAAATCTTTACATATGAAAAAACCTCTTAATAATACAAAAGGTCCTTCTTTTATTGTAATGACTGTTTTTAGGTTTTGATATTGAGTTCTACTCTTCTGATATATTCTTTAACTTACCATCATGAAATCCAATTCTTATCACATATGATATTACATATTATTTCTGACCAAAGGTACATTTTCTCCAAGCCTTGATTGTAGGATATAATTCTCAATGCATTTTAAATCAGATGAGTTTTAGGGCCAATGAAGCATTTTTATTCCCTCTTTTAGGTATTATTTCAGTCTTTCTTAAGGCATGACATGTTGAAGATCATGTTTTAGTATTCTATCTCAATCTAAAATTTTTATAATTATGGAACAATTATGCTTCTTAGAGCATCAATATATTTATCAGAGTTCATCTTATCCCGAAGGACAATGCATCCAGGGATACTAGATATGAATATTTGAAATGAAATAAAAAATTTTAAATATTCCCACATCTTATCTGCTCATCTATTCTTCACGATAACAGTTTTAGTAAACCCCTAAATAAAAAGTGAGCTTGAGCAGAAAAACAAATAATAGCAACAAAACTATTTTCAGACCTTGTATTGTTTATTCTTCAAACCAAAAGAAATCAGTATTTTTTAAACTAGTATTCTAACTATTCTCCAAATTTCAAATTCAAGAATACCATTTTAAAAGATAAACTCTTAGGGCCTTTGGAAGATCTTTTCTTATGTTATTATTACATGACTTTGCAGCAAAAACTGTCAATTCTGGGTGCTATTCATTCATTTTTAACAACAAATTCTTACATACTTTGTTTAAAAAGATCTTGTTTCATTGTGTATTTCTGTGATTTTTGAAACATTTGATTGCCTTACACCCATAAGTTTCAATAACTCTAATAGTCATTTACATATGATCTTTAAAAGCATAACTTTTTTTCTGTAACCTTTCCTTGGAATAATAATATTTTTAATGATATAATTAAAAATTCAAAAAACATCACTTAAACAGTTTTAGATGATATTGCATCTAGATCTTAACAAATGGAGAACAACAACAACAACAACAACAACAACAACAACAACAACAAAAAAGATGGGAAAACCAGCTCAATCTGGTTACAGTTTGTCAAGAAAAAATATTTTGAGCATATCTAGACTAAGTATGCATATAAACCTAAACCCAAAACTGCTTGATGTTGTGACCCTATCAAACTATATCAAAATTATCAACTATCCCCAAATAATTTGTACAGTACTCTATTTCAGTGGATAACAGAGAAGAAAGAAAAAAAAATGTGACTTTGTCATTGGAATACATATATAAATAGATAGATAAAATACCAATATGCACGCATACATTCAAGATCACCTGTACAGGAAAAAAAAATAAAAGAAACATGAATTTTGAAAATAAATAATAATACAATCATGATAATAATTATGTACATATTGATATAGTTGTATGATTCAGTAGTTCTTCATTCTCAAAGAGAATCAAAATGAAATCATTGTTAGAGTTGAGTTACATTGTGCCCAACTGTAGCTAATCAGACCAATGGAAGCTCAGAATGCTCTGCCACTTAATCAGGCACAAATAATCCCTATGATTATTTTGGGTGGCTATTCCAACTCTGAAATTCTCTCATTTCTTCTGAGCTAATTAAATTCTTTTTTTTGCTCATAGAGCACACAACACCTTCTCTAATTAGGGCACATGATGCTGTGTGGTCCTTTGCCACTGTCTCCCATTGTCATACAATCAATTTTAACATTCTTAAGAGAGCTCTTGAATGTGTCCTTATATTGCTTTTTCTGACCACCTTGTGAGCACCTACCCTGTGTGAGTTCTCCATAAAATAATCTTTTGACAAGTGTACACTTGACATTCAAACAATATGGCCAGCCCAACAGAGTGGTGCTTTCTGCAGTAGAACTGGATTAAAACTAAACTGCTTGGCAATTTAGTTCAAGAAAGGATCTCAGTATTTTGGTAACTTATTCTGCCAGGTGATCTTCATAATTTTTCTCAAACAATTAAAATGGAAGCAATTCAGTTTCCTGGCATGACACTGCCATATTGCCCAGGTTTCATTAGCATACAACAAAGAGATTAGCACAATGACTCTATAGACCTTCAGTTTGGAACTATCTATCTCCTCTCCCACACTTTCCTTTGGAGTCTCTGAAACAATGAGCCAACTCTGGTAATGTATGTCAACCTCATTATCAATGTGGCCATCCCTAGAAAATATACTGCCAAAGGAAATTAATTTATCCACAAAATTCTTCACTATTTACTATAACTGATAATTTCACATATGGATGGTGTGGTGTTAGCTGCTAATGTATCTGTGTTTTCTTGATATTAATTGTGAAGCCAAAATTAGCATAAGCAGCAAATAAAGGATTTGAATTTTCTGGAAATTTTTTCAGAGCTCTCTCTTTTTTGCCAAAACAGAGCAAATAATAAATCCCAGGCTTAACTTTAATAATTTATCTTTCAAAAGGCAAGGAATCTACAAGAGGAAAATTTTAATACTTTTGAACTCACTTTTCAGACTTAATGGTTTTATGGCTTAGGACTCTAGAAGAAGCTATTTCTTTACCTGTTAGCAAGTATCTCTGATAAAGGCCCTATTTCCTACCTATATAGAGAATCAAGTCAAATTTATAAGAATACAAATTATTCCCAGTTGATAATTGGGGAAATTATATATATATATATATATATATATATATATATATATATATATATATATATATATATATATAGGCTGTTTTCAGATTAAGAAATCAAAGCTATCTACAATTATATAAAATATGTTTTAAGTTACTACTGATTAGAATAATGCAAATTAAAATAACTCTGAAGGGCTACCTCATATCTATCATATTGGGAAATATAACAGAAAAAAATGACACATGTTGGTGAGGATGTGGAAAATTAGGATATCAGCGCAGTGTTGGTTGTGAACTAATCAAACCATTGGTGAGAGAAATTTGGACAAATTTGAAACAATTTCAAAGAGCTATAAAACCGTGCAAATTACTTGATTCATCAATACTACTACTAGATCTATATTCCAAAGAGACTTTTTAAAAGCAATTGTGGGGATCTATCTGTATAAAAATATTTATAGAAGTTTTGTTTTGTTTTTGGTGATGGCAAAGAACTGGTAATGGAGAATATCTGTAATTTGTGGAATAGCTGAACAAGTTGTGTGGAATGATGATAATAAAATGATATTGTTCTATAAGAAAGGATGAGCAAGATGATTTGAAGAAAAAAATAGATTTACATAAACTGATACAAAATGAAATGAGCAGAACCTTCAGAACACAAGAACAGAAATATTACACGATGATCATGTAATGCTGATGAAACTGAGGCAAGAAACAAATTCATTCATTTTTAACATTTTAATTGTGGAAAGTTAGCTGGTGGAATAGGACTCATATTCAAAAATCATTTAACCCTGAGCAACTGAGCCAGGGAACTTTAAAAGGGTCCTTAGCTAATTAGCATTTACAAGCAGAATATAGAAACTGAGAAAGCAATTAGTCTAACATTTTACAGCTGTTGTCTTTACTTCAGGAAAAGAGATGAAATAGGAGTCAACTTAGTATTTGCAGCCATGGATGCTGGCTCAGTTCCTCTCATAGAAGGGAATAGGACCATTCTTAGATAGAAAGGTACTTCTAACAAGGACATAAGCAGGAAAAGAGATAACATAATTCTACTCCAGGGTAAGTATGGATAAGGATGGAGTCAGAGTGGCAAGCACCTGGATCATTGCTTTTCTATTCTTCATTTTGTCACAATGGTATGTAAGACTCAATCTCCAGTCTTAATGTCAAGGAAAAGGGGGGCATGGGAGTAGAGGAGCAGCACCCAACATTCAACCATGAATGACTTATCTAGTGTCAACAATTATTGACCCTTAACAATTCTGAAGGACTCATGATGAAAAATGCTACCCTTCTCCAGAGAAATAACTAATGGTATTATTGCAAACAAAAGCATAATCTTTTCTACTTTATTTTGTGTGTGTGTGTGTGTGTGTGTGTATGTGTGTCTGTATACAGTCTGCCTTTTTCCCCCCTACAATTTGACTAATGTGGAAATATCTTTTGCATGATTATACATATATATCCTATATAAAATTACTTACCGTCTCAGGGAGGGCTGTAGAAAAGGAAAGAGAATGTGGAAATCATTTTTTGGGAGGAAAAGGAATGTTAAAGATTGTTTTTAACCTACTTGGGGAAAAAATATCATTCAAAAGAAATATTTCTCCCTCGAGAGTTCTAGGCCTAATTTTGAGAGAATGGGATTTCTAAGACTATCACTCATGACCTCCTGCAACTATTTTCCAATGTAACTTAATCAGTTGGCAAGAAAGAATCAATATCAATTAACCAATAAAGTCAATTAATTTTTACAAAAGGATATATACTAACAATGATAAGAAGAACTGAAATACAACCACATTTTCTTAAATATAACCTTCTTTGAGGACAAATAAAAAAGTTCCTTGTTTGAGAAGTCATATTTGCATTATTAAAAAAAAAAAAAAAGTCTGCTCTGCCAATGTTAGGGCAGTATTTCCTGATTCTGATAGTCTGTTTCTTTCTTTGTAGAGTTTCCATCATATTTACTGCTGTCTATGTGTATAAAAAGATCATGAATGGTAATGTGACAAGAAGAAATATAAACACTTAAATGATCATAAATCAGTCATTTTATTATATGAAGGCATGCAAGCATGTGGCTCTTTTATCTTATGTGGCCTCAAATAACTTGACACTTACTATCTGGGTGTCACTGGGCAAGTCACTAAATCCTGATTGATATAAACAAATAAATGATAAGTTATGTATTAATTTTTTTCTCTCAATTGGTCAATATCATAAATTAGGTAAGTGAATAGGGAACTGATTAAAGAGATATGAGGAAATAAAGTAAAATCCCAGAAATCAATATAAAATTAAGGTGATTCAGGGAAAACATAATCACGTTTAAAAACATTTGCTATGCTATAATTCCAGATAAGTAAAATCATTTTCCATTTTTAATCCCCTAATTTAACTATCCATAAGGAAACTCTAGATATGACAATATATCTTTATATTTTTGAAAGTTCTTTGTAAAAGATGAAGTTAATTATATTGGTTGATGAAAGAATGTTTTCATAAAATCTTATTTACAGAAATGATGTGGAAGCACTCAGGTATTCATGAAAGCCAATTCACTTCAGACTGATTTTCCTTTACTAGCAATATCATTTTTCATGTATTTCCTTTAAAGAATCGTTCTTTAGATTAATTACTTCAAAGACTCCAAAGTCACAGAGCTACAGACATATGAGAAAGAGCTATCTGAATAAAATTTAGCATGAGATACAAATTTAAAATTTCTCACATTTAGGGGAGCTGGAAAACAGACTGATTTCAGTTCTACGGAGAGAAAGAAGCTGAGAATGTGTATCATTGAACAAGACCTTTCTGTGTTTGCTTGGCTTTCGTGATTATTATTCTCAGTCATCAGGATCTCTTTCTATAGGTTACAACTCAATGAACATGAATATGATCAAGAAAGGGGCACGGTTATTGTCTTGAAAATGTAGTTTAATATTAATAGATAATAAAGAAAAGTAAAAACAAAAAAGAGAGAAGAAAGTCAAACTAAAATTTTTGGAACGAGCAGATATATCCCATTTTATTTGATAAAATATACAAATAGCTAGCATAATTTTTGGAAAAGAAAGAAAAATAGAAATTAATAAAAATTGGAAAAATAATTCACAATTAAAAAGAAATAAAGGAAACAATTAGAAATAAATTGATCAGTTACACAAACAAAACTGATACATTAAATGGATGCTTACTTAAACATATAAAATACTCAGATTAAGAAAACAAATAATTCAAATTATCCATCCTAAGGAAAAAAAAATTTAAAAGCTACAAATAAACTCTGAAATAAAAAGAAAAATAAGTAAGACATTAGATGTATTTACAAGTGAATTATTTCAAATAGTCAAAGAAAAATAATCACAATATTATATAAATTACTGACAAAAGTAAAAAAGAAGGGATGCTTGTAATGATTTTCTATGATCTAAAACAAGCCTGATATATGAACCATGGAGAACCAAAGCCAAGAAAAAATACTATAGTCAACTGTGGCAACTATGTTCATAAGGAACAATAGTCTATTGTATGATCTTTAAATTATACATAATCAGATGAGGATTGGTTCAACATAAGGAAAATTACAACTCCAGTAAATTAAATTTATAATAACAAGAAATGTTATGATTATATCAGTAGATGTAGAAAAAACTTTTGATAAAATATTTGTCTGAAAAACTAGAAACAGAAATAAATGAACTTTACTTCAATATGGGATGTAGGATTTATCTAAAATTAAGAGCAAACTTTATTTGTAATGAACAAATTAAAATTAAACAAATTAAAAGCCTTTCAAATAAGATTCTCTCTACTATTCTATCTCATATTTAGCATACTGAGTAAAATGCTAGTTACAACAAGAAGTAACTAAGTGGATAGAATATTGGAGTTGGTGTAGCAAGACCAGAGTTCAAATCTTCCCTTACCACCACTAGCAGTGTGACTCTTGGCAAATCATCTAACCTCTCTGAGCCTCTTAAATAATCTATAAATTAGAAATAATAAGAGAATTTACCTATCAATGGTGTTTCTAAGATAAAATGGGTTAATATTTGTAAAGTACTTTGCAAACTTAAAAAAATTCATAATCACTTGTTATTATTATTAAAACATTTAATTTAATAATAGTCAACTAAAAAATTAAGCAGAGTTGTAAGATATGAAGTAAGCACCTATAACTTATCAGCATTACTGTGTATTACCAATTAAATCTATAGTGAGATAGGAGAAAATCTATTCAAGAGATGTATAGAATGTGGAGTCCCTCTTTTGTATGTTCCTATATATATTGTCTTTTTTTAATCTTTCTTTTTTTGTCTTGGAGTATTGCTTAGTGAAGGTATCACTCTTTCAAAAAATATGCACAATTTTTAAAAATAGTTTTCTTTATTTCTTTATTTCAAACTGACTGAACTAATTTACAATTCTACCAAGTGATTTAACATGCTTGTTTTCCCATAACCGCACTGGTATTTGTCATTCTCTCTTCCTTCCTTCCTTCCTTCCTTCTTTTCTTCCTTCCTTCCTTCCTTCCTTCCTTCCTTCCTTCCTTCCTTCCTTCCTTCCTTCCTTCCTTCCTTCCTTCCTTCCTTCCTTCCTTCCTTTCTATTTTGCCAGCTTTGTCAGTATGAACAGAAGTGTGTGGAACTTCAGAATTATTTTAATTTGAATTTCTCTAATTTTCAGTTATTTGGAGCATTTTTTGTTAATTTGGCTGATAGTTTGAAATTCTTCTTTTCAAAGCTGCCTATTCATTTCCTTTAAATATTTATCAATTGAGAATGAATCTCCTTATAAATCTGTATTAGTTCCATATATATAGGACAACTATGACCCCAAAGCAAATTAAAATTAGAGATACTGAAGATAGAAAAGCAAAAGAGATTTATATCTCCTGAGAAAGGTCAACTCCTCAACAGACTAGGTGTTATTAGTAAAGGACTGCAAAATGCAACCTGCAAAACACAAGATTATATAGAACCTAACCAGAAGCTCCCATCTCCCCCACTGATCTTTTCTCATTTTTTTCTGGGGGAGTCCAGCTTTCCACCCAAAATGAGGAAATCTATTCCAGAAACAAACAAAAAAAAAAATACTAGTAAATAACAAACTATTTACCCATTAAGTACTTAAATGGTAATTAAGAGGTGGTGGTAGAGAGAAAAGAAATGAAATGTTTAAAATAATCCAACACCTGCAGCTTTTAGCTTTACATATTTATTATTACAATTTATTATTACAAAGTCTCAAATTACAGTTAGTGCATAGGTCAAGGCCACATTCTTATGAGAGGTCTTTTTTCAGTTTATCCCATTCATGTACATAACTTGGAAATTAGACTGCTTTCATTCCAATTTTAGTAGTGCTAAAGTTCAAAGGACACCCCCAAAAGGTTGGGATTACAGACCAATGTCAAAAGAATTTCAGACTTGTAATCATCTCTGAGTCAAGAAGCAAAGTTTATTATAATTGTAGTGCCAATTGAAGAAGGCTAAATTCCAAAACAATTTAGCAAAGAACCCAGACCAAGAGAATAAATTTATAGAACAAAGTTAGAGACCAGAGCTTTTGCTAATTTTATGGCTTATAGGTAGTTTTGAGTAGTGTCTTAGGAACTCAGTTATCACTGAACAACAGATTATTTATCCGACAGTCAGCAGTGTTTGTAGGACTATACTTTAGTATTCCTAAGGCCAGGAAACCTTAGGATCAGTGACAGATTGTTGGAACAATAGCATTTCTAAGGTCATGAGATGTAAGAATTATTGCTATGTTTTCTTTAAAATCTAGGGAAAGAAATATTTAACTATATTATTGATTGGGACTAATTAGATGAAGTATTTCTCAGTATTGTCCCAGAACTTTGGACCTTGGGAGGTCATTTGTTCTTTGGAGGAAAGAACTTTGAACCTGGAGATGCAGAAGTTGCAAGAAATGACATGATCTGTGGGAGGCAGCTAGCATTAGTGATCATTGGTCAAGGATGGTTATATCCTGTTAGTTTATCCAATGAGAAGGCTAGAGTCTTTTGCTTTTAAACCATGGACTAGCCAGAAATAGGTCAGGTTCCAGGAGCACATGGCAGGAGCTGGGATGGCTCCCAGATGTATCTGGGCCTCTCCCTGCAGGGATTAAATAAATGCTTTCTCTTTGTACCTGATTATGTCTCTGATTAGTTCATTGGATTTGGAAGGGGGTCTTGCCCCCGACCAGTCCAGCAAATTATTATATTCCTAAAACTAGGAGACTTCAGCCTAACTACTATATTTTCTGTAGAATTTGTACCCCCCTCTGCCCCATCATTAGCATTCACCCGCCTTTTAAAAAATTTATGAAAACTCTGCCTACCTCCCATTCACAATAGAAAATAAAACCCCAGTGACTAATATGTACAGTCAAACAAAAAAACAAAAAACCCTTCATTCACTGTATCACAAAAATCATATATAGAGCACAATGTTTTATCAGTTTTTTTTTTGAATCATGTTTTGTCACTACATGATCATTTTCCCTCGCCTATCTTTATAAAAGAGATGAAAGGGGTGAGAGAGGAGTTTTCACTATAATATTCACCATCATTGCTCAAATTTGATGTCATTGTATTTCTTTAACCCCATTATATATGTCATAACTCCACCTCTACCAATTTAACCCTTTATTTTATCCCTTTAGTTTCCTTTTTCTTTCAAGATCATTGAAGCATAAGAAAACCAAACCAAACCAAAACAAACAAAAAACAAGAACAACAACAAAAAATGCCCAGTCCTATTTTATTTAAAGCCATTGATAATTCCAAAGTTCTCAAGAAATATGTACTTTATCTATTTGAATAGAGTTTGTTCTTGTTTAATACCATAAAATGTGTTATATGACAGTCTTAGTCGTCTTTGATCTTTTCATCAAGAATTTTATGAAGCTCTTTCAGTAAAAAGAACTACTTTTTCCTCTGTTGGATTATATTTTTTTTTTCCTGAGTAAATTATGTTTTGTTTTAAGCTTATTTTAATGTCAGAGAAACTGAGGCAAGACACATATTGGTTTTTAATTTTTTTAAATGTGAAAGGTTTCAGGTAGCTGGATGAATGGAACTCATGTTCAAAAATCATTCGATTCTGGATGACTGAAACAGGGAACTTTTATAGCTAATTAGGGTTTTCAAATAGAATCAGATAAGAGAGGCAAATGCACTGGGTGAGCAAAAAAGCCATAATTCCAGGAAAGTGTCATAGCTTAGTCATGACAGGATAAGGGTCAAGATAAGAAAGTCAAGGGCAGGAGACAGTGAAGTGAGGGACAATACTCAAAAGAAGGGGGAATCATCCCAGCACCGATTGAGATAAGGCACCTGGAGTTTTATGACTAAATGGTATTTCAAGGCTTCTTTTCTGACTCAATTCTCCCAGTCCTGATGGCAATGGAAAAGACTGCAAGGGTGGGAGAGTGAGAGGGCTATAATAATTTTATTCAGGGCATAACACTATCTTGTATTCTAAGTACTCTATTACTTTATAGTAGGGGCCACTTAAATGTGCTTTGATCCTGATTGTGACACTTTGGTACTTGAATTATTTCTTTCTCTCTGTTTGAAATGATATTTTTTTTCCTTTGACCAAAAATTCTGGATTTCAACTATGTTATTCCTGGGAATTTTGTCTGTGGACCAGATTCATGATCTTGGACTGGAAAAATGACTTATGGTTTCTTCTTAGGTTTCCTGATCACTACTTAGTTCAGCCTTCTTCTGAATGGTTTGTGAAGAGCTTGTTTGTCCTGCTTCTTACTACTATACTATATTTTATAGTCTTCAATCTCTAAGTTCCTTAAAAGCAGTGATTAAGGCTATTTTTCATTGCTTCTAGCCCTAAGTCCTATAAATGTTGTGACGAGATGTGAGAAAGTAGCAATTCCTGAGAAATTCTAAGGCTATCTGGTCTTGGGAGTGCCACAAACAATGCTGGCCAATGGTTATTCTATTGGTCAGTAAGCTGTGGAACTCAATGATTGGAACTACACCTCTACCACTCAACAGTTGTACTTCTTAACTGTAATATTAGCATATCAGCCTAATCTTTATTTCTCTTTCCCTTTAAGTTATCTTCTTGATTCTGATGCTTTGCTTAAAAAAACAAAAAACAAAAAAAAACAAAAAAACAAAACAAAAAAAAAAAAAAAAACTCTTTTGAACTTTAGCCTCCTTCAATTGGCAGCACAATTATCTCCTTAATACTGACTCTTAGCTAAATCCCTGAATTAGCCCGATGTCAAGCAGCTTAATAAATCTTTGCCCCTAACTTGGTGATAAACTGTGTGTGCGAATCTTTCACCCATGGGAGACTCTAATCTTATTGCCTGTCTCTCCTCAACAGCTGGTCATTTGCTAAATCTTTGTTGAATAAAAATCATTATAAAATAGAAGTTATAAGTATTGAATAAAGAATAAATAAAACAAGAACTATCTCCTATCTTCATAACCTGACAATTCTTTTTTCAATTTTAAGTATTAATCTACTTTCTATAGATGATGTGACATTATAGTGATGTAATAAGATACTGACTGTTACTAATTCACATTAGGAATCTTATAGAAATGCTTGTATCACCAGTATTTTTCTCAATAAAAAGAGAATAACAGGCAAGGACATCCTATTCTATTTTAGAGACTAGTGTGCTGTGAGATCTTGATTTTACACTACAGAAAGTAACCAGTGATATTTTGCAAACATTTTTGTGGTGATAATATATTTGAAGTCATCAGTGTCTTTGAGGATCCTTTAGGGGATTTCGAAATATCATTTTTTAAAGTAAACTTTGCAAAATATTTTTTTCTGCAGAAGTAAATATATGAAAGCTACCAAAGTTTGTGCATTTAAACTAAATAGAGCTATTTAAGTACAAGAATTTATTCTAATCTTATTTGACTCTTGAAATATTTTTTCAACTGATCTTTGTTTTCATTTATCATTTTTCATATATATATAAAACAACGTTTTCTTGCTTCCCAGACAACACTTGAGCAGATTGATTACATCAGTAGGGTAAATGTGTGATAACACATGTAAGGGGTAATCAAATCGACAATGATTAAGCAGCATGGGCACAGTAAACACAAGCACACTCTAACTTGCCAGTCACACTGTATCTTCAGTAATTTAAGTCCTGATCAGATTATTAATCAAGCTACCTATATATAACAAATGCCTTTACTCAGATGTGAAGTACAAAATGATGTAATTTAGTTGCTAAAATGGGGCTAGATCAAAATTCTTGGCTAAAATCAATCTGATTCTCATTGGTCATCATTAGATTTTAGGTCAAGCCCCATTTAGTCATTATTTGGGTCCTGATTGATTTGGAATGAATGTAAATAACAATCATTTCTGCTTTGTCCAGAAACCAAAGGATCTTCCCCTACAGTATTTATTTATTTAGATTTTTTTTTTTTGGACTAGGTAAAGGAGGAGATTCTTTGCCTCAATAGGTACCTAGCCTTAATCACTGGATGGGTGTGGCCTCAGTCAAACTTAGACCTGTTGAAAACTGGAAAAGGGTCAAATAAGAAGGTTAAGGGTAAGACCTGGCAAGGCCAGGCCTTTAAAAGATTCGTCTTCCATTTCAGAGATGGCTGGTCAATCCTCTTGATTTATATCTTGCCACTGTCCTCAGAAGACTCTGGAAGGGAAGGTGAGACAAGTGATCTTGAACAGTCGACCCTCACTCAAATCCAATTCACTTGCAATTCACTTGCATCCCCTTCTGATACCATGGTCTTCTTCCAGAATGAAAGACAAACAATTACAACAATAACTTTGGGATCCCAACCAGGAGGCTGGGTTATTTATTGCAAGTGATGCCAAGATCTGGCTGCCTCCACATTAAAAGATAGAAGGGCCTGGAACCTGATATTCCGAAAGGCAAAAGATCAAGGATTGCAACCAAGAATAAACTACCCAGCTAAGTTTAGCATCTTTTTCCATGGAAGAAGATGGTCATTCAGTGAAATAGAGGAATTCCATGTTTCTAAGAAAAAAACCAGACTTAAACAAAAAATTTGCTCTACATCCACAAGACTGAAGAGAAACAGAAAAAGGTACACAGAACCCTTGAGAACTGTAACTCTGTTGTGGATATATAGAAAGTATACATGGATAATTTGATTTTACTGATATAAAAGAAAAAAAAGGATGGGGTATAGTAAAGGGAAGGGGGTAGTATCAGAAAAAAGGGAGGGAGTGATAAAGAGGGAAACTACATCCCAGGAAGAGGCATAGAAAATACACCATATCTGAGGGAATTTAGAGAGGGGGAGAATCATTGTGTAAATCTTACTCTCATCAGAAGAGGCTCAAAGAGTAAATAATTGTCATATTTGTTTTTCAGAGAATTCTCTCTCACCTCATTAAAAGGGGGGAGAGGAAAAGGGAAAAGGAAAAGGAGAATAAGGGAAGGGACGTGGAGGGAGGGGGAGGGATACTAAAAAAAAAAGGGAGGGCTGTGCGTCACAAGGGGGGTCTATAAATTAAATATTGGGGAAGGGGTTCAGGGGGGTCAAGGGAAAAAGCATAATCCGGGGATAATATGATGGCAGGAAATACAGAATTAGTAATTTTAACTGTAAATGTGAATGGGATGAATGCTCCCATCAAACGGAGACGGATAGCAGACTGAATCAAAAATCAGAACCCTACAATATGTTGTTTACAGGAAACACACTTAAAGCAGGGAGATACATATAGAGTCAAGGTAAAAGGTTGGAGCAGAATCTATTATGCTTCAGGTAAAGCCAAAAAAGCAGGGGTAGCTATCCTTATCTCAGATCAAGCAAAAGCAGAAGTTGATCTAATTAAAAGAGATAAGGAAGGAAACTATATCCTGCTGAAAGGTAGCAAGTGATGCAGGAAACCATATACACATCAAGCATTGTCATTTTGTTCTTTTATGAGCTTCAACAAAATATTGTGATTCAGTAAATTTAAAAATAAACAAATCTTCTGCATACTAAAAAGAAATTTGTGATTTCCTGCATCATTTTTTAGTAAGAGCCACTGACCAAGAGAAAAAAAAAAAAAAAGTAAAAAACAATTGAGAAATATGTATATGTTTGTGTATGTGGCTGGAGGGAGAGTGTTTTATTTCCTTTCTTTTGAAGAGAGAGAGAGAGAATGTGATGTGTTTTCTTTGTGAGAAAGAACTCATTCACATTCAATATATCCAGATTTTTAAAATTATGAAATGGCCAACAATACATTATGCAACAAATTAAACACATGAAATCAACTTGAAAGCTGTAGACACATTCTAAATGATCGCTCATAGAATGACTATCTCAAAACTTTTAATTTGTAGTATTCCTCTTTTCGTAATACTTAATTCTTAGCTATCTCAACAGATTCATAGAAGCAATGTTAATTAATATTGGCAGCATTTTTTCCTTTATTTTTTCACAGAAATAAGTAGGAAAGTGAAACTTAGGAAATTTGTTTTCTTGAAAATAGACATTTTGCTGACTCAGTGTTTGCTCCTGAGGAAGCAATTTAGAATTGTTATACATTTGTTTTATTATCTTCAAGATAATGATGATTTATTTAACAAGTGGAATAGTACTTCCATAGACTATTAAATTAAAGAAGAGAGGTAGAACTTTCCATTTCCCCCTTCCTTTTTTAGCTATTAAGTTAAAGCTCATACAATGTAGTAAGAAATTTATGTAGGGAATAGGTGATGTCAAGAGGAAGACATAGTCACAAGCATTCTGGTCTAATCTTATTTTGCAATCTCAGTAAGAATCTGAAGTGGGAAAAACAAAAGATGTCTTTGGCCATAAATGGTACATGATTCTTCTACTTGCACTTTACACCACTCTCCCACCCCCACCCTCGCCCTCCCACCCCTGCCCAATAACTTTTATGAATATTCTCTTCATTTTTTTCTAGAAGTAGATAAGATGGACAGATCACATTAGGAGGTCAAGGACCATGCTCTATACTCTTGTGCTCTTTTAGATGGGAGAGTAGAGAGTATTCAGAAGGAGTGGTCAATATCAGATATATCAGATATATCAGTCTTATTATCTATCAAATTTATGGAGTTCATTGTTATCTGGAGAGAACAATTACCATTGAGTTAGTAGTTGGAAAACCAGATTGGAAAGGTTTGGAGAATGATTGAGAAATATAAAGAATATAGATAGCTTTCTATACTCTCAGCATCCCCTGAACCTGGGAGTTTATCTGAGAAGGGAAAGAAAAATAGAATTCTACTTGCTTGTGTTTAAGGGAATTGAAGAGTCTGCAAGTTTTATTTTGTTTTGGGGGGAACTGGAGAACATGAAGACATGTAAAGGCAGAAAAAACATCATAGGTGGGTTATCTAAAGCAGCATTCTCTTGTTACAGGTTTTAATAAAAAAGGAAGTTTACTTTGATCACATATGACTAAAGTAAACAGCAAGGATACAGTGACTCAGCTTCTTTGGATAAAATCTTCCTTTTCTCTCTATGGAATTGAATCTAGATAGTTATCAGTATAGAGGGTCACAGGGGCCCACCAAGTATAAGAAGTGCAGAATCCACATTGATGTGGTTCGAGCATCAAAATGGAATGTGGCTTGTTTAGTCTTGTGAAGAATTCACAATGGCCCTTCTCTTTGGCAAAAGATAGATTTATTTAGGGAATAAATTACAGGAAAAATGAAGGGATACAATGAACACTGGGAATGGTAAATATGAAATAGAGTTGGGGAAAGCATACTGAAAGGGACTAGATGAGACTTTCTTAAAAAGTCTATGTAACTAGCCCTAAATCACATGATCCCTATTCTCAGAGATCTACAAAGCCAGAAGATCAGGTCTTGGGCCTAGGTTGCCGGAAGTCAAATAATCTCTGGGCTAGAGGTCTCTAAAAGCCAAGATCCTAGGTCAGTGACAGAAAGTAATAGGGAGTGACATGAATCAGACAACATTAGTCACCATTGGTCAATGACGGTTAGTTCCTTTTAGTCTATCCAATGAAAAGACTTGGCTCTTTTGCTATTTAACCAGTTTTAATGCTTTCTGCTTATCAAGGTCAAGCACAAGTTGGGAGCTGAGATGCTTCTCCTGTGTGCTTAGGCCTCTCCCTACAGGGACAAGTAAATGCTTTCTCTTTATATCTGAAAATGTCTCTGATTAGTTCACTTGAGAAGGAGATTCTAGCACCCGTCCCACACAATATGAAAGACAAGTTCCTCAGTGGAACTCACAATTGCCTAGGAGAAAGGAAGCAGTCCATGAGGTTGGGGCATGTCCTTAGCTGGCAGGCTAAATCCTGAAAGGGACTTAGCACCCTAAAAGAGTTAGCTCTAAGGAGAAGTGGGATCGAGAAGTATAGTGGAGGAAGGAGAGACACCATGTGGCATAGGGGAAGGGGAAGAGGAAAGACACCAGGAGGCAGAGTGCTGTGATAGACTGACCCAAAAGAAGGCAGCAGCCATGTGATGGCTCATAAGTAGATTTTACAAGGGAAATTTAGCCTTAAGGACATGACTGGGATTTCTGACAGGGCTTAGTAATGTGAAACTGCTCAAGACCCCTAAAAAGGATGGGTCTCAGGGGTTTAATATAACTTGGATTTCAGACTGCACAACCTCCTCAGAAGGTAGGGTTATCTATATCAATGCTTTGTCCCTGATTGCCTCAGAGATTAATTTTTATCAGTTCCTCTGCTAATTCACCAAACATTGAATAGCTCATCAACATGCCTTAGAATTTTAATTGGCCCTAATTCAAAAAGTTATCTCAGAAAAGCTGGGTACAAATCAAGTTTCTTCAGGGAGGAAATCTTTACCATGGAATCCACTAGAGAATGTGAAGTATAAGGAAGTTGTATGGGAATTGTGTTTGTTGGGAGAAAGCTGTGACAGAGTATGGGAGCTGCATTAGAAAATCATTGTCTTATCTCAGAAGGGCTGTTGTTTGTCTCTCATTGTCAAGGAGGACCATGACATTAGGGATATGATGAGACATGACATGTAAGTTAGACTCCAGAAGCTGTGCAAAATCACCAGCCTCACTTTCCCTTCTAGAACCAGCTGGGATCAATTGAAAGGATCAGGACAACAGGAGATGGACCTGAATTCAGAAGAAGACCTTAGCCTTTTTAAGCTAACTTCTTTAACAGGTTTGACTAGGGCAGCACCCATTCAGGGATTACCCCAGCATAGAAGGGGATAATAAATAGGGAGAGACTTGAAGACTTCAGAGAGGGAATAAAGAAAGTGATTCTGATGAAAAAAAACAGGAAGGGATGAATCCATAGTAAGAAGAACCAAGTTCTTGTTAGATACTGAGAGAGAAAGAAATTGAAAAAACATAGGAGATAAGAGTTTTATGACAACATTTCATTAGCTTTAGTATTCTCAGTTTAAGATAACAGTCCTTAGTGAAGTTGAAGGAGTTAGAGATATGTTTGGAAAATTTAAGAAAAGAATGAAAGATTTGAATAGTTTCTGAAAGAAAGGGAGATAAAGAATCAATTCAGGAAGAATGGAAATATAATAAAACAAAAGAAGGGTTGATTAAAATTAGTGTTGATAGATAAGTATTCTGAGTGCTGTCTTCTTATTAGGAGAAAATGAGGATCTATAGCATAGTGAATAGACCTCTGCTGGTAAAGCTGTGAAAGCAATGCAATCTAATACAATGAAATGAACATTAGCTTCATAATTGACTAGAGTTAAAAATCAACCTCTGATGCTTACTAGCAATTTAGTTATGGAAAAAGAACTTAACCTTGCTGAGACTCATTCTTCTTATCTATAAAGTGAAGTTTGTTGAATCAAATGATTTCTAAAATCACTTGCAACTTTAGAGCTGAGTATTTCAAGAACAAAATGTACAAATTAAAGTGCTATGATCTCCATTATTGGAGGATACTTCAAATTAATGAGACTATAAATCTAATGGAGTATTTTTGCATGTATTCATAAAATGTATATACATATATGCCACATGCATAGTACACATATGTACTATGCATTATATATACACATATGCCACATGCATATATCTTCTAGCTATCTTCATATTGCAGGTTTATATTGAGTCAATGAATCACAAAATTATCAAATTTATGAAACACATTGTATGCATCTGTGTATATATACACATATGCAAAAAAAATTTTAAATGTGAATTATATGATAATTAGTATTGAATTAGTATTTATTTCATAAAAAATGAATTAACTATTAGAGCATTAAATTAAATTCTTTAGAAAATTAACCAAGGCATCAGATAAACTAAGAAACAATAGTCTGAAGTATGATTTAATATTTTTTCCTTGAAGCTAATGTTCACTAGTAAGATTTTTAAAAGAAATATCTTCTTTAAAATCAGATATTTGTTTTAATTATTCCCATATTACTGTTCTTCAGCAGACAATGTCTGATAGACAATTGATTAACACAATTCTTAGGCTTATCCTACTTTTCTATCACTTTGGGGTGACATAAATCATTTCAACATTAGTAACTTAGAAATCCTCTAATTAGAGATAAGGCTAGATTTTATCAATAATAAAATATGAATAGCTTTTTAAATGTCACTACTATTTCTATGTGACCATAATATTCGACTATTATAAATCTCTGGAGAAAATAATTTTTAGTTAGTTATTTAGTTGATATAAGTGTTGAATCTACAAAGTAAATTTATGGAAGATTTAATCCTCTTGCTTAAAAAAAAGTGAATACACTGTTCAATTGTCATCTCTACATTTCAATAGTCATAAGTGTTATCATCTATTTTGCTTCTTAAATTGTTGGTTACAATAATACATCCTTGAAAAGGCAAACAACTATTTATAAAGTGCAATACAATGTATACAAGTATACTTTTGCATTGTACAGATGAAATAATCTCATTGAATGAAAGCCAATATGATATTTGTTTAGTGATCTACCATTATAATGGGAAAGAAGGAAGACCTATTCACAACAGGATTCTAAACAGCCCTAAAACCATTAGTTCTGACTGATAAATAAAGAGACTTTAAATAATTGCTTTGGCCAGCATCTGACCTAGAAACAAAAAGCAAAAAGGCAATCCTAACCCTCAAGTCCCTAACTTGGGAAGCAGATAAAAAGAAGCTTAAAAGGTGTGTGAGTGAGGAAGAGTGAATTTGGAGATGGAATTCAGCCATGAGAAGCAATGAGACAATATTGATCTCAGCTAAACTCCTTCTGAGAGGAGCCATCAAATCAGTCAGAGAGGGCATTGGGCTTAATACTTTCACTAGGTGAATCTCTGAGTTAGAGTGAGTTTTTGAGAAGAAGAAGTTGAAGAGACAAAGTCCAGATTTCAGTCTGGGGAGAATGAGAAATCTGACATCAGCTTATAGATGATTATTTTCTACAGTTATCTAGTTGTTCTTTTGTTGTACCACAAAAACAGTTAGCAAAACTTTAGGTTCTTATTATTTTTTTCTTTCTGAGGCTGGGGTTAAGTGACTTGCCCAGGATCACACAGCTAAGAAGCGTTAAGTGTCTGAGACCAGATTTGAACTTGGGTTCGCCTGAATTCAAGGCTGGTGCTCTATCCACTGTGCCACCTAGCTGCCCCTAGGTTTTTTTGTTTTTTTTTTAAATATATACTGATTATTTCCTAATGAAGTTCCAAAAAATGTTTCCTTATATCTAAGCATTTGAAATAATCTTATAAGAATATTAACCGATTTTTTCAGCTCTCATCCACATAACTTGTGAAATAGTCTATTTACTTATGAAAGCAATATAAAAGTATTCAAAACTTAGAATTTTGTCCACAATTACATTAAAAATAAATATAAATGGTCATTGGTGGCATCAAAATATTACCACTGAAGAATAGAAACAACTAATTATATGACTATTACAAAAATATACACAAGCACATAAAATCTGCACATTTGTTTTGGGTATTCTTGATGACCAAGTTAATAAGAAAAAGTATTCTTTTAAAAGTATTATTTCATAGTAGGCAATATCTCTCTAATACTTCTTTCAAGATGTAGAGAATTAATGATATTATAGTGCTTTTATTGTTTGCTGATGTTTTTTAAAGCATATGAATCAATAGATCAAAATATTTTTAAAGGTCTCTTCCAATAAGGTATATCCAATTAATGGATCAAAATTTGTTCAGAATGATAGGAATTTAACAATAGTATATGTTGTATACAACCTCTTTATCATAAATATCAAGCAAGGCAGAAAACTGGAAGATAATTATCAATTCTATGGAGGAGATCAAATGAAGGTAAGGAATGGAAGATGGATTCTCAGTGGACAGTAAAAAAGTTCCTGTTTTCAGTTGATATTGTGCCAGTTATATTAAGGTGTGAAATATTGCAGAATTTCCTTGAAACTAATGAAATATATATATATATATGCATATATATACATATATATTTATATATACATATGTATATGTATATGTATATATATATATTGTATTATAAATATATATATATGTTTACATTTATATATAATAAATATATATTTCTATATTGTAAATATACATATACATCTATGTGTATATATATATATATATATATATATATATATATATATATATATATTCATATATACAGAGAGAGAGAGTATTCCCAAAGTTCAGTTTTAAGCTATTTAAATTTATTGTGCCTGTCTATTTATCTATCTATTCTTGGACACTCAGTTTAAGTAAAAAACAAGCTGAATTCAGAATTAAGGAGAAAGCAAATAGACTGAATTACATTTGGAAAATTCTAAAACTTTATAAAATCAGCTGACACTTATTCCAAATATAAAACCCCATTTAAAAAAAAAGTTTCAGTATTACATTAATGTTATTATATGGTTATGAATAATGAAGTAGTCTTCCCTTTTTTGAAAAAATATGAAACTAATGACTACTTAGAAATGGGGCATATTTGAAAAAGATTATGTATTATAAAAACAAGAGGCTTAAACTTAAACACAGATATGAAGTAAATATCAAACCTTTCATAATTGGTTCTTTTTTCAAATCTCAAGTCTGTTATCACATTTTAATTGTGAATAAAAATTCTGAAATTTTATTTTAAAGTTGGAAGTATATAAATGTCTTTTAAGAGCTTTAAGAAATGTTATTTAAATGAAGATAAACATATCATATTTTCCCTAAAGCATCTACTTATATTTAATAAAAACATTCTTTCTTCTACCCTTAATTAAGTTATATATGAGATCTATAATACAGTAATCAAACATCTGCTTGCCATTTTCCTAACTTTATTTTAATTTCCAAGGTACTATTGTCATTTTTCCTGTTTTTTTTTTTCAATTCAGTAATAAAAAATTAACATAATGCACAAAGCATTTAGCTCTTCTTAAAATATTAGCATTTTATCTTCTCTAACTTTAATTTTGTGGATACTATCTACATTTTTGGAAGAAAATGCCTATTTTACATGCAAAGTTCCCTTCTACATATTCGTGCTGTAGTCCTATATAATTAATTTTGTGCTTGAAATTATTTTAATTTTGCATATTATGGTTAATATTCATTAGAAATTCCATTCTTACCTAGTATAATTGCATTTTTTTTCAAATTTAGTATGCTTGCATTCTATTCCTTTGACCTTTACTTCCTCCCATGTAAATTCAGATGATTTGAAGGTAATATTCTCTTCTCATTAATATCTACATTCTTGCTTTAACTGCTTGTGCTTAATGCCTTTAACTAAGTTTTTATTCCTTCATAAATATTTGGCAACTTTAGTTATTTTCCTTATGTTCCTCTACAGGGGACTTATTCATACTTTATTTTTGTTAGAGAGGTTTCCTCTTGAACTTAGTGCTCTGTTTCAGCTTTTTTATAGGCTGGAAATTTTGTTTCTTTTACAAGTATCTCTCTCTCTCTCTGTCTCTGTCTCTGTCTCTGTCTCTGTCTCTCTCTCTCTGTCTCTCTCTCTCTCTCTCTCTCTCTCTCTCTCTCTCTCTCTCTCTCTCTCTCTCTGTCACACACACACACACACACACACACACATTGCCCCAAGTCCATGAATTTTCCATGTATTTTAGATAGTGGAATCAATCCATTCCATACACAGAATAAGGCATGGATATGCCCATGTCTCCCTCTTTTTTTTTTTTTTTTTTTTTTTTTTTTAGGAAATTAAAATAAATAAATAAAAAGATAAATTGCTCTACTGACCAAGGATAGGAAACCATTTGATAAAATATAACTGAAGCTTACCATTTTAAAAAAGATTGAAAGAAATAGAGATTTTTCTCTCAATACATAAAACTATATTTAAGGCACATCTCTATCATGTGTAATATAAAAGGAGGAAAAAATGAATATGACATGTAAATATCTTTGATTATAAAATATCAAGAACAAATATCATTGATAGAGTTAATATCATTCACTGATAGACAAATAATATTTTTAAACAATCAGTGTGGTAACAAACAAATATTTGAACAATGTCAGATTTTTCTTTGCTTCTGATTTCTGATTTAGCTGGCATATGATATACTCACCATCATCTCCTCTTACTTCCCCCTGAGATTAGGCCATCTACTTAACTCAAAGAGCAATATATAGATCAGACCCTCTGGGACATGGATAAACAGCTAGCCATTAGTAAGACAATTCTTAATCTATTGGAGAGAACAAAATGAAACCTGAAATTTGATCTTTCATCCAAAATAATATTCCTCTATCAGAGTCTGAAATGATACTGTCCTGTTGCCTCACCTACTCTCCTGGCAGTGGCCTCTCCAGTGATGGTGATCTGTGATTTCTGTTGCCCTTACACCTTATTCCCCCTCTTTCAAGTATCAAAGTATTCCTTTTTTTCCAAGGTGCATCTCTCCAGTTTTTCTTAGGAGATAGAATTGCTAATTATACTTCATTCTGCTCCCAGTGGAAAGCTGTTTTCTTTTATAAGACAAATTCTCTAAGATTATCAGAGATCACACTATCAGGGAAGACATAAATTAACTATAGCACCTTCTCCAAGTTATTCTCCATTACTCTTTATCCTTGTACTTTAAGACAATTATTCCAGACAGTATGTATATATTTGTATTCATTTGGTACTTTACATGTCCAATACGATAAAACAATTGTTTCAAGAAAATATTCATGATCTATAGATATGAGGCTTCTTCTCTAAATCCTTGGCTTATCTAAATCTGTATTTAGAGGAGATGTTTTCTAGAATGCTTATTGCTTATCTTTACCAAACTCTACTTTGATATAAAGAATGTATGTATGCTAATTTAATCTGATTGAGCTTTTTTTAAGTTTTCATAGGCTCTTTTTACATTCCTATCCCATGCAACAGATTTTCAAATATACCACTCATTTATGGTGATATTTTTAGAAATGTTTATCAAAAGTACTGTAAACACAAGATAATCAAGTGTCCCTGAAAGTTACATTTCTTATTGACTCTCTACATGTGATAAAACTATCAATTCATTTTTTCTTCTTTGTGAAGAAGCTATGTTACTTTCCATTTATCTGCAATTTATTTTTGTCCTGTAAAATCATTCAGAGAAAAATTTCAAGTTCCAAATGTCAATTCATAATGGACAATGAATGCAAATTTAGAATATCAATAATTAATGCTTATAAATAGTCTAAAAAGTTTTATGATTTTTAGTAATGGCATCCCACCTTTTGTCACTATGTCACAGTCAATACAGAAATGAAGGAGCTGAATCTTTTATTATCTCATTCTGTATTTTAAAAGTGCAATATAAAGAGAATGTGCAAATTTTTATCTTCATTTTAAATATATTAAAAATTAATGTTTCATTTCTTGACTTGCATGTGAATTGGATTTAAGTGAAACACTGTTGCAGAGTTACTCTAACTCTCTCTTTCAGAGTCATAAAGTCCAGATGCAAGATAAAAATCAGGATGATTGGCATTGACCAAGATGACAGTGGATAACCTTGGCATCTTTGATGTTTGACCAGGTTGTAAACACTCCACAACTTGATTCAACTGTCCTCATGGTAACTGGTAGCAGCTTTCATGGCTGATGGAACAAATGGCTCTCATTCACCTATTCCTCCTGGGTAATCTCAACATCACATCACTTTATGTTGTCATTGGTCCTCGTCAAAAACAAAGGATAAATACCAAGGATAAAGTAAATATATGATTTCCAAAGCCCTTCTGCTTTATGTGATTCCCCCAGCCTTTCCTTCCTTTCTCTTTTTTACATTTAAAAAATACTGCAATTGCTCAGTTCTCATTTCCTCTTTCATCTCCTTCCTTCCTCTTTCCTCTTCCCCTCCCTTCCTCTCTTCACCTTTCCTCTTCTCTCCTTTTCTCATTTTTGTTTGACAATTTTCTTTCATATAAGTAGCATTCTTCTCTCTTCCAACTCTTTGCTTCTTAAAAACCATACTGCTTTGTTAAGGGACAGGTCAATTCCCCGAGAGCTTCCACAGCTGTGGAACATAACACCTGAAGGATTTCCAAGGCAGCCTTTGCTGACACAGTTGTTGTGGACTAGGAATGAGATAAATTGGAGGCAGAGGTAAGAGGAGGGAGATCAGACAATGCATCAGCCTCTCAGTCAGAGAGGTCAGAGAATAGCAACTGCCTTTCAGTCTCCTTGTATAATCCTTTCACAAGAACAGATCCATTCTGGGTTGGATCTCCAAGCAGCCACTGTTAGGTGGCTCCAGTTAATTCAGCAGCTCTCCCATGTATTCCAACACTACTTCACAACAATATTTGTCACTCAAAACAAGTAAAGAGAACATGGAAATATGGTCTAACATTGTATTATATTTTGGTTGTTATATCACAAAACTGATATTTAACTTTCAATTCACTAAAAGCCTAAGACAATTTTCAGACATTCTTGTTAATTATACTTCTCTATCTTTTCCTTATGAAATGTTTTATGCTTTTATCTAAGAGGCATTGATAAAATGTCATTCAATACAAAGTCAAACAAAGCTCTTTGGAACATCCCACTGATATTGTTTTGACAAGTTGTCATCTATGAAGAAATAATTATATCAAACAGTCTAAACTTAGAAAGAGAAATCAAGAATGCTACAAATTAACCAGCAAATATGTGAGCAGGACCCTGTTCCTTATAGACTAATAAATTAATTCCTGTAAGCATTTATATATCAGTTAATACCTATGCTACAGAAACACTTTTTTCCAAAATAAT
Organism: Sminthopsis crassicaudata; assembly: GCF_048593235.1. Classification (NCBI taxonomy): domain Eukaryota; kingdom Metazoa; phylum Chordata; class Mammalia; order Dasyuromorphia; family Dasyuridae; genus Sminthopsis; species Sminthopsis crassicaudata. The sequence continues at coordinate 519,868,069 of NC_133617.1, forward strand.
GAATGAAGACAACCTGTTCAATATCTAATTTTTTTGAGAAAAATGTCATATAGAGACAAAACAAAAAACAATAAAACAAAGACCCACTAAGAATAAATCAAACAAACTCAAAAGAATGAAAAAATGGAAGAAAATGGGAAATACCTCATTGGAAAAATAGATGACCCCAAAAATAGATGCAGAAGAGACAATAAAACAAAGACCAAAGACCTCATGCTAGCTTCTGTAGAGGGCTGGAAAGATTGCAGAAGGCTGAAACTTTGAAAAGGAATACTTGAATCTAAGACAGCAGAGTACTTAAGGCTAATTACCTACTCAATGTAAGATAATGGTTCTATAAACATATACTTAGATGATATGGTGATGTGATGGCTCTCCTCAAGATTGGTACCTGCTGAATGTGGTGTGTTAAGGGAAGGATTAGAGGGCTGATGGGGGGAGCCAGAGTCTCTCTGCTGCAGCTGCTCAGGAGGGAAGACTTTGGGCTCCAGACTCGAGTCCAGGATTCATCTTTGATTAGCCATGTGGCAGCTTGCCTGCCTCCTTCAATTCTCCTCCTAAAGACCAAGGTCTTTGACTGATTCTGACTCTGACTGATAGTGAGGCCCTCCAGAGAGCTAGCCCAGACATTACAAGCCTCAATGTTATTCACTTTCTCTCTTCTTCCTTCCTTCCTTTCTTTTTTGTGTTTTTGTTTGTTTGTTCCTCCCTCCCTTCCTTGATTCCTCTGTGTCTCTCTTTTCTTTCCTTCCTTTCTTCTTTTTTTTCCTTTTTCTCTCCCCTTCTTGTCATTTATTTTAGGAAAATAGTAATTTCATAGGACAAAGTTCACTCCATTGATCCATATTAACACTGATGTGTATTTTCTTTTGTATCTCATTAGGATGGCCCATAGATTGTTGATAAGAACCATCATGAGCATTAAAAGCTTCTCTAGGTTGCCAGATTTTGCATCAGTGCCATAAGCTTCAGTGAACTCAGAATTGCTTTCATGCTAAGGTGAGGTATCAAAGGAGAACTTTTGTGGAGAAAATATATTATTTTTAAATACCATATAAGGTGAGTAAATATGCCAAAGATCTTTGATTTGGTAGAGGCAATGCCCATTTGCAGTCTAGTATACAAATTATTAAAGAGCTTCTTGGTGATTAGAAAGGTCAATTCATTTACCCATGGTCACAATGGAGACATTTTCATGATTGTCAGAGGCAAAATCAGATACAAGTCTTTTTTATTACAAGCACAGTACTTTATCCTATATGCCCCTTCATCTTTCCTTTTCCTAGATGAAATAGATAATAGAACTTAAAACAGTATCCAGAAGAAATCATACTCTATTGTGACTACAGATTTATATATATGTATATATGTACATATATGTATATATATATATATGTACATATATATATATTTATGTCACATATGGGCATATATACATATATACTTATGTATTTAGATGCATGTGTATATCTAGGATTTGCTCTTCCTATGAATATATATATATATATATGTACATATATATATATATATATATATATTTACACAGATATATATATATGTGTGTGTGTGTGCTTATGCTCATACACACATATTTAATTTGTGTAATTTTGTGTGTATATGTATATCTAATGAGGGTTTGATACTTCTGTCTTCTAGATAAAGAAAGAAAAAAGAATGTGATTCTACTCTTTTAGCTTAGGAGTTAAAAAGAAAAGAATATTAATTTGTCTTTATACTTTTAGACAAGAAAATGAATTTTGTTATTGGGATAAAATCTTTGATTGACTTTTAAGATTACCAGAGTCTTCTCCTAGTCTTTGAATACCTGAATTACAAGAAAAACAACTGACAAGATTGCTTAGAAGCATTGACTTGATCCATTACAACAGCAACACAGCAGGTAACTCCTCTAGGGGACAGGGTAAGCAACCTAAATACAGAAATAACATTAGCATAAGGAAGACAAATGGCAAGTGAGAAAACTGTCAAGTAGATAGACTTTAATGAGTAAAGATCTCTAAACTCTGGTGACTGAGACCACAGGGACATCTACTTCAAACATTTAGATGATTTTTTAAAATATCATCTTCATTTTCATTATATTCCCTTGTATTCACTTCTTGCCCTAATTCAGGAACTCTTTCCTTATAGAAAAAAAATTGAAAATAAATTAATAAAAAACAAAATAACATTTTTAAAAAAGACACAGAAATAAAGGATGTTCAACAAAACTAATCAAAGCCTAAATTGAGTCTGACATTATGTAAAATGTCAGATTTCACATTTTGTGTTTAGTATTTCGTATGTCATATGTCATATTTCACAGTCACAGTCCCATCTGTGAAGTCACTGAAAAGAAAAGAGAGGGTAGTCTTATTTTCATATTGAGAGTAGGGGGTAAGAATTTTTTTCTATAATAACAGAATAATTAGTTTACTTTTTTAATCATTGTTACTCCATCAACAAGGTTATAGTGATTATGTACAGTTTTCCTGCAACTACTTGCTTCATTTTTCATAATTTAAAAAGAATTTTATCATTTCTTGCAAGGAAGTAGTGTTCATATGCATCTACCACAGTATGTTAAGTTTTACCTCCAGATGATGGGTATGATGATAGGTATCTCCTTACCAGCATCATCACTTTTGAACTCCATATAACTGACTGTATCTTTAACAGTGATTTCACTGGATCAAGGGATTATGGCAATTTCAGTTACTTTCTTAGCATAATTCCTAATTGTTTTCCAGAATAGATATACTAATTTATAGCTTGAAAATAGTGCTTTAGCTTTCCTGTCTTCTTATATTTCCTCTAAAATCAACTCTTCCCATTATTCACTATCTTTGCCAACTTGTACTATATCAATTAATACTTTTCAATTCTTTAATTAATAGCTTCTTGGAGCTACCTTTTATATGGCCATTAGTAGTTAGCAATTTTATAATGGTTTAGACCAAATGATGCAATCTAGGAAAGCGATTCCTAGTTACCAAATGATAAAATTGTAATAGGTAGCAAATATTGGGGTTTGGTCATGTAAAAAATTCACAATGGCTATTCTCCGACAAATCGTAGGTTTATTTAGGGGAAAAGGTTTCAGATAAAATGAAGGAACATAGACACCCGGAGTAGTAAATATAAAATAGAGTTGGGAGAGCTAGCAAGGAAAGGAGTTTTAACAATTAATGCTGGAAAAAGACAAGTTCTCTAGTGGAACTCACAATTAACCAGGAAAAAGAGAATATGTTATGAGGTTAAAGAATTCCCCTAGTTGGCAGGCTAAATCCATAAAGGAGTTTTTTACCCTAAAAAAAGAGTTAATTACCTAAAAGGAGAAAAACAAAATAAGGCATGGTGGGGGTATCAGAGGAGAGACACCAATAAGGAAGAATGGTGTGGTGGGCTATAACTCCACAAGGGATTCAGCAAAGATGTCATGAGCCATGGACAGATGTAAAGGAGAAATTCAACCTCCGGAGCTCCTATAAGTGCTCCAGGAAGCAATTCCATCAATGCTGGAGTGCCTCTCTGCCACCTGCACCCAATCACTAAGGACCTCATTAATTTTTCTTTTGAAAACTTTATATTTATATCCTTTGACAACTTAAGCATTGGAAAATGATTTGGTGTTAGCTGTTAACTCCTTACATGTTTTACCTATCAGACTATCTGTTGCTATTGCTATTGCTGTTATTTTCTTTTCATTGCTTCTCTTCTCTATGCAAACTTTCTTATCTTATAGCTCATTTCCTCAAATACAAAATTACTCAACTTTCCCAATATTATTTTGTATACTTTGATAAACTGATTTATGAATTTTTAAAATTTGTTCTGAACTTAGTTATTTGTAATTTTAGACTTCAAAAAAAAAAATTGGGGGCTCCCTTCAAATAAAGACTGCATAATTTAACACTGTTCACTACCGGAATCTACAGTTTCCTCTGCATAGGATTTTAAAATACATCCCTAAAAAAAGAATAAAAACCTAATAGTATAAGTAGGATAAAATCCCCTGGCATATTGGACAATAAAAATTTAAAATAAGTCTTCATAAGAATCAGAGGTTAGATAGCTTGCATGTAAAAGAATGAGGTGGAAGTACTGTTGCTATTTCTGGGAAAAAAAAAAAAAAAGAAGATAGTTTTATAGATCCTGAGTTAGAAATAATCATAGAAGTAACTGAGGCCAAAATAAATTAAATAACTTCCTCAGGGTCACCCAGCTAGTAAATGTCTGAGATCAGCTTTGAACTCAGGAGTATCCTGACTCCAGATTTTTGTCTACTACTCCACCTACCTGCCTACAAACAAAAGTATCATTTAATATACATGTTATAGGATAGAGAGAAGGGGATGAATGGGTATTAAATAATAACATTGATCAAATTGCAAATCAATATCCTGTTATATCAAACAATTTGAGACAAGGAAAATATAATTTCATATTACATTTTGTTTGTCTAAATTATAGCTTTAGGTTTCTAGGCATACCTACTGTTTACTATAGTGACTTAGAAATGATTATTTAGAGTGGAATTTTATTTCTGTATGATATTATTTTTATCATAATCTGTTCAAATATATGAAATTGATAATTTTATAAAAACTATGACAAAAAAAGCTGATAACCTATGAATCTTGCATCACTGAATCACTTCTAATAGTTGGTAGGATTTAATAAATTCAGTGTTCATAAATTCTTGCATTCATCTTCTGTGCCTTTCTTATAAGATGCAAAATTATACATCTAATGGTAAAAAAAAAAAAAAGTTTATTAAAAAATTGCCTAATAAAGTCACACTTCTCAAAAATCATGAAAAAGTATAAGGACAAATAAGGCTGATGAGACAACTAAAATGAGTTATTTGTTTTATGTTAAACATACCATAAAAATAAGCAAGAAAAAGAAGAACTTTGATAATGTCTTCTTAGATATAATTACACATTTCCAGAGACCACATAATTAATGATATAAGTCTACGAGAACACGTCCAGACATTTTTCATTTCTTTTGATTTCTTTACTTTCATATGGATCCTTCTTCATCAAAGATTCAACTAACTTGTTTAAAAATGACAATTATTTACTTATTTTCCTAGTTTTTCTACAGGTATCTCTTTAGTCTCCCTTGAATTTGCAATGGATTTGCTGTTGTTATTTTATAAATATGTGTGCTGCAACTGATTACTAGAGAGTAAGTGGCAGAACTGAGATTCTAATTCAGTTCTTATGAAAATCCAATAATTTTCCATTGAACCACCCAATCTTGTTTTAAAACTAGGGGAAAAATAATCAAACAATTAAAAAAAAAGAAAACAAAACTAGAAAATACATATAATTCTGCTTCAAAGAAATCATTTTGAGTAGAAATTCTCATATTCATCCCTTGCTCTTACCTTCTTTGAACTGAAAAATTTGGATGACAGCCTATAGGAACATACAAGTACAAAACAAGGTTCCTGATGGCAGGAAGTATTTATTTTTGTTATTGCTTAATTATAATATTTTTACATAGTAAATGCTTAATATATATTTAATAAAATTTAGTTTACAAGCAGTGAAGGTGAGTACTTTGGCAGCCTCTTGTATTGGAATGAATTGAACCAGAATGACAGCACCAGAAATAAGAAAGACAAAGATGAGCTATTTTGAAGACTGCTGTCTGTATTTACATGATTGTCAAGGCAAGACACATTAGGGATATTTTTGAGTTGGAATATTCACTTCATATTCTCAAAGTACAATGAAGAGTATAGCATTTACGTAGTCCTTTCTATGAAAATATTTTTCATTGTTTCTAGTTAATTCTAAAGCAAGAAAATTACTTTTGAAATTTATATTTATATTATATATGTGATTACCTTGTTCAAAACTACTTAAGGAATATTTTCATTTCTAGTACATTAAGCATATTATATATACATATATATACATACATACATACATACAATACAAACATATATTATATATGTATGTATATGTGTATATGATATACCCAGACATTATTCCTTCACACAGTATTATGTCATGTAAGCATAATAAAATTTTCACTAAGTATTGCTTTCAGTAAAGATCAAATCTTGTTCTTTGTTCCTAGCAAATTACTAGAGAATGATATAGATTAAAACAATTCTTTCACATTACCATTACATGTATTCACCAGTGAGTACTAAAACACTGACTAAAAGAAAACAGAAAAAAAGATGGAAAAAAAACAAAGCAGATCAAGTTATGTAAACTTAAATGCACTGAACCAGAGAAAAAGAATATGTCTTGGTAATTAAGTCCTTAAGAAAGATGGATATTTGCAGTAGTAAGTATTAAAATAATAATAATTGTATGTAGAATATTCAAAATCTTAAAGTTTTAATACTATAGGAAAATATTTTCGTGCAAAATTTTTTTTTTTAATTCCTTTCTTAGGCCTGAAGAGACTTATATGAACTGATGCTGAGTGAAATGAGCAGGACCAGGAGATCATTATATACTTCAACAACAATACTACATGATGATCAATTTTGATTGATGTGGTCATCTTCAACAATGAGATGAACCAAATCAGTTCCAATAGAGTAATAATGTGGTCTAGAGATCCACGTGTTCACTATCAAGCTCCTTACCTCTCTTGGCTATCCATTCACTCAGCTCAGCTACTCCAGGAAAAAGAGATCGACCTCCTGCTGGCAGTAGGCTTAAATAAAGGGTCTGTGAGGTCACATACACAGACAATCAGTGAAGGAGCTTCATCCCATTAAGAAGCTATCTTGATATGACAAGAGCCTTGCCCCTGGGTCAGTCCCTAGCCACAGAAAATTACTTTTGGGCCTCTCAAACCTCCTATTGCAGTGTGGCGGCCCATTTAAAGAATGCTTACATCTAATAATAATATAATGTGATATGATATGATATAAGAAAGCTGCTCATCTCATCATTTTTTCTATTTTCTTTTAGTCAATGTTTCAGTACTCACTGGTGAATATATGTAATGGTAATGTGAAATAATTGTTTTAATCATGATATGAATGTGACTTTGTATTCTTGAAGACTATGCTAGTAAAGTATAAGCTTTGGCAGATTTTACCATGGTGGAAATGCTTGTCATATTGTCATAACAATAAATCAATTCTATTTTCTGAAGTATAGCTATTTATGGAGAGATAAATCACTAGAAGTTGTATTGTGTACCTAATGATGATTTTTATTTTGGGAGTTATATAAAGGTAATTCATGAAACAAGAAAAAAAATACTCTCAGTCCTCATAGCAAAGGAGGCAAAGCGTTCTAAGAGTCATATGGGATTATACTATCAAGAAACTTTAAGTCTTAGTAATCTGAGTCAGTAACGTGGTGGAGTCAATAAAGCATTAAACTAAGAATCAATCAAAAAGGCTCATCTTTATAAATTCAAATACAATTCTCAGACACCTTCTGGTTGTATGATCCTAAGCGATTAATTGTTTGCCTCAATTTCTTCATCTGTTCAATGAGGTGAAATTACAAGCCACTCAAGTATCTTTGTCAAGAAAACCTCAAAAGAGTGTCACAAAGAGTTGAATGTGACAAAACCACAACAAATCAGTGCATATACATATTATTTGAGGAAATCATATTTTTCTTTATAATATTCTTATGAATGAAACCAGAAATTGAAAGTTGCAGTTTAAATTCAAGGATAATTTATGACAATTCTATGACAAGTAAAGAAATGACTGAGTTTTATTGTTTATCGTTTATCTTAAGACAACAAAAAATCCTAATTTCATATAATATAAGAACATCATATGTTATTATATTTATTAGGAATCCTCCATGACTATATGCAGAAGCATTACTAAGAAAAAAAGATGTAGTATTTCTATCAATCATCTGATAAAACCTTCCAAATTAAATAAAAGTACCATACTCTGACACTTAATGAATTCTATGGAAAAATAAGAAAATGTGAGTATTGCCAGAAATATATAGAAAGCATAATTTAAGAAGGAATGTGACCAAAGAGTTGTAAATTACACAATTGTTTTGTGCCTTTACATCATGATTTTTTTTTGAGTCAAGAATTAGCAGGCTGTGGTCAAAGTAGGCACCAGATACCATCATAAAAATGAAATAAGTTACATCTTAACAGACAGGAAATTTATTGTTATTAAATAGGAGTTATCCCACATGAGTTAAATGTCTCGGTACAGCTAAACTTCTATTCTTCAGAACTAAAACAAAACAATAAAAAGAAAAAAACAACAACAACAAAAATGATATATAATTCAGACAAGTTACTCCTGAACATATAGAAATATATATATAAAATTCCAAATTTAGGAAATCAGACAAGCATTTACTCAACATTGTAGAATATAAAAAAAGATGATTGTGCACTAAACTACAAATATATTATATGCTACTTCTTTTTTCTTTTAAATGTTATCTTGTAACTTTCCCCCCCCCTTTTTTTTTCTTTTCTCCCTGCTCTGCCCTAGAGATAGCTACCCTTAGACAGAAATATGTATATAAAACTATTCTATACATACTTCTATTTGTTGATTCTTTCTCTGGATCCAAATAATATCTTCTTTCATACGTCCTTTGTGGTCAGTTTGGCTTTTTTAACAATAAAAATGAATTAGTCACTCAAAATTGTTGTCAAAATAATAGTGTCATTGTTTACAATATTCTCTTGCTTCTGCTGTTTTCTCTTTACTATTTCATTCAACTCTCTATCCATGTTTTTTTTCTAAGATCATCAAGCTCATCAATTCTTAGAGCACATCGTATTCCAAGACAAACATATACTATATATGATTGGGAAACAAACCTAGTTATTGATAATCAACACTTTTTCTTTTATTTATAATGTTTTCAAATTAAAAGGTCCTTAAAGCTGACTTCTACATCATGGTCTCTCTAGAGCTTCCCTCAATGCATGGCGATTCCTCACCTTGGAAAATCCATCCATCATGACATTTCTTTTCTTTAATTTGTGAGTTCCTTCTGGAGTTTCTATTTTGATTTTGAAGAGAGACCCCTCTAAAAACTTTCATTCCCTTTCAGTTGCACTTCTGACTTTATAAATTATTAAAGTCTATGCAGTTGGTACCTTTAATCTCCCTTTCCCTTTTTTGGCTTACTTTTGTGTAACCTTTTTTGGCTTACTTTTGTGGTTGCCTTCCACAATATAATAAGCTCCTTGAGGGTAAGAACAATACATTTGTTTTGATTTTTTTTTTCATTTTTTGTATCTACAACATGTATTATAGTTCCTAGCACATAATTACCATTTTTAAAAAATTTTATAATTATAAATTTTTTGCCGGATATATGCATGAGTAATTTTTTTACAACATAATCCCTTGTATTCATTTTTCCAAATTTTCCCCTCCCTCCCTCTACTCCTTCCCCTAGATGACAGGCAATCCCATACATTTTACATGTGTTATAGTATAACCCAGATACACTATATGTGTGTAAATCCAATTTTCTTAGTGTACGTTAAGTATTAGATTCCAAAGGTATAAGTAACCTGGGTAGATAGACAGTAATGCTAACAATTTACATTCACTTCCCAGTGTTCCTTCTCTGGGTGTAGTTGTTTCTGTCCATCATTGATTAACTGGAAGTGAGTTGTATCTTCTTTATGTTGAAGATATCCACTTCCATCAGAATACATCTTCATAAAATGATATTCACACACATGTATTGTACCTAGACTATATTGTAACACATGTAAAATGTATGGGATTGCCTGTCATCGGGGGGAGGGAATAGAGGGAGGGGGGGTAATTTGGAAAAATGAATACAAAAATAAAAAAAATAAAAAATAAAAAAAATAAAAAAAAAGAAGACAATTATAGGTGATATAACCAAAAAAAAAAAAAAAAAAAAAAAAGAATACATCTTCATACAGCATTGTTGTTGACGTGTACAGCGATCTTCTGGTTCTGTTCATTTCACTCAGCATCAGTTCATGTAAGTCTCTCCAAACCTTTCTGAATTCATCCTGCTGGTCATTTCTTACATAGCAATAACATTCCATATGCCATAATTTACCCAACCATTCTCCAATTGATGGACATCCATTCATCTTCCAGTATCTAGCCACTACGAAAACAGCTGCCACAAACATTTTGGCACATACAGGTCCCTTTCCACTCTTTAGTATTTCTTTGGGATATAAGCCCAATAGCAGCACTGCTGGATCAAAGGGTATGCACAGTTTGATAACTTTTTGGGCATAATAACTACCATTTTTAAAGATGAGTAAACCTAGAAAGTATAAGTTATTTACACAAGGTCATATAGCAAGTGATTTCAATAGAGTTGTTACTGATAAAAGAATCACTGATCAGAATAAATTTAAAAGGCAAACTAAATTTCAAATTCCAGCTATATTTGTATTCCCTATTTACTTGAGCATAGAAATCCAATTATTTCTTTTTGTTGTTAGTCCTTAGTTCTCAGAGCACAAATGATATCACAAGGTTGATGTTTTGACTTATGAGTGGATTAGATTTAAGTGAGAAAGAACTGTGCAAAGTCCATAGTTATCTGATTCCAATGTTAAGACAAGTCAAGAGGACTTGCAATGGCCTAAGATGTAATAAGGTGATTTTCCTAAAACACAGGTTTAACCTATTCAATATACTCCAGTGCTTTCTTATTGCCTTCAGAATTAATTACAAAATTATATGTTTTGTATTTAAAGCCCTTCAAAATCTAGTCCCACCAATTTTTCCAGTTTTTTATATCTAACTCAATACCATGTAATCTTCAGTAAAATGATTCTGGCCTACTGACTGTTTCAAGAGCAAGTTACACAAACACAGCCTCCCTGGAATACTATAAAGGATTAGTCCTTAGGTATTTGCACTAAGGATATTGGAATGAGAAAAGAGAATACTTAAGACTGAAGAAATAGATTCACATGAAATTTGAACAAGTTCCCAGAACTGAACAAGATTTTTAAGACTAAATTTTTGTAGATTGTGGAGCAGTAGAAAAAGAACATTTATAGAACTAATAAGAAGAATAGCTTCTCATTACTGATAACATCTGGGGCTTTTCTCCATACCCATTCTCTTGTTTCTAATATTTTTTTTCCTCAGAATATCAGGCAAAATATTACAGAATAGACAAGGTTCAGAGAAGGCAACAGTAGAAAAGGCAAAGGATTTGGAATTAAGGATTATATTTTAATTTGGTTTATATAATACTATATATACTATAATAATCCAAAGAAGTCTTTTTTCTATGAAATAAAAAGAAATAGGCAAGATCAAGAGTTCTTAACTTTGGAATAGTGATCTGTAAATATGGATGTGCAAGTGTTTGTATTTTATGTATAGATATAGATATAGATATATCTGTACAACTATAGATAGCTTTACTTTTGTTCACCTTTAATTGAAATTTATCATTTTCTTCAAAAATGAATTTGGCAGCAAACTGATATTTCAAGAAGGTACCCTAAGTTCCAACAGACTGCCACAGGAGCCCATAGCAAAAAGGTTAAATAAAATGTCTCTTTTTGAATAAAAAATATCTTTATGAGAAATTTGTGATCCTTGGAATATGAAATATCAAATGGCTTAGGTTTATGATATACAAATTATTTAGATTTCATGTCTTGACTAAACCTTTAGGAGCTACACTCAATAACATGGACAATTAGTGTTAATAGAATATCATCATTTATTCTCTGAGAGAGTTCTATTGTTCTGCAATGATTATGCTTTAAGAACTTAACCTATAAAGTAACTTATTAAATGACATTTAAATTGTGGTAATTTAGCTATTTATGTATAAAAGTTTAAAAATGAAATTGTTCATGGTATAAAGGAAACCTATTGAGAAACAAATAGTCATATTTGAGACGAAAATCAATAATGACAGAGACACACAGAGCAAGAGACAGACAGACAGACAGACACAGAAAGAGACCTCATCTCCTGTATGGTTCTGGTTTTTTTAGATTTTGAGTTGAACAGAGTCAAATACTGATTTGACTTTACCATTTACTGACGGACCTTATACAAGTTTCCATTAACCTCTCTGATCCTTGGTCTCTTCATAAACAAAATGGAAAAATGACAATCTACTGTATATTGTAATGAAAGGAAAATTGAGGCAAGACAGAGATTGGTTATTAATCTTTTTATTGTGGAGAGTTTAAGCTAGACAAGTGGGATGGGACTCATGTGCAAAAATCAATCCAGCTCTGAGCAACTGAAGCAGGTAACTTTTATAGCTAACTTGAGTTTGCAAACAGAATAACCTGGATATAGGAGAAACAAAGGCAGATAAGAGGGGTGAGGAAAATGGGTGAGCAGACAAGACATAATTCCAGGAAAGGATCATAATTTAATCCTGACAGAATAAAGATCAAGATAAGAAGGTCAAGGGAAGGACACAGCAAGGTGAGGGGCAATACTCAAACAGAAGGGGAATTATCCTAGCAAGGATCAAGATAATGCACTTGGATTTTATGATACAATGGAATATAAAGTGGCCAGAACTTCAAGATTTTTTCTGACTCAATTCTCCCAGTTCTAATGGCAAGAAAAAAAAAAGTGAGGGGACAATAATAATTTTATTCAGGGCATAACAATATGTTGAAAAATTATCAGGAGTATAAAATGAGATGTTATATAAAATTCTTTTTAATCCTTAAGACTAAAAGAAAAATCTTTGGCAGCTGTGAGAAGAATCAATTAGAGAAAAAAAAAGTTGTAATCTGAAAAAAAAAAATTAGATGACAGTTGTAATGTTCTGGGAAAGAAATAATAAATATCCTCACTAAGGTAGTGAAATTTGTAAGATTTGGCAACAGGTTTTATATATGTGTGTGTGTGTGTGTGTGTGTGTGTATAGCGAGTAAATGGGATGTGTTAGAAATAACACTGAAAATCAGATATCAAGGAAAATTTAGTAAAGAAGAATCTGAAGGAATTGTCTTAACATTTCTGGCCAGAAGTGGGCCCTACTCCTCTTTGGGAAGAGGAAACACTAAGCACAGAAGTGGGGGATCCCTTATACTTGCTAGTTTGGCACAGTCCCTCCCTTCAGAGAAGGGATTGATTCGTTATATCCAATATCTGTAATCCAGATATTGTAATACAATATCTAAATTGTATTCCAGTACAGAAATTTCAATCTTTCTGAAATGCCCACTACATGTTTCCCCTTAATATGTATAAAACATGCTCCCCTCCTCATCAGACATCCCATGTTCAAAAATGGTGGAAAACTCCTCCTATAGGGTGTGTTTTTTAATATTCAGTTAGCCTATTAAGCAGGCACAGTAGTGATTTGGTCAAGTCAAGTTACTGACTGCAACTAGTTTGGGCTGGATGGGCTATTATCTTTAAGTTTTTGGTTTTCTCAAAACTACAAGAGTTTTCTTATTGACTGAATCCGTCTGTGCCTTCATAGCCCCCCCAGTTCCTTGTGTGCTCAAGGCTTTTATTGATCACTTGATTGTTTTGTGAATCCTAACCTTCCTTAACCTCTCACATTCTGAAAACCTCTCAATCAGTGGTACCCACTATCCTGCATTATCTCAAAACTTGTAACACTGTGGAAACCCAAATTTTCAGCATTTTTCACAATTTCCCCATTTCCTTTTTAATAAGGATTTGGTTTCCACATCTTTTTTGTTGCCCCTTCTTCAAACCTTTTAACATAATCTTACTTTCCTCATCTAAATTTTAATCTTCCTCAAAAGTAACCATTCTAATTTAACATTTCACTTTAAATTAAAAACTTAGAACCTGAAAAGAATAAGACTAACAAAGAAATACAATAAACTTGGCACAAATAAGAAGATAAACAATAATATAAGTTCCACAATCCTTAATTATATACAGGGTTCTGAGTAGACCCTCATCTTGAACCATTATCCCCCTTTTTCTGTCCTTTGGGGTGATGGAATTCTGGGGACAAGAGATAGAGATCTCAGTCTTCCACAAGAAGACATGGAATCATAACTGCTTCAAGCTCGAAAGGGGCATAGAGTTGCATTATCTTATAGGGTAAACCTTAAGGACCTTATTTCATATAGATTTATGTATCTATCAACAGATAGATTGACTAGGCCAAATATTCATTTACTTACTTATTTAGGATATAATTACCATATTTTTCAGATTGAAAACTGCAAGATCTTACATCCTGGTATTGTACTCATGATTTTTATTGATTACTTACTTTGTTTAAAGAAGCTTTCTATAAGTGGAAAAAGCTGGGACATAATTAATAATCAAAAACTGGTTCTTTGGGACTCAATCTGAGAGCTCACACATGATAGGATAAAGCTTCCTTAGCTCTGTTTTATAGTTGACAACCAATTATGCAGTAACAATTCTACCTTATAGATACTTAGGAATAGAAAAGTAGGTTTTTATTGAAAAGAACTCTCTTGGGAAACTGAATCAGAAGGATCCCACCTAAGCAGAGTCCAAAGTTGTCTTTCCAACTTTTTCCCAGATATTAACCTCCACCTGTAATAGTTCAAGATCACATTCCTCTGAGTATATAATGACACAATTCTCTCATATGGTGGATTATTGTCTTGATGACTGTTAGACAACCATATCTGAATTTAGACTCTGAATTATATCAGCTACAATTTCAAGAGATTTTATCTCAAATACCAAATCTCATCAATCAAAGCTTCAGATAAATTTAGTTCTCAAGGATCACATATCCTAAATAAGTATTGATTGCAATCCTACATTAATAAGAGTAAGTAATATCCTAGAAAGTCCTTAAGTCAGAAGAGCTTTCTGTTTTAAATTTTCCTCCTTAGCTTTATCTGTAGAGGGTTTCCTGTAGGAATTACCCCACGATTATAATTTGTTTATTTGGTTTCCTCCACTTCCCCTGATTCTCCTGGTTCAGAAACAGGTCCTTTAACTTTGGTATAATAAGTCCAACCTCTTTGAGCAGTTCTTACAGCAGTCTCAGTAGTTAGCAGAATCTGGAATGGTTCCATCCCAGTTAGGAAATCTCTTTTCCAAGATTTTAACAGTGCCTAGTCATCTGGTTTGAATGGATGTACAGTGAATTCAAGAGGTGGAGTCTGAGCAAGGAGTCCATTCAAAGTTCTGAAAAACAAGTAGATACTGCCAAAATATAGTCCCTTAGAAAGCTATTCTTCATCTGAAAGGATAGGATTCCTCCTTCTCCACCTAGGTAAGCTATTCCAGATAACATTTCAAAGGGTGATAATCTAATATCCTTCCTAGAGGCTGTTCTGACTCTGAGAAGTGCTAATGGCAAATATTTTCATCCAAGGTAACCTTGTTTCAATGTCTAGTTTAATGATTTGTTGTTTCAAAATTTGATTCATTTGTTCTATTCTTTCTGAGTAAGGTGGATGCCAAGAGGTATGGAATTCCCATTTAATTCCTAAACACATGATGACATCCTATAATACCCTAGCAGTAAAATGGGTTCCATTGTCTGAGTCAATACTTTCTACTAATTCAAACAGAGGAATGATCTGTTCAAGGACTTTGCTGATCCCAGTTGCCATAACTGAGCTCAGGGAAGAGGCTTCCAACCATCTAATTAAGTGATCTACAATTATCAATAAATGTTTGTTTCCCAACTAGTGGTATTTCAGTGAAATCCACCTGAATACTTTGGAAGTCTTAGTGAGATTTCTCTTCCCTCCTTCACTTATTTCCTCAGAACCTTTTTTGTCAACCTTCTGGCATAACATATCACACAACTTTCTGTGATTTGTTTTGCCACTGTATAAATCCCAATACACCTAAACTGTTTAAGAATCATATCTCACAGTGTCTAGGTTCTCCAGGGACTACTCCTATGGAGAATTCCCATCAGTTCTCTTGCTAAACTTTTGCTTATCTGGGAGTACCCACTATCCTTTTTTATCTTTAGTGGCTCCTAATTTATACAACTCTTCTCTTTCCTTTTGATTAAAGATGGGGATCACTTTGGGATGATCTATTTGAGATATTATATCATGGGGTTTTCTCTGTCACTTAGCCCAGCTCGCCTTGCTCCCTCATCTTTAAGCCAATTTCCCTTCACTTCCCTTTTTGTAACCTTTGATGTGTACCACTGCTATTTTTGATGGCAATAGTAAATTTTCTAATACTTTTCTGATTAGTTCACCATGAGCCAAATCCTTTCCTTACTATTTAGTAGGCCCTGTTCCTCCCAATTTTTTTCCAAAAGTATGGACTATTCCGTAGGCACATTTGGAATCTGTATATATAGTTCCTTCTTTCTCACTCAGTTTCTTAAGGGCCTGATTGAGAGCATAGAGTTTGCATATCTGTGCTGACCAATTCTTTGATAGAGATCCAGACTCATGTACTGACCAATCTTTCCCATTTATGATTGCATAACCATTCCTCTCCTTCAACCAATTATTAACACATCTAATAAACAATCTTTCTCCTGTTTCAAAAGGAATATCACTCAAATCCTATCTATCTTTGGTTTGGAAGTCTATTACATTCAGACTTTGTTCAGATTCAGATTAAAGTTCAGAGTTGATTACAGTTCTCAGTGCTTAAAACCAAATCTCTTTTTCCAGCAATTTGGATCCAGGTGTCTGGCTGCAGATAGTCTCAAAAACCCCAGAATCTGCTAAAATGTTTTAACAGTTCTATAATCTTAACTATTTCTGCAGACCCAAATTGGTATGTCCACAGAAACATATACATTTTTTTTCTCTTTTCTGAAAAACTTTCCCTTTCTCAGAACTAATCCAATAATGTTCAAAACAAGTGCTTTTAAATCTCAAATGGCCAGATCTTTTTTCTTTATAAATCAGCTGAGAGAAACAGAAAACAAAACACAGGCTCACTCACAAACACATAAACAGACAAAAAACAAACAGCTTTGAAATTCTTCCTTCTGTCTAGCACAGAGTTGTCTCTTCTGTTCCTTGACTCTACTCCTGAGAGCATCCTCCCAATTCCTTCCCAAGGATTTCTCCCCTTTCCCTAGACCTAAAACCAATTTCTCTTATTTGCAAATCCAGCAAATTTTGGCCTTCCAGTTGAAAGGAACGTCTCCAAACAACAAAGGGTGTTTCTTACATTTGTTCAACAAATCAACTTGCATGGTCTGCTGGCTGGCTCCCAATCATTGAGATTCTTCGGGCTTCCTCAAGACTTGTGGGTTGAAGCTGCAAGTTTGAAAGGTACGGGATTCAACCTCCAGGACCATTGAAATCAAAATGAGCTCTCTTTTCAAGGGATCCTACTGCTCTGTCTGAGGTCTGCAAGTTAAGCCCTATGTTGGGTACCAAAATTGTTAAAAATAACACTCGACAACTGAAAATCAGATATCAGGAAAAAAATTATTTAAGAAGAAACTTAAAGAATTGTCTTAATGTTTCTGGTCAGTAGCAGGCCCCAATCCTCTTTGTGAAGAGGAAACACTAAGAACATAATTGGGAGGCCCTTTATACTTGCTAGTATGGTGCAGCCCCTCCCTTCAGAGAAGGGATTGATTTGTTTTATCAGGGTTACAATCTTTCTGATATGCCTACTATTAAGTAGGCACAATAGTGATTTGGTCCTGTCATGTCATTGACCCCAAATAGTTTGGGTTGTATCAGCCATTATTTTAAGTGTGTGGTTTTCTCAAAACCACAAGTCTTTCTGATTGGCTGAATCCACCTGAGCCTTCATAGGACCCCAATTTCTTGTGTGCTCAAAGCTTCTATTGATCATTTAATTGTTCTGTGAATCCTAACATTATTAGGATATTTTCCATATAACTATTCCTATTTTCATTTTTTGTCCTAGCTAAATACATCTTGCTTACTTGTTGAGCTAATTTTACTCTTGGATAAATATTGGTCATGGCACTCAATCAAAATGGTTTAATGACTCAGTTACCTCCTAAATACAGAGCAATCATCTGCTGTTGATCCCATTATATCTTCTATCCAAGCCCTTCTAGTAGCAACAAGGGAATTTTAATCTTCTGATGATACTACTGTTGGTTTATACTATCTATGTTCCTTCAGTTTCCCATATTCTCCTATCTTTGTCTTGGACTGACCCAAACTTACCTTGTTTTATCTAGTGTTGGATACACAAACTAAATGGCTTTATAATTCTCAACAAAATCACAGAATCTTAAGAGTTGGAAAGAACTTAGCTCAAGCCATACGAGAAGAAGAATTTCTTCACCATTAACAAGTGAGATAAAATCAGTATCTTCCAAGGCAATCAATTCTACATTTTGTAGAAAGTATTTCCCTGCATTTTAGTCCCTGAATTTGACTTTTTTGTTATTTCCACTTAAGCCCTCTGGAGCTAGACAGAAGATATCTAATCCCTCTTCCATATAATAGTCCTTCAAAACACCTTCAAAACATCATGTCACACCCTCCAACTCTTCTCTCTTCCAAGCTAACCGAATTGAGTATTTCTGACAGATTTTTTATGCCATGAACTCAAGGCATTTAATCATCTTGTTTGCCCTCCTTTGAAAAGTCTAGTTTATCAAAGCACTTCTCAAATGCCAAATCTAAGTGAATATGCTACTCCAGATATGATCTGACCAGGGCAGATTAAAGCAGAATTGTAACTTCCCAAGTTCTGGACTAATGTACCTTTCACATCATAGATTAAGATGAATTCTTGGCTGTCATATCAGACCACAATGCTTACCCAAAGTGTGACTATAATACATAAAACCCCCTAAATCAGTTTTGTTCAAATTGCTGTCTAATCACCCCTATTCCAGATTGTACATGTTTGACTAATTGTTTAAATTTAAGTATAAGACTTGACATTTATTTCTCTTTATTTCTATTAAATTCAATTTTAATAAATTTGAGTATGTTGAGAAAATGTAAATCCTTATTATCTGGGTTATTTTATTGTCTCTAGCTTCATGATATCTACAATTTTAATTAGCATGTCATCTGTGCTTTTGGTTAAACAGCCCAGATCCAAGAATAGATCCCTGGAGGACTCCTTGGGAGATGTTCTTACAATTAAGCAAAACAATTAGAGGTTAGTTTTGGTGTCCATCCATGATAACCAATTTAATTGAATTATTATCTAGACTATATTCTATCTTTTAATGAAAGACAAGGATAAGACAACCAAATTCTTTGCTATTATCTAGGTAAATTAGATCAATGACATCCTCTTAATTTATAAATTTAGTCATCCTGCATAGTAAGAAAATGTTTGATTGAAAATAACCTGTTCTTGATGAAGCCATGCCGGTTCTTTGTAATCATGT
Organism: Sminthopsis crassicaudata; assembly: GCF_048593235.1. Taxonomy (NCBI): domain Eukaryota; kingdom Metazoa; phylum Chordata; class Mammalia; order Dasyuromorphia; family Dasyuridae; genus Sminthopsis; species Sminthopsis crassicaudata. The sequence continues at coordinate 519,887,310 of NC_133617.1, forward strand.
TGTTTCCCCCCCCCCCTACATTTTCATTAGCCATTTCGTTAATGGTATAATATATCTTTATTTTTTTCCCTCTGGGATTTAAAACAAAGCTGTTAGATATACAGTATGTATACAGTGTGTAGATTTAATTTTCTATATTAAAAAGATCAGGACATTGATTTTTCCTTTCCTATATAAGCTGAACTTCAATTATCCACAATCTTTTAAAACTTACTGATATTACCTCAGCAATTAGAGATGCTAGATTTGTCATGCACACATACCTGGAAATTTTCTGATTGAAGAAACCTTTCATAAAAGGCTAACTCTGAGTCTTCTGGGTGATCTAATGAGATGTTTATCTGGCAAAAGTAGCTTGAACTCATTAAGAAAAAATAGATAATTTCTTACTGATACTTTGTCCAGATTCACTCCTTCAAACATACAAATTAGCTCTGCTCACATAACTCATCTTTGACCTTTTGGCTTTAATCAATCAACTATAATAGATGGGACTCAACCAGAAAAACTATTACCTATGAAACTAAGGAGGTAAATTTTGGAATGAGTAGAGAAAGATCAGTTTTGGGGGAAGCTGGCAGAGATAGCTCATTTTTTTTTTCCTTTTCAGTTTCTTTGGTCTTTTATATCCTTTCTTAGAACGTGTGTATTCATGCAGGCATGAATGCATATATGTACACTGGTGAAGATCTCTTAAAACTTAGATATAGTACATATTGCAGGAAAGGTTTATCTACAATGTTTAGGTACAATATTATTGTGAATGAGACATGCTAAAAGCAGTTTAGTTATCCATAGCACAGCAAATATACAATATGATTTTAGGAACCCACACAGAATGACTTGGAGAAGACATTCAGTCAAAGGTTATTGGCCTGTGTGGTTTCATTTGGAAACTTCAAAAATCCAAAGCTTACTGGTTTATACAGTGGAGATCCTTAGATTCTCTCTCTCTCTCTCTCTCTCTCTCTCTCTCTCTCTCTCTCTCTCTCTCTCTCTCTCTCTCTTTCTCTCTCTCTCTCTCTCTCTCTCTCTCTCTCTCTCTCTCTCTCTCTCTCTCTCTCTCTCTCTCTCTCTCTCTCTCTCTCTCTCTCTCTCTCTCTCTCTCTCTCTCTCTCTCTCTCTCTCTCTCTCTCTCCTTTCTCTCTCTCTCTCTTTCTGTCTTTTTTCTGGTGTGGGTGATGGATTCCTTTGGTAATTTGGTGAATTCTATGGACTGATTGGAAAAAAAAATTCTTAAATGTAAAGGAATGCAAATGAAAATTGATGGAAATGAGTTATTTTAACATATTTACCTTTATGTCTTTGTATTTGGATATGTAGGTATGCATCTTTTATTTCTTTATGCATTATATTACATGCATATAATATTTCTATGCACACATACATGTATATACAGTACAAATATATGTATATATAAATATGTATTTATGTATGTGTTTTTAAAATTTTCTAGCATTTGTGAATAATAAATTTAAGACTTTTACCTTTTAAATGAAAGATGAGTTGCAGAGTCAGGAGACACTTAAGCCATTGAAAACAGAAGAATTTGAAAAAGCAACTTGAAAGAAGATCCTGGAAAGAATATGAAGAGAAATATTGAAGACAGACCAGCTCTGTTGCTGTTGCAGTCCTTTGACATAAGGCTTCAGTTAAGTCGATTCTGATTGGGAATAGAAAGTGAGTTCTGATTGGGAATAGATAGAATCAATTGCATTAAACAAGATATTCAAGACGAAAAAGATAATTTTCTTCTACTACTAACTAGAGTTAACTTTCTGGATGTGTGTAGAAAAATGGATCATCTTTCTTATTTCCAATGATCTACTAACACCTCTTCTAAACCTGACCTTTTTTGCCCTACATGAAGGAGGAGAGAATTCCTAAAATATGGACCAGTTAAATCTGAGAGAACCCAGCCTATGCTGGACAGCCATGATAAATTTAATGTGTTTTACATAATAATAAGTTTCTTTCTAATAATGATGACATATTATTTTACTGTGCATCATTTAACACAATTGGCTGTCCTCTAAGAACAAAATGAGCCTGAAACTGAGCAACTACTTGCTCAACAATTAAGTTAGTTTTAAACTTGTTCTGAGTTATTCTTCCCATTTGTACCTCCACATATCTATGAAGGTCATTGGCTTAGCCCAATGGGAAAAAAAAATTAGGAAAAAAAAAGAGGCAGTAGTTTTATGTAGTATAGTACTATGATATATTAAGTGAAAAGCACTGACCATGAATTACATACATACATATGCCATTACTTTCCCCTGTCTGCCACAAGGGAAATGCAAATTAATTAATTAATTCCATCCCAAAGCCCACTGACATCAAAATATTTCTTTATTGGTGACTTAAAAAAATCTCCTCTCTCCTATTTCAGCAAATCCACCTTTGCCCTCTTACTCAAGTCAAGATATTAATCTTCACCAATAAAGAAATATTTTGATGTCAGTGGGCTTTGGGATGGAATTACATTTCTTAAAAATTTAATTAATTAATTTGCATTTACTTGCTGAGTGAACTTGGACAAATCATCTAACCTTTCTGACCTAATATTACAGGGTCACATATATATATATATATATATATATATATATATATATATATATATATATATGTGTGTGTGGAAAGGATCTTAGAAAGTCATTCAATTCAAACTTCTCCTCCTTTATTTTGTAGATAAGAAAAGTGTGTTCTAGAAAGGCCTTACCTGGTCACATTGCCAAAAATATCTATGGCAGGACATAAAAGCAAATCCTCCTGATTCCAAGTTCAGCCCACTATGTTATACCAGCTCTAAAAACAGGGTTATAAAGCTGGAAGAATCTTCTGAGGACATCATTTCTAATTCATTCATTTTACAAATGAGGAAACTGAAGCGAAACAACCTAAGTAAAGGTTGGATCTGAAATGGAAGCAGGATTTCAACCCAGGTCCAAAGACAATGTTGCTTTCACTGTTCTAAGCCATTTTCTTTCTATTGTCTCACCAACTTCTAATCATTTCATGCAAGTTTGTTATGGGGATAAAATTAAAATATCTAATAAGAGTTATATTAATGTATATGTCACTAATATAGATATGCATGTAGAAGAAAATGACAACTAATTTTTCATTTTTGACAGGAAAACATATGAAAGACAAAGAAGTCAACCATATAAATAAATGTTCAATCAATCAATATTAATAAATCAAATCAATAAGCATTTATTAAGCACCAGACACTCTGCTCAATTAAATAGATACAAATATAAAACCAAGAAATTTCCTGCCCTCCAGAAGCTTACATTCTCTTGAATTATTCAGTGTTTATGGTTAATTTTAAAGAGAAAAATCTAAATTCCCACATTTCAGTTGAAAAGAATATTTCTAGTTGTGGGAGACATGCATGGTTAGACAATAATCCATATAATAAAGACTTTAAATAAGTCAAAAGTCAGTAGTTTAACAGAGAAGGAAAAGAGCTAATACAATTCCATGATTTGTTTATTTAATATCCAAAATATGATAAATGATAGTTTCTGGTTATTGTTGCTGGTGGTGGTGGTCTATCTTTTCAGTTGTGCTCAACTCTTCATGATCCCATTTAAGTTTTTATTAACAATGATACTGGAGTGGTTTGTCATTTCCCTCTCCAGCTCATTTTACAGATGAGAAAACTGAGGCAAAAAGAATTGTGACTTACTCAGGGTAACACAAGTCAAGTGTGAAACCAGATTTGACCCCATAAATATGTCTTCTTGACTCTAAATCCAGAGCTCCATCTACTGAAACAGGTAAGCTTCCTTAGTTCCTTGATAAAGTCCCCTAATTGAGTTGATAGCACTATTCTTGCAAAGGTAACACTTTAGGAAATATGTTAATAAAATTCAACACATTTATAAGAGAAGAGGTTGTCAGATGTTTTAAAAGATTTTAGCCTAGTTATGTAAAAAAGAGATTTGATTTGTTTTACTTGAATCTAAAAAGTGGAACTAGGACAAACAAGTAAAAAAAAAGTACAGAGAGGCAAATTTCCAGATAACTATAGAGGAAAAAATACTCAAAATGAGAACTGCTTAAAAGTTAATGGACTACTAGAAGAGGTGGTGAGTTTCTCATCATGGGAACACTTCAAGTAGAAATTGTCTGATCACATGCCAATAACATTATAAAGGGAATTTTTGCTAAGCACAGTGTTGGGTTACATCGGATTCTATAATAATATTTATCACATTTGAACAATGGAATATAATTTTTAAATGTAGAGACAGATTTCTATGTAGGCACATTTACTAAAGATTTATTTTAATGCAATTCTTATTTATTTTCTTCCTCAGAGTAATTTTAAACCTATTATTCTGATCATCTATGAATCATAGATAATGGAGACAATGTATTAAACAACCACCATCACTACCATCAACAATTAGAGTAATACCACCAACAATAATTATTATGCTAATAATATATAATTTTTATTTTACCCTCACAATGATTATTGTAGGTAGAAGCCATTAGTATCTTCATTTTACAAATGAAAAAGCTAAGGCATAGAGAGGTTACATGACGTACCAATGATCACATAACTAGTTCATAGGATTCCTTTCTAGCTCAACAGAAATATGGTTTAAAAGGCATTTTCTTTATGATCTTCTGATTCTATATTGAGATCTATTTTCACTTCTCATCTAATCTAAAAGGAGCATTTTTCATTTGGTTTTCCAAGATCTATCTTCAAGGAAGTTCACAATTTGATTTATGTTATAGAACCAAGCCAAGAATTTTGGCATCTGGAACAAATTCAGTTTGTGGGACAGATAGTTCAGACAATTCCTCTATTACTTGAGATAGGGACAATTGTCCACAATTTGAGTCAAGGACCATGAATAAGGAAAGGCAACCTGGGAGAACAGCAGGGCCTTCCTGGCATATGGTGTGAAAGAACTGCACAGTGGAGGAAAGTATACCTCCCAGCTCTTAGAACACCAAGGCAAAATTTCAGTTGACCTGCTAAAGTTTCAATTCTGCTTTTATTAAGGCTTATCTGTTCCATTCATGATAGTATTCAAAAGCATATAGAGTTTGATTCTTTTAAACTGGAACACTCAACTTCCTTTACTCAACTCAAACACCCCCATAGTTCCATTATGTCTGTAACCATCCAGATCTATTCTGTTGTATGGACTTGCTATTCAAGAGTGTCATCTGCCTTTTCTGAGTCAGTCATTCAAAGTAGAAATATTTGGAAGATAACCAATTCGCCATTGAACATATGCTTCTTGCATTGAGATTTATTGTTGCTGTTGTTTTGTTTTTGGTGGGTTTTTTTTCCCCTAGATTTTTTTTTCAAACAAGTATTTTTATTTATTTTATAGTTATCTGTCACTCCCCCTTCTCCTCTACCATCCACAATTAAGAAAATTAAATAATGGAGTAAAATTTTCTAAATTCCTCAATTGTATTCAGTTTTAAAGTATTTTCCTTTATATATTTTTGATCTTATAGGGCATCTAATATCTTCTGCTGATGTTGTAATGCTTTCATTTGGCTTGTTGCATAAAGAACTGGCAGTATATGCAGTTTCATTCTAGTTTGTAGTCGCTTCTGGGTATGTAATTGATGAATGGAGCCTTTCCAGTGCTGTTCCCTAAAATGGAAATCCTATCTTCATTGACAATCTTGAGATAACCAATAGCTCTGGCTCTTTTGGCCATCAGAATGATTTTTCCTAAGCTTCCAGCTTTTGGCTTGGCTAGAATAGCAAATGGAAAAAGTGTGGCCACTACTAATTCACATCACTCTTGAAGCCACGAGGTTAAACTTTAGCACTTTAATGGAAGTAGACCATTTCAAAGTACAACATCAAATTAGCAGATTATCTTCTGATATTTCTCTCTTTATATGAGGAGAAGCCATCTCTTCCCTGAAACCTGGCTGTTATTAGTTCTTTTGACAAAGAACAGCTAAGTAGTGCCCAAAGTCATTTTCTATCTTTTTAACCTTTTCTTTCTGATCACCAAAAGTGTCACAAGACTAAGTCTATTGAAGTTGAAAAGGCCTTCTAACTCCCACTTAATGCTTTCTTGCTAAATCACTCTTACATCATTTCAGGGGCTTTATTTTCAATAAACCACTAAAGACTCTCTTGATCAAATGTTTACACTAATTATCAGAGCTGAAGTCTAGCTTTCCTATTCAATTCTAAATCACCCAAGGTAAGGTGTTGACTATATAAAGAAGATCAGCATTTTCTTCCTGGAAAAAAGTTTCAAAAATTGTGTTTCTGTTTTTGGATGTGTTTTTTTGAGGGAAGTGGGAATATCTTAAATTATAATGTCACTCTCATTTCTCTGCCTGAATCATCTTTTACCTCTGCCTTGCACCAATTTTACAAAGATTATTTTTTAAAAATTATTTATTTGCAATTTCAATCATGCCATTCTGCTCTCTAGGAATCTAAGTAAGTTCATTAATGAAGAGTGGGAGATAACAGAGATAATTCATGTAAACATTTCATTTTATTGCTAAGAAAAGAAACTCAGAGAAATGAAACAAGTTTTCAGTCATATAAGTCCTAAGTAGAACTGGCCTGTGAACCTGTGTCATCTGTCTCTAAATTCCATTATAAATGTCATCTCTTAAATCCCTTGTGACATAAATGTTAAACTTCTACTTCATTGATTTAATGCATCCCTTTGTGAATTGTCCACTTTAACCAGGTTCAACTCCTTCTCTCACCTCTGAGAAATTGTATAAGCACTGATTTGAAGAGTATCAAAAGAGTATTGTCTCTAATCTCTTTCCTACATAACTTCAAGAAATTTCAAACATTAATTCAATAAACACTTGGAGGATGGTAGGTATAGACAAGGCATTAAGATTGATGCTGAGAGAAAAAAAAAAAAAACACTTTGAGGTTTTTGTTTGTTTGTTTTAAGTGCCTCTCTGTGGGTATGATTTGTTTTGCTTCCATAGAAAAATGATGACCTGAAAACAACAGTAGAATTCATTTAAAAATCAAATTATGAGTGTGATTAAAAAAAAAAAAAAATCCCCATTTGCTAACATAAGTTCCTTTAGCTTGGGTATCTCATTACTGTCTTGTCCTAAGAGAGTACTAGTTTCAATATGACATGTGCACAATTAATAGTTATTTAATGAAGGGAATGTTCAAAGTAATAAAGGAAAAATAGATATTAATAAATGAGTGAAATGTAGAAACAGAAAAAATTAATGTAGGAAATATAAATAATACATGTATTAAATAAATAACTTTTAAAAATAATTGCTTTATTTTCAAATAAAATAAGGCTTCTTTTTCTTTTTTATGTGTCATGTGTATGTTTATCTCTCTAATGAAGCCTATAGATGTCTAAGAACAATGTTTTTAAAAGAATAAAATAAAATACAATGGAAACCACTTCCTGTGAATTTCAGTATTATATTAAAACGAAACAAAACACAATAATAGCAACAACAAAGCAAACCAAAAAGTTCACAAACACTTTTAACAATACTTGAAATGAAAATTCTCAGCTGGTTAGACAGATGGACAAGTAGGTAGCTAGATAGACAGACAAACAGATAGATAAATGACCTGTTACCTAAAATATGAAAACATTGAAGTTTCAAATATACGTGTATACTCTCTCTCTCTCTCTCTCTCTCTCTCTCTCTCTCTCTCTCTCTCTCTGTATATATATATATATATATATATATATATATATATACACACACATAAATAGGTTCTGTGATTTTCTGAGATTTTGAGATAGGAGGTAAATAAAATCAAAGAGCAACATACTTTCTCAGTGACATTGCTAAAAAAAAAAAAAAATTGTGTTAGTTTTCTCTCCTTTGATCCCAAAGGTTCAAACAAAATGAAACAATACAAAACAAAACAAACAAACAAAAAATGGAAAATGTATTATGTTCCTTTAAAAAAAAAAATAGAGTAGGTCATTTTCCCCTCAGAAGAATCTTATTTGATATCCTTAATATCACTGCTTTTAGATTAAATAAAAATTTATTTTAATGTTATTCTTATAATTCAATAAATGGCGTTGGATAGAAATCAGAGGACATAGCATTTAATTCTGGCTTCATTCACAACATACTATTTATAATTCATTTAACTACTTATTTTTCTCAGTGTAAAATTGTATAATTGGAAAAGATGATAAAGTCTATTTTAGTTCTAACTCAATGGTAATATAATATATTTAATAAAAATATTTTTTAGATCAAGAACTATGCTGAGTTCTAAGGATATTCAAAGTAAGTCTGAGACAAATATTGTGTTTTCCCAACACTTTGGGGAGAAAAAAAAAATCAACACATGATACAATTAGTAACCAAGATTGAAGAAGTATAGGTATAATAAGTATATAATAAGAAGTATAATAAATATAATAATATAATAAGTATATAAGTATATAATAGAGGGTTAGACTAGGAAGTAGGATGACCTAGTATAAAATACTACTTTTTGTTGCTAACAAGGTAAGTGTCCATGTGGATTATATAAAAACATTGAACTTTGGGTTTCTAAACTTTAAAATACTTAATAATGATAGCAAGAGTTACTATGTCACTTTAAGGTTTGCAAAGCATTTTACATGTTATCTTATTTGATCCTTAGAGCAATCCTGTGAGGAAGGTACAAGTGTTATTTTACAAATGAAAAATATCAAAGTGAGAAAGTTTAAGTGATTTGCGTAGTATCATATAACTAGAAAGTAAATGTTGATTCTTTCTACTTGTAGGTACAATACTTTCTCCACTATACCACCTAGAAGACTCCATAATAGTGATAACACCTGAAAAAATAGCTTCACAGAGCTAATCACTATTGTGAAGTATGATAATATAGTCTAGTGGAAAGTGTGTTGAACTGAGAAATATGGAGATGCATACACATGCACGTGCACACACACACACACACACACACACACACCCCACACACACACACACCCCACACACACACTATCCCAAATTTCTTAGGGCATTTTAAACTATTTAAGCTTAAGCCTTCCTCATCCTCTATCAGCTCCCCATCCCATGCAATATTTTTATAATAGGTTGGGAAAGAGATGGCAAAGTTGAAAACTCAGTTAGAAAGAAATGAGCGTATCAGATTCATCCCATATATTACATTTTCCTAAAATAAAAATCTCATCATTTCCTTTATTCTACATATTCACTGGCATTTTACATTGATAAAGTAAGGGGGGAAAAAAACACAACTCAGCCTGAAATTTAAAGCCAATTACAGCTTTTTCTTTAAAAAAAAAAAAAATCAATTTACTACTTATTTATTTTTAAATGTTTGTTTTTAAATTTGAATTTCAAATTTGACCCCTTCTTCCTACCTACTCCCTTAGTTACTGAGAAGGCAAGCAATATGACACCAATTATACATATGAAATCATCCAAAATATTTCGATATTAGCCATATTTAAAAATAAAACAAGAAAAAATAAATAAAATATGAACATTATACTTCAGTTTGCACTCAGGATTAACTGATTCTCATTTTAGCACTGGATAGACATTTTTCATCCTGAGTTCTTTGGAATTCTCTTGGATCACTGTATCCATCAGAAAAACCAAGCCTTTCAGTGTGGATCATCATTGCAATATTGCTGTAATAGGGTATAACGATCTCACTTTGTATTGCTCATCCTGGTTTTGCTATGTTTTTTTTTTTTTTTTTCTGAAACTATCCCCTGATCATTTCTTTCTTTCTTTTTTTTTTTAATAATAGCTTTTTTATTTTCAAAATTTATGCAAAGATAGTTTTCTACATTAATCCTTTCAAAATCTTGTGTTCAAGTTTTTCTCCTTCCCTTCCTCTACCCCCTACCCCAGATAGCAAATAATTCAATATATATTAAATATGTGCAATTTTTCAATACATATTTTCACAATTATTATGCTGCATAAAATTTTGATAAAAAAATTTATAAAGAAAACAAAAAAACAAGAAAATAACAACAACTATGTCACTTTAAGGTTATGATCCATATTCATTCCCCCAGTCTTCTTTCTGGATGCAGATAGCTCACTCTGTCACAAATATATTGGAACTGGTGTAAATCACCTCATTGTTGAAAAGAGCCGAATCATCACATAATCTTGTTGCTGTGTATAATGTTTTTTTTTGTTCTACTCACTTCACTCAGCATCAATTCATGTAAGTCTCTCCAGGTCCCTCTGAAATAATCTTGCTGATCATTTCTTATACAACAATAACATTCCATAATATTTATATACTATAACTTATTCAGCCATCCTCCAACTAATGGACATCCACTCAGTTTCCATTTCTTTGCCACTACAAGGCTGCTACAAACATTTTTAGGTCCTTTTCCTTTTTTAATGATCTTTTTGGATACATTCCTATTAGAGATATGTCTGGGTTCAAAGGATATACACTGATAGCCTTTTGAGCACAATTCCAAATTCCTCTCTAGAATGGTTAGATCACTTCATAACTCCAGCAACAATGTATTAATGCCCCAGTTTTCCCACAACCCCTCTAACATTTATCATTATCTTTTCCTGTAATCTTGGCCAATCTGAGAAGTGTGTAGTGGTATCTTAGAGTTGTCTTAATTTATATTACTTTGATCAATAGTGACAGAGAATTTTTTTTCATATGATTAGAAATAGTTTTAATTTATTCATCTGAAATTGTTTGTTCATATCATTTGACCATTTCCCCTGATCATTCTTTAAAACAAAATAGTATACCATCACAATCATATGGTTCAGTGTGAAGTCCTTCAATGTCTCATTATTTGCTAACAACAATAGCAAAAGACTTCCACAATTATTTTTGTACATGTAGGTCTTTTTTTTTATCCCTTTGGGGTACAGAACTAGTATTACTATTATTGGTTCAAATGGTATGTACAGTTTTTAGCCCTATGGATATAGTTACAAAATATTCTTTGGAATGGTTGAACCATTCCATCTACTAGCAGTTCATTAGTGTACCTATTTTTCCCTTCATTCCCTCCAGTCATTTTTGATAGGTGTGAAGTGGTACCCCACAGATGCTTTGATCTGCAATTCCCAAGTCAATGGTGATTTAGAATATTTTTTCATATGACCACTATTGATTTTGATTTTTCCTTCTGAAAACTTTCTGTTTATATCCTTTGACCATTTATTGATTGTAAAATGGCTCTTTAAAAAAAAAATTTAACTTGATTTTATACTTAATATATATTTGAAAAAAGGCATTTGTCAGAGATGCTGTATTTTTTAAAGAATAATATTTTATTATCTATGGTATCTTTTAGCATAATAAAATTTCCCTGATTATCTCTTTTAATAAGGTTTATTTTTGCTTCGTCTTTGTCAGATCATAATTGCTACCCCTGCAGTTTTTACTTCAGCTAAAGCATATTAAATTCTGCATCAGACTTTTAACTCTTTTTGTGTATTTTTAATTCAACTGTGTCTCTTGTAAATAAGATATTGTTTGATTATGATTTCTAATCCATTCTGTTATCTGGTTCTTTTTATTAGGGACCCATCCCATTTTCTTCAGATTTTTCTGTTCTCTCTTTTTATTCTATGCCTATTTTGCTTCTAATTACTGAATGTATCATATCTTTTTTTTTTTTTTTCACACATAGCTCTTTACCTTTCTTTTTAATTTTCTTCCTGTCCTTTTTCCCTATTGAACAAGTTGCATTTTTATACATAATTCTGTGTGTGTGTGTGTGTGTGTGTGTGTGTGTGTGTTAGGTGTTCCAGGAGATAGAGTACCCTGCTTGGAGTCAGGTTTGGAGAATCATTTTCCTGAATTCAAATCTGCCTTCACACACTTAATGGCTCTGGACATATCAATGATCCCTGTTTAACTGAGTTGCCACATTTGTATTATGCACTCCAGCAATCTTGCCAAGAAAAATCTAACTTAGGGTCATGAAAAGGCTGATATGGCTGATACAACTGGAAATAAACAGAAACGCATATGCACACATACATGCATGTATATATGCACTACACATATATTTACATACATTTTTCCCCATTTTGAACCAGTTCTAATGAAAGTAGATTCAAATATTGCCTACATCCTTACATTTACCCCTTCATTTTAAATACCTTTCTTTGCAAGACTCTTTTATGTGACAAAATTTGCCTCTTTCTACTTTTCCTTTCCCTCTTCTCCCAGTGTCCTCCTCACTCTCACCCCTCAATATATTAACAATCATTCCTCTTAATTTACATATACATACACACACATACACTCATATACACACTCCTTTTAACTTCCCTAAAACTTCATACATATATATATATATATATATATATATACATATATATATATATATATATATATATATATATATATATATATTTTACCTTTTCCTACATCATTTTGCTTTTTCATATTACATAATACTCAGGTCTATGACAATCTTTCTTTCAAACTACCCAATTACTAATGACACTGATTTATATTTATAAAGACAAACAGTTTGTTTGTCTTTATTGAGTTACTTGTAATTAGTCTTTGATTTTTAACTTATTGAATCTTTTCTTTTTATTTATTATCTTTTATTTATTATTCTTGGATCTTGTATGTCAAATTTTCTATTAAGTTCATATCTTTATGCAGTAAAAGCCTGAAAGAATGGTGATTCAGGAGTTCTTTTCAATGGATTTTTGTGCCTCTTTTGCCATTTGGTCAATACTATTTTTTTAATTAAAAAAAAAAAACTTATTTAGTATTTTTATGCTCCCTTTATGAAACTATTGATTTTCCTTTTGCAAAATTTTTTCCCACCAATCTCATTCTTCTTCCCAAATTTTCTCTCTGCTACACTTTATCTGTCTCTTGAAATCTTCTAGGAACTCTTGATATATTTGTGGTCATTTAACATTTTTCTTTGAGGCCATTTTGCAGCTATTTTCAAATTTTTGTCTTCTGAATTTGTATAGTGGTTTTTCTTGACACTATAATCACTTTTTTGTTCAGTTTTTTATTGCTGTTTGCTCATTTTTTTTCAGTTTTTTCTTTAACATTAAATATTTTGTTAAACTTGGGCTCTGGTCAATTTCCCTGTACTCACTTTTTGATTAGCTGTCAAACTTCCTTACTCTCTCTGGGTTGAGAGTCCCTGAAGCCTGTGCAGCTGCCAAAGCAAACCACTGCTATATCTGGGGCCTTAGGATAAGCCTCCATTTGGGTACCACAGACTTCTCTTGATGACCTCTTGGGCTAGAAAAATGTCTCTTTCCAACAATTTGTTTTCTCTGTTGATCCAAAATATGATTTGAGGGATTATTTTCAAGTTGTTTGGAGGAAAATTTTGGCAGAGTTTAGTTGGGAGGCTGCCACTAATTGACCATTTTGGCTCTGCCTACATTCTATTCTTAAACTGATTTTTCTCACCCCTTGCCCCAAACCCCTCCCCCCACACACATGTGCACACTGAATTTTCTTTACTATATGAAAGAAAAGAGATGGCACAGTCTGAAATTTCGTTTGAAGGTAATGAGTCCAATAGATTCAGCAGGTATAAAGGGACCTGGCTTAACACATCTGATACCTGAACAAAGTTTTCCATTTACTTAAGTATTTAGTAAATATGGATGAATGAACCAATGCCATAAATCAGAGTAATTATGAAGAGAAATATAGATTGCGTTTAAAAAGATGAATTTGCAAGCAAGTTAAGAAGAAAGCATGTGAAGACTTTCTTGACAAAATGGATATATGAGAACATTTCTCCCCTCTCCACTCCCACCCCCAAAAGGCCATGAAGCCACTTAAGAGCTTGGTCACATGTCAAAGACACCAAAGTCTTCTCTATCCTGGGTCATCACCAGTCATATTGACTTTTGTTCTGACACTGGATTTCAATGAATCTGGAAGAAAGAGTGAGGTTGCTGACTGTGCAACGTGACCTCATTTAATTCCAATTCATATATAAGTCAAGACATTACACTATGAGGTCATTGATTGTTTTTGATAATGAAGGTTGAACAACAATAACAACAAACAAAAATGTTAATAACAATATGAATAGAATCTACAACATTCTTGTTTTTGCTGTTTTTTTTTTAATGTAATTTATTATAAATTTTTGTCTGCCTAATGTAGGTCCTTGATTTCTTTTTTCCTGTTCTTCTTGATAGGGATTCTGATTTTTGATATTTTGAGTTATCGAATTTTAGGTTCTGTATATATACCTAAATGTATATCTGAACCACTCTCCTACTCCCAAGTTGATTTCTTTAAACCTGACCTTTACTAATATCTATAATCCTTACTGCTCCTTTGTGACTTAGTTATGTCTACAATGTAGTAATTTTCTTATCTGCTTTATCTATAAAATCAAATATAATCAATTATCTATTGCTAAATTTTTTATCTTTAATGCCTCTTGGCTAAACTAACTAAAACCCAAAAGTTTTTAAAAAATAAATGTAACATAAGAATTTTGGAATTCAGCAATAAACAAGCAACTTGAAAACTATTAGGCATTTACTATTATATTTTACTAAGTTCTAGTGATAGTTAATAAATATTTATTAAGCACCTACCACATGCTTCCCCCACCTGCTCACCCAGAATTGCTGTTTTATTTTAAGTTTATTAATTGATGCTAATTTAAGAATCTCTGTCTATCAACAATGAAAGGCTACTTCCCAGTTTATTGCACATAGAAAATGAAAGGTTATGTTCTTCATCATACAGATGTATCTTGAATAATGCTGTAATGCTGAGTATAAGGAGGATAAATCTTGCACATGAAACACCCAAATTTATTCCTAAACTTAGAAAAAAAATAAATTATCACAGTGCTCTGGCTTTGATATTAATATATTTTAGTTTACTGAAGAAACTACAAATTCCTTTAAAATCCAATTCATTCTGGAATACATGTGACCTCAAATATTGAGGAGCACATATTCTGTTAGATTCTACCAAAATGAAAAGGCTTCAAGTATGGGCCTAATTATGATTATTGCAATAAGATATTTGAAGAACTGTCAACCTAAAGTTCTTGGAAACTTTAGCTTCCAAGCTAAAAGGAATGTTTAATCAGCAACAGAATAATGATTATGTAATTAATATTTGGAGCCTTAGGAGCATCTACTAAATCATACAGGAAGATTTTGTAATCAGTTTTGGTAGAAGCAACTTAATAAAATTATGATTTTAAATAAGTAACAAGAGACAGGAAAATAATTGAATGAACAGGAACAAAGAAGGAGAAGAATTCCATAAAGATTTTAATGAAATTATAGAAATACTCATTTTTTCACCAATATAAAGAAAACCACGGTGGCTTTAAGGTCATTTAAAAAAAATGATATCTAAGTATATCCTTTCTTATTCACCAAAATATCCATGGAATAATTACTAAGAATTTAAAGACCATTCTAATGACCAAAATGTTGTGATTTTTATTAACAATTTCAGAGAAAATAAACACAATTTTCCTCTCATACTGGATAAATAATACCTTTTAAAATTGTAAATTCTGGAAGAAAGACAAATGAAGAAAACACCTCACCAAAAAAAAAAAAAAAATGATATTGCTTGGAAAGAATCAGATACAGTTAGGGAAACAGAAAATGGTATTTGCAGAAGTTCATACACTTGAAGAGACTCTTATTCTCTGATGATAATGGCATATTATTTCTCTACCTGCTGGGAAAAAAGCACTGAAACTGAGGAGCAAATATATTTGCAATTTATATCAGCATTGTGCTATAGCAATATATGAGATGTGGCACTATCATCTTTCTTAGAGATAACCTATATAGGAAAACTACCATTACTGATAAGAATTAACTGTAGTTAGCCTTAGAAATGATAACTTAAGAGGTTGTGTAGTATCCAATGCTTTGTGAGAGGAAAAGATAGGAGAATTTAATAGAAAGATGCATTCATGCAATAAATGAAGATGTTAGGGAAACCTTGCAACAGATGAAGTTATTATTCACCTGAGTGGTTTCTTCCACTCAGATCAATGGATATAGCTTCAGACTACTGAACAGCTATTTTAAGTATTATAGATAAAAATTTCAAGATTTCACAAATGTCTCTTGCCATTAAACCAACTTGTCATAGTTGTTCAAGAACTTTGTGATGGAAAAAGTTAAAATAAAGAATTGTACTATAATGGTTAATAGATTTGACACATTTTAACGAAAATTTCTAATCACTGCATGACTTGGAAGCAAATACTAAGAAATGCTTAAAACCTATCCATCAGTCACTCGGTCACTTTTTCAAAGGAAAACTTTGCTATCTGATGAGATTCACCACCACCACCAAACAGATAGTGGAAATTCAATTGAACCATATTATGTAATTAATCTTGTCATCTCTCTGTAGGGCAAACCTGACTTTTGAACTTATCTAAGTGGTTCTTATCATCCTATACATACCAGCTCTATTTTCCTTATTTCTAAAATTAGATTCCTTCTAAAATATACTAATAAAACCAATTGCAACATGATGATGGTAATAAAAAGAAGAACATTTAATGTAAGTAATATGTTTGAATGATTTTTCCTTTACTAAACTGACTTCTTTAACTTACATGATGGAAAGGAATTATTGAAAATAACTGAACTATGTTGCATGTGTCCATATTACCTGGAGCCAATGAATGTTAATCCTCATTCTTGGATGTAGTCTGTTATCTTACTGTTTCTACCCTAGCTATCCTTTGACTTATTTTGTTTGGAGACTTCCAAAATAATGAAATGAGTTACCAGATCAATCAGTCAAATACATTTATTGAATACAACAGATAACAGAACTGTGTTATCTTTTTATAAAACAAATCAAGAGGCAGAGCCAAGAGGGAAGATTAGAGATAGTCGACCCAAACAATTCTAACATTATTCTCTAAACAACTTTAAAATAATGCCTCAAATCAAATTCTGAAGTAACAAAACCAACAAAAGATGAGAGAGAGATGTTTTTTCCCAGTCCAAAACAGCTAAGGACATCAGCAGGAGTGGCCTGTGATAGTGGATATGATTGGAGGGAATAAACCTGAGGGTAGTAGCTACAACATGAGCTTATAGATGACCATGCCTGTTCCTAGTTGCTTCCAGATCTCTGAACCCAGGGATAGAAAGAGTATTATACAATTAGTCAGAAAGGATTGTTGAGGACCATGAGCTGCTACTAAGTACTGTTTGCCAACTCTGTTGCTTATACTTAGCTTTGTGTTGTAGTGCAAGATGGAAGGAAAGAGGCACTTGGGATTGCAAGATAGTGAGAGCCCTGCTCTCAGTTTCACTGCTGTTAGGAGTCCAACCACTTGTGACTTCAAGGGAAGAGGAACCTTTCTGCTCTGGAAACAGAAGCATTATACTGAAAAGTTTTAACTTGGGTTTGTACCTCCCCATCCCACCACATAGTCCAATTTTAATATAAAGTCCTAATGGAAGAAATATAGTAGATTAATAAGCAAACTGCCCCCCCCCAAACAAGAATTTTATGATAAAGGATACAACAATGACGGAATACCAAAATACAAACTCAGAAGAAGAAAATAACTTGAAAAAAACTAAAAGCAAAGTTTCAAAGGGAATAAGAAAAACAAAAACAAAAACAAAAATCAAATTAAGTACACGTCTATAGAGAATTTTTGGGAAAAAAAAATTAAAAAGATATAATAATGGTTAAGGAAAAGGTGGGAAAACAAATGAGACTCATGACAGAAAATTATAAAAAGAGAATTCACAGGCTTAGTAAAAGGGGCACAAAAATATTGAAAAATAATACATTATTGAACAAGTGGGAAAATAAAAAGTTTGCAGAAGAAAATCTTTAAAAAATTAAAATTGGACAAGTAGAACAAATTAAGTATCAATATGTAATAAAAACAAAGTTAAAAAATTGACATGAAAAATTGATGAGAGATAATTTAAGAATTGTTGATTACTTTAAAAAAAGCCAACATCATATTTTAAGAAATCATAAATAGAAACTGCAGTAATATCTTCAAAAAAAAAGGAAATAATATGGAGATTGAAAGAATCCATCAATAACTTCATGAAAAAGATTCAAAATAATAATTCTTAAGTAAATTATAACCAAATTTCAGAACTCCCAGTTAAAGGATAAAATATTGCAAGAAGCCTGAAATAAACAATTTAAATATTGTAGAGCCACAGTCAGAATTACAAAAGATTTAGCCATTATAATATTAAAGAAGTGGAGGGTTTAGAAGCAAAGAAGCTAGAATCAAAACCAAAATAACATTTAAAAATTGATTATAATATTTCTAAGGAATAAATGATATTTAATAACATGGAGTACTTTCAAAAATGTATGATGAAAATACCAGAGCTGAATAGAAAATGTGGTATTCAAACATCAGAAAGAAGAGAAGAATAAAATATAGACATGAAAGAGTAGTCATAAAAGAGTTAATAAAATTTAATTGTTTAAATTTCTATATGAAAAATAAAACATGTAACTCCCAAGAAATTTATTCTTATTAAGGCACATAGAAGGAATCTACATAGACAGAGCATTGGTTGAGTGGGTTGATTCTGTACGAATGATCTAAAAAAAAAAAAAAAGAAGAGGTAAGAAAGAATATCTTGAGAGAAAGGGGAAGGGAGAAGAAGACAAGGGAAAATTTACCTCATATAAAAGGTTTTCAGGGAAGAGTTTTGACAGTTGGAGAAGTGAACACTAAGACAATCGTAAAGCAATGTTTGACCTTCAAACTCAGTGGAATTGGTTTAAAGAAGGAAGAATATATACACAATTAATTGGGTAAAAAATTATATCTTAATCAGTAGGAAAATACAGAGAAAGTAGATAAGAGAAAAGGGGTGTGTGTGTGATAAACAGAAGACTTGGAATGCAATCATCAGAAATAATATAGAATTTTGAGAAGGAACAGATGGGAAAAAAGGGAATGATTAATAGAAATAAATAGGTTGTGGAAAAATACATAATAATCTACTGTGAATAAATGCGGATGGATTAAAACCCATAAAATAAAAGTGGATAAAAGATTGTTTGGAAAACAGAAGCCAAGATCATATTGTTTATAAGAGACACACTTGAAATAGAAAGACAAACATAAAGACAAAAAATAAGGGGTTTTTATATAATCTATTATGCTTTAATTGAAGTAAAAAAAGACAGTAACCATGATCTTATAAAAAAAAAAAAGTGACCCAATTAAAAGAGAGAATCAGGGTAATTACCTTTTGCTAAAAGGTGCATGTGGTAATGTGTAATTACACTGTGGTAATATATTTTTTTAATTGCAAAATGTTTCTCAGATGAAGGTTTCATATAGAATTGAGTCAAATGTATAAAAATAAGAACCATTCCCCATATGGTCAAAGGGTATGAATAAGGAGGCTACCAAAGAAGATATCAAAGCCATACATAATCATTAGAAAAAAATTAGAGAAATGAAAATTACAATTAAGTGAAAGTAATGCCTTATACCTATCACACTAACAATGCAGAAAAAGGAAATCATTAGTGCTAAATAAAATGTGGAAAAATTGAGAAACTAATTCATTGTTTGTAGAGTTGTAAACTGGTCTTTACAGTAGGTTTATATCCCAAAGATATCAAAGGAAAAAGGGGAAAAAGACCTAAAAGGCAAAAGCATTTAAAGCACTTCTTTTTCTAGTGACAAAGAATTGGAAATTAAAGGAATGCTCATCATTTTGGTAATAGCTGAACAAGTTGTGCTTTAGGATTTTGATGCAATAGTATTATGTAAAGAGTCCAGACTAGTTCTCTGGAAGACCTTGGGATTAGCCTGAGTCCTTGGTCTTAGTGGAGGAGTGAAGGGGGCAGGAGAACTGCCATGCGGCTGGTCAAAGATAGAATCTGGAATTTGGTGTCTTTTCTTGTGTCTGTGGCTGAGAGTTGTGACTGAAAAAGCATTGTGATTCTGACACTCCCTTTAAATACTCCAGTATGATTACATCACTACCTCATACTGAGTATGCACAACCATACTGAGCATGCACAACTATAGAACATTACATCATCATTACATCACCATATACCCTTAATTATATGTGCTTAACTAGAGTGATTACATCATTTGCTAGAGAATCATACTGTCTTACTTATACCTTTTCAGAGTTCCAGTCTTCTACATCTCCAGCTTTCTTTTGTTATAGAACACATGTGGTCACACCATCCCTGACTTCTCAGGAAAGAAGATGAGAACACAAAAGGAAAATGGGGAGTCAAACCAGATATTGTTAGTGGGTTTCCTCTGGGCCGAAATTGAAACAGGGAGGTATTACACAAGCACATAGTAATATAACTCAGTCTAGTAATGATGGTTCTTCCCACAACTGGTGCAGGCTTAGTGTGGTGTAACAAACATGAATCATACATTCAAGTAGTGATGTAACAAACAGTATGAATCATCATGAGAGGAATCATATAGGCAATTAATGATATAACAAACAATATGAATATACATGTCCATAAGTCCCAGAAGAGGGATATATAAATAACAAACACACATACAACTCTTTCAGCAGCCAAGAGATAGTCCAAAACCAATCTATTGTCCATTACCTCTCATGTTAGGGAATCCAACGATTCCTGCAAGTTTTGAAGTCCTGCAATAGTCTTATCATGTCTCAGAGAATCCAATGATTCCTGAAGGTTTTCAAGTCCTGCAAAAATCTTATAATGTCTCAGGGAATCCAATGATTCCTGTGGGTTTTGAAGTCCTGCATCAGTCTCATTAACAATTTTTTATGTTCACGAGGCAATTGCCATAACTTCCATGCTCTTTCAGAGGTGGGTACAGTCAGAGATGTTTCTTGAGTCCTCTCCTTTCCTTCGAGGGTTTTCACTTTTTCTGTCTCTCTCCAATGAACAAAGTGAATATGACTCATTGGCACCCATCTAATTCTTTCTCCATCTGTAGAGATACAAGCAAATCCTCTCCCCCAAGCAATTAACCTATCTGGTCCTTTCCATTCACCACTTTCTGAATCTCTCTACATCACCATGGTTATCTAAAGATAATTGAGCTGCTCACATTAGACACTGCCCTTCTGGTGGGTTATAAAATTTGTGCTGGAGCCAGTGCATTTTTATTGAATTTTTTTAAAAAATTAAGTGTAAAGAACTAAATTTAAAAGTTCTCTAGGATAACCTTTGGCTCTCACTTTCTTTTGTTTTTGAAGGAGTGTCTTGATGTCTGTTTTTTCTCTCTACTATTGCCTGTCCTTGAGGATTAAAGGATATGCCAGTAGTATGCACTGTATACAAAAGTGTGCAAAATGTTTAGAAGTATATAGGTCAATCATCTGTTTTTATTGCTTGTGGCACACCCATAATTGCAAAAGCTTATATAAGGAATTCAGTGACCACTTGGGCTTTCTCTTTTGCTGCAAGTAATGTAAAAGTAAATCCTGAAAAAGTGTCCATTACAACATGGATAAAAGATACACAACCCCAAGTTTTATAATGGATCACATCAATTTGCCAAATTGGGTCTCAAACCATGAGGGTTCTTCCCTGGAGGGACCAAAGGAGCATGGAAAGGAAGGCAAGCTGTACAGCCTTTTACTATGCTCCTAGCTTTCCCTTTGGTTATCCCAAATTGCAAATGTAAAGTTCAAGCAGCCTGATGACATCTAGAATGAGATTCTTGGTTTGCCTGAAATAAAGGAGTATTGGTTAATATAGTTAGAAGGCTATGTCTCTTTGAATTTCCATAAAAATAGGACCTGGAAGTCTACTATGAGAGTGGACATGCAAGATATAAATCTTGCCTGTATGCTTTCTCACCTGCTCTTGAAATTCCTTAAAGAGCTGATATATTAGAAGCAACAAATTTCATTTGGGCTGTGGCAGTTCTTTGTACCACACCTACTGAATAGGCTGAGTCAGATATTATATTTACATCTCCTGGATAATAAGTAAGAGCTAGCATGATTGCGTACAATTCATTTTGCTGAGTGGACTGAAAAAGAATTCTAATTACTCTCTTTATAGTTAAATCATGAGAATATACAGCACAAATGTTACATTTGGATGCATCTCTAAAGATAGTTGGTCCTTTAAGAGAAACTTAAAAAACTTTTCTTTAAGAATCCATTGCCAATTATGTAATAGCTGGGTTATTTTTAATGGAGACTCATGAGTAAAATTTAGAGCTGTAGCTAACAAATTTTGCCCCTCTGGGATAGTTTCACACCATACGTTAATTTGTGCATTGGTATAAAAGGTGTATATCTCTTCAGATCTTATCCCAGATAATTGTACTGCTCACTTAATGGCCTTTAATAAAATTCTAGCCATAAGCACTGGGTAAGGAGTAAGGCTTTGTTCTGGTTGTGCTGAAAGGTTCCCCCACTCTATCACATTGTCTCTTTGATAAAGGGCTGCTGTGGATGTCTCTTTTGTAGCAAAAACGGATATTTCCAATGGTTTTTGAGTGACTCTTTCAACTACATTGGATAAAGCAAGTACAACCAACGTCTCTCAAAGCCTCTTGAGAGTGGTGAATTTAAAGCAGTGTCTCCCCTTAAAATGTCATAATGGTTGTAATTGATAGGTAGTTAAACCTAACACTGCATGCATCCATTGGATACCTCCTATCAATTTCTGAAAGTCATTTAAAATGTTCAACTTCTATGTCCTTAAAGAAAACTTTTCTACTGTAAGGACCTCAAAATGTACTTCATATCCTAAATATTGCAAAGGAATGTGCCTTTGAATTTTTTCTGGAGCTATATGCAATTTGTAGTTCCTTAGTGTTTCTAAGGTCTTCTGTAGACATGTTTCTAACATTGCTCCTCAGGTGCAGGTGCAAATCTTAATATTACAATTCATGTAACGGAACAACATAAATTTTGGAAAAGCTTTTTTTTTTTTATTCATTTTTCCAAATTATACCCTCCCTCCCTCCACTCCCTGCCCCTGATGGCAGGTAATCCCATACATTTTACATGTGTTATAATATAACCTAGATACAATATATGTGTTTAAATACCATTTTCTTGTTGCACATTAATTATTAGCTTCCAAAGGTATAAGTAACCTGGATAGATAGACAGTAGTGCTAACAATTTACATTCACTTCCCAGTGTTCCTTCTCTGGGTGTAGTTATTTTTGTCCATCATTGATCAACTGGAAGTGAGTTGGATCTTCTTTATGTTGAAGATTTCCACTTCCATCAGAATACATGCTCATACAGTATTGTTGTTGAAGTGTATAGTGATCTTCTGGTTCTGCTCATTTCACTCAGCATCAGTTGATTTAAGTCTCTCCAGGCCTCTCTGTATTCCTCCTGCGGGTCATTTCTTACAGAGCAATAATATTCCATAACCTTCATATACCACAATTTACCCAACCATTCTCCAATTGATGGACATCCATTCAACTTCCAGTTTCTAGCTACAACAAAAAGAGCTGCCACAAACATTTTGGCACATACAGGTCCCTTTCCACTCTTTAGTATTTCTTTGGGATATAATCCCAATAACAGCAATGCTGGGTCAAAGGGTATGCACAGTTTGATAACTTTTTGGGCATAGTTCCAAATTGCTCTCCAGAATGGCTGGATTCTTTCACAACTCCACCAACAATGTATCAGTCCCAGTTTTCCCACATCCCCTCCAACATTCATCATTATTTGTTCCTGTCATCTTAGACAATCTGACAGGTGTGTAGTGGTATCTCAGAGTTGTCTTAATTTTCATTTCTCTGATCAGTAGTGATTTGGAACACTCTTTCATATGAGTGGAAATAGTTTCAATTTCATCATCTGAGAATTGTCTTTTCATATCCCTGGACCATTTATAAATTGGAGAATGGTTTGGTTTCCTATAAATCAGGGTCAGTTCTCTATATATTTTGGAAATGAGACCTTTGTCAGAACCTTTACTTTTAAAAATATTTTCCCAATTTGTTACTTCCCTTCTAATCTTGTTTGCATTAGTATTTTTTTCACAGAAACTTTTTAGTTTGATGTAATCAAAATCTTCTATTTTGTGAACAATAATGATCTCTAGTTCTCCTCTGGTCATAAATTCCTTCCTCCTCCACAGGTCTGAGAGGTAGACTATTCTCTGTTGCACTAATCTATTTATTATCTCATTCTTTATGCCTAAATAATGGAACCATTTTGATCTTATCTTGGTATATGGTGTTAAGTGTGGATCCATATCTAATTTCTGCCATACTAATTTCCAGTTTTCCCAACAGTTTTTTCCAAATAATGAATTTTTGTCCCTAATGTTGGTATCTTTGGGTTTGTCAAAGATTAGATTGCTATAGATGTACCCTTTTTTGTCCTTTGTATCTAATCTGTTTCACTGATCTACCGTTCTATTTCTTAGCCAGTACCAAATGGTTTTGATGACTGCTGCTATATAATATAGCTTTAGATCAGGTACACTTACGCCACCTTCCTTTGACTTTTTTTTCATTAGTTCCCTTGCAATTCTTGACCTTTTATTCTTCCATATGAATTTGTTGTTATTTTTTCTATGTCATTAAAATAGTTTCTTGGGAGTCTGATTGGTATAGCACTAAATAAATAGATTAGTTTGGGGAGTATTGTCATCTTTATTATATTCGCTCGGCCTATCCAAGAGCACTGAATGTCTTTCCAATTATTTAAATCTGACTTTATATTTTTGGCAAGTGTTTTATAATTTTTCTCATATAATTCTTGACTATTCTTTGGTAGATGGATTCCCAAATACTTTATACTCTCAACATTTGTTTGGAATGGAATTTCTCTTTGTATCTCTTGCTATTGCATTTTGTTGGTGATATATAAGAATGCTGAGGATTTATGTGGATTTATTTTGTATCCTGCCACTTTGCTGAAATTTTGAATTATTTCTAGTAGCTTTTTAGCAGAGTCTTTGGGGTTCTCTAAGTATACCATCATGTCATCTGCAAAAAGTGATAGATTAATTTCCTCATTTCCTACTCTAATTCCTTGAATCTCTTTCTCGGCTCTTATTGCCGAGGCTAGAGTTTCTAGTACTATATTGAATAGTAATGGTGATAGTGGGCAACCTTGTTTCACTCCTGATCTTACTGGGAAAGGTTGCAGTTTATTTCTATTGCATATTATGCTTACTGAAGGTCTTAAATATATGCTCCTGATTATTCTAAGGAATAGTCCATTTATTCCTATACTCTCAAGAGTTTTTAGTAGGAATGGATGTTGGATTTTGTCAGATGCTTTTTCTGCATCTATAGAGATGATCATATGGTTTTTATTAATTCGATTATTAATATGGTCAATTATATTAATAGTTTTCCTAAGATTAAACGAGCCCTGCATTCCTGGTATGAATCCTACTTGATCATAGTGTATTATCCTGGGGATGATTTTCTGAATTCTTTTTGCTAATATCTTATTTAAGATTTTAGCATCAATATTCATTAAGGAAATTGGTCTATAATTTTCTTTCTCAGTTTTCGATCGACCTGGTTTAGGTATCAGTACCATGTCTGTGTCATAAAAGGAGTTTGGTAGGACTCCTCCATCCCCTATTTTTTCAAATAGTTTATATAGCATTGGGGCTAATTGTTCTTTAAATGTTTCGTAGAATTCACATGTAAATCCATCTGGTCCTGGGGATTTTTTCCTGGGGAGTTGATTAATAGCTTGTTCTATTTCTTTTTCTGAAATGGGACTATTTAAGCAATTTATCTCCTCCTCTGTTAATCTAGGAAGCCTCTATTTTTGGAGGAAGTCATCCATTTCACTTAAGTTATCAAATTTATTGGCATAAAGTTGGGCAAAGTAACTCCTTATTATTTCTCTAATTTCCTCTTCATTGGTGGAAAGATCCCCCTTTTCATTTGTAAGAATAACAATTTGATTTTCCTCTTTCTTTTTTCTGATCAGATTTACCAAAGGTTTATCTATTTTATTGGCTTTTTCATAAAACCAACTCTTGGTTTTATTTATTAATTCAATAGTTTTTTTTTACTTTCAATATTATTGATTTCTCCTTTTAATTTTTGAATTTCAAGTTTAATTTTTGGTTGGGGGTTTTTAATTTGGTCTTTTTCTAGCCTTTTAAGTTTCAAGCCCAATTAATTAATATTCTATTTCTCTATTTTCTTCAAATAAGCCTCTAAAGATATAAAATTTCCCCTTATTACTGCTTTACCTGCATCCCACAGATTTTGGTATAATGTCTCATCATTGTCATTATCTTGGGTGAAATTATTAATTGTTTCTATAATTTGCTCTTTCACCCAGTCATTCTTTAAGATGAGATTATTCAGTTTTCAATTACTTTTTGGTCGATTTAACCCTAACTTTTTACTGAATATAGCTTTTATTGCATTGTGGTCTGAGAAGAAGGCATTTATTATTTCTTCCTTCCTACATATAATTTTGAGATCTTTATGTCCTAATATATGGTCAATTTTTGTATAGGATCCATGAACTGCTGAGAAGAAAGTATATTCCTTTTTATTGCCATTCAGTTTTATCCAAAGGTCTATCATACCTAGTTTTTCTAATGTTCTATTTAGTTTTTTAATTTCTTTCTTATTTGTTTTGTGGTTTGATTTGTCTAAATCTGAGAGTGCAAGGTTGAGATCTCCCACTATTATAGTTTTACTGTCTATTTCTTCTTGCAACTCTCTTAACTTTTCCTTTAGAAAGTTAGATGCTATACCACTTGGTGCATATATGTTTAGTATTGATATGGCTTCATTATTTATGCTACCTGTCAGCAGGATATAGTTTCCTTCCTTATCTCTTTTAATTAGATCAACTTCTGCTTTTGCTTGATCTGAGATAAGGATAGCTACCCCTGCTTTTTTGGCTTTACCTGAAGCATAATAGGCTCTGTTCCAACCTTTTACCTTTACTCTATATGTATCTCCCTGCTTTAAGTGTGTTTCCTGTAAACAACATATTGTAGGGTTGTGATTTTTGATCCAGTCTGCTATCCGTCTCCATTTGATGGGAGCGTTCATCCCATTCACATTTACAGTTAAAATTACTAATTCTGTATTTCCTGCCATCATATTATCCCCAGATTATGCTTTTTCCCTTGACCCCCCTGATCCCCTTCCCTGATATTTAATTTATAGACCCCCCTTGTGACGTGCAGCCCTCCCTTTTTTTTTTAGTATCCCTCCTCCCTCCCTCCATGTCCCTTCCCTTATTCTCCTTTTCCTTTTCCCTTTTCCACTCCCCCCTTTTAATGAGGTGAGAGAGAATTCTCTGAAAAACAAACATGACAATTATTTACTCTTTGAGCCTCTTCTGATGAGAGTAAGATTTACACAATGATTCTCCCCCTCTCTAAATTCCCTCAGATATGGTGTATTTTCTATGCCTCTTCCTGGGATGTAGTTTCCCTCTTTTTATCACTCCCTCCCCTTTTTCTGATACTACCCCCTTCCCTTTACTACACCCCCTCCTTTTTTTTCTTTTATATCAGTAAAATCAAATTATCCATACGTACTTTCTATATACCCACAACAGAGATATAGTTCTCAAGGGTTCTGTGTACCTTTTTCTGTTTCTCTTCAGTCTTGTGAATGTAGATCAAATTTTTTGTTTAAGTCTGTTTTTTTTTTCTTAGAAACATATGGAATTCCTCTATTTCATTGAATGACCATCTTCTTCCATGAAAAAAGATGCTAAACTTAGCTGTGTAGTTTATTCTTGGTTGCAATCCTTGATCTTTTGCCTTTCAGAATATCAGGTTCCAGTTCCTTCTATCTTTTAATGTGGAGGCAGCCAGATCTTGTGTGACCCTTATTGTGGCACCTTGGTATTTAAATTTTTTTTTTCTAGCTGCTTGCAGGATTTTCTCCTTTGTGTGGTAATTCTGCAGCTTAGCCACAATATTCCGTGGTGTTCTTTTTTTAGGATCTATTTCAGAAGGAGTTCAATGAATTCTTTCAACATCTACTTTCCCCTCTGTTTGTATTATCTCTGGACAGTTCTCTTTGATAATTTCCTGTAAAATAGAATCTAGGCTCTTTTTTTGGTCATAGTTTTCGGGAAGTCCAATGATCCTCAGATTATCTCTCCTAGATCTATTTTCCAGCTCTATAGATTTTCCCAGTAA
The DNA here is from genome assembly GCF_048593235.1 of Sminthopsis crassicaudata. NCBI lineage: Eukaryota > Metazoa > Chordata > Mammalia > Dasyuromorphia > Dasyuridae > Sminthopsis > Sminthopsis crassicaudata. Next base: position 519,915,388 of record NC_133617.1, read on the forward strand.
GTATTTGACGTTATTCTCCAGCTTTTCATTTATTTTTTTTTTTGTTTTGTTTGACTGATTCTTGGGTTCTCAATGAATCATTCATTTCTATTTGTTCCATCCTGACTTTTAAGGAGTTATTTTCTTCATTCACAGTTTTTAGTTCTTTTTGTAAATGCCTAATTTCATTTTTAAATGAGTTATTTTGCTCTATTGAATTTTTATCCATTTCCCTAATTTTTTTGAGAATTATTTTCTTTTTCCAATTCAGAAATCCTATTTTCTTGAGACTTTTTTATCTTCTCCAAATCAGAAATCCTATTTTCTTGAGACTTTTTCATCTTCTCCAGTTCAGAAATCCTACTTTCCTGTGATTTTTTTACCTTTTCTACTTCACTAATTTTGTTTCCCTGCATTTCCTGTGAATTCTTTATTTTTTCCAACTCCAATTTCATAGCTTCTCTTTCCTTTCCCCATTTTTCTTCAAACTCTCTTAACTTTTTAATAGTCTCTTCAAGGAGAGAGTTATGTGATGGGGGACAGGAATTGTTCCCCTTTAGGTTGTTATCTGCTGACTCTCTGCTGTTAACTTCCTCGGGATTGGATACCCGCTCTTTCTCTGTGTAGAAGGAATCTATAGTTTTTTTTGGCTTTTTACTCATACTTAAAAAATCTTTTGGGCTCTGTCCCTGGGGTAGGAAATTATTTATTTATTTCTTTACCAGCTTCTTCCCAGACAGGATGGATGCAGCGGCCCCTGTGCCTGAGCTAAGAGAGAGCTCCGGGAGAGAGTTCCCCACCCCCTCCCTGGAAGTGCCTCAGAGGTGATCAGCACTGCTGTTCTTTGAGGGCGCTGTGTTCTAGCGGCTTCCCTTAGGTTTGAGACTTAACAGCAAAGGCGACTCAAAGCCTAGCCTATGCGTCCCGATGGGGAGTGGATGTCAGCAGCAGGTGACGTGAAAAGCCCCTGCACTCAAACTGGAAGTGTCTGCCAGAAACCAAGGTCCCTAGTTCAAAGGTTCTGCTTCTCTGGGACTTCCGGGGCTGAGTTCCACAGCATCCAGGGGAGCCAGGCACTATGAGTTACCACCCTGCCCACTTTTCAATCTCTTAACTACCCCCAGGTGAAAGCCTGGATTGCCTATGTCGGCCACACCCACAGTGCTAAGATCTGCTTAGTCACCCCCGGGAGCCGGGAAAATCTAATCTGGTTTTAAATTAAGTTGGCCTGATTTCTCTTCTGCACTGCTGTATTATAAGCAGAGAAGAGTTAACAGCCTGTGCCAGATTCCTCTATCTCAGGGGCTTCTCTGATCCCTGAGCCCTCCCCAGCGCAATTGGGGCAGTGTGCCACTACCCCACCATCTGCCCTGGCCTCTCTTCTTCCTCCCCTGGGAGCTGACCTTTCCTGTTGAAACTCCAGATTCTCTTCAGTTGGCAAGTCGTGCTTCCAGTGCTTGTGGATTCTATCAGTCCAGCGCTATTTCTGAGGCTGATTATATCTAGTTAGTTGTGAGGGAAGAAAGGAGCTTACACAGTGGCGTGTATCTTCTCGGCCATCTTGGCTCCGCCCCCTTGGAAATGCTTTTCTTACTGGAGGAAGAGCAGCAGTAACATACATTCAACACATAGTAGGGCTGTTTTTCATTCCCTGTGCAAAATTCTCCATTCATATCTTTTATAAGGCTTAGCTAAGTTAATGCAGGGAACTGAAAAGGCAAATATTTTCATGACCTCTTATCTAGAGGGATAGAATAGAAACAACCCTTAATGTCTATAACCCAAAAAGGCCATTCTCTAGCCAATTGAGATGGAAGTCCAGATTGAAGAGTTCCCATAGTTTCCATCTGTTCATTTACTTTTCTTAAATCAGTCAATATCCTCCATTTTCCAGATTTCTTTTTTACAACAAATACAGAGGAATTCCAAGGACTTAGAAAAAAAAATTAAGTGTCTTTGATCAAGTTGCTCCTATACTATATCTAATAAGGTCTGAATTCTATCACTTGCTAAGGGCCACTATTCTTCCCACAGCAGTGTATCAGTTTCCCATTAAAAGAGAACATGTGAGAGTGCAGGCAGGCATTCAACAGCAACCCTGCTTAAAAAGCCTAAGTACTTAATTGTAGTCCTAACTGTTATAAGATGTCTTTTCCCTATATATTGATGGGGATTTTTTCAACTACAAAAGGAGTAAAAACTCCTGTTTTACCTTCAAATATCCATCTAAAAGGGGTAGCACTAACTTCAGCTGCTATTGATCCTCCTACCCCAGACATGTAGGTGTCTGCCTTAGTCTTTGGCCAGTGACTGGGCCAGTTGGCACCTCTAATGACTGTGCGATCTGCATCCATGTCTACCAATCCTTCTGATGGGTTATAAAATTTGTCTGCCAGAGCCAATGCATCTTTATTGAAAATTTTTTTTAAATTTCATAGTGCAATTTTACATAGATAGTGAGCATAGTATGGTCAGCTGTAGCAACTGCAGACTAGAATATTCCTGGATTTTGTTGTTGACAGTCAAAATCTGGGTAAATATCACCAGATTGCTTATTAGGAGTCTGTATCAGTAAACTTGATATTACTATGTGTCATAGATCACACATTTTCTAACTGTATTAGTGACTGAATTATTACCTACAAGTTATTATTTACACATTCCCCAGTTTCCCAAATCAGTGTGTGGATGGATACTGTTTCGTAAATACTCTCAGGAGGTGACATGGTCAAGCCTACTGTGTCTGGAGGAAAAGGATCTATAGGACAGACAGGGACAGATTTAACAACTCCAGAATATATCTCAGTAGTCCCATCTGCATACAACTCAATTCTCCCCAATTGTAATCCCTTTCTCCCATCAGGTTGCTTTTCAGCTGAATAAACATGTTGGAGTACTAAACTTCTAAAGACTCTCTGGCTTCTGGTAATATTGGCTACCATCATGTCCCAAGTGTTTTTGCCTGGGGCCCTGCAGCTGAGCCCCCATTTCCTATTTCCCTGAGTCAATCTACATTATGATGCTCAATGGAAACCTTTTTTGCATTTTGGACATGGGGTTTTGGGTCTTGTTCTCCCACCCTGTTTTTTTCAATTTATATTTTGCTAACATTGAGCCTTCGAATGCCCTACTTTACCACACTGAAAGCATTAACAAATCTTTCTGGAAGTTCCTTTGTTAGGCCCATTCTCACCTAACTAATGCTAATCAGTTCTTATTCCTAGGCCTATTAGAGACTCTGGTAAATATAATATCAATCTTACCTCTGTTTTGAGGCCCCCAGAATCCTCTGGCTGCTATCTCATAGGGACTTTATTCACATGGTTCACATCTACTCTATGACTTCCTGCCTATCTCAGTAATGCTCCTCCAGGCCAAGATCTAGATGGTAAAAAGAGATGGAGTTCTTCCTGCCCAGAGCTTATATAAGGTCTATAATATCAAAGACACAAACCAATAGATGATGAAGGTTACATCCCAAACTTGACCGAGATTTCAGAATGAGACTTTAGAATTCCCGCCATGGCTAGAGGTCCCACTCACAAAGCAAGTTCCTAAGTACTCAACTCCAATCACATCCAGGAATCTCAGAGACTATTGGTCCACTTACATCTCAATTGTGCTTGCCTGACCTTTCTAGGGCCCTTACATTCTTTGTCAAAAGGGACTCTGTCTTCCCATATTCAGATCTTAAAAATTCTGCATCATAGCCTGAGTATAAAAGGCGTTTGTGCCCACTTTGGCACAGCGTCTTATGATCTCCTCTAAAGGAGCATCATTGTGCTAGTATAATTCTACAAATCTCATTAGCATTTTCCTTACAAGTTGTCATAACATAATTTCTGTTGCTACATTTTAACCACAATTTCACCAAACAGCTGTTTGCAGACTTCCCACAAAATCAGCAGAGTTCATTTGTACCTTGTGCTATTTTTGTGAAGGCTTCCTCTCTATCTTGTCTTCCTGGAAGGGTGTCCCATGCTTTGATAGCAGCAGAAGCAATTTGTTTCTATGCTGTCAAAGGATAATTAATCTGTGCTAAAGTGTCTGCCTAAAGACTGAAATCTGCTAATTGATCAGAGATGACTAGTATATTAACTCCAGGTTGCCTATTTTGTTGGGCTTATATCCTACAGAGTTCACTATACTCAGAAAGCCACAACAAATTTTTGTCCAGGTTTTCCAAACATGTCTTTGCTATTCTCTAATAACATTTTAACATAAGATAATGTAGATGCATAAAGAGTGCAAGTCTTTTTCAGATCTTTGATAATTTCTAGGTTAAAAGGGATGTATCTTCTTTCTTGACCTGAAGAGTCAGACTCTTCAGTCACAGGATATGCTTTTATTCTCAAATCAAATGAATCCTGTCCTTCCTCTTTAGCTTTAGCTAGTGTCTTTTGTAATCATCTTATAGAGGGTACACAAAGCTGCTTCATGGGTGGTGCTGATGGTGTCACTGCCCCTTCCACTCCTCCTCCTCCCTCCACCCATGAAGGTGAAATTGAGGGAAAAAGGTCAGGAGATGGGGAATGCTCTAAGTGTGTCTGCTGGGGTATAGGTGAAAGTGAAATTGAGCTGTAAAAGTGAGAAGCATCACACCCCTTAAGTTCATCAAAGCTGTACTTAACTCCTTTCTTGTCCAATTCTTGATGATTTTCAGCTGCTTTGTGAGTCCCATCACTCTCCTGATCTTTCTCCTCACACTTCCTTGTCTGGCTGTCCACCTTAAAATTTTTCCTTTTTTAAAGAACTTGTGGGATTCTTTAAAGTCAGTTATAATATATTTTATATATAGAATGTTTCCTCCAGAATTGAATCAAGACCCATAGCTTCATAATATTCAATTAGTTATTCTCCCACTATTTTCCACATATCTGGCTCTAATTTTTCTTCCTTAGAAAGCCAGGGAGACGTGCACTCTAATATATTTAAGAGCCCAGTAATCTGTTTTTGCATTACCAACAAATCTAGTAACCTAATTATGCATGCTACATACTTCTCTTGGGGTGGGTGAGGCTCTTTTCTTCGTATTTGCCTCATTTCTGCTGAAAAAGAAAGTGGCTATTTTAGCCCTTATCAAGGTTTTGAATTTTTGCTCATCTATTTTTAAACTCACCTTATTTCTAGGTCACAGGGACTTCTCCACTGAGCTTAGGATCATTACAGTCAAACTGCTAAGTGTAAGTCCTTACATCCAGAGCCTCAAAATGTAGTGTGCTTCTTTCAGTGCCCCACATTTAGGATGCCAGAATGTAATGTCCAGACTAACTTTCTGGAAGATCTCTGGACAGGCCTTGGTCTTTAAGTGGAGAAGTGATGAAGGCATGAGAACCATCAGGAGATTAGTCAAAGATGGAGTCTGGAGTCTGGAGTCTGAAGTCTGAAGATTTTTCTCTGTCTGTGGCAGAGACTCTTCTGTGTCTGTGGATGAGAGGGTCATTCCCAATTCTTCCAGCCCTTAAATATTTCAGTACTATTACATCACTGTAGCAACTGAGCATGTGCAACCATTACATCATCATATCACATTAAATATATGTTTAGAGAACCATTATCCCATCAATCACACTGTTTAAGTGCTTAACTATGAGACCCTGTTGTCCTTGATTCAAGTATACCTTTTCAGAGTTTTGGCCCTCTACACTCAATATTATTTCATTTTTCTAAATACATTTAAAGATAGTTTTCAACATTCCTTTTTGTAAGAATTTCTCTTCCAAACTTTTCTTCCTTTCTCCCTTACCTTCCCCATCCAAGACAGCAAACAATCTGATATGCATTAAATATATACAATCCTTTTAAACATGTTCATATTTGTCATTTTTTGCAAGAAAATTCAGACCTAGGTTATATAATATCAAATAATAACTAATGCTATAATTCACGTCCCATAAATCGCTTTAGAAAAGTCATGATCTCTATCTGCCTCAGTTTTTTCCAACTGTAAATTCAAAATCAAATTATCACTTAACTCCCAGTTATTGTGAGGATAAAATTAGATAAATATATGTAATGTGTTTAATATAGCACAATGCTCACAGGAGATACATAATACTTATTTATTTCCCTTCCTAGTATTTACAACTAGCTTGATAGCATTATTTTTCCATCTTAAAAAAAAAAACCAAAAACTCTTATATCAGTATCCCTTTCTTCATTTACATAGCTATCACTATCATGTAGATTTTCATCAAGACATTGGTTTCCTCAATGAAATTTTTGCTTACAGTTTCTCACTTTTTACAATAAATTGTTCACATTGCCAACAAATATGTTGCTAAGATATATAACTTTCCTTCTTCGTGTATTTTCAGATGTGTTTTCATTGTATTATTAAATATGTTTTCTTTTTCTTCATTAAAATGTAACTCTCAGAAAGTATTAGGGATCTGTAATGTTTTAATTTATTTGTCTAGCTTTTTTAGCTGCACACTCAATTCACTGATCTTTTCTTTCTCCATTTTACTCAGCTAGAGATACAAAATTTACTCTCATAAAATTTACTCTCATAACTGCTTTGGCTACATCCCATAAGTTTTGGTGTGTTGTCTTTTAAATGACATTCTCTTGGATGAAATTATTGATTGATTTGTTGTTTGACCCATTCATTTTTTAAGGATTGGATTATTTAGTTTCTAATTAATTTTTTATCTATTTATCCAAGACCCTTTACTATAATTAATTTTTATTGCATCTTCACTTGTAAATGTTTGTATTATAAAATAAAACAAATCCATTGGATTTTTAAAGAAGTAAAATTTAAACTAGAAGAGATATACACAGATATCTACAAAAATAGATATCAGAGGAAGTTAAATGTTCAGTAGAACAGCATATGGCAAACTTTATGTCTATTTACATAGCATCCAGCAAGCAACATGCAGTGGAAAAAGTTCTACCAGAGAAACATGAAATGGAGGCACACAGCAAATCAACTTAAGAAAAGAATATTAGGTTTGTAGGGAATATTCCCTGTAACACCATATGATAACACTAGAAGAAGCTATTAGTTCCCCTGAAGAATTTGGAGTATTAGTAGTCACTCAATGCATGTATCTTAAATACATATTCCTCCAATATATCTGGCTCCCTACTTGTCTAACATGGGCACATTTATAAGCTAAGATTGCCCACTTTGACATTATATGCTCTATATGTGAAACATATGTTGTTTATGTATATATTCTTTCATATATTCTATAGATTGAACACAAAATTCTCTATGGGTATTTACCCACCAACATTATGTGAACTTTAGGTTTATGGGAATTTCTCCCCCTATTTTTTTTTTTGCTATTCCATTTCACTAAATGACTTTTTGTTAAAGCATTTGGGTCCTCTAATTATTAAGAATGAGAATTCATGAAATATAATTTTTGGAGATGAAGATCCACAGAATACAATAAGCCTCTAGTACTTGTTCCAGGTTGATGGATGTTACTTAGAAAATAGCTTCTGTTTAATGATGTTTATGAATTCTTATCTTATTTCAAGGCTCAGTTCAAAGGCCACTAGATACCTTTCATGACATAACACCCCCTAGGACTTATTTTCTCCCTCCACAAATTACCTTGCAATTATTTATTTGCAGACATGATTTATCTACTCTCTTTATGCTTAATAAGCTTCTTGGAGATAGGGACTATTTGTTTTTGTCTTTGTTTCCCTGGTGTCTTGTTCAGTGCTTCATATAAAGCAGGTAGCTAATTAATATAATTAATGCTTAATGAGTTGAATTCTGGGGTGGAACAAGTTTTAAACTTGAACCTGTGCTGTATGATGTGTGAACTGTGTACTCTGATGATTTCTTGAGCAGTTTTCAAAGCAGCATAGAAAATTGTATTTATCAATAGCCACCAGAGTTGCCACTAACAGGTAACTAGTCTATCCTTGAAATGTATATGATGCTTGCTCAACCAGATAATTAGAGACTGTTTGAAGAGAGCACTCTCTCTCCTTATTATTCTACTAGATATAATTTTTATGCTGTGAAAAAATAGAAACAAAAAGAATTAGTAGATACTGATTAAAATCTATATTACATGTAACAGAATTATTTACAAGGTAAATAATGCTGTTTTAGAGAATCCTTTCTTAACTGAATAATTTTCATTGGCTAATAACTTCTGAAGTAACTCAAAACCTCCTTTTCTCATCATATGGGGATAAAAATAGTAAAATTTAGTATTTATTTATCAACTTGTTTATAAAGCATATATACATATGTAAAAATGCTTATTTGATTTTTATATGAATATTTAAATATTATTATTAGCTTGATTTTTTACATGAAGAACCTGGAATTGAGATAAGCTAATTAGTAAGTATTTGAGCCAGAATTTCAACTCAAATCTTCCTGATTCCAAGTCCAATAAATTATCCATTTCTTCACCTCGCTGATGTTCATAAAAGATTGTATTCATATCGTGCTTTTAGATTTTGCTATACATTGCACTCCTTTTCTTGTTTGATAATATTCCTATGACTATCTCACAAGGCTGAACAAAGTAATTCTATACTTTCTAAAAAAATAAAAAAACAAACAAACAAACCAAAAACTATATAATATGAACTATGAGACCATCTTTGTTATTCCATAGCAGATTGTAATCTATATTAAAAAGTTTCTTCTTTTGAATGCAGAACATAATTTATTCTTAGCAGAGGGTTGAAAAGACAAATAAAAAGCATAATTGTTCCTTTCATAACTTCCTTTTAATCCTTTTTTTTTTTTTTTTTGAGGAAAAACAGAAAAAGAAATAACAGAAGGGTAAGAGGGAAAGAACAAAAAAAAAAAAAAAGAGTAGAAGTAGAAAAGAAAGTCAAGGAGGGGAAAGGAAGTGTGGGAGAGGAGGAAACTTGAATATTTTTCTGTTCTCCTAAATGTAGATGTCCCACTTCATGATTAGTGCTTTTCCCTCAATTCTACAACTGCAGATATATTTTATTTTTCATTCCATACAAAGACAGAAATGCATATTCTTTTTCTATTGTTCCAATACAATTGTGATTTTTATATTGACAACAGTAAAAATCACCTATCATCCTTATTAAAGAAGAAATGCATTTAAGGTGAGGAAGACAAAGTTCCTAAGTGCTTAATAAAACTGTTTCCTTGTTTAGCCCAAGTGAATTGGTCTTAAGAGAATTTTCATACTTCAAATTGAAAATAACCCAATGTCCTGATCATTGATTTTTCTTTTGTGTTTCTCTACAGTGAGATAGGAGAAATATATGCCGTATTTGTACAATACATTAAAAAAATTACAGGGAAAAGCGTCAAATCTTATACTTGGATTCGAGGAAATAAAGAAAAGAAAATTCAAGTGTATAATGAAAGTTGCCAAACTGAACAGTAATTCACCTAGAAAACTCAGAAGTTAGGAGAAAAGGTTAATGTATTGCAAAGTCATATGAGACAATAGTGTGTTCTAGTTGATACCCACATCCACTACCACTTGACACATATAAACACACACATAAACACACACACACACATACAAGATAATGTTATTCATTGATGCATTCAATAGGAATAGAGATAGATACTGGGCCTGTAATTTTATTGGTATAGGGAATTCCTGTTTAGGGGAATTCCCTCTACCATTTTAGGTCAGATCTTCTATATAGTTTATTGCCTTAGACAGTTGTCTCAAGAACTGAGATTTTAAGTAACCTTCCCAGTTTCACACAGGAGTCATGTGTTGGAGATGGGACTTGAATACAGATTTTCTAGTGTTGTAGGCCTGATGCATCCTGTTGCATTAAGAAAAGTAAACTTCTCAGATCTAGAGATAAAAGAGGCCTAATATATCTGCTTTAATCTGACTCTATTAGGAATCTGGACATAATATTTTAGAAAGGACACAGATTTAAAAGGAGAATATCTGGGAAAGGAGACCAGAATGTGGAAAAGCACTGAAACCATACCAAATAAGAATTAGTAGAAAGATATGACCAAACCTAGAGAACAGATATCCCAGAGAAATGACAGATATCATCAAATATTTTTACAGCTGAAAGGGGTAGAAAGATTATACTAGTTTTCTGTAGAGGAAAAAGAAAAAAAAAAATCTAAGAGCAAAGAATAAAAATTGCAAAGTCACAGATTTGTTTATTTCATTGTCCCTTTTTGTTATTATAGTAATTTCCAAATATATCATGGGGCTCCTTCTCTTTTTTCTCTTTCCCTTCTGACCCCACTTTCTTATCATTCAATAAACCATTATCTTGTAACAACAAAATGTTAAGCAAAACCAACTGGTACAAAATTACATTTGACATAACTTAGAATAATCTGCACTCAAAAGTTCCCAACTATTCCTCAGAACCAGTTTGTCGTTGTAGTTACAAAGTTTGAATTTGCTTTACTTTTATTTTTATTTGCATAATTTCATAAAATTTGTATAACTATGATTTCCTGAATCTTCTTACTTCATTTTGTACTTGTTCATACAAATTTTCTCATGCTTCTCTACCATGTATTGACCAGGTACATACACACAAGTGTGTGTGTGGCATACATATATATATATATATATATATATATATATATATATATATATATATATATATATATATATTTATAAAATTATCCCTTGTATTCATTTTTCCAAATTACCCCCCCTCCCTCTATTCCCTCCCCCCGATGACAGGCAATCCCATACATTTTACATGTGTTACAATATAATCTAGATACAATACATGTGTGTGAATATCATTTTCTTGTTGCACAATAAACATTAGAATCCGAAGGTACATGCAACCTGGGCAGACAGATATTAGTGCTAACAATTTACATTCACTTCCCAGTGTTTCTTCTCTGGGTGTAGCTACCTCTGTCCATCATTGATCAACTGGAAGTGAGTTGGATCTTCTTTATGTTGAAGATTTCCACTTCCATCAGAATACAATTGTTGTTGAAGTGTACAGTGATCTTCTGGTTCTGCTCATTTCACTCAGCATCAGTTGATTTAAGTCTCTCCAGGCCTCTCTGTATTCCTCCTGCTGGTCATTTCTTACAGAGCAATAATATTCCATAACCTTCATATACCACAATTTACCCAACCATTCTCCAACCGATGGACATCCATTCATCTTCCAGTTTCTAGCTACAACAAAAAGAGCTGCCACAAACATTTTGGCACATATATGTCTCTTTCCGCTCTTTAGTATTTCTTTGGGATATAATCCCAGTAGTAGCGCTGCTGGGTCAAAGGGTATGCACAGTTTGATAGCTTTTTGGGCATAATTCCAGATTGCTCTCCAGAATGGCTGGATTCTTTCGCAACTCCACCAGCAATGTATTAGTGTCCCAATGTCCCCACATCCCCTCCAACATTTATCATTATTTGTTCCTGTCATCTTAGCCAATCTGACAGGTGTGTAGTGGTATCTCAGAGTGGTCTTAATTTGCATTTCTCTGATCAATAGTGATTTGGAACACTCTTTCATGTGAGTGGATATAGTTTCAATTTCTTCCTCTGAGAATTGTCTGTTCATATCCTTTGACCATTTATCAATTGGAGAATGGTTCGGTTTCTTATAAATTATGGTCAGTTCTCTATATATTTTGGAAATGAGACCTTTGTCAGAACCTTTGTTTTTAAAAATATTTTCCCAATTTGTTACTTCCCTTCTAATCTTGTTTGCATTAGTATTATTTGTACAGAAACTTTTTAGTTTGATGTAATCAAAATCTTCTATTTTGTGATCAATAATGATCTCTAGTTCTCCTCTGGTCATAAATTCCTTCCTCCTCCACAAGTCTGAGAGGTAGATTATCCTCTGTTCCGCGAATCTATTTATTATCTCCCTCTTTATGCCTAAATCATGGACCCATTTTGATCTTATCTTGGTATATGGTGTTAAGTGTGGATCCATATCTAAGTTCTGCCATACTAATTTCCAGTTTTCCCAACAGTTTTTTCCGAATAATGAATTTTTATCCCTAATGTTGGTATCTTTGGGTTTGTCAAAGATTAGGTTGCTATATATGTACCCTTTTTTGTCCTTTGTATCTAATCTGTTCCACTGATCTACCGGTCTATTTCTTAGCCAATACCAAATGGTTTTGGTGACTGCTGCTATATAATATAGCTTTAGATCAGGTACACTTAGACCACCTTCCTGTGAGTTTTTTTTCATTAGTTCCGTTGCAATTCTTGACCTTTTATTCTTCCATATGAATTTTGTTGTTATTTTTTCTAGGTCATTAAAATAGTTTCTTGGGAGTCTGATTGGTATAGCACTAAATAAATAGATTAGTTTGGGGAGTATTGTCATCTTTATTATATTCGCTCGGCCTATCCAAGAGCACTGAATGTCTTTCCAATTATTTAAATCCGATTTTATTTTTGTGGCAAGTGTTTTGTAATTTTTCTCATATAATTCCTGACTTTTCTTTGGTAGATGGATTCCCAAATATTTTATACTCTCAACATTTGTTTGGAATGGAATTTCTCTTTGTATCTCTTGTTGTTGCATTTTGTTAGTGATATATAAAAATGCCGAGGATTTATGTGGATTTATTTTGTATCCTGCCACTTTGCTGAAATTTTGAATTATTTCTAGTAGCTTTTTAGAAGAGTCTTTGGGGTTCTCTAAGTATACCATCATGTCATCTGCAAAAAGTGAAAGTTTAATTTCCTCATTTCCTACTCTAATTCCTTGAATCTCTTTCTCGGCTCTTATTGCCGAGGCTAGCGTTTCTAGTACTATATTGAATAGTAATGGTGATAGTGGGCAACCTTGTTTCACTCCTGATCTTACTGGGAAAGGTTGCAGTTTATTTCTATTGCATATTATGCTTACTGAAGGTCTTAAATATATGCTCCTGATTATTCTAAGGAATAGTCCATTTATTCCTATACTCTCAAGAGTTTTTAGTAGGAATGGATGTTGGATTTTGTCAAATGCTTATTCTGCATCTATTGAGATGATCATATGGTTCTTATTAATTTGATTATTAATATGGTCAATTATATTAATAGTTTTCCTAATATTAAACCAGCCCTGCATTCCTGGAATAAATCCTACTTGATCATAGTGTATTATCTTGGAGATGATTTTCTGAAGTCTTTTTGCTAATATCTTATTTAAGATTTCAGCATCAATATTCATTAAGGAGATTGATCTATAATTTTCTTTCTCAGTTTTCGATCTACCTGGTTTAGGTATCAGTACCATGTCTGTGTCATAAAAGGAGTTTGGTAGGACTCCTTCATCCCCTATTTTTTCAAATAATTTATATAACATTGGGGCTAATTGTTCTTTAAATGTTTGGTAGAATTCACATGTGAATCCATCTGGCCCTGGGGATTTTTTCCTGGGGAGTTGATTAATAGCTTGTTCTATTTCTTTTTCTGAAATGGGACTATTTAAGCAATTTATCTCCTCCTCTGTTAATCTAGGGAGCCTATATTTTTGGAGGAAGTCATCCATTTCACTTAAGTTATCAGATTTATTGGCATAAAGTTGGGCAAAGTAACTCCTTATTATTTCTCTAATTTCCTCTTCATTGGTGGAAAGATCCCCCTTTTCATTTGTAAGACTATCAATTTGATTTTCCTTTCTTTTTTTTGATCAAATTTACCAAAGGTTTATCTATTTTATTGGCTTTTTCATAAAACCAACTCTTGGTTTTATTTATTAATTCAATAGTTTTTTTACTTTCAATTTTATTGATTTCTCCTTTTAATTTTTGTATTTCAAGTTTAATTTTTGGTTGGGGGTTTATAATTTGGTCTTTTTCTAGCCTTTTAAGTTCTAAGCCCAATTCGTTAATCTTCTCTTTCTCAATTTTCTTCAAATAAGCCTCTAAAGATATAAAATTTCCCCTTATTACTGCTTTACCTGCATCCCACAGATTTTTGGTATAATGTCTCATCATTGTCATTATCTTGGGTGAAATTATTAATTGTTTCTATAATTTGCTGTTTCACCCAGTCATTCTTTAAGATGAGATTATTCAGTTTCCAATTACTTTTTGGTCTATTTACCCCTAACTTTTTACTGAATGTAGCTTTTATTGCATTGTGATCTGAGAAGAAGGCATTTATTATTTCTGCCTTCCTACATTTAATTTTGAGATCTTTATGTCCTAATATATGGTCAATTTTTGTATAGGATCCATGAACTGCTGAGAAGAAAGTATATTCCTTTCTATTGCCATTCAGTTTTCTCCAAAGGTCTATCATACCTAGTTTTTCTAATATTCTATTTACTTTTTTAATTTCTTTCTTGTTTGTTTTGTGGTTTGATTTGTCTAAATCTGAGAGTGCAAGGTTGAGATCTCCCACTATTATAGTTTTACTGTCTATTTCTTCTTGCAGTTCTCTTAACTTTTCCTTTAGAAAGTTAGATGCTATACCACTTGGTGCATATATGTTTAGTATTGATATGGCTTCATTATTTATGCTACCTTTCAGCAGGATATAGTTTCCTTCCTTATCTTTTTTAACGAGATCTATTTCTGCTTTTGCTTGATCTGAGATAAGGATAGCTACCCCTGCTTTTTTGGCTTTACCTGAAGCATAATAGGCTCTGTTCCAACCTTTTACCTTTATTCTGTATGTATCTCCCTGCTTTAAGTGTGTTTCCTGTAGGCAACATATTGTAGGGTTCTGCTTTTTGATCCAATCTGCTATCCGTCTCCGTTTGATGGGATCGTTCATCCCATTTACATTTACAGTTAAAATTACTAATTCTGTATTTCCTGCCATCGTATTATCCCCAGATTATGCTTTTTTCCCTTGACCCTCCTGATCCCCCTCCCCGATATTTAATTTACAGACCCCCCTTGTGACGTGCAACCCTCCCTCTTTTTTTTTTTTTTTTTTTTTTTTAGGATCCCTCCCCCCTCCCTCCAAGTCCCTTCACTTATTCTCCTTTTCTTTTCCCTTTTCCCTTTTCCTCTCCCCCCTTTTAATGAGGTGAGAGAAAATTCTCTGAAAAACAAATATGTTAATTATTTACTCTTTGAGCCTCTCCTGATGAGAGTAAGATTCACACAATGATTCTCCCCCTCACTAAGTTCCCTCAGATATGGTGTATTTTCTATGCCTCTTCCTGGGATGTAGTTTCCCTCTTTTTATCACTCCTTCCCCTTTTTCTGAACCGACCTACTTCCCTTTACTACACCCCCCTTTTTTTCTTTTATATCAGTAAAATCAAATTATCCTTGAGTATTTTTTATATACCCACAACAGAGTTACAGTTCTCAAGGGTTCTGTGTACCTTTTTCTGTTTCTCTTCAGTCTTGTGGATGTAGATCAAATTTTTTGTTTAAGTCTGGTTTTTTTCTTAGAAACATATAGAATTCCTCTGTTTCATTGAATGACCATCTTCTTCCATGGAAAAAGATGCTAAACTTAGCTGGGTAGTTCATTCTTGGTTGCAGTCCTTGATCTTTTGCCTTACGGAATATCAGGTTCCAGGCCCTTCTATCTTTTAATGTGGAGGCAGCCAGATCTTGGGTGACCCTTATTGTGGCACCTTGGTATTTAAATTGTTTCTTTCTAGCTGCTTGCAGGATTTTCTCCTTTGTGTGGTAATTCTGCAGCTTAGCCACTATATTCCGTGGTGTTCTTTTTTTAGGGTCTATTTCAGAAGGAGTTCGATGAATTCTTTCAACATCTACTTTCCCTTCTGTTTCTATTATCTCTGGACAGTTCTCTTTGATAATTTCCTGTAAAATAGAATCTAGGCTCTTTTTTTGGTCATAGTTTTCTGGAAGTCCAATAATCCGCAGATTATCTCTCCTAGATCTATTTTCCAGGTCTATAGATTTTCCCAGTAAGTATTTGACGTTGTTCTCCAGCTTCTCATTTTTTTTGTTTTGTTTGACTGATTCTTGGGTTCTCTGTGAATCATTCATTTCTATTTGTTCCATCCTGACTTTTAAGGAGTTATTTTCTTCTTTCACAGTTTTTAGTTCTTTTTGTAAATGCCCAATTTTGTTTTTAAATGAATTATTTTGCTCTATTGAATTTTTTTCCATTTCCCTAATTTTTTTTTTGAGAATTATTTTCTTTTTCCAATTCAGAAATTCTATTTTCTTGAGACTTTTTTATCTTTTCCAATTCAGAAATCCTACTTTCCTGTGTTTTTTTAACCTTTTCTAATTCATAAATTTTGTTTCCCTGCATCTCCTGTGAATTCTTTATTTTTTCCAACTCCAATTTCAGGACGTTGTTATTCTCTATCCTAGTTTCCCTTTCCTTTCCCCATTTTTCTTCAATCTCCCTCAATTTTTTAAGAGTTTCTTCTAGGAGAGAGTTATGTGATGGGGGGCAGGAATCGTTCCCCTTTGGGTTGTTATCTGCTGACTCTCTGCTGTTAACTTTCTCGGGGTTGGATACCCGCTCTTTCTCTGTATAGAAGGAATCTATGGTTTTTCTAGCTTTTTTGCTCATATTTAAAAAAATCTTTTGGGGTCTGTCCCTGGGGTAGGAAATTATTTATTTACTTCTTTACCAGCTTCCTCCCAGACCGGATGGATGCAGAGGCTCCTGCGCCTGAGCTAAGATAGAGCTCTGGGAGAGAGTTCCCCACCCCCTCCCTGGAAGTGCCTCAGAGGTGATTAGCACTACTGTGCTTCGAGGGCGTAGAATAGTAAAGACAGCAGGAAGCCCAGCCTATGTGTCCGGGTGGGGAGTGGATGTCTGCAGCAGGTGACGTGAAAAGCCCCTGTGCTCAAACTGGAAGTGTCTGCCAGAAACTGCGGTCCCTAGTTCAAAGGTTCCGCTTCTCTGGGACTTCCTGGAGCTGAGTTCCACTCCCTCCAGCTAAGCTAGGCAGTGTGTGTTGCTTTGGGCCGTATCCACCCACTTGTCAATCTCTTAACTATTCTCAGGAGGTAGCTGAGGCCACGCCCCCTGGTGCTGAGATCTGCTGAGTCACCTCCAGGGTCCGGGGAAAATCCAATCTGAGTTTTGGCTTTCTCTTTTGAACTGCTAAATTATTAGCAGAGAAGAGCTAACAGCCTGTGCCACATTCCTTTACCTCAGTGGCTTCTCTGATCCCAGAGCCCTTCCCAGCGCAATGGGCGCAGTGTGCCACTACCCCACCGTCTGTGCTGGTCTCTCTTATTCCTCCCCTGAGAACTGACTGACCTTTCCTGTTGAAACTCCAGATTCTCTTCAGCTGGTAAGTCGTGCTTCCAGTCCTTATGGTATCTATCAGTCCTGAGCTAATTCTGAGACTTAATTTATCTAATTGGTTGTGAGGGAGTGAGGACGTTCACAGAGACGTGTGTTTCTTCTCCACCATCTTGGCTCCGCCCCTATATATATATAATTTTAAGAGGCATTATAAGTTTGTTTTATATATATATATATATGTGTGTGTGTGTGTGTGTGTGTGTGTGTGTGTGTGTGTGCACATTATAACATTACTTATCATAGTAGGAAAAATATTGAAAACCAAAGTAAATACTCATCTACTGGGGCATGACTGAGCAAACTATAGTATATAAACAAGTTAAACAGAGTAAACTATGGTATATGAACAAAGAAAAATATTAATGACCTTTAAGAATAACAAGAAACTTTCAGAGAAGCAGATTTCTTCATAGGTTGGGCAGGAGGAAATGGTACAAGGTATCAAAGTCAGCGACTTAAGTGTCCATAAAATATTTTGAGGGATTTTCCATGTAATTGTCATTTCTGCCACTTAATGCTTGGTTACCATGACAAAAAACAAAACAAATCAAAACAAAACAACAACAAAAAATAAAATAAAACAAGATTGGAAAGCCTCTAAATTACTTCCTATGATTAAGCAACTGAACTTCCAATCTGCAGCTCACAGCTCTAGGCCTTATATACAGAATTTAGATACTAGTCTATCAAATTGATTAATGTTGATTACAATGTAATGATTGTCCAAATAAATCATCTTTCACATTACAAAATAGAACAGAGTTAAGATTGACATAATAGGGAGGAGAGCAGAGCCTGAAGAAGAGATTTCTTGATAGAGCTAACCTAAAATAAAATGGACCAGAAAGACAATTGTTTCTTAGCTTTAACTATATGCAGTTATTTTACACTATTGACTGATTCAATTAAATAAAGTTTTGTGAGAGTAGAGATAGAAGATAAATCAGTTGCTTTATTGAATCAATCAGTTGAAATAATTTCTGTTGATCAATAAATTTAGGCAAAAGTATTCATCCAGTAATCCCTTAATGTAACCCCAGATATAATAACATAACTATAAGCAGAGCACTGTTCTACTTATACTGGAAAAGAGGTAGAATTAATGAAGATATGTTCTCTTCTCTAAAAAAGATACAAATAATCAATGTATAAGAGCATCATGACAAATGCATTAATTTTTTTTTTTATGAGACATAGAGAAGGAATACTCTTATCAATAAGATGAAAGTATGGTGAGGTGGTATGAAATTAGAGAAACCTTTCTGAAGGAAATGGCATGTTTATTGACATTTATTGAACCAGCAGGAAATAAGCAGATGAAGAAGATAAAGTAATGTGTAACTAAATTAGCAATATACAGATAAACATTTAATATGCTTTTAATGATTGTGTTGATCGTAAAATTGATTTACTATCTGCATAAAAAAATGCCAGTGAAAAATATTTTGCCTCATAGAATTTTAATCCAACTCTCCAGTGTAATATAATCAAATAATTTATCAATAAAATTTTAGACCATATCTAAGAGCATAACAGCTATGAATAAATTTAAATTAGCCTAGGAAAGTACTTCAAGTATTTGCTTAGTTTCAGCAATGTTTTCTTAGTTAAATTATTTTTACATGAGTTAGACTTTCATGATTTAAAGAACAAGGTATCTGATTCCCAAAATTGCTTTTGTTTTGTTTATGACAGTAAAAATTCTTAAAAGATTACAATAATGACTTTGTTAAACAAATGTAATGAGAACATGTATAATCTGTTAATGTCTCATAGAATTCTTGGAGTCTTTTTAGAACTTAAAATGTTCCATATGTTTTCTTGAGGTGAAAAGTTAAAAACAACCATTTAACTTCTGAATTTGAGTTAATGTTATGAGAACATTTAGAACCCAGAGATTATTATACACAACAATAGCAATATTATACAATTTTTTTTAAAAATTAAAGCATTTTATTTACAAAGAATATGCATGGGTAATTTTTCCAACAGTGACCCTTGCATAACCTTTTGTTCCAAGTTTTCCTTCCTTCCCTCCACTTCTTTCCCTAGCTGGCAGGTAGTTCAATACATGTTAAGTATATTGAAATGTTAGGTCCAAAGTATGTATGTATGTATCTATCTATCTATATGTATATAGATAGATAGATATATCTATGTATATATATATATATGTGTGTGTGTATATATATATATATATAATATATATATATAATATATATATATTTATACAGTTATCTTGTTGCACAAGAAAAAATAGATCAACAAGGAAGAAAAAGAAAAACTGAAAAAGAAAATATAATGCAAGTGAATAACAGAAATAGCAAGAATACTATGTGTGTTCCACACTCAGTTCCCACAGTCCTCTCTCTGGCTGTAGATGGCTCCTTCATCACTGAATAAGTGGAACTGGTTTGAATTATTTCATTGTTGAAGACAGTTATGTCCATCAGAATTGATTATCTTATAACCTTGTTGCCCATGTATAATGATCTCCTCCTTCTGCTCCTGTCTCTCCAAGCTTCTCTGAAATCATGTTAGGTTCTTACTAAGTGCTAATGAGATAATGAGATATTAGGTTCTTACTAAGTACTAAGTCGGTACTTAACAATTCTCTAGTTCCAGCCTTTAGGGGAGTTTTACCCCTGTGAACTTCTGGGGAGGAGCTTAATGTTTAAAAGGAGCAAGTTCATTGGTACAAGTAATCTTCCCACAAGCCCTTGCATTATCCCATGCCCATTCTCTTGGAGGATAAAAGAAGACACCATTGAGCAAGGAGAGTCTTGTCTGGGCCAGAGTTGGCGGTTCTCTATAGGAAGAAGAATCTGGCCGAGAGACTGAGTTGAGACATCAGATCTCCTCCCAGAGAGTGATCGACAGTCTCTGGAGACAGCAGAACATTACAATCATCCTGCTGATCATTTCTTACAGAACAATAATATTCCATGACATTCATATACCATAATTTATTTAGCCATTCTCCAATTGATGGGTATCCACTCAGTTTCCAGTTTCTTAACACTACAAAAAGTGCTACCACAAACATTTTTGCACATGTGGGTCCTTTTCCCTCCTTTAAGATTTCTTTGAGATATAAGGCCAGTAGAAACACTAATGGAGCAAAGGGTATGCATAATTTGATAACTTTTTGAGCATAGTTCCAAACTGCTCTTCAGAATGGTTGGATCCATTCACTGTTCCACCAAAAATGTCCTAGTGTCCTAGTTTTCCCACATTCTCTTCAACATTCATCATTATCTTTTCTTGTCATCTTAGCCAGCTCGTTATTTTTCCCAATTAAGTATGTTACATTTTTTTCTATTTTTATTTCATTTTCTTGTTTTGCTTAACTGATTCTTGTTGTCTCTTTGAGTCATTCATTTCCATTTGTTGACTTCTGAATTTTAGTGAATTATTTTCATTTACTTTTTGTACTTTTTATATTTGTCCAATTGAATTTTTAAATGTGTTGTTTTTTTCTATGGAATTTTTCTCATTTCAAAATTTCTGTTTTCAAAACTAATGCAAACAAGATTAGAAGGGAAGTAACAAATTGGGAAAATATTTTTACAGTTAAAGGTTCTGATAAAGGCCTTATTTCCAAAATATATAGAGAAATGACTCTATAAGAAATCAAGCCATTCTCCAATTAATAAATGGTCAAAGGATATGAATAGACAATTTTCAGATGATGAAATTGAAACTATTTCTACTCATATGAAAGAGTGTTCCAAATCAATATTGATCAGAGAAATGCAAATTAAGACAACCAATATACACCTGTCAGATTGGCTAAGATGACCAGGCACAAATAAATGAATGTTGGAAGGGATGTGAAAAAATTGGGATACTGATGCATTGTTGGTGGAGTTGTGAAAGAATCCAACCATTCTGGAGAGCAATCTGGAATTATGCCCCAAAAGTTATCAAACTATGCATACCCTTTGATCAAGCAGTGCTACTACTGGGCTTATATCCCAAGGAAATCCTAAAGAAGGGAAAGGGAGCTGTATGTGCCAAAATGTTTGTGACAGCCCTTTTTGTAGTGGCTAGAAACTGGAAAATTAATGGATGCCCATCAATTGGAGAATGATTGGGTAAATTATAGTATATGAATGTTGTGGAATATTGCTCTGTAAGAAATGACCAGCAGGATGAATACAGAAAGACTTGGAGAGCCTGATGAACTGATGCTGAGTGAAATGAGCAGAACTCATTATATACTTCAACAATAATAGTATACTGAGAATGTATTCTGATGGAAGTGAACATCTTCAACAAAGAGAAGATCAACAGTTCCAGTTGATCAATGATGGACAAAATCAGCTATACCCAGAGAAGGAACACCGGGAAATGAGTGTAAACTGTTTGCATTTTTGTCTTTCTTACCATATTATTTTTACCTTCTGAATCCAATTCTTCATGTGCAACAAGAAATTTGATTCTGCACACATATATTGTATCTAGGATACACTATTACACATTTAACATGTATGGGACTTCCACCTGACATCTACGGGAGGAGGTGGAGGGACGGAGGGGAAAATTTGGATCAGAAGTCAGTACAATGGATAATGTTGTAAAAAAAAAAAAAATACCCATGCATATGTACTGTCAACAAAATTATAATTGTAAAATTTGAATAAATAAATAAATAAATATTTCTGTTTTTTAAAAAGTTATCTTCTCTTTCCATTTCACAAATTCTGTTTTTAGGGAGTTATTTTCTTTTTGTGTTTCACAAATTCTGTTTTTTAAGGAGTTGCTTTCTTTTTTCTGTTTCACAAATTATGTTTTCCTTGGAGTTGTTTTCTTTGTTCCATTTATCAAATATATCTTTTAATGAATTATATGCTTTTTCATTTCATTAAGTCTATTTTGTGTTGCCTTTTCTAAACCCTATTGCAAAGCTTTCATTTCCTTTCCCCATTTTCTTCCAGCTCTCTTTTAAGATCCTTTTTAATTTCTTCTAGGATAGTTTTGTGTGATAGGAACCAGATTATATCACCTTTGGGGGCTTCATCTGGAGACAATCTACCTTTAGTACCCTCAGAGTTTGAAATTGATCCTTCTCTTTCTCCATAAAACCTGTCTACCATTAGAGTCCTCTTTATTTTTTCATCATTTTTTTTTTTTTTTTTTTAAAGTTAAGGTCTGTTTGGGCAGGGGAGGTTTTTCAAGTAGTAACTATCCTGGGTCGGTGCTGATTCATTTCCAGTGCTGGGTGGGTATGGTCAGGTCCCATGAGATTCTGCCATTCTGGGGTTCATTATTGATCTTTTGTGTTTGTGTTGGATGTTTTATAACTTCTCTGCTGATCTGACTTTCAAACAGAACAGAGTGTCCAACACTGAGGTAGATTCCTGTAGATCCCTCCCCATAGATTCTCTTCCACAAAGAGTCCACACTGCTAGGCAGAGTCAACACTACCTCAGGACTCTGTGTGTTTGTGCTCAGCAGCTTGTGCTTCACTGCTTCCTTCCTGTTTCCGATTGAAAACAGACTTTTTCTGCTGATCTTCAAAATTATCTTGTGCTGGTAGTTTTGTTGCACTCTCCAATATTCATGGATTCTGCCCAGTCAGAGCTAATTCAGAGGCTGAATTTGCTAATTAGTCTGAATGTTGTAAAGAAGGTCAGAGAGAACATGGTTTGTCTCTGACATCTACAATGATCAATTCTGATGGATGTGGCTCTCTTCAACAATGATATGATTCAAACTGGTTTCACTTGTTCAGTGATGAAGAAAGCCATCTTCAACCAAAGAGAGAATCGTAGGAACAGAGTGTGGAACACACTACAACATCCCCTTCTCTCTGTTGTTATTTGCTTCCATTTTGTTTTCTTTATCAGTTTTTCTTTTTCTTCCTTCTTGATCTGATTTTTCTTGTGCAGCAAGTTAGACTGTATAAATATGTGTATGTATATTGGATTTAACATGCATTTTAACATATTTAACATTTATTGGACTACCTGCCAGCTGGGGGGGGGAGGAGGAGAAAATTTGGAAGTTTTGCAAGGGTCAATGTTGGAAAAATTACCCATGAATATGTTTTGTAAATAAAAAGCTTTAATAATAATAATTTTAAAAGTCACTCATAGGCATGGTGAGTTAGCAACCTTGAGATTCCACTCTCCCACACAGACTAATCTTTCCATTTCAGTTTTGTACTCTGTAGGCTATGCTCTTCCTTTTTTCCAAAAAATGGGCTTCAGAAAAGAAAAAAAACAAATCTCCTTCTAGAATGCCTTTAAGATAAAACTTTCAAATTTGGGATTACTCATGAGTTAAACTCCAAATCTGAAAAAAGTTCTCTAATAAATCAGTGACTTTTTTGTTATGTGACTGAGCAGAAGACTCTCACTTAACTAGTCACTTTGGCTGTCAAGGTCCATTCAACAATCTTTGACTTGTACTCAGAAAAGGCAGATAAGCACCAAGAACCAGTTATCCAGAAACTTTAGGGTCCCTGGATAAATTTATATATAGTTATCTATGAACTTCTCCTGAAAGTAGTAATAAAGTCTGCAACTGGGGCATTGGTTAAGATTGGCCAAGTCCTTAGAGAATTTATTATTTTTTCTATTTGATTACTATCTAAATTAACACAGGGCAAATTTAAGGGGAATGTTTTTTATTAGGCATATGTAGCTAATGGGTTTTCCGCATCAAATCTTGTCTTCCAATAAAATCTAGTGTCTCCCATTACCTCAAAGATCAAATATGAAATCCCCTGTTTGCATTTTTAAGTTCTTTATAATCTGTTCCCTCCTAATCTTTTTTATTTTTCTTATACTTCACTCCCCTCTAATTTCCAATGTCTCTAGCCTTCCTTTTCTTCCTCCCATATCTATTTACTCAGCTCTATCAGTTTTCACTGACTGTCTCTCATGCCTGAAATTTTTTTAATTAATAATTTTTTATTATATATATATATTTATATATATATATATATTTTTATAATATTATCCCTTGTATTCATTTTTCCAAATTATCACCCCCTCCCTTTATTCCCTCCCCCCGATGACAGGCAATCCCATACATTTTACATGTGTTACAATATAGTCTAGATACAATACATGTATGTGAATATCATTTTCTTGTTGCACAATAAACTTTAGATTCCGAAGGTACATGCAACCTGGGCAGACAGATATTAGTGCTAACAATTTACATTCACTTCCCAGTGTTTCTTCTCTGGGTGTAGCTACCTCTGTCCATCATTGATCAACTGGAAGTGAGTTGGTTTTTCTTTATGTTGAAGATTTCCACTTCCATCAGAATACATCCTCATACAGTATTGTTGCTGAAGTGTACAGTGATCTTCTGGTTCTGCTCATTTCACTCAGCATCAGTTGATGTAAGTCTCTCCAGGCCTCTCTGTATTCCTCCTGCTGGTCATTTCTTACAGAGCAATAATATTCCATAACCTTCATATACCATAATTTACCCAACCATTCTCCAACTGATGGACATCCATTCATCTTCCAGTTTCTAGCTACTACAAAAAGAGCTGCCACAAACATTTTGGCACATATATGTCTTTTTTCCGCTCTTTAGTATTTCTTTGGGATATAAGCCCAGTAGTAGCGCTGCTGGGTCAAAGGGTATGCACAGTTTGATAACTTTTTGGGCATAATTCCAGATTGCTCTCCAGAATGGCTGGATTCTTTCGCAACTCCACCAGCAATGTATTAGTGTCCCAGTTTCCCCACATCCCCTCCAACATTCATCATTATTTGTTCCTGTCATCTTAGCCAATCTGACAGGTGTGTAGTGGTATCTCAGAGTTGTCTTAATTTGCATTTCTCTGATCAATAGTGATTTGATGCCTGAAAATTTTAACCTTCTCATCTCTACCTCCTGGCTTCCCTAACTTCCATCAAATTTCAGCAAAATTGCCACCTTCTGCAAGAGATTTTTCTTACTCCTCTCCTTCCCTTATTATTAGGGCTCTTCCTGTAAGAATATTTTCCAATTTCTCTTATATCAAACTTCTTTGTACATATTTGCTATCATATTTCCCCTTAGCATCATATTATAAGTTCCTTGAGGGTAGGAATTGCACTTGCCTTTCTTTGAATCCACAGTGCCTGGTCCTTAGTAAATTCATTAAATGCTCCTCATTCTTTATTCTTATTCAGTAAGAACTCACACTGTGTTGTGGGTGGGTTTTTTTGGGGGGAGGGGAGAAGGAGCTGGGGGAAACAAGCATAATTGTAATTGATACCAACTCTATAAACTCTATAAGGAAAATTCTAATACCCTAATATATTTAAATAAATACTTATTTACAATTCTAGAATTCTCCATTGCACAACACAGATAGAGATCAACTTGGCCTTAGTATGTAGGTGTTATCAATCAACTACTTTGAATGTAAATAATCTCAAAATAGCTTCTGATCACAGGTTCTGCTCATCTTATGATTGACTTGAGCTGTATCCACATATATTCATTAGGATGTTTGCTACAGAAGTAATCCCCATGTAGCCCCACAGATTGGATTATGGTCTGTTTAATTTTCTGACCTCTAATAGCATTTGCTGGCTCTCTTAAGTTCTTATTATATTGCATACTATATTATAATTGCTGTTTAATTCACGATGAAGAAAAGATTTTAGGACTGCATTTTGTTTTTCCAAATCAAATACTTAAAAAACCCAACAAATAACAAGCACAGGAAGATCATATATTATCTGTATTTTTTTCATCACTTATATAGATTTAAAAAAAATATTTCCTTTACTGGAAAATCATTTGTAGAAGTCTGACTATTTCTCATATGTTCATTCAGAATGCCCTTGATATGCATGTAAATCATCCTCATAAAGATTATATAAAAATGAACCAAATTGATACATGGATCAGTAGTTACTGATGTTCCCTTAAACATCTTCTTCTCCTACAATGCCTTCTGTAATGATCCTTAAATGTTTTCAAGAATATGTTGCCTTGAGCATGGATTTCCTTGGAGTATATTTGGTCTGGTCCAGTAGTTCTTTTTTACTTCCTTTTATTAAGTATCATTTTTTCTTCATGTAGTACTTTGTTATTCTGAGGTAATAGTATACAAAAATGGCAATTCTTTTGTTTCTGATAATGAGAAATAGATCATTTTAGATATGATGACAATTTTATTCTACATTATATCAGTTTGTTGTCCTTCAGTTTCATCTGTGAAAGCTCTTGAGTTTAATGAATCATGTAGGTCTCATTTCAAACTTTTTTAAACCTATTCTTACACTGTGTTATTTAACAACCTTCTGCACACCATCGTAATATTTTACAAATGAGTTTATATTCTAAACCAGTAAAGCTTTTAACTGTCATACATCTGCATTAAATTAGGTTTGGTGTTTGCTGACTAATGTAGTTTTTGTTAACTTTTGACTTTCTAGTGAAAAGTAATTAATAACAATTTTTTCAAGTAACAGTGATTATTGAGATAAATTTCTTTTTCTTTTTTTTAATTTCAAAATTTTAAATATTGATTACTTTTTGGTCAAGTAGAATCTGAACATATTCATTTATAACCTTTCTTATGATTTGTTGATGATTTGAAGTTTCTATGCAATTTTTTAAATTTTCTCTACATAAAAATATACATTTATATACATTTCCTGACAAACAAAACCATAGAAATCATCTTATTCAATTATCGAATTAACATTGAACAAGTAGAAAACTAGAAAGATACTTGAACAGGGAATTTGTAACTGTTGTGAAATAAGCCTTGTGCAGTGTCAAAATGAAAAAGGCATATTCTTTATTGACAGGGGATACACTGGCAATGATGATGTCGTCCAGCTATTTCTATTTCTCAATTATTCTGTGATTGTTACAGTCAATCCCAGAATAATACAAGGCATCCTAAATGAGTTCCATGATTATTGAAAAGAGTTAAAATTAACACTCCATATAGAAAAATTGTGATATAATGTTTAATATCCAGATATTATGAATGAACTTAGTCAATAAACCAATCTATATGTTTTGTATAGATATTGGAAATGGATATTGAGTTAGTTCCAGAATTGAAAAATAAGAAAAAGTGCAAGATGAATTTTATTTAAGAAATTATGCTATTATTTGAATAATGATTTCTGATAATGAACTTGCATGAGGAGGGATATCATTGAGGAAACATGGGAAAATGAGATGGCCTATTCATGTGGCAGAAATAAGAGATAAAAGAGAGAAAGCTATGTACTTCATTTATATAATTAAAATGCAGAGAGATCCAAAGGAAGATCTATAGCATCTTGGTAGCTGCTTTGTTGAATATCTATGAAAAGATATGGACAAGAATGTTACAGGATTGAAAGGTTTGGATGAGTTGACTTCTTAATGGATAAAGTAAATATCTGTATTACTGAGGACACAAATCCCTATATGTATACATAGTGGCTCCATTGAGCTGCCCCATTCCCTAACCCATTTTCATAGTTTATATCTCCAAGTGGGCAAATAAGTTAAAAATTGTTATTAGTTACTTTTCATGAGAAATCCAAAATTTAACAGAAATTATATTAGTCAGCAAACACCAAACCTATTTTAATGGAGAGATATGCCAGTTAAGAGCTATACTATTTTAGAATATAAATTCATTTGTAAAATATGATGGAATGCAGAAAAATGTTAAGTTAAAAGCATTCTATGATTATAGTTTCATGAAGTGATAGATCTCAAAGGGTAAATTGATTTTGATTCTAATTAGTTAGTGAACAAAGTTACTTTAAAACAAATGCATTTATTTACATGTGATAAATGAGGTGGAGCTATGATGGCAGAAAAAGCCAGGAACTCACTAGAGCTTTCCCTTAAACCCCTCCAAATGCATTTAAATAATGACTCTAAATAAATTTTAGAGTAACAGAACCCACAAAAAGACAGAATGAAACAATTTTCTAACCTAAGGCAACTTAGAAGGTCAGCAGGAAACTCTTTCACACCAAGGTGTGAGTGGAACAGGTTCTGGGCACAGGCCTTGTCAGCACAGCCTAACCCACCAAACTAGTGTAAGAGCCTTTAAAACAGTGGCAGCAGTGACAGTTTTAGAACTCTCAGTTCACAGATACTGAAAAAAGCTTAAAAGATTAGCAGGAAAAATTTGTTGCATTTAGGGTACTAGAATCTTAGGAAATCAGGAAAATAGGAGAGGGCCTCAGGAGCCAATGAATCAGCAGCACACAGTGATTTTAGCAAGCAGCAGCAGCAGCAACAAGCAAGGCGCTGTCAAAGGTCTCAGCCCACAGAGAGTAAGAGGGCCAAGTACCTGATCAGAAGGAGGTCTCTTAAGGCAGGACTTTGTCGCTTTCTCCACACTCAAATCTGGGACACAGTCCTGGCTTCTAGTCCCAGAGTGAAGAGGAGTACTAATAGAATAGAACTTATAGATACAATGCAGGAGAAATCCTTCTCACAGTTCCAGGGTGGAAGAGAGTGTTTGTGGTTGCTCAGAGATCAAAATACAGGTCAGGAGAATAGTAGACACACTTCTCCTTAGATCACATCATCTTGGAACATCTAAAAATTTACAGGTTCTGAGAAGTATCTCTGAAAATAGCTACACAAAATCTCTGAAGCTTGAAACATTGTGTCTTCCATGGAGAAAGAGGTCTACTTTAACAAATATTTGAAAGTCAAGTAATAGGCTGTGGAAAATGAATAAATGATGGGAAAAAAAATTCTGTCCATAGAAAGTTACTATGTTGACAAGTAAGATCAAAATACATAGAAGAAGATAACAAAGTCAAAACTTTACATCTTAAGCCATCAAGAAAAATAAGAATTGGTTTCAAGCCATGGAAGAGCTCAAAAGAGATTTTGAAAATCAAGTAATAAAGATAGAGGAAAAAATTGAGAAGAGAAAAGACAAGAGGAAATGCATCCAAGGAAATACTAATAAACTTTGGATAGAAAATTCCATCTGCATCCAAAAAGAGAACTATGGAGATTGAATATGAATCAACACATGCAATGTTTTGTTTTTTTTTTCATTTTGTTCTGATCTTTCTCTCTCAACATGATTAATAAAGAAATGTGCATTTAAAAAGCCAATATACATTCAAACAGGAAAAAAAAAAAGAAACAATAAGAAACAATAACAAAAAGAATTGCAAAAAGCCAATGAGAAGAATGCCTTAAGAAGCAAAATTGTTCAAGTGGGGAAAAGGCACAAAAATTTACTAAGAAAAATAATTCTTTAATATTGAGCATATATGGAATCTAAGTTCACAAAAAATCAATATACAATAAAATAAAATCAATGTTCTTGTGCAGCAAAATAACTGTATGGATATGTAAACATATATTATATTTAACATATACTTTAACATATTTAACATGTATGGGTCTATCTGCTATCTAAGGGAGGGGGTAGGGAAAAGGAGGGGAAAAGTTGGAACAGAAGGTTTTGCAAGGGCCAATGCTGAAAAATTACCCATACGTATATCTTGTAAATAAAAAGCTATAATAATAATAATAATAATAATAATAATAATAATAATAATAATCAAAAGAATGGAGAAAATAAGGAAACAATATAAAATATCTCATTGGGAAAATAGATCCAGGAGAAATATTTTTAAATTATTGGACTATATGAAAACCATGATCCAAGCAAACAACAAATAAATTAAAAAATAGATGAGCCTAGACATCATCTTTCAAGAAATTATCAAAGAAAACTTTCCTTATATACTAGAACCAGAGGGTAAAATAGAAATTGAAAATATCCACTGATAACCTTCTGAAAGAGATTTCAAGTTGAGAAAAGACCAGAATTGAATAAAAATTTTGACTTTTTAAATACAGAACATAGGAGAAGCATAAGGGAGTAATCAGGAAAGGGAAATTATAAGAAATTGAATAAGGTTAATATTTTATTTTCCTATATAAAAGAATCATACTTGTAACTCATAAGAACTTTCTCATTATTAAGGCAATTAGGAGAGTTAGAAAAATTATATTCAGGCAGAGGGAACAGGTGTGAATTGAATATGCTGGGATAATATCTAAAAAATAAATTAAGAGATGAGAGAGAAATGTATTGGAAGAAAGGGAAAGGGAGAAGTAGAATGGTATAAATTATCATAAAAGAGGCAAGAGAAAGCTTTTACAGTGGAGGAAAAGAGAGTAAGCAAAGGGAGTGGGAGTGAATCTTATTCTCATCAGAATTGACTCAAAGAGGGAATAACATATATATGCAATATATAAGAAGCTATCTTACCATGCAGGAAAATAGGAGGGGAAGGGGATATGAGAAGGGGGAGGGTCATTGGAGGGAGGGCACATTGTGGAAAGGGATAGTCAGAAGCAAAACACTTTTGAGGAGGGACAGAATAAAATGAGAGAGGGAATAGAATAAGTGGGGGGGGGGATATACAATTAGTGAATTGTGAAAGCAAGTTTCTCTGATAAAAGTCTCATTTCTAAAATATATAGAGAACAGATTTTTCAAAATTAAGGACCATTTCCCAATTGATAAGTGATAAATCAATAGATTTGTGCTTTTAGGAAGAACTAAAAACTATGCCATAAAATCAGCATGAGTCTGGTGTGTAAGGGATTCTATTTCCTGAATACTTTTACAACTACAAGCATTTTATTCTTCCCTAGTCTTACTGACAACTCAAATTTCAAGATGGTTATCTTTTTTTTTTTTAATCTTTTTAAAAAATCTTTTTTAATCATCAAGAAGCCATCACCAAAGGGATAGAGAATGAAAATTGCTTTCCTTTGGATTTGGTACATTATTTAATAGGTACAAGGGAAATTATGAAAATTTTCAAGGAGTGGGTTCTTAAATTTGACTGTGCTTTTAAATACTTCTTTGTCTAGTTTTGGCTCCAAGGTGTATACCCATTTAGCCAAGCATAAAGTATCTTAATCTATTGTTTAAAACCTTATCTTATTATATACATTATATATATATGTATTATAAACAGTATGTATACTGAAATGAATGCACACAAATCACATTATCACCTGGCACCTGCATCCTGTAATTTCATCAAGTGAAACAAGAATCAGTTGATCAGTTGATCAAGGATTCCTTCATTTATAATATTATAAATTCTTAGAAGATAGAGCAAAATTGAAAAATTATTGCTGATTCATCTGGATCAAGCTTAGGAGTTGGGAGAACTGTTGTTATATATTCAAAAATGATAAATAAAATTTATAATATTAAATAACTGATTTCATATTTTAGTGATAAGTGAATGATCATGATAAGTGAAAAGATCTCCAAAACAATAATAATTGTAACTTAAGCATCATCATTTGTTTCAGAGAGTGAGAAAATTATTTCTAAGAACTTACAAAACTATGCCTTGTAAATAGAATCAGTGTATACTTTAATCCTTGGTGTCACCACAATGACATGACTAAACATTTCCAGAAGCTTCCATAGTCAGTAAAATTTGACTTTCTAGATAATATGAATACCTTGTTGACAAAGGTTACACATGCTTGGAATAGAATATTTTTTGGAAAATATATTTGGGAGAATGTAAAAGATTATGTGCAGAATTATTTTCTATAATATTAAGAAGCAGATAAATGCTTATATATGTTGAGGACATCTAGCTACTTTTGTTTATAATTGATAATGTGTGTACTTTTTATTTAATAGGCATCCATTCTGTGCACTATGCTTAATATTAGGAATACAATAATAATAGTTGATGCTTTTAAAGTGTTTACATAATAGTGAGGGCTGGAGAAATATTCAGTAAATACAGATGTGTTAATATATACAAAGTAAATAGTAAAAGGTAAAGTGATTCTTTGGCAAAAGGTTGTTGTTTTGTTTTTCAGTACAATTAACATTTGTTAAGCATCTATTGTGTAGTTAAATGGTGGAATCACAAATAAGAAAAAGAGACAATATATAAATAGGAGTGATGATATTGTGGAGTTAATGGCAAATGTAAACATAAAATACAAATATACATTCACAGCACTCTGTCCCCATTAGAGGAGCAGACTGTAGTCAATGAAGTAAAGAATTTCTACAACCAACCTAAATGCTGCCCTCCAAAATGCAAGTGGCTCATTCCAATTTTTGGGAAGTTCCTGTTGTCTCTAAGTTATAATCCTTCTCTGGGAGGAGATCTCTTTTTTGTAAAATCTTTTTCTCTGTGAGCAGGTTTCTTGGGAGCCTCCAGCCAGAGCAAAGGTAGAATCTTGAATCCTTTTCTTCCTGAATCCTGGCTCTGAATCTCTTCCAGCTCTTGTCCTTCCCCAATCCAGACTGCTTGTCCAGGCCCAATGTTGTCTTCTTTTATCCTCCCAGAGAATGGGCATGTGAGAACTCAGGGGCTTGTGGGAAAATACTTCAACCAATGAACTTGCTCCTCTTAAAGGTGCAAACTCCTTTAAACATGTAAACTCCCCCCCCCAGAAGTCCAAAGGTTCAAACTCCTTTCAAAGGCCTGAACCAATGATGTGAATTCTGAGCTAGAGAATTGTTTAGACAACCTCAGTTATCACCTTGTAATCCTAATAGGATATGAACAGACAATTTTCAGATAATGAAATTGAAACTATTTCTACTCATGTGAAAGAGTGTTCCAAAACACTATTGATCAGGGAAATGCAAATTAAGACAACTCTGAGATACCACTACACACCTGTCAGATTGGCTAAGATGAAAGGAAAAAATAATGATGAATGTTGGAGGGCATGTGGGAAAACTGGGACACTGATGCATTGTTGATGGAGCTGTGAAAGAATCCAACCATTCTGGAGTTTGAAAACTGTGCAAAGAAATACTAAAAAAGGGAAAGGGACCTGTACGTGCCAAAGTGTTTGTGGCAGCCCTTTTTGTAGTGGCTAGAAATTGGAAAATGAATGGATGTCCATCAATTGGAGAATAGTTGGGCAAATTATGGTATATGAATGTTATGGAATATTATTACTCTGTAAGAAATGACCAGCAAGAAGGGAACTAATGAAAAAAACCTCAGAGGAAGGTGGTCTAAGTGTACCTGATCTAAAGCTATATTATATAGCAGCAGTCACCAAAACCATTTGGTATTGGCTAAGAAATAGACCGGTAGATCAGTGGAACGGATTAGATACAAAGGACAAAAAAGGGTACAACTATAGCAACCTAATCTTTGACAAACCCAAAGATACCAACATTAGGGATAAAAATTCATTATTCGGAAAAAACTGTTGGGAAAACTGGAAATTAGTATGGCAGAAATTAGATATGGATCCACACTTAACACCATATACCAAGATAAGATCAAAATGGGTCCATGATTTAGGCATAAAGAGGGAGATAATAAATAGACTAGAGGAACAGAGGATAATCTACCTCTCAGACTTGTGGAGGAGGAAGGAATTTATGACCAGAGGAGAACTAGAGATCATTATTGAACACAAAATAGAAGATTTTGATTACATCAAACTAAAAAGTTTCTGTACAAATAATACTAATGCAAACAAGATTAGAAGGGAAGTAACAAATTGGGAAAATATTTTTAAAAACAAAGGTTCTGACAAAGGTCTCATTTCCAAAATATATAGAGAACTGACCATAATTTATAAGAAACCGAACCATTCTCCAATTGATTGATAAATGGTCAAAGGATATGAACAGACAATTCTCAGAGGAAGAAATTGAAACTATATCCACTCACATGAAAGAGTGTTCCAAATCACTACTGATCAGAGAAATGCAAATTAAGACCACTCTGAAATACCACTACACACCTGTCAGATTGGCTAAGATGACAGGAACAAATAATGATAAATGTTGGAGGGGATGTGGGGAAACTAGGACACTAATACATTGCTGGTGGAGTTGCGAAAGAATCCAGCCATTCTGGAGAGCAATCTGGAATTATGCCCAAAAAGCTATCAAACTGTGCATACCCTTTGACCCAGCAGCGCTACTACTGGGCTTATATCACAAAGAAATACTAAAGAGCAGAAAGAGACATATATGTGCCAAAATGTTTGTGGCAGCTCTTTTTGTAGTAGCTAGAAACTGGAAGATGAATGGATGTCCATCAGTTGGAGAATGGTTGGGTAAATTGTGGTATATGAAGGTTATGGAATATTATGGCTCTGTAAGAAATGACCAGCAGGAGGAATACAGAGAGGCCTGGAGAGACTTACATCAACTGATGCTAAGTGAAATGAGCAGAACCAGAAGATCACTGTACACTTCAACAACAATACTGTATGAGGATGTATTCTGATGGAAGTGGAAATCTTCAACATAAAGAAGATCCAACTCACTTCCAGTTGATCAATGATGGACAGAGGTAGCTACACCCAGAGAAGAAACACTGGGAAGTGAATGTAAATTGTTAGCACTAATATCTGTCTGCCCAGGTTGCATGTACCTTCGGATTCTAATGTTTATTGTGCAACAAGAAAATGATATTCACACACATGTATTGCACCTAGACTATATTGTAACACATGTAAAATGTATGGGATTGCCTGTCATTGGGGGGAGGGAATAAAGGGAGGGGGGGATAATTTGGAAAAATGAATACAAGGGATAATATTATAAAATATATATATATATATATATATATATATATATATATATATATATATATATAAAAAAAATTAAAAAAAAAAGAAAGAAAGCTTAGCCTAATTTCATTAATAAATTGGTTCCAGAAGATTTCTGCCCCCCCCCCAAAAAAAAAAAAAAAGAAATGACCAGCAAGATGAATACAGAGACACTTGGAGAGACTTACATGGACTGATGCTGAGTGAAAAAAGCAAAACCAGGAGATCATTATGCACTTCAACAATGATACTGTATGAGGATGTATTCTCATTGAAGTGGATATCTTCAACATAGAGAATATCTAATTCAGTTCCAGTTGATCAATGATGGACAGAAACAACTACACCAGAAAAGGAACACTGGGAATTGGGTGTAAACTGTTTGCACTATTGTATTTCTACTCAGGTTACTTTTACCTTCTGAATCCAATTCTTACCATGCAACAAGAAACTCGATTTTACACACATATATTGTATCTAGGATATACTATAATACATGTAACATGTATGGGATTGTCTGTCATCTAGGGGAGGGGGTAGAGGGAGGGAGGGAGGGAAAAATTTGTAAAAGAAGTGAGTACAAGGGATAATGCTGTAAAAAAAAATTGCCCATGCATATGTAATGTCAAAAAATTATAATTATAAAATTAATTTAAAAAAAAAAGAAAGTAAAGCTGAAAAAAAAAGTTAGTAGAGTGATGAAAGGACCTTGATTACAAACCAGTCTATAGAAGGCCAACCATTCTCCCTTTAGGTACCACAAAAAGTATCAATAACTACCTCCAGAACAGTTTAAGAGGAATTGAAGAGGGTAAAAAATATTCACCCCTAATTACTGAGAAAACAAGTGGAAAGACACTAGACACAGACATTCATCTCATAGCAAATACCAGGATAAGCTAAAATGGAAAAATAATTTAGGCATAAATTATAAGGGAGCATGGAAAAAATGCATCTGTCAAATCTTTGGATAAGGGAAGAATTTGGGACCCAATAAGAGATAGAAAGGATCATGGGGAGTGAAAAATTAGCAATTTTTGAAATTAAAGAAAAAAAAAAAACCTTTTGAATAAACAAGACCAATACAGGAAAAATAAGAAGAAAGCAGAAAACTGGGAAAATTTTATAATAAATTTCTCTGAAGAGGTCTAATTTCCCAAAGACATAGGAAACTAAGCAGAATGGTTAAAGAATATTAACACTCAATTTTCAGAACAAGAAAACTAAGATGGCACAAAAAATTCTTTACATCACTATTGACTCGAGAAATGCAAATTAAATAAGTCATTTTATCAGATTGGCTATCCCGACAGAAAAAAAAAAAAAAAAAAAAAAAAAAACAAATATTGGAGAAGATGTGGGAAAATTGAGACACTAATGTATTGCTGGTGGAATTGTGAACTACTCTGGACAAAAATTTGGAATTTATGCCCAAAGAACAATAAAATTTTGCATATCCCTGGCCCCAGCAATACCAATTCTACGTCTTTATCCCAAAGAGATTTTTTTTTTAAATGGAGTAAAGAGTAAGGACTTATTTGTTCAAAAATATTTAGAGCCACTCACTTTGAGCTGGCAAAGAAGCAGATATCTTGGAGGTGTCCATCAGTAGGGAACTGTCTGAACAAGTCTGGGTATATAATTGTGATATTATTGTGATATAAGAAAAAATGAGCTCAATGATTTCAGATAAATCTAGAAAGACTTTCACAAATTGAAGCAAAGTAAAGTGAGCAGAACCAGAAAACAACTATTCACAGTAACAGCAATATTGTTGATCAACTGTAAAAAATTTAGCAATACTGATATAATGATCAAGACAATTCTAAAGGAACCATGATGAAATCCATCTCCAGCAAAAGAATTAATAAATACCAAATATGGATTGAAGCAAAGTTTATCTTTTCCTTTGTTTGTCTTCTTCTTCTTCTTGTTTTTTTCCTATGTGTTTTCTTTTGCAATCCCTTGTTTTCTAGTATTAAAGTACTTTTCAGCAATCCTTTTCTCATGGTAGATATTTAAAATATCAACAACAGAGGGACTCAGTGGCTTGTCCAATATCCCTTCATGTAAGGAATCCTTTAGGATAAGGCAATCCCAAAGAAGAATATTAATCAAAAATTGTATAGTTTAGCAGAACTTGCCAATCTTAGAACCTGGAATGAGACAAAGCCAATTTGACTATAACCAAAAAAAAATGTCTTAAGAAGAGTGTCATGATATACAATAAGTTTGGAAAGACAAACTGGAATCATATTATAAAGGTATTTAAATGCTACCAGGGAAGCTTGTTTTTTTATCAAATAGATGCCTAAAAATCACCTGAGTATGAAAATGAAATGTGAAGTCCTATGCTTTTGGAACACCAATCTGATAGTTCTGAAGATGAATTGGAGAAGTAAAAAGTGAGATAAATGAAGCCCAATCAGGAGACTATTGCCAGATGAAAAGTGTAAAGGATCTGAATTTTTTTTTAATGTAGCAATTGATTAGATTAAATATGGTAAGGGAGAGGAAAGAGTAAAGAATGACTTTAAAGTTATAAATATGTGTACGTAGCATGATAGAGATAAACTTAATAAAAACAGGTAAGAAAGTAGGGGAGGCTAGAGAGAAAAATCATGATGAGTTGTGTTTTATATACACAATGTTTACATTGTTTTCTAAACAATGTTTAGTTGTTTACAATGTTTTCTAAAATGAAAATCATACATAATAAGAGAAAGGGGAGGAAAGAATACAAAATAGAACTTTGGAGAGGGTATGGTATAGTTACACAAAAAGAAAGAGTTGCACTTGATCTACAACAAATAATTAGCTATTCAGGAGGAAGAAGAACTAGGTGAATAATGTCACAAAAATCCAAGTAGGTTAAAATGGTAAAACATATCAAGTCCTACAGATAGATCAAGAAATATAAAGACTGAGAAGAGGATATTCAAATTGTTCTTGAAGAGACAAATGGTAACCTAGGAAAAAATAGTTTCAGATGAGTGATGAAAGTAAAAATTGGTTTGTGAGGAGCTGAGTGAAAAGAGGAAAAGGAATCATTAAGAGAAAGCAGCATTTTCCAGAATTTTGGATATGAGGGAGGAGAAATTGAATACTGTTCAGAAAATTATACAGCTTCTTTGATGAGATCTATAACCATGCAAAAGAGTTTGAGCTACATAAACAAGAGAATGAAGAATTCCTATAATTCTGATTACAATTTGCTTATAGATAGTTCACACAACTAGTCCATCAATATACATGTATATATGGATAAATAAACATATCTTTATATGCATATAATATAAATATAAATATGTGTACAGATATTTGTGGAGTACAAATGAATACATGTATATTATTGTACACAATATATAAATACATATATCTTTTAAAATATTTTAGTTTTACCATAATTTGGGCCCAGAACTGAACTCTAGGAAGGAAAACAGTTGAGTTGCATTAGAAAACAACTTAATTCTTTCAAAAATTCCAAGGTATTTTTTGAAGCAAAAAGTCCATCTCTTTAATATCAAGATTCTTCAAATAAAGAAGCACAATTTTAAGTTATATAATGGCATAGGAAGTCTTTACCACTCCCTCTTCATTCTAGCTCCTTCTCTCTGTTGAATATTTCCAATATATTTTTTACACAGTTTATTTGTACATAATTGTTGTAATGTTTTCTCCCAGATTAGTCTGTAAATTCCTTCAAATAAAGGATTTTCTTTAACTTTGCTTTGTATCCTCAGCATTTAGCACAGGGCTTGGCACATAATAAAAAATTTTCAAATATTTATTGAGAGATTGAGTCTATAAAAACTGTAGTTTATAGCTTCATAGAATTGAGCTAAAAGATAAATTTAAGTTCTTGCAAATAAGAAAAGTGAGGTGCTTACACACCAAGTTATACTTTTACAAAATTCTCTAATGATTTGGATCCTGAAATCTTCAACATCTTTAAGAGATGGATAAGAAAATATAGAAAGGTGATTGGGGGCTGGAATTCACAATAAAGTGTTGGACATTTATAGTGATAAATTAATATCGAATCTGTGTGTTACATGCTCCTTTTCTCTGTCAATATGTAGATGCATTATAATATTGGTATTTGGAGAAGCAGACAGATAAAATTGTGAAAGCAGAAAACTATATAATGGTTCCCAAATTCTAAGTACATAGAAATGGACCCTTCAGATATTTCTGAATATAAATTGTGCTTTTTAAATTCCAAACGCACAGTACTGCTATATCCATCACAGGTAGCACTTCAAGTTGGAGAACAAAATTAACAAGATCATGTATATATCCCTAAATAACTTTTGATTGGATGTAAAATAGAATTATATTCCATTATATTTCCCCAAAGCTATTTCATTAGATTTTCAGTTGTTACCTTGTGCTAGGATTTTACTTCTCAGACAACCAAGTAAAGTGGATTTCCATAAACATAAATCCTGTGGTCCCATAAGTTCCTCACATTAATGTCAATTTTGTAGTCATTCCAGATAATTCTTCATACAATTAACCCCTTATGATTTAACCTCTCAATCCTGCTGGAACTCTGTCTTCCCAGAAATCAGCCAGAGTCAGGATCACCAAAGATCTTTATTCTTAGTCTCTTAAGCTCGCCGGCAGGGGTTAGATCTAGCAAATCTCCATACCACCTTTCTCTCTCAAAATGCCATGAGAGAATCCCCAATTTCCTCTTCCTCCTCTTCCTCCCCCAACACACATCACTTCCCCTTCTTTGTCCCACCAATCAAGTCAGCACAGAACAGCTGGGGAGGGTCAATCAACCTTCAAACAAGTTAATAGAGAACCGTCCAATTGGCAATTAGTCTAACATGCTCCATTATCCAAGTGCATTTGCTCAGTTCTAGCCCTTTACATTTCCCACTTTCTTTTGTTTTAGAACACAGGTGGTCACGCCATCCCTGACTTTTTAGGGAGGTGAGAACCCCCAAAAGGTGATCACGACCCCCCTGACTTCTCAGGAGGGGAGATGAAAGCACTAAAAAGGAGATAATCACACCCTCCACAACATCTCAGGAAGAGAGATGAAAAGCACCAAAGGGAAGTGTGGATTGCTAGCAGATTTCTGGGTTGAAGGGTCTTATTAAAGACAAGTATGCACAAACCCATCAGCATGGGAGTTATTACACAAGCACATAGCAATAACACAGAGGCTCTCCCCACAATCAGTGCAGGCTCGATGTGGTGTGACAAACATGAATTGTACATGCAAGTAGTGATATAACAAACAATATAAATCAACCCGGTTTTGTAAAAGATTTCCAAAAGTCCTAGATAGAGGGTATGTAAACATCAGTTACACATATGCCTTCTTCAGCAACCAAGAGATAGTCCAAAACCAATCTATTGTCCATTGCATCGAATGTTATGGAATCCAATGATCCCCACAAGTTTTTGAAGTTCTGCATCAGTCTTTTTATATGTTAGGGAATCCAATGATCCCTACAGGTTTAGAAGTCCTGCAACAGTCTTATGATGCCTCAGGGAATCCAATGATTCCTGAGGACTTTCAAGTCCTACAATAGTCTTATGATGTCTCAAAGAATCCAATGATTCCTGAAGGCTTTCAAGTCCAACAATTTTTGATGTCCATGAGTCAAATGCCATAACTGCCAGGTTCTTTCAGTGGTGGGCACAGTCATCAAGGGAATCAATGTTTCTTGGGTCTTCTCCATCATTTCAAGGGTCTGCTCTGTCTCTCTTCAATGGACAAGGCGAATACAACTCATTGGCACCCATCTAATTCCTTCTCCATCTGTGGAGATACATGCAAACCCTCTCCCCCAAGCAGTTAACCTATCTGGTCCCTTTTATTTACCACTTTCTGGGTCTCTCCACATCACCTGGTAATTATCTAAAGACAGTGGAGCTGCTTGCACTGGACACTGTCCTTCCAGTGGATTATAAAACCTGTCTGCTGGAGTCAGTGCATTTTTGTTAAAAATTTTAAAAAAATAATGGTATAGAGAACTAAATTTAGAAGTTCTCTAGGGTTACCCGTGGCTCCCCCTTTCTTTTGTTTTTGGAGGAGTGTCTTAATATTTCTGTTTCTTCTCTCTACTATTGCCTGCCATTGAGGATTAAATGGTATGCCAGTGGTATGTAAAATCTTATACTGTGCACAAATGTGTGCAAAATGTTTAGATGTATATGCAGGTCCATTGTCTGTTTTTACTGCTTGTGGCACACCCATAATTGCAAATGCTTAGATAAGGAATTCAGTGGCCACTCAGGCTGTCTCTTTTGCTGCTGGCATTGCAAAAGTGAATCCTGCAAAGGTGTCTACCACGATGTGGATAAAAGATAGATGACCAAAAGATTTATAATGGGTCACATCCATTTGCCAAATTTCATTAGGTCTCAAACCACGAGGTTCTTCCCTGGAGGGAATATAGGAGCATGGAAAGGAAGGCAAGCTGTACAGGCTTTTACTATGTTCCTACTTTCTTCTCTTGTTATTCCAAATAGTAAAAATAAAGCTTGGGCAACCTGATGATATTTAGAATGAGATTCTTGTGCTTCTTGAAATAAAGGAGTATTGGTCAACATGGTTAGAAGGCTATCTGCCTTTGAATTACCATCAAAAATAGGACCTGGAAGTCCACTATGGGAGTGGACATGCAAAATATAAATCTTACCTGGATGCTTTCTCACTTGCTCTTGAAGTTCCTTAAAGAGTTGATACATATTGGAGGCTACAAATTTTATTTGGGGTATGGCAAGTCTTTGTACCACACCTATTGAATAGGCTGAATCAGATATTATATTTATGTCTCCTGGGTAATAAGCAAGAGCTAGAATGATTGCATACAATTCATTCTGCTGAGTGGAGTGAAAAGGTGAAAAGGATTACTTTCTTTATAGTTAAGTCACAAGAGTATACAGCACAAATATTATGTTTGGATGCATCTGTAAAGAGAGTTGGTCCTTTAAGAGGAACTTTAGAAACCTTTTCTTCAAGAATCCATCGCCAATTATGTAATGGTCTGGTTATCTTTAATGGAGACCCATGTGTAAAATTTGGAGACATGCTAATAAAATTTGCCACTTTGGGATGGTTTCACAGCACACATTAACTTGTGCATTAGTATAAAAGGTGTATATCTTGTCAGGTCTTATCCCAGATAATTGTACTGCTCATTTGATGGCCTTAATAAAATTCTAGCCACAAGCACTGGGTAAGGAATAAGGCTTTGTTCTGGTTGTGCTGAGAGGTTCCCCCACTCTATCACACTGTCTCCTTGATGAAGGACTGCTGTAGGTGCCTCTTGTGTAGCAAAAACTGATATTTCCAAGGATTTTTTAGTGACTCTTTCAACCACATTGGATAAAGCCAGTTCAATTTGTCTCAAAGCCTCTTGAGATTCTTTTGTAAGCTGACGTGGTGAATTTAAAGCACTGTCTCCCCTTAAAATGTCATATAATGGTTGCAATTGACAGGTAGTCAAGCCTAGCACAGGACACATCCATTGGATATCTCCTATCAATTTCTGGAAGTCATTTAAGGTATTTAGCTTCTCTGTTCTTAAGGAGAGTTTTTGTACTGTAAGCACCTTAGGATATACTTCATATCCTAAATATTGAAAAGGAGCATGTCTTTGAATCTTTTCTGAAGCTATGTGCAATTTATAATTCCTTAATGTTTCTATGGTTTTTTGTAGACATGCTTCTAACATTTGTTCCTCAGGTACACATCCCAATAGATCATCCATGTAATGTAATAACATTACTTTTGGAAATGCTTTTCTTACTGGAGTAAGAGCAGTATCAACATACATTTAACACATAGTAGGGCTGTTTTTCATTCCCTGTGGCAAAACTGTCCATTCATATCTTTTGTAAGGCTCATCTAAGTTAATGCTGGGCACTGAAAAGGCAATTTTTTTACATATCCTCCTTATCTAGAGGGATAGAATAGAAACAATCTTTAAGGTCTATAACCCACAGAGGCCATTCTCTAGGCAATTGAGTAGGAGATGGAAGTCCAGGTTGTAGAGTTCCCATAGTTTCCATCTGTTCATTTACCTTTCTTAAATCAGTCAACATCCTCCATTTTCCAGATTTCTTTTTTACAACAAATACTGGGGAAGTCCAAGGACTTA
The DNA here is from genome assembly GCF_048593235.1 of Sminthopsis crassicaudata. Taxonomy (NCBI): domain Eukaryota; kingdom Metazoa; phylum Chordata; class Mammalia; order Dasyuromorphia; family Dasyuridae; genus Sminthopsis; species Sminthopsis crassicaudata. Next base: position 519,958,208 of record NC_133617.1, read on the forward strand.
GAAAAGGTTGTAAGTGTCCTTGGTCAAGTTGTTCCTGTACTATGTCTAATAAGGCCTGAATTTTATCGCTACCTAAGGGCCACTGTTCTACCCATAGTGGTGTATCAGTTTTCCATTGGATAGGAACAGGTGAAAGTATTGGCAGGCCTTCAACAGAAGCCCTACCTAAAAAACTGAAGTACTCATTTTTAACCCTAATTGTTGTAAAATGTCTCTTCCCACAGATTGATGGGGATTTTTTCAACTATAAAAGGCATAAAAACTCCTGTTTCACTTTCAAATATCCATCTTAAAGGGGTAGCACTAACTTCATCTGCTATTGATCCTCCTACCCCAGACATGTAGGTGTCTGCCTTAATCTTTGGCCAGTGACTGGGCCAGTTGGCACCTCTAATGACTGTGCAATCTGCACCTGTGTATACCAGTGCTTCTCATGGTATGCTATTTAAATAAATGGTGAGCATAGGTTAGTCAGCTGTCACAGCTGCTGTCAAGTATATTCTTGGATTTTGCTGCTTGGAGTCAGAACATGGGTGACTGTCACCAGATTGCTTATTAGGGGTCTGTATCAATAAACCCGATGCTACTACTTCCCCTGGTTGATAAGTCACACATTGTCTACCTGTGTTCGTGACTGGCATATTATTTATATATTCCCCAGTTTCCCACATCAGTGGGAATCAGATGGACACTGTTTTGTAAGTACTCTCAGGAGGTGAAATGGTCAAGCCTATTGTACCTGGAGGCAAGGGATCCATAGGCTGGAGAGGAACAGATTTCACCTCTCCAGGGGGTATCTCAGTTGTCCCAGCTGCATACAGCTCTATCCTCCCTAATTGTAGTCCCTTTCTCCCATCACGTTGCTTCCTGGCTGACTGATTATGTAATCCCTTTCTCCCGTCAGGTGACTTCCTGTCTGATTGGTCATGTCTGGGTATTGGAGTTGTAGGCACTCTCTGGGTGTGGTATTGGCTGCCATCATGCCCCAAGTGTTTTTTGCCTGGGGCCCTGGAGCTGGGCCCCTCATTCCGTTTCCCTGAATCAGTCTACACTCTGATGCCCTCATTCCATTTCCCTGAATCAGTCTATACTCTGATGCCCAATGGAGTCCTCTGTTGCATTTTGGACATGGGGTTCAGATGGCCTACTTTACAGCATTGAAAGCATTGACGAGTCTGTCTGGAAGTTCCTTGCCAAAAGGGACCCTGTGTTCCCATGTTGGGATCTTGGTAAGTCTGATTCATAGCCTGGCTATAAAAGGTATTTGTGCCCACTGTGGCACAGTGTCTTATGATCTCCTCTAAAGGAGCATCCCTATGTAGTCCTAGTATAATCCTTCTATAAAACTCATTGGCATTTTCTCTAGCAAGTTGCCTTACCAAAATGTCTGTTACTATATTTTCACCATTAGTCCGTATGACAGCTGTCTGCAAATGTGCCACAAAATCAGCAAAGGGTTCATTTGGTCCTTGTACAATTTTTGTGAAGGTCTCACCCTTGTTGTTTTTACTGGGGAGAGAAGCCCATGCTTTGATAGCAGCAGCAGCAGCAATTTGCGCAAATGCTCTTATGGAGTAATTAATCTGTACTGAAGCTTCTGCATAAGAACCTACACCTGTTAGTAGGTCACAGGTGATTGAAGTATTAATTCTACTTTGACTATTTTGTTGGGCTTGAATCCTACAGAGCTCACTATATTCAGAAAGCCACAATAAGTTTTGTCCAGGTTCTAAGCACATCTTTGCAATAGTTTTCCAGTCACTAGGGGTTAAGGCTTCATAAGCCAAATTGTGTAGTAACATCTTAACATAATCTGATGTAGCCCCAAAGAGAGTGCAAGCTTTTTTCAGGTCTTTAAGGGCGTCCATATTAAAAGGAGCATATCTTCTACTTTTTTTGGCCTGCAGAATTATACTGTTGAATCATGGGAAAAATTTAAAGTTTGAAATCATTATCTATTTCTTTTTCATTTTTAATTGCTTCAATAAGCCCTTTCTGTAACCTAGTTATAGGGGTTGGTGATTGCTGGGGGGGAGGTGCTGATGGTATCACTGCCCCTTCCACTACCCCTCCTCCCTCCATCCCTGAAGGTGGAGTTGATGTGGGCCTTTCAATAATCTGCTCTCTAGTCGGGGTTGAAGTTTCTTCAAGGGAATCAGAGTTATCATACCGTAATTCCTCATTCAAATCCCCTTGCCCTCCGGGAAGGTTTTGAGATTGCTTATCTTCTATCTTTTTTTCCTCACACTTCCTTCTCTGTTCATTTTTAAAACTTTTCCTTCTCCTATAACTTGCTCGATAGTTTAAGTCTAATTGAACCACGTTGTATATATAAAATACCTCTGCGGAAATTGAACAAGGCCTATTTTTTGTGTAAAATTCTTTTAGTTGAAATCCTACTAACTTCCAATTATCTACAGTTAGTTTTTCTTCCTCTAAGAACCAAGGGGATGTGCATTTTAATGTGTCCAAGAGTTTATCAATCTGTAGCCAGGTTACAAATAAACTCTTCTCCTCAATTATCTTAATTATACTCTCCATAGCACCACTGCTGGGTGAGGCTGAAGCAGGGATTGGGGTTGGAGCAGGGTTGGCGGAGGTAGAGGGAATGTCTATACCTAACATCTGCCCCATCTCAGCTATTAGAGATTGCTGGTTTAGTCCTTAACAAGGTAAGTTCCTTATTTCTATTAGAATACTCATCTAATCTCCTGGTCACCAGAGGCCTTCTAAGGAAGTGGGGTGCTGGCCTCACGTTTGGACGCCAAAATGCTGGAACTCTGTCTTCCCAGAAATCAACCGGAGTTAGGATCACCAAAGATCTTTATTCTTGGTCTCTTAAGCTTGCTGGCAGGGGATTAGATCTAGCAAATCTCCACACATACCCTTCCTCTCTCAAAATGCCATGAGAGAATCCCCAATTTCCTCTTCCTCCTCCTACTCCTCCCACACACATCACTTCCCCCTCTTTGTCCCACCAATCAAGTCAGCACAGAACAGCTGGGGAGGGTCAACCTTCAAACAAGTTAATAGAGAACTGTCCAACTGGCAATTAGTCTCACGTGCTCCATTATCCAAGTGCATTTGCTCAGTTCTATCCCTTTACACAATCCTAAGCAGATGTATTTCAAAAATATTCACTTTCTGGTATGTTTTCAAGTTGATTACATAATTGGCCATTGGCTAGTACATAGTTCAGATCGTCCTTCCCAAACCAAGATCTCAATGTAGCCTATTAATCTTTAATTGTTGTTGATAATTTTTCAGAGAATTAAAAGAAAAAAAAAAAAGTTTGATAGAATTAAATAAGAAAAAGGAAATATATCATTTAGATGATCCCCTAATAACTATTTTACCTTTTTTATTAAAAAAAAAAAATTCTAAATTCATTAATTTGTTCTAACCATTATCATCATTTAAATCTATAAAGAGGTGATAGGACAAACAAATTTACTATCATACTTTTGAGGTTATATTGTCAGATTTTATAGGTGATTAAGTTTAATTTTTTATTGGGTCTAACTATAATAAACTTTTTTTTCCCCTCAGCCAGGACAGAAGGACATCTCAATACACTTTTGTTTTTAGTCTTTTTGTTGTTCAGGTGACCAGACACAATAATTAGCTATCACTATCTCTGAATCAAAAGAGTGATTGGTTTCCTTCCCAAAGTTCTTATCCAAATGACAATGAAGATGAAGCATATATTATTATAAACAAAAATAAACTTAAATAATAGTTTCAATGTTTATTCAAGAAGTTTATATTCAGAGTTTGTATTTGAGACTCATAGCAATCTTAAGTAAATTATACTACAAGAATTACTATAATCTTTATTTTACCAGTGAGGAAAATAAGGAGTCTCTTGGAGGTGCAATGACTTAATTATCATTCCATGATCACACAGAAAATAAAAGTTAGAGAAATGATTTGAAGTTATATCTATCAACTTCCAGATTGTGCCCTCTATACACTCATCAAAAGAACTTATTTCCTTACATTTAAATAATAACAATAATAATAATAACAAAATAATATCCGTTAAGAACTCCAAATTCCCTTTTGAGCCTTAAAAAATGTAGTCTTGGGGAAGAAGTCACATGGGATTCAGGTGTGTAGTAACATAAATTACATATTTATTAATTACCAGAAAATTGCAATGATAAATTTTGGATTAGGATTTAAAACCTTTAAAATATGATTATTAAAAGTTATTTTTTATTTCTAACAGTAAAGTATAATTCCTTCACTTTGAAATATCTTTCCATTTCTTCATTTTTTCTTTTTGTTTTTTTGTAGGACTAAAAAAGTTAATTATTTGCCTCCTATTTTTTATTTGCAGAAAGAAAACCATTACAAAAGCTCATGATGCATTATTCAAATATCATGTAAATTGTAATTTAAATCTACTCTTTAGGACTGTTTAATTTTCTGGGGTATTATATAGTACAACTTTTGAGGGAACAAGGAAAAAAAAAAATTAGAAATGTACCTGTTCCTTGTATGGAATTTGCAAGACATGTTAATTTTCTTTTCTCATATCTTGCTATGTGTCTTAATCACTCACTAGAACTAGGTACAAGTAGTCTTGTCTATTCAGTCGATAGGGTTTATAAAGGGCTGTTAAATTTAGGAAACAACCTCCTCTGTCTATTCAGTTAATCCTGTCCTCATTTTGATGATGAGCAATCATATACACTGTTTTTGATATTAAAATGCTAAGGCAATGGCAGTCTGAGTTAGTATAATTAAAGTACAAAATTACCCCACATAACAGCAAAGCAAATGTCCTTTTTTGGGGAAAAATAAATAAGCCTCATTCTTTATCATTTCAAAAGGGCAAATGAGTCCTTCATTTGGGGGCACAGTAGTTTCTTAAAGAAAACTGATTACATGTGTTTCAAAGTGTATATTTTTCCTACATCTCAAATTGGCCTCTTTTAGGCAAAATAAATTACTAATCATTTGCTATGAATAATAGGTCAATGGGTCATCCAATTAAATACAATGTCCAATTTCTCTTTAACAAGCCTGCCTCATATTAAACTACAAGAAAGGAGTGAAAAGGAAAAAAAAAAAAAAAATCAGAATAAAAAAGCTTCTTTCTTGGCCAAATCAAAGAAAACTGTTTAGAAACTGCCTCAACCAGAGATGACCTATAAGGAAGATAAGAGAAGGACCACACATGTACTGGAATATCATTTCCTCATTTTGAAATCTTTTATTGGGATTGAGATAGCACTAAATTTGAATACTGACTAACAAGTGTGGTAACTGAGGCTTTGTTTATATATAACATTGACTTGCCTTATTTTTAATACAGTAAAATAGTACAACTGTAAAAATGACTTAAGCCTTTTTTTACACTTTACAAAATTTTTCAGAAGTATTAAAAATGAACAAATGATGAACACAAGTTGGTGCAGATGCTTTTAATGAATTCAAAAAGAGAGACAAGATTCTATGACAATGTGGGAAGCATATTAGAATGGCAAAATAATTTTGTATAAGAATCTTAAATATTTAATCTAAGAGAGTTGGATTAAATTATCTTTAAAGTTATTTTCAGACTCACCTTGGGTATTATAAAAAGAATTGGCCTGGAAAGGGTCTGAATTTAAGTCTTTTTCCAAAATGCACTAAATACATAACCATGGGCAGATAATTTAACTTCTTAGTATTATACGCAGTACTCTAAAACTATAAATTAGAGATGAATTGCACATGTTTATAGAAAAAGCTATTTCTCAATATTAATACATAACATTTAATAAAATTGAGTGGAAGTCTTGCACTAGCTTTTTTTTTTTTTTTTGCTTATTTTGTTTGCTTATTGTTTGCTTTTAGGTTGGGGAAGAGAAAGGAATGTTTCTAGGCTATAAGGAAACAGCCATTCATATTAGGGAAATATAGAAGAGATTAAAAGAGTAGGGATGGTATAACAAGAAGTCTGTTAGAGAAGTAAATGAATATGATCATTTTTACATGTAGAGACATTTGCCTTGCAGATCTACCTCCATTTCATCTGCCCATCTTACCAGCTATTGTCACAAATGTCTTCTTCCTTGTGTGGCTAATCTACTTGAAATTAGAATTTATAATAAATCCACATAAATCCTCAGCATTTTTATATATCACCAACAAAATGCAACAGTAAGAGATACAAAGAGAAATTCCATTCCAAACAAATGTTGAGAGTATAAAGTATTTGGGAATCCATCTACCAAAGAATAGTCAGGAATTATATGAGAAAAATTATGAAACACTTGCCACAAAAATAAAGTCAGATTTAAATAACTGGAAAGACATTCAGTGCTCTTCGATAGGCCGAGCAAATATAATAAAGATGACAATACTCCTCAAACTAATCTATTTATTTAGTGCTATACCAATCAGACTCCCAAGAAACTATTTTAATGACCTAGAAAAAATAACAACAAAATTCATATGGAAGAATAAAAGGTCGAGAATTGCAAGGGAACTAATGAAAAAAAAAACAAAACTCAGAGGAAGGTGGTCTAAGTGTACCTGATCTAAAGCTATATTATATAGCAGCAGTCACCAAAACCATTTGGTATTGGCTAAGAAATAGAACGGTAGATCAGTGGAACAGATTAGATACAAAGGACAAAAAAGGGTACATCTATAGCAATCTAATCTTTGACAAACCCAAAGATACCAACATTAGGGATAAAAATTCATTATTTGGAAAAAAAAACTGTTGGGAAAACTGGAAATTAATATGGCAGAAATTAGATATGGATCCATACTTAACACCATATACCAAGATAAGATCAAAATGGGTCCATGATTTAGGCATAAAGAATGAGATAATAAATAGATTAGAGAAACAGAAAATAGTCTACCTTTCAGACCTGTGGAGGAGGAAGCAATTTATGACCAGAGGAGAACTAGAGATCATTATTGATCACAAAATAGAAGATTTTGATGACATCAAACTAAAAAGTTTCTGTACAAACAATACTAATGCAAACAAGATTAGAAGGGAAGTAACAAATTGGGAAAATATTTTTAAAGTTAAAAGTTCTGACAAAGGTCTCATTTCCAAAATATATAGAGAACTGACCCTAATTTATAAGAAATCAAACCATTCTCCAATTGATATATGGTCAAAGGATATGAACAGACAATTCTCAGATGATGAAATTGAAACTATATCCACTCATATGAAAGAGTGTTCCAAATCACTACTGATCACAGAAATGCAAATTAAGACAACTCTGAGATACCACTACACACCTGTCAGATTGGCTAAGATGACAGGAACAAATAATGATGAATGTTGGAGGGGATGTGGGATAACTGAGACACTGATACATTGTTGGCGGAGTTGTGAAAGAATCCAGCCATTCTGGAGAGCAATTTGGAACTATGCCCAAAAAGTTATCAAACTGTGCATATCCTTTGACCCAGCATTGCTGTTATTGGGCTTATATCCCAGAGAAATACTAAAGAGCAGAAAGGGACCTGTATGTGCCAAAATGTTTGTGGCAGCTCTTATTGTTGTAGCTAGAAACTGGAAGATGAATGGATGTCCATCAATTGGAGAGTGGTTGGGTAAATTATGGTATATGAAGATTATGGAATATTATTGCTCTGTAAGAAATGATCAGCAGGAGGAATACAGAGAGGCTTGAAGAGACTTACATCAACTGATGCTGAGTGAAATGAATAGAACCAGAAGATCGCTGTACACTTCAATGCTGTATGAAGATGTATTCTGATGGAAGTGGATATCTTCAACATAAAGAAGATCCAACTCACTTCCAGTTGATCAATGATGGACAGAAATAACTACACCCAGAGAAGGAACACTGGGAAGTGAATGTAAATTGTTAGCACTACTGTCTATCTACCCAGGTTACTTATACCTTTGGAATCTAATACTTAATGTGCAACGAGAAAATGGTATTTACACACATATATTGTATCTAAGTTATATTGTAACACATGTAAAATGTATGGGATTGCCTGTCATGGGGGGAGGGAGTGTAGGGAAGGGGGGGATAATTTTGAAAAAATGAATACAAGGGATAATGTTATAAAAAAAATTGCTCATGCATATATACTGTGGAAAAAAAATTCTAAAAAAAAAAAGAAAGAAATTGGAATTTATAATTTTAACCTCTCTGTTCTTTTACCTCAGTCTTCTGAACTTTCTATAATGTGGCTTCTAATCTCATCATTCAACTAAAATTGTTTCTTAAATCTAACAGCCCTTTATAAACCTCTTTACTTCTCATGGCCTTATTCATTCTCTTCTAATTAATATTTTCCATTTTAGTTGTTCATGATATTACATTATACTGACTCTAGAATCTTTTGCCAAAGCTTTTTTTTTTCAGTTTATATCCAGTAAGCATGTGCATTCCAGTGGGGTCTGTTGTGAACTCTTTTTTCCCCCCTCTTTCCTATATCAATTGTGAATATTATCAGCTCTCATATATCCAATTATCTTCGCTATACTGATGATTTTCAGTTCTAATTTTCTTGCCTGAATTCCAGACTTCCATCCTTGTATATTGTACATCTCAAATGTAATATCTTAAAAATATCAAAAATTCAACATTTCTTTAACTTCCCATCAAAACAAACTCTTTTTAACTCCCCTAATACAATCAAGTGCCCCAACATTTTTCTAGTCACTGAAACTTAGAATTACACTTTATCATCCTTAAAGTTTCACTCTCTTTCACTATATATATCCACAATCATCTGTTGCAAATTTCTGTTGATTTTTTTTTCCCCTGTCTTATATATCTATTTTTTGCCTCTTTCTCTCCTCAATTATTATGATTACTCTGGAACAAAATCTGTCAACTCACCTAGACTATTCTCTGCAACTTAAAATCTTAGAGAGCTGCCTATATAATGAGTGAACTTAAGTGCCATACCATACAGTAAGAATTGGAGATGAAAACTGATCATTTATCCTTGTTACTTGAAGATGCACTCTACATTCAAAATGTTCAGCTATTTTTATCAATGGAAATTACATTAAATGATATATATATTTTCCTTTATGGCTTGCTGTGTTCTGTAAGGACTTGTAAAGGACTGAAAATCTGAGTTGCACTGAGTCCAAGCACTTGAGACTAATTGCCAATTGGACAATACTCTATTAGCATATGCTTGGAGAATGACCCACCCATCATCCTATGCTGGCTAGATCTGTGGGTGTACACAGTGAATGAAAGGAGGTATCAGAGGGTGGAATAGGATCAGCAGGATTATTCTTTGGCAGTGGAAAGAGAGAAAGGAAGTGTGAAGATTCTTATATCTATTTCTCTGATAGGGCCCCTAAAAGACCAAGAATAAAGACTTTTGCTTATCCTGACTCTGGCTAATTCTAAGGTATCCAGGGTACTAAAGTAATCATTATAAGGACCAATGGATCTTTCCATTTGATTTTTGGCTGAAATATCCTATTTGTATTTTCTGCTTTTTAAAATATAAACTCCTTAAAGCCAGGTACACTCTTGCTTATCTATCAGGTATGTTATTAGAATTGAGATCTCATTCATTTTGTAAAAACAAAACAAAACAAAACAAACAAACAAACAACAACAACACACACACACACAAAAAAACAACAACCACCACCTGGAATTATGCTAAAACAATTCAAAATTTATGAACATTTTCAACCAGAGATATTTTACCTAAAGATGCCACCCAAAAAATACAAAGTCAGAAACAAATGACTTATGTATACCAAAATTATAGTAGCATCTTTTACTTTAACAAGGACCAGGAAATAAAATTCTTGTCATGAATTGGGAAATGCCAAAGGAAAACATTGTACAGGAAAGTAGCAAAATATTCCTGTGATATAACAAATAGTAAATATGAAAAAATTAGAAAATCATGAATTTTTATAATACTTAATGAAGAATAAAAGTAAGCAGTTCCTAGAAAATTATATAAACAATCCCTGAAATAATGTAAATGAAAAGAACAAGTAATATAAAAAACTGAAACATACACACAACTACACAAGGAAATGCTGTATAATCATCACAATTAGATGAGAAGATTGATAAAAGTGTATCTTTATTTTCATAGTCAGGATGAAAGACCACAGTCATAATGTTGGGGATTTCCAGGCTTATGGTGCATGAGACCAGGCTCCAGTGAAGTAAAAGAATTTACTCAATTTCTAAAATAAAAAGTAAAAGTTTATTTTAAATCACAGAGATCTCAGTGGACAAAAACTCCAAGTTGGGATTAGAGTGTTCTGCCTGTTTTGCTACAGTCCGAGTACTTAGTTATATGATCAGAGTTAGGCCTTGGGGGCTTTTGAGACAATAGAGAAGTTTTGGTTTGAATAGGCTTCAGTAAAGTTATAGAAAGTTTGACTGGTGATAGTTCAAATCAATAGAAAGCTTAAGTGGTGCTACTTAACATTAATTCAGTTCTTTTGAAAGTTAATAGGGGTACTTAGTTCAACTCCAAAGAAAACCTGGGTAGTGTCAGCTGAACTCTATAATAGAAAGGTAATTAGTGGTACTTAACAGAGGTGGGATTGGCTTCCAGGTCGATATAGGATTAAGGTCAAGGTCACTGATTTCTGATTTCTTGCTTCAGTTTCCCTGTCAATAGAATGTTGCATGGTTTTTAAATTTGGCCAATGTCTTGGTTGGATTTCCTTAACTGCTTTCTCTCTATATCTCTGATTCTGTCTCTCTGTCTGACTGTCTCTCCTATCTCATTTAATTTAAAAGTTATTGTCATTGTAGAAAATAATTGTATGTTTGTAGGAAAGAATAATCCATGACTGAATTAGTCAATTAAAACTGAGTGTGAACTGGGATTTCTTAAATCAATTAAAAAAGGATTTGATTGCATTCTAAAGAGCATATAAAAAAATAGATTTCTAGTTGAAGTTGAGAAGAAATGGAATTAATAAGAACACAGTCAGAATAAAATACAATCCATGAAGTAAACAATGAAGAAAAAAGAGGAGATGGGATGGAAATACTATCTATAATCTCTCTGTCTCTCTCTCTCTATACACACACACACACACACACACACACACACACACACACACACACGTGTGTGGCTTTATGCATACACGCATATGTGTGCAATACAAAACATATATATATATATCTCAAGATATATATTATTATATACACATATATGAACATATTTTATACTACATATACACATATCTATTTATGTAAATACATATAAATGGTGCTGGAATTTCCTAAACCAATTAAATAAAGTTGTTTAAAAAAATTCCAGGAATTAATGTAATGAAAAGTGTGCCCTATTTGGAATTAGTGGACCCAGATTTGAATTCTCCTTCTCCTGCTTTCTTATTCTGTATCATCAGATAGTCATTTAACCTGTATAAGTTTCCACTTTTCCTCATCCATAAAAGCAAAATGTGGGACTAGAGCAGGGATTTTTGAGTTCTAAATCAATGACATTATGAATGAATGAAAACTGGCACTTTTGAGATTTTTTTTTTTTTTTATTTAATAGGGACTGTGGCAGAGAACAGAAGTCCAGGAGTAGATCGGTTGTGAATTCTGCAAAGCCATTAGTGCCATGACAGAAATTTTAGAGATAGAGCCAAGATGGTGGAGTGAAGCCAGGGAATTACTTGAGCTTTTCCAGTTTCTCTATAAAAACACATCGTCCTTTGAACAAAGTCTGGAATGAAAGATCCAACCAAAAAATTCAATGAAACAATTTTCCAACTAAGATAGATTGGAAGGATTTCAAGAAAGATCACTCTCACTGGTGTGAAAGAGTTGCTCAAGCCCAGCTCAGGCTGTCCAAGAAAACCAGTGGCAGGGACTTAATTACAGTGGATCAGTAAATGAGACCCTCTGTCTTGGCTCAATAAAACAGTAGCAAAGCAGATAAGTTGGGTAGCCTCCAGTCCCAGTGAAGAAGGCAAATTGCCAACCAAGAAAACCAGGCAACAGCAGGTGGAACTGTCAGGCAACCTCATGCTGTGAACAAGGCATTAAACATAAAGCACTCCTGTGCTCATAATCAAGGTTCAAAGCAGCAAGAAGCTTTGGACAGAGCCCCCTGGACTGCAGGAACAGAGCTTGCTTTAAAAGTCATGCAATAGAAGAAAAAAAATAATAATAAAATAAAGAAAATTAGAAAGAAACAGAAGGATTGTTATGAACATGATAAAGGATCCAAGGGTCCAAGAGTCCAAGACTCCCTAAAACAACAAAAAGTCTATTAAGTGAATGATCCTATATTATTTTGCTGCAAGAAATGGTGCATCCTTATGGTCAAGGAGCACAGAGTTACAGAAGCAAGAGCTACTTTTCTTAACCAAACCTCTCCTATTTACCACCCAGTCTCCTCCCATTCATTCCTGATTCATTAAGATTCTGCTGATTAGTAGTATTTCCCTCTCTACCTTCTTCATGCCCTCCTACATTTGTTTCCCCTCTCTTGTCATGCATCCCATGTTCAAAGATGGTGGAAAATTTCTAGTGGATGTGTTGGTAAATATGCAATTAGTCAATTAAGCATGTTCATTTCTGATTTGCTTTTGCAAGGTTATTGACCCTCACTAGTTTAAGCTGTGGTAAGACTGGTGGAAAAGGATACAAGAACTCCTTTGTGAATGATTTGAGCTATCTGTTAAGCAACTTTGTTTATTATTATCATAGTTCTCAGAATTCATCTTCTCGGTGGAAACAAGCTGTGTTATTCCATCTTGAGGCCCATGCATCACAAAACCTTGGCCATAGAAAGTTACTAAGGTGACAGGGAAGCCCGAAACACCAACTCAGAAGAGGACAAAAGGCTTAAATGACAGAAATTGGAATAAAATTTATATTTAATAATATTTCATTTAATAGTCTTTCTACTATACAATATTTCCTTAATTTGCTATTTTTAAATATTAAATTAACAAACATATTTTTCAAAAAAAGGCCTTCTTTGATTGTATTCAAATTGGCTCAAAGTGGGAAACCATCTTGTCGGAAAATTTCTAATTTCTGAGTTGGCTATAAATGAACAGAAATAAAACAGAAACTGTACTCTGCTGACAAATTAACTCTAAAAGAAAAGAAGACATTTGTCAACATAGGTAATAAAAGGGAACAAAAAATAATGTCTCCTTAAAGGGAAAACAGATGTTTAACAATAAAATAATTTCAAAATTAAAATAAATTTGAATAAGAAACTAACTAGACAAAGAATTGTCCAACATACAAGATAATTGCTGATTTTTTTCTAGTTTCACAGATTTACCCATTGAAAGCTCACACTGGGTACAGATTATTTACAAATGTAGATCATTTTGCAAATTCCCTCTTGCAATGACTCAATAGAACTTGAAGGTGCTACAAAGTTCAGATCCTTTAAATCATAGTACTTTTATTTTTAGCTTACCAAACAAAAAAAAATATTATTGTAGCTTCCCATAAATGGTTCATATTTCTTTGGCCTCATCTTTTTAATACTCCTTTTCATTTCTGTTCCATTCTCATGTGCATAGATTGGCCTTTTAGCTAATACAATTTTTCCTGTGGCTCAGTTACATGAAGTTACCCTCTACAAAAATCCTTACTGTTATTAAAAGGAGTTTACTGCCTCATAAATTCAGAAGATTGCTTTACTTCACAGAAATGTTGTCATTACTTTATACTTCTGCAAAATCTCCAATAAACGCTTTCATTAATAATTCACTCCTGAAAAACTATGAGACTGGGCCTCAGTTTTAAGGCTCATTTCAACTCTTCTAATCTCAGTTTCATTTATGTTAAATCAGGAATTATACTTCATTAAAGCAAGGTCCCTGGTAGGGAAGTTGTCAGAATTAATGAAGGATATTTTTCTAAGGTTTTACACTTTTGGAAGTACATATTCATTTCACTATTTTGATATGTTCGATAAAACTATTTCTTACTTGGGTCTTTAAATTTGGTCTCAACTTGTGATTTGATGTCTAGGAAAATTTCAGGTGTGTGAGCCTTTCTCTACTCATTCATACCATCAACAGTTCCTCCTTAATTTATATTTAGAGAGAAATGTCTAGGATATTACATCCTCATATGTCTTAGAAGCAAGATCTGAATTCCGTTATTCTTGACTAGAAGATCACTACAACATATTCCCTCTCCTCAATTTTTTATATAGTTAAAAAAAAAAAGATTGTTTTTATTCAATTATTAGGTCATATTATCTAGAAGAATATCTAATTGCCAGTCTTCAAAAAACTACATATTCATTTTATATATATATATATATATATATATATATATATATATATATATATATATATATATATTTAATACACATATTTGCATATATATTCAGTTTTGAAATGTGTATTCAATATCCTTATGTGAATATACATACATATTACAATTTATAAGTATAATATTTCTCTCATTAGTTTCCAACATATAATTGGGAATAAATAATATGGACAGATCTAGTAGAGAAAAATAGATCTTCTTTGTGTGTACATTTGTGTATTTGTAAATTAGAATCTAGTAGTCCTATATTTGGTGTAGAAAGTACAGTAAAGTAGAGAATTTCAACCTCTCTGCTTAGTTTTAATTTTGTCATCAATAAGAGCTAATTAAAGCCAAACAAAAACTACTTCACAGCTTAATTTACCTTGACCTCTCTGTGGTAATCAAGTAATCATAATAATTAACAAACTTTCTTTTTCCTTTGTTTTCTAAGACATCACCTGGCATAATGTCCTTTCTGTTCAATAAATATTGATGGTGACAATGAAAATGCCAAATATTCTGAGCTCCTTGAGGATATAGACTATGACTTCTTTATTATTATATATCTAAGGGACTAAATGGGACACGATATACAATAGACACTTAATATAACTTTATTGAATTGATTTTGATGAAAAAAATTTCATATTATGTTTTAGAACACCTAGTATTTTATGCATAGAATAAAGGTGGCTGTGGCTCTTCTCCTTTGACATTATTACAAGTCATTTTTACCATCATCAGCCTTATTAGCTTGCTTAGCAACTTATTCTGTTGTTCACAAAAAATAAACAGAATTTTTAAATGATTTTCTGCTTGTTTAATTTTTTTCTTTTTTATATTCTGATATTTTTATAACATAAATTCCTTCTTTGTGCCTCCTATTGGCTTTTCATGTTGTCATCTACATTTAAATTTTTTTTTTTTCTGTTTGTTCTTTTTTTATTGTAGTAAGTTTATTTGTTGTTAATACATTTTGTTTTATGAATCATGTTGGGAAATAAAAATTAGAACAAAAGAGAAAAAACAGAAAAAAGAAGTGTATGTGTTGACTTACATTCCATCTCCTTAGTTCTTTTACTGGATACAGATGGCTTTTTCTGTCCAAAGTTTATTGGAATTGCTTTGAATCACTGAACCATTCAGAAGAACCAAGTCTTTCATAATTGAACATCACACATTCATGCTGTTATAGTGTATAGTGTATAGTATTTATAGTTCTTCTTGTTTCACTCAGCATCAGTTCATGTTACTCTTTCTAGGACTTTGTGCAATCAGCTTGTTCATTATTTTTATAGAACAATAAAATTCCATTACCTTCATGCACCACAACTTTTTCAGCCATTTCCCAATTGATAGACATCCACTCCTTTTCTAATTCTTTGCTACTACAAAAACTGCTGTCATATTTTTGCACATATAGGTCATTTTCCCTCTTTATTATTTTTTTGCAATACAGACCCAGTAGTGGCATCCATACTTTTATAGCCCTTTGGGCATAGTTTGGGCATAATTCCAGATTGATCTCCAGAATGGTTGAATCATTTTGATGCTGTTTGAGAGGTTTAAATTCCTGGTGGTCTAGAGGTTAGTGGCTATAAGAGAGTTGTCAGGAATCCCCTTTAAATTGGCCTCATGTTTTAGAAGTGAAAGAATTCACTCATTCCTGAATTATTAGTTGCAAAATGAAAGTTTATTGTTAGATAGAAAACAGTTTACCAAGAGACTGACTTCTATAGTGGTAAATCTATTGGAAAATGGAGTTTTGCACTGAGAATGCAATTCTCAGTGGACAGAAGGTCTTGGAAGCTGAGTGAGCTACCAAGGTCCATGTCCAAAGGACTTTAGATGATGAAAGCTATTATATTGAATGTCTTGGTGGAGGTTGGGACAGCCCAAGCAGGTTGGACCCAGTGGGGGTTGGGACAGCCCATGCAAGTCAGACAACCCGGATCTCCTATTGGAATTAACAACACTTCAAAGGGATGCTTTTTGACCAGGATTTGTAATTGAATCAAAGGCTCTGGCATCCTGGACAGATAATTTATCTAGGGAGGATATGCCTTCCCCAGGAGATGCTGAGAATCTGAGAGGGATAACAGATTAATAGGAAATACAGTTCCTTAAAGGGACCACAACACACTCCATTTTCACCATTCCAACAAGACATTAGAGGCCCAGTTTTCCTACATCCATTCCAAAATTTATCATTATGTTTTCCTGTCATCTTAGCCAAACTAAGAGATGTGAGCAGAGTTATTTTCATTTGCATTTAATTAATTGTGATTTAGAGCATTTTTATTTGAATTTAAATGGCTTTAGTTTGATCATTTGAAAATTCGTCTGTTTATATTCTTTTGCTATTTCTCATTTGGAGAATGACTTGTATTTTTATAAATTTGACATCATTCTTTATATATTTTAGAAATGAAACCTTTATCACTAATACTGAGTATAAATATTTCCCTCAGTTTTGTGCCTCTCTTTTAATCTTGTTGCTGATGATTTTGTTTGTGCAAAACTTTTAAATTTAAAGTAAACAAGGTTGTCTATTTTACCTTTCATAATGTTCTCTAGTTCTTCTTTGATCATAAATTCCTTCCTTCTCCAAAGATCTGATAGGTAGATTATCTCTTGTTCTCCTAATTTATTTATGGTATTATTCTTTATGGCCAAATCATGTATCCATTTTGATGTTATTTTGGAATGGAGTGTGAAATGTAGGTCTATGCCATTTCTGACATATTATTTTTTAGTTTTCCCAGAAATTTTTGTCTAATAGTGTATTCTTATTCCAGAAATTGGGGTTTGGGGGTTTAATTCTAGATTGCTATAAGCCTTGATTATTGTGTTGTGTGGATTTAACCTATTCCACTGATCCATCACTCTATTTCTCATCCAATATCAAATGGCTTTGATGACTGCTGCTTTCTAATATAGTTTTAAGTTTGGTACTGCTAAGCCACCATCCTTTGTATTTTCTTTTTCATTAATTCCCTTGATATTATTGACCTTTTGTCCTCGCAGATGAATCTTGTTAATTTTTTTTTCTATTTCTAAAAAATAATGTCTTGGCAGTTTGATTAGTATGGCACTGAAGAAGTAGACAAGTTAGGCAGAATTATCATTTTTATTATATTACTTCAGCCTAACCATGAACAATTTATATTTTTCCAGTTGTTTAGATCTGACTTTATTTGTTTGAGAATCATTTTGTAATTGTGTTTATATATTCCCTAGGTTAGTCTTTACAGTTAGACTCCCAAGTATTTTATTTTCTCTACAATAATTTTAAATGGAATTTCTCTTTCTATCTCTTGCTACTGGGCTTTGTCAGTAACATATAGAAATGGTGATTATTTGTGTGAATTTATTTTGTATCCTGCAATTTTGCTAAAGCTGTGAATTGTTTCCTGGAGGTTTTTTGATGTTTTTCTATGATTCTCCAAGTATATCATTATATCATCTGCAAAGAGTGATAATTTTATTTCCTCATTGCCTATACTAATTCCTTTAATATCTTTTTCTTTTCTTATTGCTAAAGCCAACATTATTAGTACAATATTGAATAATAGTGGTGATAATGGGTATCTTTGTTTCACCCCTAATCTTACTGGGAA
The DNA here is from genome assembly GCF_048593235.1 of Sminthopsis crassicaudata. Taxonomy (NCBI): domain Eukaryota; kingdom Metazoa; phylum Chordata; class Mammalia; order Dasyuromorphia; family Dasyuridae; genus Sminthopsis; species Sminthopsis crassicaudata. Next base: position 519,976,086 of record NC_133617.1, read on the forward strand.
TGCATCCAGCTTCTCTCCATTATAAATAATGCTTATTGTAGGTTTTAGTTAGATACTGCTTATTATTTTAAGGAAAGCTCCCATTATCCCTATGCTTTCTAGTATTTTCAATAAGAATGGGTGCTATATTTTGTCAAAAGCTTTTTTTGCATCTATTTATATTATTACAGGATATCTGTTGGTTTTTTATTGATATGGTTGATTATGATACTATTTTTCCTGATATTGTGCCAGAACTGCATTCCTAGTATAAATTCCTCTTGGTCATAGTGTATTATCCTACTCATCAGTTGTAATCTCTTTGCTAATATTTTATTTAACATTTTTTCATCAATTTTCATTAGGGAGATTGGGCTATAATTTTCTTTCTCGGTTTTGACCCTTCCTGGTTAAGGTATGAGTGCCATATTTGTGTCAGAAGGAATTTGGCAGTACTCTTTCTTTAGCGATTTTTCCAAATAGTCTGCATAGAATTGGAATTAATTGTTCTTTAAATAACCTACATTTTTATTTAAATTTTCCACCTTGATTACTTGTCCTTTTATCCTTTCTCTTGTATTCCCTGTGACTTTTTCTTGTTTACTGCTTCCTTTGAATATTATAGAGATCCATAAGCACTTGCAGCCTTCTTGAGTTGAGGAATATGGGTTCCTAGACCAAGTTCTTCCCCTGAGTAAACTTTGGGGAAGGGGAGTTTCCAATCTCTTTTTCCTTAAACAATTTCATTTCCCTCTATGTCTGCCTTTGTTATGCCAGTAATTATGGGTCTTCCTCTAGTTTCTTCCTTCTTTGGGTTACTAATCAGTTATTTTCTGACACTGTTTATGGAGATGAGGGAGATTCAAGTTAAATCATTCAACAGTGAAGAAGCATTTTGTGGTTAGCAGAGTACCTGGTTGTGCTACATAGAAGCCCCTTAATAAATGCTTATGGATACTTGCATCAACTTCCCAGGAAAGCTGAGTAGCAACTCCAATTGGAGGGCTCTGAAAAAAGAGACAAGATTTCTAGAGGGGATTGTCATTATGTCCTTCATAATCAGATGGAGTCACTGATTATGAGATCTAAATACTTAAGCTCTCTGATACTACTTCATATATTCCCCTCTTCCTCCTTCCCTTCCTTCCTTCCTGGATCCTAATAATCTTCCTTTCTATTCATTCTTTCCTCCTATAGAGATTCAGAAGTGTTGTACCCCAAAAGTATATTGGAGTAATGGGCTTGATGGGAATCTGACAAGGGAAACTGAGTCTGGAGACCCCCAAAAAATAACTTCCCATGTTATCTTGACCTAGAATCCAGCCCAACCCCACCTCTGTTAAGTACCACTAATTTACCTTTCTATAGAGTTCAGCTGACAACACCCAAGTTTTCTATAGAGCTGAACTAATGCTAAGTACCCCTACTTAAGTTTCAATAGAACTGAATTCACCTTAAGTACCTTCACTTAAGTTCTACACAATTTGAACTATCACTAATCAAACTTTCTATGGCCTTACTGAAGCCTGTTCAAACCCAATAGCTCTGTATTGTCTCAAATCATATATATACTAGGGTGGGAAGAATGGGCAGATGAGCCTAACAGAACTCTAATTCCATCAAAGAGTTCTGCTCCATTTGAGATCTCTTGATGATTTATAATAAACTTAAAGTTCTACTTTTACTTATAATTTAGTAAATTCTTTTACTTCACCCGCACCTTGTCTCATCAAAAGCCTGCACATCCCTAACAGGCTGATGTCTCAATGTAAAATAATTTGTAAGCTTAAATCTTCTCCAAATCAAAAGGCAAAGATTTTATTATGCTGCTAATAGTGAACTAAATCCACAAAGGTTTTTAGTAAGGAGAATGGTTTTCACAATTAACAAGGGGAAAGACAAGTTCCCAGGCAGAACTCAGAATTAACCAAGGGGAAGATGTCTTAAAGAGAAAGAAATATTTAAGTTGTAGCAAATTTGTAATGAAGCCTCCACTCTTAGTCTTAAAAAAGAATTTAGGGAATTACTGAGTTAGTGAAATACAGTAAGTGCTTTTATAAAGGAAATAAACCTTGGGTGTTGGCATCATATTTTGGCTTTCTGGTTAGATATAGTAACAGTGGAGTTATATATATATATATATATTTTTTTTTTTTTTCCCAAGGAAAATAATTCAGCTAAGAATTCAACCAGAAGACTCCTCCTGGGATGGAGCTATAATAAAAGTCTACTTAAGGGACAAAAGACTCAATTAAGATCAAAAGATCAAGATAATCAGTGCTTCTTCCAGCTTGCCTCAAGAAGAAGGTGGTTATTAAATTCAGGCTTCCTTTCAATAGTACCATTCCTTGATATCTTGCCCAATTATAATAGATCTGGGTTTTTTTCCTCCACTATTCTCACTCCCATTTCCTTCATTAAAATTCAATAGTATTCACTAAGTACTTACTATGTTTCATACACTGTGCTAAGCAATGGGGAAACAACCACCAATTCATCTCTGAACCTCCCAAATTTACAATGTAATGGGGGAAGATAAAGCTGAGAGAAGTTAGAATGTGGGACTGGAGTTGGGGGTGAGGTGAGATGACACTGGGAGTTACATAAGGCACAGGAATATTTATCAAATTGAAAACAAGCATAGCTGCAAATAGAAAGTGGAATGAACTGCCAAATTCAGGCTTGCTCTCTATAGGAAACTTTTGGGTAGAATTTAATAGTTTATCATTTAAAGCCCTCTAAACAGAAGGAAGAGGAGACTGAATGAGATGGAAGCTAAAGGAATACTTTTTGGGGTATACCTTATAAGGCTTCTGATAAGCTATACCCTAGACTTTTTATATCACTAAACTGGAAAACAAGCTCTTCAGAAGAAAGGGGATAAATCCTTTCAACTTCTGGCTGGCTTCAAATACCCACAAGCCAATTTTTAATCCCAGAGGCAAGTCAGTGGAAACTTATTTTTCTTCTTCACCAAGCTACCCACTTGGGAGGAAAAGCTCTTCAATCCCTTATGAAACCAATTTTTGAGTTACAAGCTGGGAGAAACAATCAGGCAGGTCTGCCAGGCCTGCCCATTTTATGTCCAAATAAATTTTAAAGGAACTGTTAAACCTCCTCTTAGCCACTTCAGAAAAGGGGTATATAGCCAGGGGAAGACTGGCAAATAGACTTTACACATATGCCCCCTTGCAGAGGTCTCAAGTTGTATTTGGTCTTTGTTATCATCTTTACTAATTGGGTAGAAGGAAGTTTTTCCCTGCAGGACTGACAAAGCTCAGGAGGTATCAAAGTACTTGCTAAAAGAGATCATACCTCCCTTTAGCCTACCTAACTCCTTGCAGAGTGCTAATGTCCTGGCCTTCACTTCTCAGGTAACCCAAAATGTGATCAAGGCACTTAAAATCACTTACCTCCTCCACTCTGCCTGGCATCCTCAGGCTTCTGGGAAGATGGAGAAAATGTGTCACACCATTAGGGAGTCCTGACTAAATTGTACTTAGAGACTCTAGAGGATTGGATGAAGAATCTCCCTTTAGGGCTTCTTAGAGTCCACCTTGCACCTTTGGAGAACATTAAGCTGATCCCCTTTGAACTTCTGTTTGGAGGCCCTTCTTAACCTCTCATATTCTTGTAGATCCAGAACAGCATCTAGTTACTCAGTTTGCCACACAGCTTGATGCAGTGCAGAAAGCCCTTTCTAAATATGTAAATGAGCATCTCCCTAAACCTACATATAATCATACAATGACTTCCCCTGTAAATCCAGGGAACATGGTATGCTTGAAGCCTTGTAAGCCTGAAGGTGCTGATTCTGTAGGTGGAAAGGATCTTATAAGGTCATTCTAAGTACTCCAACATCTGTCAAACTGGAAGTATTCCCTAGGTCTATTCATATTTCTAGAATTAAAAATACTGCCTCTGTTACTTCTCCTTCAGATATTTCAGAATATTTCATAAATCCATAAAGGACCTGAAGCTACTCTTCTGCAGGACCCATGAAAACAGTCTAGAGAGAGAACAGTGAAATTGTCCTTCTTTCTCTCACTCTAATCAACTTTCTTACTTTTTTCCTCTCTAAGGATGAGAACTCTGCTCTTAGCATTTTCTCTTGGCTTTTCTTGATGTCATCCTATGGCCCCTACCAGTAGTTAACTTCTTCTTAGTGTTTTAAGCTAGTGAACTCTGTATTCAGGATTATTGGGTGAGCCCTCAGCATCCTGAAGGCAGCCCACAGATGGGGCCTGATGCATTATTTGCAAAGGCCCCATTCCCAATGTCACTATCTCCACCACATTTTTAACCTGCTTGTAAGATTTATTTCCTCCAGGCTCCAAGCTATGAACTTCCAGCTATTCTGAAGATCATGGCATAACTGACTTAGACACTAAACAACCCCTCAATATTGCTGCTGCTACCTTCAGATCTCGCACTTCCCCTCTTGGCCTGAACCCCCATTGAGCACAGGGATAGCTCTATGGCCTTTGTCAGCTTGAAGCAGCTCCAGAAGATGAGACCTTTGTCCCTTTGCCCAAAATAAATTTGGGAATGACTTCTTGAGGGGATAATGATATAATAGAAACTGTGTCCCCTTGATCTTTGCAGGGGGTAGACCTGGATTGGTAAAACCTTAAATCAAAACCCCTCCTGACCTTTGGGAGCATCCCCACCCTCCTACTTTATTCCTAGGGGAAACTACCACAATAATCTCCTGTTGAGACCCTGGATATCTTAGAATCAGCCAGAGTCAGGATAAGCAAAAGTCTTTATTCTTGGTCTTTTGGGGTCGCTGTCAGGGGATCAGATATAGGAATCTCCACATGTCTTTTCTCTTTTTCCACCGCCAAAGAATGATCCTGCCTGTCCTATTCCACCCTGGCATCTTTCTTTTCCTTCTTAGTCCACACCCACTGATTGAGCCAGCACAGAATAGTTGGGAAGGGTCATTAGCCCTAAGTGCTAGGCTACCTTGCAAGTAGGTTTTAAGTACATCTGCTTAGTTCTAGCCCTTTACAATCTCCACCTACAATTTATTTGGAGATCTTGGCCTGGGGCATAATCAACACCCTTTTTTGATTTGAAAATTAGCCTCTAATCTCTCCCTAGTACCAAACCATAGAAGGCTAATAAAAGACAAGATTCTGTACCCAAACCTTTGCTAATTCCTATCAGGAACTGGCCCACTGAGTGGTTTTTCAGTGTAATAAACCCTTTTTTTTTTAAACCTTACTTGGAAATTGGGACTGTGAATTCTTTTGCAAAAACCTGCAACACCAGCCCCATTGATGTTAGGGTATCTCTCACCCCTCATTTCTCACTCTTCAACAGAGGGAATATTTTGGCTCAATCCTTGGCTTCTATCTGAGACTTTGGTGTCCTCTTGGTTCTGTCTGAAGCCATAGTTTCCTCTAATATCTTCAGAATTCCTAGTCAGAAGTTGATTCTATCCATGTGTCCCTGACAATTAGCAAAGGGATTAAAGATGTTTTGGTTGATTCAATCCTCCAACAATTTTCCTGGCACTGTTTCCCCGGTGTTCTGTGATGAATTATCTCTTGCTGTTAATTTTCATGCTTCATAGAGTTCACAACTAGGCTGAGTTTCTCTGAGGAGTGTAATGTTAAGACTAAATCTTTCCTTGCTTATATTCTGATAAAACAGAATTGTATCTTGCTTCAAGTTTCCAAATACTAAAGCTTGAGGTAGTTTATTAAAGCCTTTGGATAGCTCATTTACCTTCACTCATGGGGGAGTCCTTGTCAATGCTTCTACATATGACATGACTTCCCTCCCCAAATTTACCACCTTCCTTGGTTTATTGATACTTGGACTCATTTCTCAGATGAATCTGCTTCTGAGATAGTTGTATGTATGTGTGTGTGTGTGTGGGGGGTGAGGGTATTTGTGTGTACAGTTCTGATTTAATGAAGAAGGTTTTGATTTTTTTTTTCCTTTATCAAATGTCTGAGATCAGTTTTCAGCACCATTTTATAGAACTTTAGTTTAATGTCTATTTGGACATATCATGGACTAGTTCAATAGTTGTGAATCCCATAATCTTAGGCCCTTTTGGAGGATTGCAAAGAGTACCTAGATCATTCCAAAATAAGATGATTGCTTAATACTTGTATTTTAATACACAAAAGAAATCATTTCTGGGCAAATTTTGTTTGTTTGTTTTTGTTTGTTTTCTGGCAAATAAAATAAACTACATTTAATAATTAATCATTTTAATGGAATTTTTTTAATTGTTGCATTTTTCAAATTATATATTGTATCTTTACCTTGTTGAATTGTTCAGAAATATTCTCTATACATTTTTAAACTTACTTTTTTTGGGGGACACACAGTGCCTAACTCAATATTATGTATTAAAGTTGTTTTTCATAAGTTAAGAAATTTTCTATGCTGATTAGTTTCCCAAACATTGTGCTATTATCTCTTTGATGAGTTAATATACCAACTTTGATATTAAAAAAAACAGGATTGAGAGTTAAGAGATCTTGGTCATATCATGATCCTAACACCTACTTTTCTAATCTAGCATCTTCATCTATAAAATGAATAAAAGATTTCAGAGCTGCTAAATTTAATGCCAGTTTAAAATTTTCTATGATTCTCTTATTTATAAGGAACAACTTTCTTGATAATGGGTAAGTCCATTCAAAAATAAATGCAATGAAAAAACAAAAGATTAAAACATATAAAATTTAAAAGTTTTTCTTCCCTTTATTCTTCTCTTATCTTGATAATAGGAACAAAAATTAACATTGTTATCTATTTTAAAGATTTCATCTTTTGTTTTTATAATAGAAACTTATAAACCCTTTTTTCTCCCAAATTTATATGTGGATCCCAATGTCTGCACAGATTTAAAAATCACTATATAATAAATTCAAATTAATTGCCCTAGTCTCCATTCTTTTGCTAATATCTCATTGGAAAGCAAAATAAGCCTTTATATTAATAGTCTTTATATGCTAGTCTCCAAAATAATCAGTATTTATGTGATGTTTTGCATTTTAATTTGCATAAACTTTTTAATTTGAGTCTCACTTAGATGTGGCTATATCTTTCTCACTTTACAGGAGTGGTGTCTCAAAACAGTTGAGTTACTTATTCATGCCTATTAGAAGTAGACATATGCTGGTAAAAAGGTTAGTATTTGGGTCTCTGAAGAAAAAAAATACATATAACACATTTTTAAACTTAATTTGCAGTAATTTGCATATCATTTTCTTATGTTTAGACATTTAACAGAATTATAAATCAAGCATTACTGTGCAGCATTTTTCAGTTATGTTATTGCACAGACTAAAAAATTTAACAAGTGACTTTCAAAAAACAGTTCAAACTGGCTCCAGATAATCCCAGTGTGGTGATATCCAAATTTAGTTCTTCCTAATTCAATGTCTACTCCTCTATCTACTTATGGCTAATCAAAATGCACATGTGCACATGCATTCAAATCACACCACACAACATCTTAAAGAGCAACCAAAGCAGCTCATAACTTGAGATCTAATAATGTCCTCAGAACAAAGAAAGAGTCACAGTGACAAAAGAGGCAGAGGTTTTCAGACAAAAGGAAAGAGTCTATTTTTGCCATTTAAAAATAAAATTTTTCTTACCAAAATGAAGCAAAAGACAAGCTCCTTTTTGTTCCAAAAGATATTACAGAGAGCAGAATAAATACTGGTCAAGAAACTCAGAAATAATTAATATTCTGGAGAAAAAGTTATATTTTATTTGATTCTAGTACATCCTTCATTGTTTGTATCAACCTTTAAGATTGAATCTAGTGGAAGTAAGACAATATTTTGTTCAAGAAGATATCTAACACTTTTCTTGCATATAGGTAAATCTTATCTTACAGCATTTCAACATTAATACATGTAAATTATGTTAACATTGGTAGAATATTATAAAGGAAATATCTTTTCAGTGTTAAATTTTTAAAAGATCTTTGAAAAAATATCTTAGTACCTAATGAATGAGTTTATTTTGAAGAAATATCTTTAACACTAGTTCATAAATTGTTCTGAGTTTCATTGCATTTTTGCTACAAAGATATATGACTGTTTACTTAACTCTGATTTAAGGTTATCTATTTTCATCTTGGCATGGACTGAGAAGCCATCAGTCTTCTGTCAGCATACATAATATAAGTCATTCAGCTCTAAAAGGCAAACCAATCACAGCAGCTTCTTTGACTGCAAAAAGTTAATTGAAAATGGTCAATTATTTTTGAATTTAAAGAGTGTGTAATATAATCCAATAAAGGTTTCAATGGGTCTATATCAAACATTTTAATTAACCAAAGAGCTGAAAAGGTTCATGAAAGAAGTGTTTAAAATTTGACCAGTGGGTCACCAAGTATGAAAACTTTTAAATTTCTTAAAAATTACATTCACATAGTGAATAGAATCTAGGGATAAATTGATTGCTGGTTTAATTGCCGCTATAAATTATATTTCATAATTTTAAAATATTTTAATTTCATTCATGAAAAGTATGACATGTTTAGCTACAGTAGTTTTTTATCCAATTTAGTTTGTAATATGTTTGTTTTTTCCAAGGTAAATTTGTTATAGTTATATATCCAAATCAATTTACCATTGATGAAATGACCAAGATGAAAGGGATTTGAATGTTATAGGAGATACATACATAGATAGGTAATAAAATGAAAAAGTGTCTACACTTAAGTACAAGAGCTCAATTTAATTTCCAACAAATACATTTTGAAAACATCCCCAAAGTAACTATATTATTTTTTACCATATTAAATATTAAATGATAGTTCTGAATAAATAGACTTATTTAGTAATTTATATAAATATTTTATGATGTTTAAAATTTGCAGTTTTTCCTTTAAATTCATTAATTAGCTTGATTGTTACAACAATCAAAGGATTTCAGAATATTTGTAAGGATCAAGGAAGAAATCAGTGGATATAGAAAAAAATGATAGCAGCAGAGTGATTAATTGAATGGGAACTCTAGAAAAATACAAGAAGAACACAAAAACAAGAGTTTCAAAATGAAGAAAAATAATTTTGTTTGTTAGGATTTCTTTTTTTATTTGCAGAATGAAATTTTAAAGGTCATTAATGGAAGAGACTAAACACAAAAGTAGGGTTGAAGAGGATTGAGATGACAGAATAAGAAATGAGAAATTGGAAAAGGTTGTTCATTTAAGTATTCAAGAGATTATGGGACTAACAGGTAGTAGGATTTGTGAATCTAGAGAGTTGTTGGGAAAGAGAATAGCTGATAATGGTAGATAATTAGATAAAATTTTTTTATCATCTCAAAGATTTGGTCTCTGAAGATCTGCCTCAAAGTCTCAGAAAGAGAAGTCCTTCTACTTATGACTATGTCAAATTGAAGGGTGTATGAGGTGTTCAGGGAGGAGTGGAACCTCTAGTGTGAGGGCTCAATGAACCCTTTTCAGAGCTGCCCAACTACTGTTGGTATCCACCTGTTACCCAGATCTCATATGTGACTCCAAGAAGTGGTACCATATGCAGCAGTCACATCCTAGTAAAACTCTCTCTGCAGACAAGCTAAACCAGGTTGAAGTTAGCCAACAGATCTCAAACTTATCCTTGAATTAGGGAGATAACTACTCCAAGACCTCCTCTGATAGAATGGGTGATTATAAAGTACTAAGAGCTTGTTTAGATACAAAGGAGGTCATCCACTTCACCAAGGCCATCATTAGTCTTTTATCTTGCCACTAGACTTCAAGAGAGAGCAAGACTGACAATTTTGTGCAACTTTAACTCACAAATCCAATTCATGAGAAAGCCATCAGCCCAGAATGTTGTTGAGGGGTGAGATAATCTAATAGCATTTGGGGGATCCCAGGCGGGTATTGTAGGTTTTGTGAAAGAATTCACAGTCCCAGTCTCCAAGTAGGGTTTGGCAGAAAGGGTTTATTTATACTGAACAGTTCTTAGAGGGCTAGAAACCTGATTAGGAATTTAGTAAAAGTTTGGGAGACAGAATTCAATTTTATTTAGTCTTCTATGGCCCAGGGTTAAGGTATTATCTCTGGATGAATTGAGGGAGTAGTCTCCAGGTCAATAGTGGGTGGCGATTATTCCCTAGGCTAGAAACTAAAGAGTAATCTCCAAGTGAATTGAAGGTAGAGATTATTTTAGGAGTTTCTCTAGGCCAGGTGAAAGGGGTGGGAGGAGTATTGTGAGACAGAACCAGGAGATTCACAGTTTTCTGACCCAGGCCCCCATAAAGTTCAGGAGACCACAGAGAATCCTATTATATCATTCCCCCCTCAAGCAGTCACTCCCAAATTTATTTGGGGCAAAGGGATGGAAGTCTCATCTTTGAAGCTGCTTCAAGCCTGCAAGGATCATAGGAGTTGTTCCTATGCTGAATAAAGCTTCAGGCCAGGAGGGGAAGTGCATGATTTGAAGATGACAGCAGCAATATCTAAAGGATGTTGAGTGTCCAAGTCAGTTATCCCAAGATCTTCAAACTGAACGAATGGTCAGAAGTTCATAGCTTGGAGGTTGGAGGAAACAAATCTCACAAAAGGATAAAAAATGCCGGGGCCATATATGAGCAAAAAAGAATAATTAAAAATGGAGTTAATATATGAGTTGGTAGAGACTGTAGCCAGGAACCCTATCCAGAGGAAGACTCAGGTGGGGAGGGAAGATGAAATGAGGTTTCCATGAATGTCTTGCATCCAGCCAGCTTTCTCTAAGATTTTCACTCAACCTGCTGTACAAACAGCAGGAGGTATTGACCAGAGCACAAACCTCTGCTTGAGTCAAGAAGATAATCCAAGGCCAACCTGTTATCAAAAACCATGTTAGCAAGAGTCCAAAAATTCTTGGATCTCCTGGAGAGGGTGTGCTATTTCATTGGCCAGCTGGTTGATTGTGACAGTCAGGTTGGAGAGGATGTTCTCATGTTCTAAGTATCCCATTCAGGGAACTCACATTGATGTGCCCTTCCTTAAATATCAAAGAACATTTCCCCCAAAACCCTACTTTTGTCTCCTTGAAGGGGTGGGGCAATGTTTCAGGCAGTGACATAGTGAAAGGAACACTCAGGTGACCTAGGGTGCTAGAACCATAGTGCTTAAAAGGGGTTAAGCATTGGCTAAAGAGGGTTCCAGTCAGAGGCATTCCTCTTAACAGATCCATCAGAAACATTGAAGAAAAATGGAGAACTTTTTTTACAGAGAAAAGCATATGCCTTAGATGTACAGTTGGTACCTAAGGTCAAGTTTTGTAGTAGCTTCCTGGTTAATTGTCTCTAAGGTTGATTATAATTGCATGACATTCTATCAATCAGAATTTCAGTTCTCAGGAAGTTATGGCGAAGCTTCAAGGAAGGTGGTGTAGAAGTATTATGAGGGAGTTTGCCAGGATAATCTTGTAATGGATATCCTACATTTATTTCTCAGGGTGTCCATAGTCACAGGTACAGCTAATCCTTGACCCACCAATACAGCTGGTACAGGTTGCCAAGGTGAAATTGTGGCAGGTGAAGGAGGAGTTACACCCACTTGCACCAATAGCATTGATGGTTGGTACAAGTCAGTGTCCCAACATCAGGGATGTAAACATGGCCATTATGGGCAACGGTGACATCTCCTGTCCCTGTGATATAGATGTTGTGTAGATATGAGATCTTTCCCACCAAAAAACAAAACAAAACAAAACAAAACAAAACAAAACAAAACAAAACGGGATAATCAGGTCAGAGTAGCTTTCCTGAGCATAGCCAATACAAATGGGGTGGCCTCCAGGATGGAGATGGTGACATTCAGGAATGGAGCCTTTGCAAAAAATGCATGTATGCTGATGGCCCATCCAAGAATCCTGAATGCCCCACTGCCCACAGAGTTTCCTAGCCTGACTTAGAAGTTAATATCCCTACTGATGGTGTAGTAACCTCACAGAGTAACACAAAGAGAGCTGGAGAGAGAGTACTAGAGCAAAGTTCTCATCCTTGGAATGGAAAAAAAAAAAAAAAAAAAAAAACATAAGGAAGAAGAACACAGTGAGAGAAAGAAGGGCACAGGCAATTTCACCTTTCTTTCTCCAGAGTGTTTTCAAGGGTCCTGTGGAAGAGTAGCTTCAGGTCCTCTATGGATTCATATTCTGAAATATCTGAGGGAGAAGTAACAGAAGCAGCACTTTTAATCCTAGAAACATGAGTCCAGTTGGGGAACTATTCCAGTTTGACTGACCTGGAGTAGTCAGAACAACCTTATATGGTCCTTTCCACTTTATATCCAGAGGGTCAGCACCTTGAGGCTTCCAAGATTTCAAGTATACTATGTCCCCTGGATTTACAGGAGAAGCAACCTGAGTATGGGTATCTGTAGATTTAGGGAGATGCTCATTTATGTATTCAGAAAGGGCTTTCTGCACTGCACCAAGCTGTGTGGCAAACTGAATAAGCAAATGCTGTTCTGGATCTACAAGAATCCGAGAGGTTAAGAGGGACCTCCCAAATAAGAAGTTCAAAGGGGCTCAGATCAATGTTCTCCACAAGTGTAAGGCAGACCCTAACAAGCCCTAATTGGAGGGAAATTCTTCACCCAATTCTTTTAAGTATCTAAGCACAGTTTAGTAAGGCCTCCCTTGAGAGTGTGATTCATTTTCTCCACCTTCTCAGAAGACTGAAGATGCCGGGCAGAATGGAGAATTTATGTGATTTTAAAAGTGTCTTGCACTTTTTTGGGGGTGTTACCTGAGAAATGAAAGCTGGAGCATTGTCATTATGCAAGGAGCTAGGCAGGCCAAATGAAGGTATGATCTCTTTTCGCAAGCACTTTTATACCTTCTGAGCTTTCTGAGTCCTGCAGAGAAAAGCTTCTATCCAATTAGTAAAAGTGTCAACAAAGACAAAAAACAACTTGAGACCTCTGCAAGAGGGCATATGTGTAAAATCTATTTGCCAATCTCCAATCTTCCCTTGGGTATGTACCTTTTCTTTGAACAGTTTTCAGGAGAGGGGGAGGTTTAACAGGTCCTTCAGGATTTACTTGGGCACAAACTGGACAGACCTGGCAAACCTGTCTGATCCTTTCTCTCAGCTTGTGACCAGCAAAAATATGTTTCATAAGGGATTGAAGAGCATTTCTTCCCAAGTGGGTAACTTGGTGAAAACCAAAAATAAGTTTTTACTGACTTGCCTCTGGGATTAAAAGTTGGCTTGAGCGTGTTTGAAACCAGCCAGAAGGAGAAAGTGTATATCCCCTTTCTTCTGCAAGGGCTTGTTCCTGTGGGTTATATGAAGTAGTATAAGAATTAGGGAGCTGAAGGATTAAAGGTACCACAGTCAAGGATAAATGAGCAGCAGCTCAAGCAGCTGAATCTGTAAACCTATTTCCCTTGGCCTGAAGTGAATCTCCCTTCTGGTGTCCTTTACAAAATATGACTGAAACCTCTCTGGGTTTGTGGACAGCTTGCAAAAGCTGTAGAATTTCCCCTGCATATTTAATAGGAGAATTCTTTGCTGTCAAAAGTCCCCTTTATTTTCATATAGTCTCATGAGCATGTAAAATATGAAAAGTGTATTTAGAATCTGCGTAGATATTCACTCTCATTCCCTTGCCCAGTTCCAAAGCTCTGGTTAGGGTAATGAGTTCAACGTTCTGGGCAGAGATCCCAAGAGTTAGTGACTTAGCTTCCAGAGTGCTATTAAAGGTCACCACAGAATAACTTGCCTTTCTTTGTCCATTTTTAAGAAAACTTGACCCATCTGTAAACCATTCACCCTTTGGGTTGTCAAGAGGAATGTCCCTCAAATCATGCGGACTGGAGTAGACAGAATCTAAAGCTTCCTCACAATTATGAATAATGTCACTAGATAGAGTGTTGTTGGGGTGCATAGTGGCAGGGTTAAGAATGTAACATACCTGGAGTGTCTGGTTGGGGTATTTAGTAGGAGAGGCTGATATCTAGTAATCCTCCCACTAGCAAGCCACTGATGCCCTTTGGCTTCCAAAATGTTCTGAACCTGCTGGGAGGTTAAAACCTCCAAAGACTACATTAGGATGAGTTTTGAGGCTTCTTCAATTAGAAGGGCCATAGGGCACTGCTTTAAGGCACAAGGCCCATTCTAAACACACTGAATCCAGTTTCTTTGAGAAGTAGGTAATGGGTCTGGGATTGGGTCTAAGAGCTTAAATTGAGTTAAGACCCTCAGGGCCTGACCCCTCCTTTCATGCACATATAGAGTGAAAGGCTTTTCTAAATTAGGTAGAACCAGGGAAGGGCAAAGTCAATTTAGCTTCCAGGGTCTTAAAAGCTTTGGCCTAATTGGGGCCCCAGGCAAGGGGAAGATTATCAGGGCCCTGAACAGAATCATAGAGGGGCTTGGTAATAATCCCAAAATTAGATATTCAAATTCTGCAGAAACCAGTCATGCCCAGAAAAGTGCATAGCTGTTTCTCTGAGGCCCGATCTGGTAGAAATAAGATGGCCTGCTTTTTTCTCCTCCATCAGATAACGAGAAGCGGGGTTAGTTCACCACCAAAATATTTTACATTCTGGTAAGCAATGTGGGCTTTGGATAAGAAGACCCTGTAGCTCCTACAGGCCAGAAAATTAAGTTTTTATAACTGCATCTAGGGAAGCCTCTCAGGTGGAGCTGCTGCAGATCAAAATATTATCCACATCCTGGATGAGACTGCTGTTAAGCAGCTCCAAATCCCTTAAATCTTTAGCCACTTCCTGTCCGAATATGTATGGACCATCTAGGAAGCCTTGGAGCAAAACTGTCCAAGTTAATGAGTAGGGATGTTCCTCTGGCTTTGCCCATTCAAAAGCAAAAAGAAATTGAGAGGTTTTATGCAAAGGTATACAAAAGAAGGCATCTTTAAGATCTAGAATGGAAAACTACTTTGTGTCCCCTGGAGTCCTAGGAAAGGGAAATTGAGAACCCAATTTCACCAAATAAATCACTTCCTAATAAGGGAGCAAGATAGGAGGGAATAGTAAGAAAAGAGTGTTTAAATAACAGGTCATCCAACTGGCAAGGCAGAGGGAAGGTCTCCAAACAATTCTCTAATTTCCCTTCAATCCCCATGGAGCAAGAGGGAGCCTGGTGGAACCGGGGCCCAGTCACTCCAGGTATTGAAGATGCTGGAAGGCAAGGTGGTGGCCCTCAAACAGTATCTCTTCCAGTGCCCCTTCTATTGCACAATTGCACTCAGAGAAAGGTGGGGGGAGGGGAGGGAGGGGAGAAGTACCTCCAAGGACAGTTGCGAGCCTGATAGCCCTGTCCATTACATCTGAAGCACGAACCCCTTTGGTGGATATGGCAGAAGCTAAAATTTGAGATTGTTCTTTGTTCTCTCTCTGACCTGGCAGTCTTCTTCCTCTGCTACAGTGTGGTCCCTATTATTAAAAATTCTAAAAGCTGTTGCTAACATATGAGTTTGGAAAATATGAGGGGCCAAGGCTAACTTCTGTAGCTTTCTCCATATATCTGAGGGGCAGATTGGTTAATAAAGTGCATGCTGAGGACAGTGGTCCTCTTTGGAGAAGTGGTCCAGATTAATTAATTTTTTTACAGCCTCTACAAGGCATCCCTGAAAGAGGGCAGGATTCTTCTTAACTCCTTGGGTAACTTCCCTAAGCCTGTGATAATTAACCTCCTTCTTAATTCCCCTCTTTGTGCCTTCAGTAAGGCAGGTTAGAAGTTGATTCTTTCCCTCCCGGCTGTTCTATCCAGGGTCTGAGACAGAGACAGCAATAGCCCCTACAGGGTATCTACCAGAAGAGGAGGATGCAGCCATTTCATCCCTAAACTTTTGGGCCAGATTCCAGATTCTCTTTTTCTCCCCTTGCTCCTCAGAATAATAGCCAAACTTTTCCCCAATCTGGGAAAGGTCTGACATTGAGAAAGGCACCTATGCTAAGGAGAAAAGGGTCCCATTCCTTGCATCAGAGCGACTGAGGAGGGGAGGTTTTAAGGTCTCAGGGTCTAGTTTAGGAACTAAGGAGGACAGAGTTGAAGAAATATTGTTGGACATAAATCCTGACTTTGACAAGGAAGTAGTTCTGAAAGGGATTCACAGATCTCCTGATAAGGATTGCATGGGGGTACAAAGGAGGGATCCTATGTCCCTAGAGGAGTGGAAAGAAGAGGATGATATAAAAGATTATTATCTAATTTTGATTCCCCTCCAGTAAATTTTAGCAGCATTCTGCAGTGCTGTTTTAATTTAAGATCTTGAGACAAGGCCATGAAGGCTTAAACATAGAGAACATAAAGTCCACTTGCTTTGTCTTTAGCAAAATAAATCAAGCTCTGGATAGTGCTATAGTTAAATAAGCCATTAATGGGTCATTTTTTCCTGATACCCAAAATATATTTAGTCCAGGCAGTATTGCAAAAGAAAATAAGTTTCTTAGTTATAAGACCTTTCAGGTCAAAATTGTCTCTGTTTTTTAAGAGACAGCCTAAAGGATAATCATTAGGGATAGAGACAGAAATAGATTATCCTATTTTTGCCACAAGCCTTAGATTTTCCTAATTCTATTGAGTCTGTCATCTCAGACATCCCAGAGGTGATAGGTGACAGAAGTCCCCTGGTTAAGGGTACTTCTGCTAAGAGATGCAGGAACTGCCTAGTCTAGGCGTCCCCAGTCAAGGAAGTCTGCTGAGTGTACAGCTCCCAAAAGTCCCAAGCCTTTCTAGATACTTGGGTTTTCCCAGCTATAGAATACAGGCAAAATGAGGCTTACCTCAACAGGGAAGATGAAATAGTTTGGCGATCCCTGTATGGGCCACCAAATGTTGAGGAATGAGATACCCTAACATCATTTGGGGCTTCCCAGGCTTGTTTTGCAGATTTTGCAAAATAATTCACAGTCCCAGTCTCCAAGTTGGGTTTGGCAAACAAGGGTTTATTTACACTGAGCAATTCTCAGTGGCCTAGAATACTGATTAGGAAGATAGGGAAGATTTGGGAGACAGAATTCTATTTTATTTAGTTTTCTGTGGTCAGGGGCTAAGGAGTGATCTGTGGATGAATTGAGGGAGTAATCTCCAGATCAGTTGTGAGTGGTGATTATTCCCTAGATCAAAAACTAAAGAGTGATCTCCAAGTGAATTGAAGGTGAAGAATATTTTGGGAGTTTCTCAAGGCCAGGTGAAAGGGGTAAGAAGGGGGTTGTGAGCTAGAACCAGGAGATTCAGGGTTTTCTGACTCAGGCCCCCCAAAAAAGATCAGGGGACCACAGACTCCTATTATATCAATGTCATCGATCCTCTTTGTAGTTGAAGGAACAACCACAACAAAATCAAATTAAGGGACACTTTGTTAGTGTAACAGTGTGATCAGGTAAAGGGGATGTATTTAGGTAGGACTCAAGCATCTTGTCCACTGTGCCACCTCGCTAAACAAATACTAAATCAAAAATGTACTAACTGTGTGAACCCGGGCAAGTCATTAAACTTCATCTACAAAATAGGAATAAGGGAAATATATAAATTTCAGGGTAGTTGTCAGGATCAAATAAGATAAAATTTACAATACTTTGAAATATTTACAGCTTTATATAAATACTTCTTTCTTATTCTTGTTCAATTACATACTAATAATGGCAATTATTATTTCTATGAAGATAAAATAAAGATTTCTAAACTTTGCTTTTCCTTCCCATCAGATTGGCAGATAGTCATTCTATAGTCATTAATTAAGAATTAATTCAATTTAGACATCCAAAATATTTGCTTTTAGGGAATAACTAGATGTTAGAGTGGTTAGAACATGGCTCTCAAATCAGAAGGATCTGAGTTCAAATCTGACCTCAGATATTTAACATTTACTAGCTGTGTAACCTTGCTCAAGTCACTTAACCCCAATTGTTTTGCCAAAGAAAAAAATGCTTTTAGAAAAAAAAAAAAAAAGAAAGAAAAATAGATCAGTACAGCAATTATATAGGAATAACTAGAAAAAAAATATAATCAATAAGTTAGTCTCTATTAAACTTGAGAACATAATTTTACTACCAAAAAAATTATAAAACAAATTTAGTGAATTTTGATTTGTGCCAACATTTTAAACAGTTTGTAATGGCCATAAAATAAATAACAGATTTTGCTTTTCACCTTTATGTTACAGGTTACATAATTTTTTTTTTTTTTTTAATAGAGAAGATGCCTCAAAATAACAGGTGTGTGTGGGTAGGTGAATTCTTTACCAAACAAGGGTTAGAGTTGATTACAAAAGATGAATAAAGTCATTAGTTACAGGAAATTGAAAATTTTTTGCATTAAAAAAAAACAACAGCTAGAATAAGAAAAGAGACAGATATGTGAGGAAATAGCTTTTCATTAGTCATCTCTGATAAGGTTTTGATTTCCTAGATATACATAAAGTAGCACAAATATATAAAGCCAAAAGAATTTCTAAAATGATAAAGAGCTGAGTATTAGGAACAACTACTTCCCTATAGAAGTATCACAAACAACTAACAATTATAGGAGAAGTTCATCCAATCTTATAAAAAAAATTATAAGCCAGATTATTGTGGTTTAACCTACCAACCAGAAAATTGTTAAAGGTAACCGAGGATATAGAATTTCAATTTTGGAGAATTTTTCAAAGACAGGTACACTAAAGCATTTTTAGTAAAGTTATAGACATGCATGCACACATACACACACACACACACACACACACATACACACACACATTTTTGTTGTTTTTTTGGCACTGTGTAATTTTTGTATATATTTTGTATTCGGTATGCAGTATATATGTATGTGTTTATGTATATGTGTGTGTTAACATGTAACATTTGCTAATAGAAAAATGGGAAACAAAGCAAAAGTTCATTAATGAGAATATGGATAAAATTATGACTGTAATAAAATGTAAGAATTATATAAAAAACGATGAAAGGGACAGACACAGATTATCAGTGGAACTTTTATATAGCTGAAAGGGAAATAAGCAAAACAAAAAAAAATACACATAGTGAGTATAGCTATTTAAATGGAAAAAAACAATGAAACAAAAGCTATCTGAATGATATGAAATTATGACTCATCTTGGCACTAAAGAAGAGAAATGAAACTGCAAATTCTTTTTTTTTTCCCCCCCCAGCTGAAGTAGTTGAGTAATATAGTAAAAGACATTCCAGATTTTGAATAAAAAAAATATAAGTTTAAGTCTTGCCTCCCTCTACCTATTACTTTGTTGAGTATCTTTCAGCCTCATATTCATCAAGGAATATAAAAAAAAAACATGTATTTCTCAAGGTTTTGTAAGGATTAGATCAAATAAGATAAAATATATAAACTATTAGGCTAGGGAGAGGAAACATTCTTACTTTTGTGTTCTTTGGAAAATCTTTTGTTCCATTGTTTTAAATAATGATAGCTTTGGGCTTTAATAGTGATAAAGCCTATTAAAATGGATCTTATAAGGTTAAGCTGTGTTGTTTTGTTTTATTCTTCTGTAAGTGGATGTTACACTTTTCCAAAGATTTTTCTTAGGTCTCTCAATAGAATCAGATGACTTGTGATATGTTTTGTCAAATATGATTTTGCTAATTTTTTTCTCAATTTTTTTTTTCAGTGTTAGTGTGAATCTAATGTGAACAGAGATTGAAAAAAAAAATTATAGCTATAGTTACCACTTCTCAGGAATTTAGATAGCTAGAAATAGATACATAAGTATATTTATATTATGTGTATAAGCATATATATATATATATATATATGTAGATATGTAGGTATAGATATGTATATATAAGATATTTATAGTATAAATAAGTACATATATATGCATCTGTCTTTATGTTATATATTCATACATCCATACACACACACACACACACACACACACACACACACACACACACACACTTATATATATAAATTTTTTCAGTGCTGATGTGAATCCAATATGAAAATAGTAATTAAAAAAAATATTGCTGGGACAGTTAGATTACACAGTCAATAGAATACCAGGCATAAAATCAACAGGATCTTAATTCAAACTCAGCCTCTGACACTTAACACTTTCTAGCTGTGTGACTCTGGGCAAGTCACTTAACCCCAATTGTCTCATCAAAAAATGTATCTATTATCTATTTCAGCTGAATATTTTCTCATTTTATTTAGGAATAAATACAAATGGTTTTGGCAAATATTCCAAAAGGAAAGCTGAAAGGATTATCTTCCTACTGTGAAAGGTAGATGTCCTTATATTCTGAAATGAGGAAGAAGGAAAGACATAGTTGTTTGGTAATATATTCAACACTCTCAAATCATTAAAATATTTATAGAAATTATATGTTTTGTAGAAAACAAGACTATTAAAAGAGGAATGTTGTAGCTATATGGTAACATAAGTATTATTTCATAAAGTTATGCATTTGAGTAATCTATTCGAGTACTAATATCCTGCATGTTCTAGTTGGAGTCTTTATTTAATAAAACAATGGAAGAAGTTTTACATTTTATTTTCTTCTCTTTCACTATTTTCAAAATGAATTGCTATAAATTTAATATTTAGTCTCAATGGAGGCAATAAAGCTACCTTAGCTTTTAACTTCAACTAGTTACAGTTAAATAAATGTCAACAAGTAAAATTATTTCCAAATAATATTTCATATCTCAGATATATACTGTTAGCTTTTACAGAAAAATGAGCAATCTTCTAAACGTTATGAGAACTTTATCTCTTCATCTTTTGACATTTTCTCTAAAGTGAGACCATTAAACATTTTAATGATATAAAGATGAAATTAAGATTTTTGACACTAAAGCAACACTGATATCTGGGTCATGTATAATATAATATGGAGGCTATCCTAATTAAATCACTTAACTAGCATTTTTTTTTTTCTCTCAGCATATGATGAGCACTAGAGATAGAAAGAAAAGCAAAAGACAGTCCCTGCTTTCATTCTAATGGTAGTGATACCATCTAAACATCTATGCATAAACAAACTATCTAAAGGATAAATATGAGATTATCAACAAAGGAATTGATAAAGGTTTTATGTAGAAAATATTTTTATTTGGGACTTGAAAAAAGGCAAGAAATTCAAGAGACAAAAATGAAGAGAGAATTCATGCACTGAAAGAGTCCTTAGAGTTAGGAGATTTAGTATTTTGTTCATAGAGTAGGTGAGATACCAGTATCACCTGATTGAAGAATATATGAGGTCACCTTGAAGATCAGAGACAAAATGGAAGAGTAGAGTAAATGTTCAACTGAGTATTTCTAACAGTTCCCTACATATAATGTAAAATAAGACCTCAAATCAAGTTCCAGACTACAAGAGCAAACAAAAAACATATTTCCAGCATAAGACAAATTCAGAAAGAGATTTGTGACATGGGTGTAGGTATCAGAAAGTAGTGACAGGAACAGCAGCAGCTTCAAAAACTCTAAAGAAAAAGATAGAAAGAGTCCTAGAACTTAGTGCAGGACTACATGCTATTTTTAAATTACATTGCATATACTCACTTCTGGGTTTATACCTAGTGCAATATAGAGAAAAGAAGGTTTTGGACCACACAGTGTAGAAACCCTGAGAGGTAGCATCATCTTTGGTCACAAGTGTCCAGGGCTATGAGTAGCAGTTTCATTTCTTGTCTCAGGGAGCAGGGGACTTCAGGAGCAGTTTCTATTGCAATCTGAAGGAATCATGGACCTTTCCTGGGTAAAGAATAGATGTAGACCAGAAAAGCAATATGTAAAAACAGTTTTTAACATTTGTTTTGAAAACATTGCATTCCAGATTCTCTCCCTTTCTCCGTGTTTCCCATCCATTGAGACAGTACATGTGAAATTATGCAAAACATTTCCTTAAAAGTCATATTGTAAAAGAAAACAAAAAAATAACTCTCAAGAAAAATAAGGTTTTTTTAAAAAGTGTGCTTTAAATTTGTATTCAGGCACAATCAGTTCTTTCTCTGAGTATGAAAAGCATTTTTCATCATATGTTCTTCAGAGTTGTCTTAGATCACTATTGCTGAGAATAGCAAAGCCATTCACAGCTGATCATCTTATAATGTTGTTATTTTGTACACAACACATTTTACTTTGCATGAGCTCATGAAATTTTTTTAGGTTTTTCTGTGGCATTCCAGTCTTTATTTCTTATAGCACAATAGTATTCCATCATAACCACATTCTATTTATTTTGCACAATTTATTCTGCTATACCCCAATTGATGGACATCATCTCAATTTCTAATTTTTTTGTTTTGCTATGAGAACAGAGCTGCTATACATATGGATCCTTTTCCTGTGCGTCAGGACTAAATCTTGGATCTTAGCAAAGCAACAGAATCTTGCTTTCTATGATATCGGAATTCCCTTTTTCTGATTAGTTGTTTGACCTTCTTACCATCTCAGTGTATAACTGAGGTAGGATAAAGAAATAGGTTGTAAGAAATGAATAATCTGAGGAATTGGGTGGTTAGAGGATTTAAGGGGAGTATAAATATGTATATTAAAATACATTGGTATGAGAGAAGTTAGTGAGTAGCAAAAAACTGAGCCAGGAAGTGAATTGACTGAAGAAAGAAAAATTCTGGAGCTCAACAGACTACAACTACCCAAATTTTCACTGGCTATTAAATAAAAATTGTTAAGATTCTCAAAAGAAGAGAGGTTACTTCGTGATGGTAGAGAGGAAACCTGAAAGTGGCACTGAGGATTAAAGGAGTATACCAAGTCAGCCATCATAGCAAGTGAGTTAGGAAATATGAGTGAGACCAAAAGGGATTGGGGCTGAAGTATGCATGTGTGATGGGGATAGTTTTCAGTACGGAGATAGAGCAGAAAACTATGACTGGCAGTTGGAATTTCAGTATGACTGAGAAAGGGAAGTAATAGCATCATGGAAATATATTAATCATTAAGAAATGAACATTCATAGGTTATCATTATTTATAGAGCTCAGCCTTAAGTTTTTCCAGTGTGTCAGGCAATAATGTATGTCCAGAAAGAGGATGGAGTAGGTAGTACAAAGGCACACACAAGATGACTACTGTGGAACTCAGGTGACCAAAAATATATATCTGGGGCACCCCATGGAAGCCAAATGTCATGAATTTTGTCATCTAATTGAAATTATTGTGTATAGGTTGATATTAGTCTTTATTTTTATAATTACAGAAATTCTTTGTCTATTTTGCTATCTTCTGAATAATTTAAACAAAAAAAATAAAATAAATAAAAATAATGATGATAATAACTCATTGATCAATGATCAAGTAATGTTTTCCTTTCATATTATTCAGTATATATATTAAAATTTTATATAGGTTTCATAATTTCTCTAAATTCTTTTGAATGCTAAATGATCTTGTGGACACAAAATAGCTACAGAAGTCAATCAGTTATACAAGTTCTCAAAACAATCAACATATTATATTTATTTTTAGATCATTCTCAAAGAGTGCCATTATAAGCATTTTTTTCCTAATAAATTTAAATAGCTGGAAAGTATAGGCAAAATTAGACAAAAATTATTTGAACTATCAAATAAAAAAATTAGTCAATTTAATCTAAGCAATAGTAGAAGAAAGGATAAGAAAACTGAAAAGAAAACTATTGGATACATGCATCTTTCAAATGAGTAATCAAGTTTTTCTCTTTAATTTATGTTTATATTTTAGGATAATTTTAGGATTCATTTAATGTTTTCATTTTATGTTCTTTCCAATTACCATTTTATGTATTTCTGAATTAGAAATCGCTATGTAGTTTAAAAGAAGATATGTCAACAATATTATAATATCTTTGATTCTAATATCACCTTTGAGATTTGCTGAACACAAAGAATCCCTTTGCATGTTCCAGTGCTCTCCTCTAGATCCAGATTAATCGTAGCACCCCACAATCACCAATGATTTGCTAAAACCTCTAGAAATAAAGAGAGTAGACATATCTTAAAATAATAGAATTTATTATAATGTTTTGTTACATTTTCAATGTAACTTAAAGCAATAGAATTTTCTATCCATATTTTTTCTGTACAGAAATTTACCACCTAAACTTTCTGTCTTTTAGGAAACCTCTTGAAAATGTCATAAAGTAGGAGCTAACTGGATGCTTAGAAATAATCTTGTACAAATCCCTGTAAGATTAACAACTTAAAAGCCAGGGATGCCAAGTAACTTGCAGGACCATTGGTCATAAGGTAAGATATGAACTTGAAAGTTCTGATTAAAAATCCAGAACTTTTTCCACCACATATTAACTTCAAAGGGCAATTCTCTGCAGATTTATGCAAATCCATTTTCTGACCCACTGGGATGAGAACATTAAAAAAAAAAATGTTATTTCATTAATTTTGTTAAATATTTTCTAATTAATGGTAATAAATCTAACATCATTTTTAATATCTTGAATTCTATATTCTCTCACTTCTACATGCCCCTTACTCTTCCTTGAAAAGGCAAGAAATTTGATGTCAATTTTACATATGGAGTCATTCAAAACGTATTTTCATATTATATTTCTTGGAAAAGAAAACACAAATTAAACAATAAAAATCTATTTTAACTATTTTATGTCATGATATATTCTCTCTCTTGTTTAGTTAAAAAAAACACCTTCTGTTATCAATAGATCTAACAAGGATTTTTTTTACACTTCCCTAATTTACTTATATCATCCTTTATGTTTAGATTATTTAGTCATTTTGACTTTATTTTGGTATACAGTTTTGGGAAATTGATCTATGCTAAGTTTCTGCCAAACTGCTTTCCATCAGAGCCTAGATTATTTTAGCCATTTATTCATATTTATTGTATATTTAATTTATTCAACTTATCTACCACTATTTCTTAACTAGTGACAAATTGTTTTGATAATTAACATTTTGCAATACAATTTAAAGGGACATCTAAGTGGTACAGTGGACAAAGATGTTGCCTGGAGACAAGAAGATCTCAGATCAGATGTGGCTTCAGATACTAATTGTGTGACCCAGAGCAAGTCACTCAATCCTGTTTGCCTAATCATCTGCAAAATGATCAGGAAAAGGAAATGAGAAATCATCCTGGTGTCTTTGACAAGAAAATACCAAAATGGTCAAACATGACAAAAGTCTGACATGACTACAATAATTAAAAAACAACAAATATGCAGTTTAAAATTTAAACTACCTTCCTTAACATGTTTAAATTGATTGCCTTGATATGTTTTACTTTTTTTCTTCCAACTGAATTTTGTTATTATTTTTTTCTGCTCTCTAAATTAAATTTTGGTAAGTTGATTAGTATTGTACTGAATAAGTAAATTAACCTAAGCAGGATTATCATTTTTTTATTATATTGTTTCAGTGTACCCATGAACAATTAATATCTCTTCAAGTTTTTAGGTCTGTCTTCATTTGAAGTCTATTTCTTTTTCCAATTACATTTAAAGATAGTTTTTGGTATTTATTTTTATAAGATTTTGAATTCCATTTTTTCCTCTCTCCCTCCCACCTTTTTTTCTCCAAATCCAAATGATTTGATATAGTTTATACATGTACAATCGTATTAGACGCATTTCTACATTAATCATGTTGTGAAAGAAGAATCAGAACAAAAGGAAAAAAACTATGAAAAAGAGGAAAAAAAAATGAAAATGTGTTCTATCTGTGTTTTGTCTCCATGATTCTCTAGATGTCAAGACAATTGGAATTTTTTTGGATCATTATATTGTTCAGAAGAAGTCTATCATAGTTGATCATCACATATAATATTTCTATTACTGAGAACAATGCTCTCCTGGTTCTGCTCACTTCACTCAGCATCGATTCATGTGATTTTTTTCCAGACTTTTCTGAAATCAGCCTGCTCATCATTTCTTATAGAACAATATTCCAGTACAATCATATACCATAGCATATTCTGTCATTCCCCAATTGGTGGACATCCCCTCAATTTTCATTTCTTTGCCATGACAAAAAGAGATGCTATAAATATCTCTTTGGGATATAAGCCTATTAGTGATATTTTTGGAACAAACCTGCATACAAATTTATAACCCAAAGGGTATATATATATATGTATATATATATATATATATATATATATATATATATATATATATATATATATATATATATATATATATATATATATGCCCAACATATATTCCCAAAGAGCATAGATCCAAATCATTGTTCAGATTGATTGAATCAGTTTATAACTTCATTAACAATGCATCAATGTACTTATTTTTTCACCTTTTTCAACATACCCATTTTTCCTTTTCTGTCATCTTAGCCAATATGATAGGTGAGAGGTAGTATATTAGAGTTATTTTAATTTGCATTTCTCTAATCAATAGTAGTTTAAAGCATTTTTATACGACTACATAGAACTTTAATTTATTCATGTGAAAATTGCCTGTTCATATTCTTTGACCAATTATCAATTGAGGAATAACTTCTATTCTTATAAATTTGACTTAATTCTCTCTATATTTTTACAAATAAGCCCTTCATCAGGAAGTGTTTTCCAGGTTTCTGTGTGCAGTTACTTTAAATGGTATTTCCCTATCTCTTACTGTTTTGAAATAGTGTTTTGAAATTCTTATGATTTATATGAGTTTATTTTGTATTCTTTATCTTTACTGGAGTCAATTGTTTCAACTAGTTTTTTAATTGATTCTTTAGGGTTCTCTAAGATTGCTATAATATCATCTGCAAAGGATGATAGTTTTGTTTCCTCTATGTCAAGTTTTATTCCTTTGTATTTTATTTTCTTTTCTTATTGCTATAGCTAACATCTCTAGTACAATTATACATAATAATGGTTAGGAAAATAATCTTATTCCATTGATACAAATATGTTTATAACATCTTTAAGGAATTTTAAGATTTTTTTAACTTAATCTACTCTGTTTTATTTAATTTACTTATGCTTTCTATTTAATTATTTATAAAGCTCCACTATTAAGTTGGTGAAGGGATTACTTTTCTAAAAATAAAATTAAACAAAAATTTTAAATTCATTTTTCATTTAAATATGAATCTATTTGAGCTTTTACAGTTTGTGATTTTTTTCTCTATATAGTCTATTCTAAATCTCTTTATGTTCTTTACACTGATAATGACTAATTACTGAAGGTGCATTATTTTTTTAAAAATTATTTTCAGTGATTAGTAAAACATAATTTCTTTGCAATCCATAGTGTAACAACAATGTTCAAACCTGCAAAGTGATGTCACATTAAATAACAAATCCAATATTGAAATTATTTTAGTCTTAGTACTTTTGAGTGCTCTTCCCATATTGCTTTCAACAGTCACACTATTCAGCTTCACCTTTTATACTTTCTCTGAAACAAGAATAGCAACAAAACAATCCAGTTGTCCCTGAAAGAATTATTCCTTATAAAAATCCCACCCACTGGACAAATTAAAGGTCCACATTTGTAATGTAATGATTATATCATTTTCCAGATCACTGCAAAAATAGTACCACAATACAATTACATAGCAATGAATGCAGTTTTAATGCCGCCTCTTTATGAAAATGTTCCTTTAAATCAATAGAAATTATATCAAACTAGCTGGGAAAATCTGTTACTATTTAGATAAGTTCCAGATAAAAATACATTGGAGACATCTGAAGTTCTCAAATGAAAGCAATCATTTAGAAATTATTGCTTTATTTCAGACACTAAAGTGAATATCTAAATTTTGATGAGTTCAAAATCTAGGTCACACATTTCTTGGTAGAATAATTCAACTAAGAGAATACTGTATTTCCCATGATCTGACAACTAATTCACTTAAGTAGTGGAGCTATAAAATTTCACAAAGTTGTGCAAATTTAATATTTCACAATGAATGTGCTACTTAATTGGGAAAAATGATAGGTCTGCAAAACACATTATATCAATTTTATTTTGTAAAAATTTTATTTGTAAATGACAGTAGGCAGTTATTAAACTTTGCTTGACCCTGTGTATATTTGAGTAAATCTCACTTCATAAAAGTTGATAGACTAATAATTTTATTTTAAAGATAAGTTCTTATTTCTAATGAGTTTGGAAAACTTACCTTACTTGGTAGTAGTTATCAACAATATTGCAAAATAAAATGAGGACACTACTAGAATTAAAAAAAGAAAAGCGTGCAAGTCCTTAAAGACAATGTGTACATATTATTCATTCAACAAACAAAGTGAAAAATATATAAATGCATTTTTCCAGGAGCTGTTAGAAATAATAATATACATACAATTTGGTACCTAACTTCATAAGATCTGAAGTTGAAAGTACACTAATTTTTTCATGATTTAGTTTACCCTCTCATTAATGAGTTCTCTCTGTTTCTCTTTCTGTTGGTTTACTGTCTCTCTATCTCTGTTTCAGTCTGTCTGTCTCTCACATTTCATTGTCATAGGGAACTACCTATAAAACCCCACTTTAAAGACTTTTTTAGAAAAATAATTTTTCTAACATACATTGGTGAATGTACATATGTAGCTTTTAAACTCAGAAATTTATGTGTGGAGGTGGGGAAGAAATATATCTATGGTATGGAGACATTAAATTATTTGTTCAAGGTCACAGAGCTAGTATGGGTCAAAAGCAATGCTTAAGCTTAGGTTTTCTTAGACTTTTAAGACTGACTTTCTATTCCCTATACTATTTTGTTTATCTTAATTTTAATAGATGGGGAAATTTAACTAGTTTGAAATATAGTATATGTGAAAAACTAACTGCAGATAAATATAAAATTAAAAAGTAATATTAGAAACATTGGAAAATATATCAGAATAAGAGGAAGAAATATAACCCAAATCTTTCACAACTATTCATAGAAATATTAAATGAGTACTGATAGCAAGAAATCCAGGAAAAACCTACATTGGCACATGATTCTATCCTAGTTCTACAGAGGAGACAGAAACTTTCAAACATTGGATAGTGGATCCAGCCAAGAAGGAATGCAAAGGAAATAGTATATATGCGACCCCCCCAGAGAATTTGAGTTGTTACAGTGAATTGTGCAGAGTGAGAAGTGGGTCAAGCATGCTGATTTTAGCCAATATCAGCCCTGAGGTTATATACTGGCCCAAGAGAACAGAATTATGTCACTCTGATCTGGAGCAAGATACAATTTAAGTCCATAAACCAGGGCTAGAATCTATAGCCTAGTAACCAGATTAGAGAATTGCAAAATAAAACTTCCTCTGGACTGGAAAGGCCTTTCAACTGATAGGGAGAGGGAACAAAAACTATCTAATGAGGAAGTAAGGGTAGTCCTGCCATTGTGTCATTCAGAATGAAATCAGGATTGACAACCTCAAAAGCTTGACAAAGAGTACAGGGACTCTAGCCTCAATCAAAGGACTTTTGCCTGGCCTGAACAAACCCTTAGAATCATGAAGGAAGAAGGGATAAAGAGAAGGAGCATATATACTATATATTATGTGCAAGACACTATACTAAGTACTTTGAAAATAACAGATTTGATCCTTACAACAACCTTGTGAGGTAAGTGCTGTTATTATCCCCATTGAGGAAACTGAAGCAAAAAGAATTTAAATGACATGTCCAGGGTCATACAAATAGCATGTTTGCAAGGCCAGATTTGAATTCAGGTCTTCTTTACTCCAGGTCCATTTTTTTTTTTTAATCCTCTAGCATTTCATTGCTTTGTACAATGTAGTATCCAGTATACAAAGTAATCATAAAAATCCAGATAATATGCATCAGGACTATTAAGTGCCTGGCTTTATCTCCCCATGTATGCCCATCTTTAACAGAAATTCATAATTCAAGAAAGTTTGGAAGAATAAGACTTAAAAAAGAGCACAAAGGATTAAGCAATTTTAGGGAGGTGAGAAAGAGCATAATTTTCCATAAGCTCTCATGATTGAGGTACTCAAAGGTCTTGGATAGATCTATAAATGTATTCAGACCTCTATTATGCTCCTGGAATTTTCCCTGGAATTGTCAGGCAGTAAACACCAGATCAATTGTTCTTCTGCCCCTTCTGAAGCCACACTGGCTCTCAGGCTCTTTTTCTAGGTGTTGGATCACCTATTAAGGAGCATTCTGGCAAGAATCTTGCCAACAATGACTAAGAGAGAGACACCCTATGATTGTCACAGGATAAACTATTCCCTTTACCTTTATAAAAACGAACAATATCTTGCTGAGATTGACACACACATTGCCAGATCTAGCTCAGTGTTTGGGAAGTCTGAAGACTGAAAGAAAGTGTGGGAGAGGAGAGATATTAGACTATCAACCTGAAGATCTACAGAGCCAATGTGCTGACCTCATTGTTGTGTGCCTGTGAAACGTGGATACTGTATCACCATTCCAGGAAACTGAATCCCTTCCATTTGAATTATTTTAGAAAGATTCTGAAGATCCTCCAGCAGGATAAGATACCAGACACTGAGATCCAATCTCAATCTAAACAGCATTCCAACTCTATTGCAGATAGCACAACTCTGTTGCTTGGCTATATTGTTCTAATGCCAAATGTACACTTGCCAAAACGATTATTTTATGGAGAACTTACACAGGGTAATCACTCATATGCTGTCAGAAAAAGGTCCTTGTTACATTGTTACAGAACAATATAGCCAAGCAACAGTAACAAGGACACTCTCAAGGATCCTCTTAGGAACTTTAAAATTGATTGGATGATGTGGGAGATACTGGCACAGGACTGTCCAGCATGGTGTACCCTCATTAAAGAAGATGCTGTGTTCTTTGAGCAAAACAGACTTGAATTAGCTCAGAAGAAATGTGAGATGTGCAAAGTTAGAGAAGTCATAGGGACCACAGCAGAGCATTCCGAGCTCGTATTGGTCTGATCTGTCACAGTCAGACACAATGTAACTTGAATCTAACTTAGTGATGTCATTTTGGTCCTCTAAGTCCTCCTCTAGAATGAAGGACAACAACCGTGTGTATGTGTATGTATGTGTGTATGTGTATGTGTTATATAAAATACATATGTATGTGTTTGTATCTGTGTGCATAATTTATATACATATATATGAAGAGTTCAAGTAATAAATAGTCGCAGTCAAAATAACATTGAAAACCAATTTAATTAAGAGGAAAGATTGTAATTATTTTTTTTCCAAAAGAAAAACAAATAAATAACTCACAACTAACATAACCTGGAAAATACTACAAGGGAAAAAAATGATTTTTAATAAACTTGAAGACTTCTAAGCAGTCTTTTAAAAATTCAATTTACTTTGTAAAGCTGGTTAAAAATAATAATAAAATTACTATGAAAGAACAAAAAATTTTAAAAATGATCTCAAAATAATAATGGGAGCAAAGGAAAATGAACTAAATAATCCTCATAGTACCTGATGTAGAACTGTGATATGAAGTATTTGGCATCAAATGGACTGGATACTTGGTCAAAAATTGAGAAAACTATTGATAAAATATGTGAGGAACAGACAGCATACAGCAACAAAGAATCATGAAAATCTGAATTCACTAAATCAAAATATTCTGCTTTCTGTAATAAGTACTAAATATTGAACCAGTATTGCTAGGAAATCTTCAAAGTATTCTATTAGGTGCAGACTTACCTCATTTCATAACCTCCAAATGGATTAATGACTTAGAAATAAAACTGCATATCATAAACAAGAGGAGTAAGATAAATTATCTTTTTATATGTTATGAGTAAAAGAAAACAAAAAGAGAATAAAAAGATCATAGAATTAACAAGTACAATTTTAATAACTATAATAATAAAGCACAAATTAATAAATATAATTTAACAAAGTAAAAACAGTTAAAGCTAAAATATTAATGATTTCTATGGGAAAATTTTTCATGTTTCTCTGATAATGCTCTGAAATGCAAGATGTATTGGTAATAGATGCAAATTTATAAGAATGAAAACCATTACTCAAAGGACAGATTCTCAAAGGATATGAAGTTATAACTTTACATGGAAGACAATCAACTCATCACCAATTTTATATATATGTGTGTGTGTATGTACATATACATATATGTATATGTATATATGCATGTTCAAATCATTAAAAGTTAAAGAAATGAAAATCAAAGTAATTCTGATATTCTAACCAATACCTGTCAAATTGGCAAAGATGACAATAAAGTGTAAAATATTGGTGAGATTGTGGGAAAACAGAAGTCCTAATGTACTATTGATTAAAAAAAAAAACACACACAAACAAATTGATCTAATCATTTTGGACTATGTCCAAAACACTATTACCTATCGTAATCTCTACTACACATTTACCACATAGAGGTTAAAGAAAGAGGAAAAGCATCTGTGTGTGTGTGTGTGTGTGTGTGTGTTATATATGCATTTGTGTGTATATAAATTATTTTTGTAATGACAAAGAAGTAGAAACAAAGCATAACAATTAATTGAGGAATAACAGGAAAAAATCATAATTTTTATATAGATAGATAAATGCATATATATTTGCATTTGTATGTGCACATATGTATTTACATATATGTACATATATGTGTATGCCTGTGTGTATATATGTGTGCACATATGTGCAACACATATACACATATATGAAAGAGAAACCTGTAAACACAGTATAAACCAGTTAATGGTTCAGGAAGTGATATTTCAGGCAAAGGAAACATAGCAGTTTGTATCCCATTAACCAATTCATAAGTAAACCTAAGCCAGAGATGGAATTTTTCCTGACAAGGACTATAAATTCCTAAGACATAAAAAAAAAAAAAAATCACAAAGAGTAATAATAATGATAATGTTATCATACTGATCTCTTAGCAACTTCATGTTTAGGGATCTGAATCTATTTATTCATGAATGAAAGTTACCTGCTCATACTAGTTCTGATATACAGATAGATATTTCATAAAGTAAAAAGAAATGGACATCAGTGTGATCTATTTCCAGGCTTATTTCTGTCACTAAAAGGGAAAATTGAGAAATATTTACACATAAAGCCTGGAAACAAAATAAATGCATACATTATATATAATCACATGTTTTTGCTGAAGCCCAATTATTGAGTGAATTTAGTAATATTTTTTTCACATAATTTGGGGATTTATGTTCAGACTTCTTACTGTCATTCCCCTTCTCTCTTCTTTCTCAACACATTTAATTTCAGGTGATCTGTGAATGTAGACAGGGTGGGGAGGATTATATCATTTTTTTACTGACACTGTTTCATCTATAATCCTATATAACATTATTTGGAGAAGATATAATAATAGAAACAACAGTTAAAACTCTCAAAGCATCTTATTGAAATATTCTTAAATTATGCTGTGTCTACTGGATAAATTGTGCTTTTGAGGGTATCAGTACTATGATATTAAAAAAAAATAATGTACATGGATAACCCAAAATAAAATTTTAAAAAATTAGGCTTAAAAAGTCTCCTTTTTTGTTTCTTTCCCTTGTAGGATATAGATTAGTTGGTAAAATTGAGGGAAGGGATAGATCTGAAAATAACAGTGAAATGAAAGCAAAATCAATTAAAATTTTGAAAAGGAAATATTAGAAATTCAGAAAAAGGTGTGGAAATCATAGTGATTATTTTTTTCTTCCCAGCTCAGAACAGATTAGAAAGACCAAAAGAGGCTTTTGTGGACATGGATGGAGGCTGGCCAAGGGAACAATATGTCTGAAGCAGCACCAGCTTTAGATTAAAAGACTGAAGTGGAAGCAGGAAGCACTTCCCAGAGACAATAGAAGAACTAGACATATACTCATAAAGAAGTACTAGAGGATTTCTGAAATAACAGTGGGCTTGTGGGATTAAGTGCCATTTGTCATCTCTGTCAGCCATTATCCTATTTCAGGTCACAGTCCCAAGGCAGAGAGAAATGACTTCTGTCACAAGGTGGTAGGGGCCTTACCTTACCCAAATTATGTGCAGTATATATTGTATATACCTTTATGATAGTATAAATCTCCATAATAGACAAGTAAATAAGGATAAACAAAAATCTAGAAATGATAATATCAGAAAACTTTCATAAAAACCAAATACCCATTAGAATTACCTACTAATTTATAAATGCAGCAAGAGCTCATAAAAGACAGAAGCTCTGGATAGACAACTACAACTTATCCCCAGAGATGAGCAGAATTGAAATATAACATAAATTCCAAAATTAAGAAATAAGATGAGAAAATAAGCAAGCAAAAAAAAAACAATTTGATCTGCTATGATGACAATGAAACTCAAAACACAAATTCTGAAGATGATGACATTAAAACATCTATAGTCAAAATTTCAAAGAAAAATATCAGATATATGTCCAACAAGAATTACTAGGAGACCTAAAGACATACATTTGTGAAATAAATTTTAATTAAATAAGTGTTAGAGTAAAAATTGAGAAAAGAAGTGAAATTGATGAAGGCTGGGGGATGTGGGAAGAAAGAGCTTCTGATAAAGGCCGAATTTCTCAAGTAGAGAACCAAGTCAAATTTATAAGAATATAAGCCACTCCCCAAATTATACATGGTCAAATGATATGAAAAAGAAAATTTCAGATAGAGAAATCAAAACTAGCTTCAAAATACTCTATATAAGTATAAAATATAGTATGAAATACTCTAAATCACTAGATATTAGAGAAATTTTGGAGAGCAATTTGGAACTATTCCCAAAGAGCTATAAAATGTGTATCCCATTTAATCCAATCATAATATTATTAGGGCTACATCCCAAAGGGAAAAAGAAAAAAAAAGGCACCTATTTATAAAATAATATTTATAGCAACTCTTTTTTATTGTGGCAAAGAATTGGAAATTGAGGGGAGATCCATCAATTAGGGAATAGCTGAATAAGTTGTGGTATATGATTATATTAGAATATTACTGTGCTACAAGAAGTAATGAACAGGATGCTTTCAGAAAAACTTGAAAAAGACATTATCCAAAGTGAAGTGAACAGAACCAGAACATTATCTACAGTAACAGCAATAATGTAAATGATTAACAGTGAATGACTTTACTACTCAAAAGTACAAAAATCCAATATAATTCCAAAGAACTCAAGGTAGGAAAAAAATGCTGCCCATGACTCTCTTCAACAATGAGATGATTCAAAAAAGTTTCAATTGTTCGGTAATGAAAAAAGTCATTTACACCCAGAAAGAAGCCTGTGGGAACTGAATGTGGACAACATAGCATTTTCATGCTTTCTGTTGATGTTTTCTTGCATTTTGTTTTTCTTTCCAGGTTTTTTTTTTTTCCTAGATCCGATTTTTCTTATGCAGCAAGATAACTGTATAAATATGTATGCATATATTGGATTGAATATATATTTTTACATATTTAACATGTATTGGACTACCTGCCATCTAGGGGAGGAGGTGTGGGGAAGGAAAGAAAAATTTGAAACAAAGTTTTTCAAGGGTCAATGTTGAAAAATTACCCATACATATGTTTTGTAAATAAAAAGTTTAATACAAAAATAAAAACAAAAAACAAAAACAAAAACAAACTGCTGTCCACCTCAAGAGGAAAAATGATGGAGATTGAATACAAGTAAAAGCATACTATTTTTCACTTTACATATGTGTATGTTTGTGTTTTGTCTATGTCTTAAGTAATTTAAATGTAATTTCTTAGAATGACACTCATAAGACTGTCCATGTTTCACAGGTTCACAAAAGTAAGGCCAGCACAGGGGATCTAGAAACCTTCAATTTTGTAGGTAGCTTGATCTTTTCCCTCTCACAATTCCCTTAATGTAACCCAAACACAGAGCTAGTTTGGACAATGTGTATGTTTACCTAAGAATTTATATGTATATTTCCAGAAAGTATACTACTAATTTAAATGATTTATGCACAATATTCAACATTTCTTCATTTATTATAACTGATAATTCTATTTATGGATGATGCCATGCTAGCTGTTGGTGAACTTTTTGTTTTTAGTTGTTTTTGTTTTGTTTTATTTTGTTTTGTTTTTTGATATTATCAGGATAAAATTTGTACAATTGACAGAGAATTGATCTGTGTTCTGTTGTATACAAGGCTTCATTGAGTGCATAATACTCTGAGAGCAAAATGACCATGCACCAACTCTCCCTCCACTCTAGTCTTGGCTTGTAGTTTTTTCAAGTTAAATAATTTATCACCACTCCTGCCACTGACCCTGATGGAGTTTTGTTCTCATTGAATGTGTCTAATAAAATTATTGAAAACATTATACCATATAATCTGGATGTTTTCAGTAAGTTTTTGTAGGTACACTAGACCCCCTGACATGAAAAACTCTGTTGGAATAGAATCAACATTAGTAACTTTGCCACACAAAAAGAACCTAATGAAATTCAAAACCTCTTCTGCTAGAAGTTTGTCTAAAAAGCAATTGACTTTGAGATACAGACCAATTGCTTCAGCTTTGGTTGTTGATTGTCTATTGAGAATATTACTAAAATGTTCAGAACATCTCTCCAGGAACATGTCCTTATAAATATTCAATGTGGCTCCATCAGTGTTGAGCAGTTGCATAAGTAGCTTTCAGGGCAACATAAAAATACTTTGGAAGTTACTAGCAATGTAACACTGAATTTCATCTGCCTTATTACTGAACTAAGATTTCTACATCTTCCTAAGCTTTGCTTGCACTTCACTTTTAATATCCTAAGCTGTAAGCTGTCTTAGAGATGAATGAACTACTCTGTTGGTATAGAGTTGTCGTTTTTCATTTAGTAACTTCTGAATTTCCTCATCCTTTCCCTCAAACCAATCCTAATATCTGTGAGTATTCTGTCCAGATAAACAAATGCAGTGCTATATATCACATCTCTGAAAACTTCCTATTACTTTTCGGCTATACAATTGCTAAGTGTATTGGCTTAGCTTTCCCTCCAAATTAGTAACAAACTGTTTACATTTAAAGAAGTTGTCTACTCAATGGTTAATCATCTTGATTTAGGGCCCACTTTTGTTGAATGTTAATATTTAACTTGGAGAGGATAAGTCTGTGATAGGTCCAGTAATCTGTACCACACATTGACTTCATTATTTCACATTCCATCTATCACTTCTTATTATGACATAGTCCATTAAAAGTCATTGTTTGCTGAAAGCATGCATTCATGAAGTTGTTTTGTATTTAGGTAAATAGAAAATGGTGTTAGTGATGAAAAAGTCATGAGATGTACAAGTCTTCAGTAGAAAATGACCACTGCTAAAGTTAAATGTACTATATCCAAAGTAATAACAATATGCTGAGATGATCAACTGTAAATGACTTTGCTATTCTCAACAGTATAGTGATACATGACTTATGAAGGACATAT
Source organism: Sminthopsis crassicaudata (assembly GCF_048593235.1). Lineage (NCBI taxonomy): Eukaryota > Metazoa > Chordata > Mammalia > Dasyuromorphia > Dasyuridae > Sminthopsis > Sminthopsis crassicaudata. The sequence goes on from NC_133617.1 coordinate 520,013,340, forward strand.
GATAAAAAAATCTATTCATTCCTAGAGAAAGAACTAATTATGTCTGAATACAGATTGAAACATTCTCCCTTCCCTTCTCTTTTATTCTTTTCTACTTTATTGTCCTTTTGAGTTCTTTTTGAGAAGGTAGAAGATAATATGTTTTCTTTCACAACATGACTTTTATGAAATGTTTGCTTAACTTCATTTGTGGTTTCTTTTCCTGTTTTCCCCTGAGGCAATTGGGGTTAAGTAACTTGTCCAGGGTCACACAGCTAGGAAGTGTTAAGTGTCTGAGACTAGATTTGAACTCAAGTCCTCCTGAGGTTAGGGCTAGTGCTCTATCCACTGCATCACCTAGCTCCCCCAGTTTGTGGTTTCTTAATGGGGGTTTGGGGTGAAAAAAAAGGAAGGGACTCTGGAACTCAAAAGTTTAAAAGACAAATATTAAAAAAAAATGTTGTAAATGTAATGGAAAAATATTAAATAAATAAATATATGTATTTAAAGTGACTATTGCTTCAGTTTTTTTGTAATTTCATTTTTCCCAATGACTCCCTGCCATGCCTGATAGTCTGTAAGTACTCTGGCATTAAAGCCACCTAGAAATATAAGCTTGCATTTTTTCAACACATTGACGATGAATGTCTCCATATCTTCATTTTTTTCTTTAATCTTATCAGGTTTCATCATGGTGGGTGCATACACACTGATGATGGTGGCCGATACTTTCCTGCAGGTGGCAATTGTTTTATCATAAGCTTGTTGTTCACATCTTTTGGGAAGTATAGAAGTTTGTTGAGTAGATTAAATCTGAGTACAAAACTTATGAAAGGTTCACAGTTCTCTCCTCATGGCTAATAGTTCAGAAAAAAGAAAAAAATGTTCATTACATTTCATTACATTACATTATTACATATTCAGTAATAAAACCCACATTGCCTTGTTTTCCTCAGGGATACTTTTTGGATGTTACATATGATGAGTTCTCTTTCACCAATGCTTGTTTGTTTTTCAGGTCTACTGATTTCTTGTTACTCTTAAGCACATGCACCTTTATTGTACCAATGGTGAGTGGAAACATTTTCACCAAAGGTTTTGTACTTTGTGTGTATGTGTTTTGGCTATAAAGAAGGATCCCCAGTTGCCAAGTTAAATGGATAAGGGTCAAATTAGGTGAAATAGAGAATTTTTAGGGCACTTTTTCTAGCCCCTTCCTCATGCTAGGAAATGATCAATACAGTATTTTTAAAAGGCTGTTCTGACACTTAGGATACTATGGAATCCCACTACTACTCAGTGAGAAGATGACCTTGTACTCTGGGATGCCTATGTGAAGGGTTGTTCCTATAGCATCCAGTATATTTTCACTTGTTTCTTCATCACTTGCCTGTTATCACAGTGCTTCAAGGTAGATAAAAATGATAAAATTATATGAGTGATGCTTTTTGATTCACACATAAATTAGATTTGAGAGGCAGAATTGCATGTAGTTGTCACCCTCACTCTCTGTTCCAGACTCATGAGAATCCCATACCAAGCTAAAAGTCAAGATGATTGGCAAAGAACTGAGTTGCAGGGGATGACTTTGAAGTTTTTGATGTCTGATCAAGTTCTATTGTGCCATTGTGCCTGCTTCTGCCTCCTTCGTGGTCCACTGAAATAACTTGTTCACATCTGCTATCTCACTGAGAAAGTCTTTATATGCTTGAGATAGACCTACCATTAACTCACCTACTGGTTTTGAGGGTCCTCTGTTAACTGAAAAAATGTAAAATAAAATATTAGCAAGGACACCGTAGTAATATATCACAATGATCATACTCTGTGACTGGGTAGGATTTATACCAGAAATGCAGGACTGCCAATGACAAAGGAACAAAAAAATGAAATTCTGAAAAAAAATTCTTGATAAAATAAAATACCTGCTTTTATTAAAAAACTTTAGAAATCATAAGAATAAATAAAGGGTTTTTGTTGTTGTTGTTGTTGTTTTTGTTTTTAAAGAGATAAATAGTATCTAAAACCAAAAGTAAACATTATCTGTAATGGGGATAAAATAGAAACTTATTACTATCATTATTCAATATTATATTGGAAATACTAACTATACTAATATTAAGGAAAAAGTGGAAGAAAAACATAAGGAATGAGGAAGTAAAACTGTAACTTTTTTAGATGATATAATGGTATACTTAGAGAATAACCTGAAAATTACTTGGAACAATTAACACCTTCAGCAAAATTGCAGGATATCAAATAAAATTATAAAAACCATTAATATTTTCAAGCATTACCAATAAATTCCATCAGAAAAAGTTACAAAACTAAATTCCATTTAAAATAGATGGAGATAATATTAAATGATTTCAAGTTTATTTGCCACAACACACACAAAAACCACATGAACACAATTGCAAATCATTCATAAATAAAAATCTGAATAATTGGAGAAATATTAATTGTCCATGGGTAGGCTGAGTCAATATAAAAAACTGACAATACCACATAACTTTACTAATTTTTTCAATATCATATCAATCAGTCTACCAATAATTATTTTATAGAGGTAGAAAAATAATTATGAAATAATAAAAAGGTCAAGATTGTCAAAGGAATCAATGGGAAAATATATGAATAAAGAGGTTCTAACAGTATCAGAACTCAAGCAGCAATCATTCAAACAATTTGGTACTGAATAAGAAATACAGTATTTGATCAAAGGAGTATATCAGATCCATAATATGCCGTAGCAAATCAGTACAGTAGATTAGTGTTTTATAAAACCAGAGATTGCAGTTATTAGAGCACTATTTACAGAAATTTCTAGGAACATTTGAAAGCACTTTGGCAGAAGCTAAGTATAGATGAACAACTCTCATAGCATACCAATATAATGTTAAAATGGGAACATAATTTGTACATAAAGGACTATATCATAAGCAAATTATCTGAGCATAGAAGAAGTTATTAGTTAGATCTTTGATTAGGGAAAGAATTCATGATCAAAGAAGATAGAGAATTCCACAGGAGGTAAAATGGATAATTTCTATTATAATTATTATAGTTATAATATACAGAATATATATATATATATATATATATAATATGTAGAATTATAGAATATAAAATTAAAAGGTTTTTGTGTTCATACAAACTGGAAGTGTGGTGGGGAATTGCAGTAAGTTTTTCTTATAAAGATCACATTTTTCATATATAGAAATCTGTGTCAAATTTTTATGTGGGTGTGTGTGTGTTTGTATGATTACATTTATATATATATATATATATATATATATATATATATATATATATACACACACATATATATACATATCTATAGATATATAGATATAGATATTTAAAATTTCCCAAATAGTCAGAGGATATAAATGTGGAGAGTTTTTTTAATTGGCTAACTTTTTTTTCTCTGATATATAATATTTAATTTACCCCAATTATATGTTAAAACAATTTTAACAATTATTTTTAGTGTTTTGAGTTTGCTTATTCTTATTTTTTCAACACATGACTAGTGTTGAAATATTTTTATGACTTCATGAATATTTTGGTTTCTTATCAATAGATGAGGAAAAAATGAATTGAGGGAAAAAACCTTAGAACTATAAATAAAAATTAAAAATAAATTTGAATTAAAGAAATAAAAAAAGGCTTCAGTAATGTAAAAGAAATAAGGAAAACCATAATGAATTTTAAAAAAGAGATTTAGAAATATGGGAATATTTATATGGAATGATGAATAATGAAGAAAGGAAATAGAAGAACAATGCTCATGATATTTACAAAGAATCAAAATAAAGCAATATTAAAGGGTAGTTTGATTTCAGTTACTTGTAATAGCTTGAGAGAATACATGCCCCAACTTTTTGGAAGTATTCTTTTGTATATGTTTTTCTTAACTCTTTCGGGTTTTTTTGTCTATTTTGTCAGAAGAGTTAATTCAATGATTGAGAGGACAAAAGAAAAATGTGGTTGAAAAATAAAAATCATAAAAAATGTTAAAAATAGTAAAAATCCTTAGTTTGTGTATATTTACATAAAATACAGTAATTACAACCTATATGAATATAATGGATAAACTTTTGGACCTTTTAAGAAAACTGAGACTTAAATCCCTGTTCTTCCTAGTTTGTGAGCCCATTCAAGTAAATTGACTATTGTGTGCTTTAGGCAACTTTCTAGGACTTAAAATTTAAGTCATGTCTTATGTCTGGTGAGAGTTTCTTCTTTGGAATACAATATTAACGACAACAACAACAAACATATTTGTTTCATTTTGTTGCTTCCAGTAACTTTTTTTTTTTTTTTAATTCCACCCTACATTCAGTGGCATTGAAATGAAGTAAGCTTTCATAAAAGCATTAACAATATCTTTGTATGTCATGGGAAAATAACAACTTAATACTTTCCATACATAAATACATTTTAATCACTTTTATGTTATGCAGCCTTTAAAGTTGTTCATCATATGTAGGAGTCACTTTTAGATGCTTTCTTTAAGCAATAAAATTTAGGATAGACCTATTGCACATAGACTCTCCCTCACAGAAGACAGTGATGATGAAATACAGAAAGATATGAAGAGGGTCTTGTAACACCATCATCTTCAAAGATAAGCTTTGGAAGTAAGTCAGCTTTATTTCTTATTCAGATTGTCTAATTTTAAGGCCTACAATTGATTCTATTAACCAGAAAATTGTCAAGTCCCTATTTCATTTTATGCTTTATAGGCATATCTTAAAGAATCGCCTCAGGTGTACAAACCTAGTTTATGTCTCTATGTTCAACATGATATGGAAAATTGAGGCAATTATTCAGTTGATTCAGAACAAAATAGATTTTTTTCCCTAGAGTATCTGAATAGTTCATGTACCATAATTAGGGCTTGAATTTTCCATTTCATTTTATGTGTATTGACAGATCCCTACTAACAACTTCTATAAAAACTACCTTAGTATTCCCTAGAAAGCTTGTGGTCTGAATGAGTCAATGTTTAAATTTGAAGATTCAGTAAATTAATCTAGTGACATAGCTATTCCTCTTGAAAGTCCATTCCCAGGTCCATACTCTATAGTAGGAACCTAAAGATAGAGTTATTCTTTAAAGTCTTTCTGAATGGGTCCTTTTTTATAGGGTTTTTTTTTTTTTAATTCCAGTCATTAAATGACTTGAGAGATAATTTTAAAAAAATTAATTTTATTGCTATCATGTATATAAATATATATGTAGATAGACATGCAAGTATATATACACAATGTATATATGTGTGTATGTGATATATCTGAGTATATATGCATATATACATACATAAAATATTTTTTATTGTTTGGTCAATCCTCAACATTTGTGCATTTAATTTTATTTATTTAAAGCATTTATGTGATATTATTAGCAATATCATTTTTGCTTTCAAATTAGCAATGTGCACATTTGTAACTTTGCCAGTAAAGAAAAAAAGATAGAGGCAAGATGCATGTAAGTTTGTGAAACGACTGATATACTACTAGGTGCTTCATATTCTTATTCACTCTGCTCTTGTAAAGAATGTCCTGGGCATTTGTTGCATATTTTCATTATTTGTCTCATGTTGTAATTATGGCCCCAAAGTATAGTGCAATTTTTAAAAAGTTTTAAGGCCAAAGTCAGTAATGCAATTCAGAGAGAAAAATAAGTATTATATAACCTTCATACTTCAGTGAATGCTGAAATTGCAGATATCATCAACCAACTGATGAAAAACCAAAGTTGCTTATACCATCATCAACTGTAACCTTAAATGTCATTTCACCTATCTTATACTCCTATACTCTGCCACTCTTACGGATGCCATATAGAGAGCAAAGGAGATAAACTAACAAATTATTTCAAGCTGATGTGTTAACAATCTTCAAAGGCATCCACCACTCTTGAAGGAAAAAGTGTCAGACCTTGTCAGTCTCAATATCTTGTGACAACAACAACTAAGTTTCCATCAACCTGTCCTTTGATCAGAGAGTGATCAAGGTAGTTTTATAGCAGTATAACATAAGTTTAATTAATTTATAATTTATTTATAAAAATTGTAAATTTAATTTTAATTAAATTTTAAATTAAAATTTGCAAGAAAATTTTTTTGCAAGTTAGCAATTTTATTTTTTCAATCTGTATTTTATGGACTATTTAATGGTTATTGAGTTAGAAAAGTGCATATTAACAGAATTAATGCTTTATAAGTAAGAGTTGCATGCAAAAGTATATATTATCAGCAATCTCTAGGGAAAAAATTATAGTTTTGTGGTAGTTGTGGGATCCTGACCCTTTATTCTCCTTAGGTTCTGTGTATCAAATTTAAATTTTTTTTTTTTTTTTTTTTTGCTTTCATATCATTTTCTAAGACTGTCACTCTCAAGAAATTTGAGAATTAACTATACATTATCTTATGAATGTATGTATCTAGGTGTTTACATAATACATATATGTATACTACACACAGTTTGTTCTCATCTGAGTTGGTATTTTGGTCTTCCCTGTGACCACAGTAGATTTCTATGGTCAAGGTTCTTTTCTGTTTCTTGCTCATTTTCTTTTCTTTTTCCTCTTTTGTGTCTTGTATGGTCAAGTTCTGATCCTGGAGAAAGGGGGTGCTATTCCAAATTTCCTATGTAGCTCTGCTTTGAACACAGGGGTCCTTTGTGTTTGCAGGGGACAACATTATCTGCTCTTTTCAGGAAATAGCCTGATTTCCCAGAATTTTTTTTCTAAGCTAGAACTGGAGGCTACCACTGATCTGCTGAGCTAGGACTGAGCATCTCAGTTGCTGATCTGCTATTTTTAAGACCCTCTCACTGGCTTTCCCAGAGTTTGTCTGAGATGGACTGAAAACTCTTTTCACTTCAATGAGACTGACCTTTCTGGAAGTTTTTTCAATCTATCTTAAGCTGGAGAGTGGTTTTATTCTATCAGATTCTAGTCAGAGGCTTCATGTGGTTTTCAAGAAAAGCTTGAAAGGCTTGAGTAGCTTCCTGGTTTCATTCCATCATCTTGGCTTCACCTCCACATTATTCTGGCAGAAACATTTTTCAAACATTTTTACAGGCATATATTTGGTGAATTGTTGACAGGCCACAATGTAATATACTTAATTAATTAATTCATTACCTGAATATCTCCTATTCTTAGATTCTATAAAATAGTATATGAATACTAGATGTTGTTTGCTATTATAAATGGAAGTTTGTAACTAGAGGGTTCACTGCTCATACAAAAACTGACTGAAATATTTCTTATTGTATGGCAAGAGGAAGTTATCCCACAAGAGTTCAAAGATGTCTCCATTGCTCATCTCTATTAAAAAAAAAAAAAAAAAAAAAAAAGGAAAGAAAGAAAGAAAGAATTGTCCTGGACTAATCATGGGGGCAAAGGTATGAGAGTTTTTTAGTTATTGCTAGCGAGATTCTTACCAGAGTCCTCCTTAATAGACCATAGAAAGCTATTGTGGTCACAGGGAAGACCAAAACACCAACTCAGACAAGAACAAACTATGTGTATTATACACATATGTATTATGTAAACACCTAGATACATACATTCATAAGATAATGTACAGTCAACTCTCAACTTTCATGAGAGTTTTAGAAAGTTTAGAAAGTTTTCATGAGAGTCTTAGAAAATGCTATGAAAGCAAAAAAAAATATTGAAAAAGCTGCAAGCTAACACTAAAGTGGAAAGAGAATAGGTGTGTGTATGTGTGTTTTTTGTTTTATTTTAATTCTCAGATTATTTTGCACTCAGTTCAGCCTTTGAGGCTGAGCAGAGCATAAATCAGCTCTCTGCTATTCTCTGGTATAAATTTTGGCTAATTTAGACAATTAATACCCAGAAAATGGGGGTTCTCTCCAGTCAACACTGCACCACCATGTGGAAAAATCAGTTAAAGAAAATGGAGAAATTTTGCATTCTGTGATAAGCTCATTTACCTTGACAAGTATAGTTTCCAGTATACACATAGGTGACAAGGTTAACACACACATTTTCAGAGCTAGTTCAGTGTTTGGGAGATTCCAAAGGAAAATGTCAGAGAGAAGAATTATTAAGGTATCTATCAAACTGAAGGTCTACAAAGCCATTCTTATGATCTCATTGCTGTTTGCTTATGAAACTTGGCTAGCATACTAGTACCATGCCAGGAAGTAGAATCACTTTCATTTGAATTGTCTTAGAAAGATTCTGAAGTTCACCTGACAATATAAAGTAGGAGATACTTCATAAACTGAATTGCCAAGCATTCAAATGATACTCCAGAGAGCTCAACTTTATTCAGCTGGGCAATTATTTGAACATCAAATACTATTTTTCAGAGAATTAACAGAAGGCAAGTGCATATACGGAGGTCAGAAGAAGTGTTAAAGGGACACTCTCAAGGTCTCTGTGAAAAACTTTGAAATCTATTGTGAGACATAGGCAACACTACCACAGGAATAATCAGCATAGCATGGCCATATCAAAAAAAGTGCTATCTAAGCAAAAGCAAAATTGCAGTAGTTAAAGAGAGATGGGAGATATGCAAATTTAGAGACATTTCCCAACAAATATTATTACAGGCTTACCTGACTTGTGGTAGAGTCTTCCAGAGACTGGTCTGATTAGTCACAGTGATATTTAATATATCTTGCCAATATAGTAATGTCCTCTTTGAACATGAAGAATATCCACTAACCAATCAACAATTGGTTGTTTGTTGTTAGAAGACTATTCAGAAACAGAAATATTTACAAGTGTACAAAAAAATATCTTTTCAATTTTCTGTGGTAAAAGTTATTCAGAGGCGAGAGAGGGAGGAATTTTGTGAGTGGGTGGGTATGTGTTTTTTCTCAGATCAAAAATTACAGAGGGAACATATGAAATAAGTTATTAATATGTTAAATGAAATGCAAGGAAGAATAAATCCTTTATGAGAAATCTTAAGTTCTGATGGCATTATAGAGGCAGCTTGTTATTATCTGGCATAGATGGTAATAGTTTTAAAACATCCCTACAAAAGGAAACCAAAACAAAAATTACTTGTAATACTTGAAAGTAGTTATCAGAGCTTCTCTTCTTCAGGCTAAGCTTAACATATATTGGATAGTAAACCAGTGAACTCTTACTTTGTATTAAGTTCTTTGATAATTACTAAGAAAAGAAATACAAGCAAAATGAAAGACAGTTCTTATTCTTAAGGTCCCTACATTCTGCTGGAGAGAAACATAAAATTAAAAGGAGTTAAAAAGTAGGGATAGGAAAGGGAAGGGAAATGTGGTGGTATAGTCTGTAGAATCAGAAACATAGTGCAATGAAATGAAGTATAGATAGCCTTGGGAATCTCAAAATGGAGGTTCCAGGAGCAACTCACAAATGGGATAAGGGATAACTGAAGTGGAAGGAACTGCTAGGGTGAGAAAACTGAGTCACTGAGGGAAGTATCAAAGTGAGAAGACATTTTCTCTTCCTCCCTCTCTCCCTCCTTCTCTCTCTCTTCTCTCTCTCTCTCTCTCTCTCTCTCTCTTTTAGAAAATCAAGTCACACAGCGACCCTGGAATTAACATAATATTTCAAATGTGATCTAATGAGGGAAAACTTTAGCATGCCTAAAGTCTGGTTTAGACATTATTCTCCTAAAATAGAGGAATATTATCTTTTATAACTTTTCCGGAGTTTCAGTTTCCTCATTTGCAAAATTAATATAATAACAGTCAGATTACTTGCCTCTGAGTATTGTTGTGAAACTTAAATGAAAAAGGTATATGTTACAAGTCATAAAGCACCATAATGGTAGCTATTTTTTTAAAAATAACTAAGGATTTAGCACCTTCTCTTTTTTACATAATATTTCATCTTTCCAAATACATATAAAATAGTATTCCAAATTCATTTTTGTAAAACTTTGTGTTCTAATTTTTTCCCTCCATTCCTTATGTCACCTCTTCTCAAGATAACAAGCAATCTGAAATAGGTTAAATATGTGCAATCTCTTTTAATATAACTCCATATTTGTCATGTTTTGCAAGAAAAATCAGACTAAAAGAAAAAAAAAACATAAGAAAGGAAAAAAGCAAACAAAAATAAAAATACTATATGTTTCAATTCCCATTCAATCTCCATAGTTCACTCTCTGGATATGACTAGCATTTTCCATTCCAAGTCTATTCCAGGTTTTTCTGAAGTCAGCTTCCTTATTATTTCTTATAAAACAAAATAACCCTTTATATCCAAATACCACAACTTATATGGCCATTCTTTAATTGATTGACATTCACTCAATTTCCAGTTCCTTGACACTACAGAAAGAGGTTCTACAAATATTTCTTGCACATATTGATCCATTTCCTTTTTAAATGATCATTTTAGGATACAGACCTAGTAGGGAGACTGCTAGATCAAAGGGTATACACAGTTTTATAGTCCTTTATTTCTAGTTCCAAAGTACTCTCCAGAATGGTTGGCTCAATTCACAACTCCACCAACAATGCCAGTTTTCCTACATCCCCTCCAACATTTGTCATTATCTTTTCCTGTCAATGAAGCCAATCAGAGAGGGGTGAAGTGGTATCTCAGAGTTATCTTAATTTGTATGTTTCTAATCAATACTGATTTAGAGCATTTTTTCATAGAAATGGTTTTAATTTCTTTATCTGAAAATTGTCTGTTTATATTCTTTGACTATTTATCAATTGAGGAATGACTTATATTCTTATAACTTTGGCTCCATTCTCAATATATTTTAGAAATGAGGCTTTTCTCAGGAACACTGGTTCAAATCCTCCCTATCCTACCCCTCACCCCAGCTTTCTGCTTCCCTTTTAATCGTGACTACATTGGCTTTGTTTGTGCGAAACCTTTTAAATTTAATGTAATCCAAATTATTCATTTTCCATTTCATAAAGTTCTCTAGTTCTTTTTTGGCCATAAATTCTACTTTCTCCACAGATCTTGTCAGGTAGACTGTCCCTGGGGACAGATCTACTGATCTGGATATTGTACTTTCTCTAATAATGTGATTTGTGTGTATATGTATATGCTTGTGTGTGTGAGAGAGTGTGTGTGTGTGTGTGTGTGTGTGTGTGTGTGTGTGTGTGTGTGTATGTGTGTGTTTGTAAAGGCTTTCATTGTAATGACTTTCTTTGTCTAATACTCAGGTGATTCTTAACCATTGTAGATGGCTTAGGAATCAGCAGTTATAGTGGGTATTCTAGTGATACATATTTTGTACTGTTAACTCTAGATTTCCTGAATTGTCCAGACACTCCTTTAGGCTTCTGGGCTAATGGACTGTGGCCTTCTTATTAATATTTATCCCTTAACTATTTTTCCTTTAGCCCCGAAGTTGCTTCAGATAGACATTCCTGGCTAAACTGTTTGAGTTCCACTGATTTTATAAAAATATTTTCTCTGTAGGGAATTGCTTAGATAGAGTTCAGTTTATCTTTTTCACAAGGTTTCCTCTCATTCTCTCCAATGATTTTCTAATAAAATATTATAGTATAGATCACAACACTTCCACTGAATGTTGACTTTCGAAAAATAATAAAAAAGTTTTCTATGAATGTGGTTAAACCACACAGACACACAGACACAGACACAGACACAGACACACAGCAATACCCTATTTTCCCAGCCTTATTTGACATTACTTCTCTTTTTATACTCAGTAAAGTAAAAAATTCTTTTTATTTCAAATATTCTTCATATTCTTATACTTCCATAATTTCCTCAGACTGGTCATAAATCTGTAATACTCACTTGTCCTATATATTGACCATTCTTTCCTTCTCTATTGTTACACTCTGTCTTTTGTCTCCTTTGATAAATACACTTCACATCTGTTCATGGGATGTGCTCTACCAGACTCTATCCTAACTACCTTTCTCTCTCTCTCTCTCTCTCTCTCTCTCTCTCTCTCTCTCTTTCTCTCTCTCTCTCTCATATATATATATATATATATATATATATATATATATATATATATATATAAATATATATATATATATATATTTTTTTTTTTAATGACCTTATTCACTCTTAGGGACATAATTTAAGAGATGATCCCAAGAGCTATATAATTAGGAATCTCTCTTCTGAGTCTCACCCTACACCACCAGATAACCTTTCCAAATCGATGTCTGGTGGACAATTCAAACTCAAAATTACCTATCTTTCCCCAAAAACTTACTATTCTTCATAATTGCTTTGTTTCTTACAGTTTTCTCTGCTGATCCTTTGCTTTAATTAATTCTGTTCCTAATTTGCCTTGCTATTACTTAACCTCTACTCATACACAGATCTCTCCATGTCTTCTACCCAAACTCTTTGCTTCTCTGTCTTTCCATCCCTCCCCCCCTTATTTCTTCATAGATTTTGGAGGATGCTATATCTTCATAATATATATGTAGTGTTACTTATTTAACCAATGTTAGTAGGTTTTGAACTACCAGTCCTTCTTCTGCCTCTAATGCCTCTGTGTCCGTTTACAGAACATGTTTCTGTATTTGAATGACTCATGATATTGTTTACAGTGATTTCAGACTTAGTTTTTAAACATCACCCAGTATATAATAAGCCTTTGCACATCCAATAGTCTGTTTCCATTGAAATTCTATTAAGAAGAACTTATTTCAAAAAGGCATAGTAGGACATAGATTTACCTTCTTGCTTCCTTGACATCTTTAAATTTCTTAAATCTTTTATTTCTCTACTTTTTGAAGCTGATAAAACAGAACCAAATTCAGTCTATTTTACTCTTTCCATTAAAATATTTCTGCAAGGCAATTTGAATACATTTACACATGATCTGAATTCTACATAACCCTCTTGTGGTTTGGACAGTCTTAAGTTTTTGTTGTTGTTATGTTGTTTATGTTTTGTTTTTGTTTTTATTTTTCCTCTTGAGTACTTTTCCCAGTGCACTGTACTAAATATGCTTAGCAAAATCCATGAGTACAACTCTTAAGAAATTTAGAAATTAAAATAAAGACAAAGAATTTTGCCCTTTCCCCACTCTCCACAATTAGTGGTTTATTAATTAAATATATCAATATCAATATCATTATATACACAGTATCCATGGGAATAGTGGGCACAGACTTAGATTACATTAGACATGAGACACAGATGTAAATGAAACATGCATCTCCAGTACTTCATGGGCTTATTGTTCCTTATATTGTAACATTTTCATAGTGCTACCATGTGGAGACGGAATGTCTGTAAGATGTTGAGATTGTTCCATTGGTTTGCTCCTGTATTGAATTCTTAGTTGGCTCTCTCAAAATGTTTTTATTCTTCAAGCTACTTCCTTTCCCCTATTCTTTATTTATATAATTCTCTCTGTTTCTCTGTCCATCTTTCTCTGACTCTCTATATATCTCTATTTGTCTCTGTCTTTGTTTTTGTCTCTGTCTCTGTCTTTCAGTCTGGCTGTCTGGCTGTCCCTCCTCTTGAATGTGTTATCTCCAACTTAGTGAATAGCTCTGGTAGAAGACATCATGGCAGACGTTGGGGGACACTAGAAACATTCCATCCACCCTGTTTGCCTTCATATTTCTAACAATTGCTTCCTACCTTGAAATGTTTAACTTATGGACTATTTAGCTATTGCTGCCCTTTTGGATTATTCATCTGCTTCTGTCAATAGTAGGCTTAGCTTTTTAAAGGACAAACAGGGAGTTGTCAATATTTCTTAACCTATGGCCATTTGCCCTTCAAGATTTATTGGAGAAAATACACTTTCATACTTTCTACAACTATAATGGAATGTGGATTCATCTTTCTCCTTAGCAAACATATTAATCCTTCATTAGCTTTTTTATCTTCCACTTAAAATGTGTGATTACATAAACACACATAAATCAGTGGGAAACAATTCCCCAATCTCCACAGTCTTTGCTTCACAGTACAATCCAAGTAATTCAGAAAAAAATATGTGTACAAATGTCAAGAACTATAATGAAGAGGGATTTTATATATATATATATATATATATATATATATATATATATATATACATATATATAATGGAGAAAGCAAGAATATAAAAAAAATTGGCTTAAATCTCTCCCAGCTTCTTCCTTTTTCTCTAATAGAATTTGTCAAATTATGGATACTTCCAGATAGGTCAGTTATATGTTTCAACACTCTCTACTCCAATAGTTTTAATAATATATCTTATTGTATTCCAAACTTATAAAAATAGAGCACATTTTTATCCAAAAGTTAATTTAAACTGTTCAATAAGTAAAACTAAAAGTCATCATATTTAAATGAAATTTTTGTATTATACTACGGATTTACTTAGATACAAAGGACAATTCATATTTGTAGTTTTGAGTTTTTGCCAATATATTTTATTAATAGTTCATCATTTGTGAGAATAGTATGGCATGACATTTTGATCTCATCTATGTATCCATGTATTCTAAATAATCAAAACAATATACACTTGCATACACATATACCTGCTTATATCCTAGTTAAATAACTTATAACTGGGCTTTACATATCCATAGCCATACATGTACATGTACATATACATACATATGTGTGCTACATACACAAATACATACATATATACTTGTACAGGACAACTAGGTGGTCCCTAATTGATGAATGAGCTGGAAAAGCAGAGCACTCATCAGATGTACAAAAGCAGTCTATAGTTCTATTGGCCCCTCTTTTCCTTTTATAACTGTGAAATGTGTGAATTCTTTTAAGCTTTTTGTAAGAATAGGATTAGAGATGGGACAATATTACTGTTTCTAACCTAGTATATAGTCACCTTAAGTACATGACTATATTTAACCATTTTGCTTTTGCTTTTCCTCATTTTGGCTAAGTGGATATATCCTTCATGTATGTCTAGGATTGGCAGCAAACTTGTAAGTCCTGAAATGTGTGAACACCTTGGGTGACTTAAGAGAAGTGATGCTTGATAACAGGGGAATCTGCTACATTGGAAAAGACAAATAACAACAAGAATATTGGCTACTTGACTATATTAATAGTGGGCATGTGGGAGTGGATGGACAATGCAGTACTGAGATGAAATAAAACATTTATTACCAGTCTAGCAAAACTACTTCATGTTCTTATTAGCCTCCAAGCTGATTTTATAATTGTCTCTATGAGATAAGCTATTGAATTCTATATATTTAATTCATGTGTTCTGTTTTTCCTCTCATATTTGGCATTTGCTTTATTGTAGAAATGTTATCTGTCCCACACCTGATACATATTTGTACACTGATTGCCTTTTCTTTCCTTCTACCTTGTGGGAGCTTGATGTGAGCCACAATTCAAGCCATAAGTATTTATTCCAGATTTTACAGTGGAAGATTCTTAATGAACCAATGAGAATTGGAAGCCTAATGATATTAATTAGAGGCCATATTTTCCTGTGTGTATGAGAGAGACAGAGACAGAGAGAGATAGAGAGACAGAGAGAGAGTTTTTCTATATTATACTGGAAAGGCAAATGTCCATTCTTTGTGAGTCCTGCTTAATGGTCACCTCATTGCTAGCAGACTATGTATCAGAAATTCATTTATTTAGATATAAGAGACCAGAATCCCCTTGAGCTGAGCACATACTTATACTATGAGAAATATAAGCTATTAGCCCTGAAGCTATGTGTAATATGGAAGTAGAAACAACTTGTTCTTTTTTGTAGTTGTTCCTAGGACATATATTATTAGTTTTAGAAGGAAACAGAGATGAGTATGTTTTAATTTTTTGTTGGTTTGTCTTTTTAGTAGATGACCTTCAGTGTAAGAAAGTGTGTGAAAAGAGACCAAAAAATTTAACTGATTGATTTTCTGGTTGTATAAACACTTTTATTAGTGAGGGGAACCTATGAAATCCCTCTACTTTTGTCTCCAGAATAGATTTTTCTTTCAAAGGTTTTAAAGAATAATTTGAATAGTAAAGATATTATTCTTATATAGAAAAAATTTTTCTTATATATCCACATTGTTGCTATTGTTTCAGTCAATTTCTGACTCATTGTGACCTCATTTATGGTTTTTCTAGGTAAAAATAGTGGAGTGCCTTACCAATTCCATCTCCAGCTTATTTTATAGATAAACAGAACCAAATGGGATTCAATGACTTGTCCAAGATCAAACACTTATAAGTTCAAATCTGAGGCCAAATGTGAACTGAGGAAGAAAAGTCTTTCTGACATCCCACTGTACTACTTGGCTGTTAGGATTACTAAGTGAGAACTGAGGTTTTCTGGACAATTACAAGGTGAGAACTCAGGTTGACTTGATAGAGGGGGCAAGCTCATTGGCTGGGGTGGTTCTTCCCAGAAGCCCTTGCATTATCCCACGCCCATTCTCTGGGAGGATAAAAAGAGACAGCGCTGGGCGCAGAGAAGAGATCGGCCTGGAGAAGGATAAGAGCTGGAGGAGATTCAGAGCCAGGATTCAAGAGAAGGACTCTGAATTGCATCAGGCTTGACGGGGCTCTCTGCAGGAAGGGAAGTCACTTCTTTGGACAAGAGTTAACAGCAACTGCCTGGAGACAACGGTTCATTACAGGAAGAAGAATCTGTTGGAGAGATTTGAGTAGAAGACACAGCAGATCTCTTCCCAGAGAGCGATCCAGCAGCTTCTGGAGACGACAGCTCGTTACACTTGGCTGACCTAATAAATATACACATGGAATAGGGTTTTATTCTCATCCCCTAAACTTTAAATTAATATGCTTATTATGACTAGTACAAATTTTATTTCTGAAAGTTGATTGCTTAGGAGCTCTAAAATTCTTATATTTTATAAATTTGTATATTTTGTAGAAAAAACATTATTTTTAAAAAGTCACTTTTCCTAGCATAAAACTTTCTAAAAGTAGGCTATGATCATTCTATTTTTAAAAAAAAATTATATTTGTTGTCATTTCACCCTTTATATACATACATTCATTTATATACATATGTATATATATATACACATACATACATACATGCATACACATACACGTACATTCATGTGTATATGTATATATGCATATACACATAGTAACTTGCACACATCCATGCACACACATTTTAACTTGATTTTTCATTCCTTTTTATCCAGTTTAGTTAAATAATTATCAATATTGTTTATCCATATATATATGCAAATTTTAATCTTCTTTATTAATTCTTCATTTTAAAAATTATTTTCATTGTCTAAATTCCAATCTTTCTATGTATTTATTTTAGTTTTAATTATTGAAATGGAATATTTACTTTATTAATTAAAAATTGTTGCAGTATGAGTGAATTAAAAAAATATATATATGCATTTTTTTTTAAAGGAGAAAAAAATCCCTGTGGGAAAAAATAGTAATCATACAAAAGAATTTTATTTGAGATATAAGAGGGATGAGGAGAATCATATGGTAGGTAATAATTAGTGCATTCTTTTAAAAATTATTGTTACTATTCCCAGATCCAAATGTAAAAAATGGAGGAAAGAGGAGGCTGAAAAGAAAGTTTAAAATAAAGCATGATGGCAAGAAACTATCTGGCTAGGGGCACAGGTCTAAATAGAAATTATGGTCCCTCATCAATCAAGGGAGTATTACCTTTAGGTAAGCAATCTAGAAACAGCTGCAGAACAGCAGAGCAAGAAGATAGCCAAGGCAAAATATAGACAAACAAATAGACAAAAATATAAAGAAATGAATACAAGTATGTGTATGCATATATAACAACATAGATACCATGCATATAAATTCATTCTTTTGTATTTATATTTAAAATATATTTTGATGTTTAAATCAATATTCCAAATTTGTTCAGTTTTCTGTTCCATTTTCTTTGTTTTCATATTAGATTTACCCAACTCTAATACAGAAACATTAAAATTTCCTATTATTGTCTTACTTTTTTAAAATTAATTTTATAATTATAATTTTTGACAGTATATATGCATGAGTAATTTTTCTTTTATAACATTATCCCTTGTATTCATTTTTCCAAATATTCCCCTCCCTCCCTTTACTCCCTCCCCTAGATGACAGGCAATCCCATACATTTTACATGTGTTTCAGTATAACCTAGATACAATATATGTGCGTAAATCCAATTTTCTTGTTGCACGTTAAGTATTGGAAGGTATAAGTTACCTGGGTAGATAGACAGTAGTGCTAATATTTTATATTCAATTCCTAGTGTTCCTTCTCTGGGTGTAGTTGTTTCTGTCCATCATTGATCAGCTGGAAGTGAATTGGATCTTCTCTATGTTGAAGATATCCACTTCTATCAGAATACATCTTCATACAGTATTGTTGTTGAAATGTATAGTGATCTTCTGGTTCTGCTCATTTCACTCAGCATCAGTTCATGCAAATCTCTCCAAGCCTTTCTGAATTCATCCTACTGGTCATTTCTTACAGAGCAATAATATTCCATAACCTTCATATACCACAATTTACCCAACCATTCTCCAATTGATGGACATCCATTCATCTTCCATTTTCTAGCCACTACAAAAAGAGTGCCACAAACATTTTGGTACACACAGGTCCCTTTCCCCTCTTTAGTATTTCTTTGGAATATAAGCCCAATAGCAGCAATGCTGGATCAAAGGGTATGCACAGTTTGATAACTTTTTGGGCGTAGTTCCAAATTGCTCTCCAGAATGGCTGGATTCTTTCACAACTCCACCAACAATGTATTAGTGTCCCAGTTTTCTTACATCCCCTCCAACATTCATCATTATTTGTTCCTGTCATTTTAGCTAATCTGATTGTCTTACTTTCTATATCAATTAATTTTCCTTTATGAATTTAGAGACTAAGCTATTTTATGTGTTCATATGTAGTTTACTCTAAATAATGTTTTATTGGTTTTGATTCCATTAAGCATAATATAGTTTCCTTGACTTTTTTTTCTTTTTTACTTTTTTTTTTTTTTTTTTTTTTAGTTTAGACTATGGAAGAGAGATTTATTAGGATTAGGTCATGTGAAAAATTGATTGTGAGGTATAGGATCAAACAATAATATATATTTTTCAAACTGGATATAACTGAAGTAGCCCTGCCAGAGAATCCTGCAGTTCTTTCCTATTTCATTCTATAATCTCCCATTCCAGATCCCTGATTCTCAGATTCCAGGACTTCAGGTGCTAGTCATTCAATTCTCCTTGCCTGGCATGCTTTGCCTCATATCTTTTGTTGCTCCCATTTGAAGAGGGATTTAACTCTTGTGGAACTTCAACTCAACCAGAAAATACTTTTTTTTTTTTTTAATTAAAAAAAGAACAATTAGGAAAAGAAATACAAATCAAGGAAGAAAATTATTAAAAAAAACAATAATCATATATATATGAATATATATGTAAAACACTTTGAAAATCAGAACTGACCAAATGGGAAAAAAGAGGTTCAGACTTCACTGATGAAAATAACTCCTTAAAAAGCAGAACCTACAGGGATATAATTCCTAAATTTCAAAATCCCCAGATCAAAAAGAGCATTTTTTAAGCAACAATAACAATACAGAAGGAACAAAAAAAAATTCAAATAAATTGGAGTCATACTTGGAATCTCACAAGACCTCACAAGACAGAAAGCCATGAAAAATTATATATCAAAAATAAAAATAGCTACAGTTATGGCTTAAGATATTGTGTCCAGAAAAATTAAATATAATCCTGAATGAAAAAAAATGAATATACAATAGATTGCCAGACTTTCAAGAATTTGTTGCAAAAAAACTCTGAAGTTAATAGAAAATTTGAAATACAGGAGTCAAGAGAAATATAAGGTAAATATCAAAGACTAATTTCAAGGGACCCAATAAGGACAAACTCTTTATATTTTGTGCATAGAAATGTAAAGCATACATCTAAGATTACCACTAGTAATTACCACTTTTGAACTCAAAAGAAAGACTAAAGGAGAACTGAGTATGATGTGATTCTCAAAAGCAAACCTTAGTTACAGGTAAAAAACAGTAATTATGTTAAATGAATGAGGTACAAGAGCAAGAACTGACATGGAAGAATTACATAAGGGTGAGGAATGCTGGTAGTTTTGAAATCTTACTCACACTGAAAATGGGTTATATAGGAAAGAATATGTACATAAAAAAGAAGGGGAAGTGTAGGAGGAGAAGTAATATGGAAGAAGGGGAATAAGAAAAACAAGGCAAGCTGGCAGATAGAAGTAAAGTAGAAAACTTAGCAGTGAAAGGAAAAAGATATGTACAAAAATAACTATGATAATGGGGAGAAGAATTTATTTTTTAAAATAGAGTTAGTAATCATTGATATCAGACAAAGTCAAAGTTAAAGGTTCAGTCAGAAGAGAAAAAATCTACATTATGCCTACTATATTAATTGTTTTAGGCCATTTGATACAACTAAAGAGTATAAAGTTGGTATATTACTGTGACATAAGAAATGATAAGTTGGTGCATTTAGAAAAATAATTTTTAAAATGGACCTAAGAAGGATAATATTATCAACCTTCAAAGAAAAAAGAATAATGAGTAAAACGCTATCTTACACAGATGTACATAAATGTATATGTGTATATATGTTTATGATCATAGGGATCTAGTACATGGATATGTATACATAAATGTATCCATAACTGTAGCCAGTTAGGGAAGGTGAGGGGTGATAGAAATGGTTGGAGAGTTAAAAGTGCATAATAGAGAACAGAAGAAAAGCTGCAAGGAAGTAAAGATGGACAATTCTGAACAACATATATTCTATTACTATATATGCTTTCTTGATATGGAAATTTATTGCTGAATCCTCTCATTCTGCTGTGCATATGAAAATATTTTTTCAATTTTTTTCTTATTTTGTATTTAAGTTTTAAATAAACATATGTAAAAATCAGAATGGGGGGTGGGGAAGAAGAGATACACTGAAGAAACTAATTCCTTAAATACTAGAATTGGGTAAGTGGTAGATAATGACTCCATAAAACACCAAGAAATAATTAAATAAAGTTTTTAAAAAAGGGAAAAATAGGAAAAAATGTGAAATGTCTCATCACAAAAACTACTGACTTGGAAAATAGATTGAGGAAAGATAATTTAAGAATTATTGGATTACCTGAAAATTATTATAAGCAAAATAAGAAGAGATATCATTTCAAGGAAAACTTCACTTATACATAATTTAAAAATAGAAAATAAATTAATTAATTAATCAATTACCTCATAAAAGAGATCTCAATATGAAAGTTTCTAGCTAAATTCCAAAGCTATCAGAAGAGAAAATATTTCAAGGAGACAGAAAGAAATCATTTAAATAAAGTGTACTCACATTCAACATCACAGAAGATTTAGCGGATGCAACAATAAAGATGGAGATCTTGGGACATGTTATTTAAAAAAAAAAACATTGTAACCAAGAACAGTCAGCAAAACTGATTCTAATTTAAGGGAAAAATAGATAATCAACAAAATAGAAGACTTTCAAAGTATTCTGATGAAAAGAACAAAGATGAAGAGAAAATTTGACTTTCAACTATAAGACTCAAAAGACATATGAAAAGATAAATGTGAAAGATATAACAAACTCAATAATTTAAACTGTGCACCTTTCTATATATGAAAGCGATCTATATGGTTAGGCAAGAAAAAGGAATGCCTTGGGAGAAAGGGCAAGGGAAAGGAAGAATAGAGAAAATTATTGCAAGATGCACACAAATATTATTTTTAAATGGAGAAATAAAATGGTGGGGTGGAGGGAAAGAATACTTGAACATCACTCACTTATAAATTGATTCAAAGAATATATATTTTTAATATATTTATGTATATATGTATTCACACACATATCTTCATACATACCTATCTACATACAAATATACATACACATAGAAAAAGAAAAACTGATAAGAGGGAAGATAGATCACAGAAAGCAGTAGTCAAAAAACAACAACAACAAAAACCCAGACTTTAGAAAATGGATAGGAAAAAAAAAAAAAAAGAGAGACATAGAAGGATAAATAGAAAGTAATAAGATGAAAGAAAATGGACAAAGCAGAATATGATTGCAATGTAATACAATTGTGCTATAAAATGGTGAGCAGAATAATTTCAGAAAAAGCTGAAAAGATAAAAACTAATGAAAGGAAAGTGGAAAACATTGTATTCGGTAACAGCAAAACTCAACATCATTTCTAAAAAATGTAGGAATCTAAAGTTTTCTTAAAATAATAAGTAGTATCTCCTTAACACCAAAATCAAATATAATTTGTAATTGGGATAAACTTGAAATCTTCCCAGTAAAATCAGGAGTAAAGCAAGGATGTCCAAAGTGCCTACTATTATTTAATATTTTGCTGCTTATACTAATTATATCAAAAAGACAGGAAAATAAGTTAAAGGAATTAAAATTTTCAATGCAAAAATAAAACTATCAAGCTTTGAATATGATATGATGGTATACTTAAGAACTCTAGAGAACAGACTAAAAGTTAATTGAAACAATGGACAATTTCAGCAGAGTTGCAAAATACAAAATAACCTATCCAAATCATCTGCATTTCTACATGTTGACAAGAAAAAAAGCCCAGCCAAGAGAGATAAAAAGAAAAATTCCATTTAATATAATTATATAAAATATTAAGTACTCAGGAGTTTGCCTGAAACCCAGGCAACAGAAACCCAGGGATTACATGAACACAATTACAAAGCATTTTTTAAAACAAATTAAGACATCTAAATAATTGGAGATATATTAGTTTTTAATTGTATAGACTGAGCCAATTCAATAAAAATGACAGTTTTAACTAAATTCATTTATTTATTCAGTGCCATACCAAACTATTACAGAAGTATTTTATAAGGCTTGAAAAAGTAACAACATTAATCTGAAAAAAAAACACAAAAAATGCTTTAGCATATCTGGGTAATCAATAAAATAATAATAATAATAATAATAATAATAATAATAATAATAATAATAATACTGTTAACAGAAGGTAGCATAGCAGTTCCAGATTTCAAATTATTTTACAAAGCAGTAATCATCAAAATAATTTCATACTAGATAATAAACTATGATGGATCAGTGGAATAAGTTACAAAATACATTGTAGAAAATGGATGTAATATTCTTGTTTTTGATAAAATCAATGATCTAAATTTTGAGGTAAAGAACTCAACATTTGACCAAAATTGCTTAAAAAGGAGCAAAGCATTTGATAGAAATTTGGCACAGACCAGCATCTTTTTTTTTTTTTAATTATAGCTTTTTATTTACAAGATATATGCATGGGTAATTTTCATCATTGACAATTGCAAAACCTTTTTTTTCCAATTTTTCCCCTCCTTCCCTCAACCCCCTTCCCCAGATGGCAGGTAGTTAAATATGTTAAATACGTTAAAGTATATATTAAATACAATATGTATAAATGTCCATACAGTTATTTTGCAGCACAAAAAGAATTGGCTTTTGAAATAGTGTACAATTAACCTGTGAAGGAAATAAAAACTGCAGGCAGTCAAAAATAGAGGGATTGGGAATTCTATGTAGTGGTTCATAGTCATCTCCCAGAGTTCTTTTGCTGGGTGTAGGAAGTTCAATTCATTACTGTTCTATTGACAGACCAGCATCTTAATGATCAAAATGAATCTGTATTTAGATATAAAGGGTGATATCATAAGATGGAAGAACATGAAAAAATATAGCCAGTAGACCACAGATTAAAGAAGAGTTTATAATCAAATGAAAGAGAAGATCATTAATTTTGAATATATGAAACTGAAAAGCTTTAGCTCATCAAAACCAGTGCAGCCACAAAGGAAAACATGAAAGTCAGAAATAACATTTATAAGAAGAATGTCTGATAATGGCCTCATTTCTCAAATACATAGAGAACTGAGACAAATTTATTTTAAAAGAGCTCTTCTCTAGTTGAACAAATGTTCAAAGAATATATATTTTTTTTTCACAAGAAGAAATCAAAGCAATCAATAGTCACATAAAATTCTCTGATTACTGCTGATTAAAGAAGTACAAATTAAATAAACAACTCTGAGATGTCACCTCACACCTCTTACAAGAGATAAAATGACAAAAAATGAAAATGGCAAATTTTGGTTTGAATGTGGAAAAATTGGCATAGCAATGCACTATTGGTGAATCTCTAAACTAGTCCAACACTTTTGAAGAGTAATTTTGAATTTTAACCAAATAAGTATAAAGCAGTGCATATCATTTGACATGGAATTACCATTGCTATGTCTGGGTCTCAAAGGGAGATTATTTATTTGTAAGAAAATACATATTGTTTTGTGTGTGTGAGTGGTGGCAAAGAACTGGAAATGGAGAGAATGCCCATCAACTGAGAAATGGGTGAAGAAGGTATAGTATCTAATTATGATGGATTATTAAAGGCTATAAGAAATGACAAAAAAGGATTTATTTCAGAAAACAACTTGAGAACACTTATATGAACTTATGAAAAGTGAAGTGAGCAAAGCCAGGATAATACCATACATGGTGATAGCAAAATTGTTAGGATGATCCACTGTGAAAGAGTTAGCTACTGTGTTTAACAAAATGATCCAAGAGAGTTCCAAAGGAACCATGTTGAAAAATGCTGCCTTCAGTGAGAGAATTAATGAAATCTGAATGACAATTGAGGCCTAGTAAAAACATCTGTACTTTGGCTTATTTTCTTTTATAAAATGACTAATATGGAACTATGTTTTTCATTACTTCACATATTAAGGTGGTTTTCTTCTCAAGGAAGAAGTACGAGTATAAGGGAGGAAAAGAATTTGGAATGTCAAATTTTAAAAATTTTTATTAATTTTTACAGGTATTTTAGAAATATTTAGTGAAATAAATTTAAAAAATCATAAACCACAAAAATTATTTTATGTTAGACTCTAAAGTAATTGCAATGTTTAGGTATGAAGGAGCCACCAATTTCTCTCCATCAAATGTTTGATTCATAAAATGCAGACAATTCTTGTACCATCTACCTATCAGCAGTTGTGTTTAAATGATAAAAATGATATAGCAATTATTTATACAACTTACCAAATTGTCAATAGCTTGTCAAAGTTTTACAAAAAGTTTGTATATATTACATTTTATATTATATATCTCATTTGAGCTTGTTAAGGTTGCTGGTACAAGATTATTAACCCCAGTGTACAAATGAGGAAAATTAGGCTCAGAAAATTATATTGACTTTTCAATGTTCATAGAATTAGCTAGTAAAATGTTAAGGTAGAATACAAAAGCCAGTTTTTCTGCCTAAGTATGGTACTCTTCCAAAAACTATCTGAAATATCTTCAGAATAAATGGGATTATAGATAAAAGTTATCTTGCAAACTATCAAGGCACATGTTGGTGATAGTTTAATTTTACCTTTATAATTATTTTTTTAATCATTAATTGTTCTATATCTTCTTAATTTTTTTTTAAAAATTATAACTACTTTACATCATCCATAACAACTTCTTAGGGTAGCTTTTTAAATACATATTTGTTATAGAAGTGGAAAACTTATTTATTTAACAGAAACATAAGATTCAAGGTTTTGGTTTTAGCCTTTAAACCTATATCAAGTAATTTATTGTCTTGAGAAAGGAGGAGGCAAGAGACAGAGGGAGAAAAAAATTAGAACACACAATTTTACAAAAAAGAATGTTGAAAACTATCTATACAAGTATTTGGAAAAATAAAATGCTATAAAAAAGTTTTGAAAATAAAAAAAATTGTAAAATATGAAAATATACTACTTAATGATACCCTTCTTAATGTGCATGCTGTCCTGTCATTTTCCTATAAACATTTCTGGGAAGATTTAAATTTACCCCATTTTTGACATCTACCAAGATAAATCTCTCAATCATGAATGGCCAGAATAGTTTAACAGTCTGTTAAAAAGTTCCATCTCTCCTCTATAACCATATGAATTTTAATAATATAGCTATACATTACCTGGAGAGTGAGATTAAATAAATTTTCTAACTCATTCCTGATAGTACAATAAAGGAAAATGATCAAGGATATTTAAAATTCTCAATAAAAGATCTCAAATATAGAATTCATAGTTCTGATATTTATATTTCTTTTTTTTTTTTTTTTTTTTTTTTAATCTTAAAAGCCTTTATTATACCTACTCACATAATGCCCTAACTGATGCCCTGACTTGTTGGTTCCCTGGTGAACACCTGGTCAGAAGACCCATGTGTTCACTACCAAAATCCTTACCTCTTTCGGCTACCCATCTTGGCTTGGCCACCCAGCTAGGGAGCCAGGGTGAACAGCAGGAGGTTAAAGAGGGCGGTTGCTGCCTGCAGTGGGCTTATATAGGGCCTGTGAGGTCACACACACAGCCAATCAGCGAGAGAGTCACCCATTACGAAGCTATCTCAATATGGCCAGGATCCCGCCCAAGGGCAGTCCTAATATCCACAGAAATTACTTCCGGGCCATATCCACAGAAATTACTTCCGGGCCTCAATCTCCCGATGCACTGTGTCCTCCCATTTAAAGGGCCCTTACAATTCCCTTTCTCTTGTTTTGCGGGAACCGCACATCTCATCAAGCTAAACTTTTAGCACCAGCTCTAGTTCACTTGATCCATGAGATGACAGAGTGTTATGCCCAAGGAGGTACAAAGCAGCAAATCAGTAAACAGAAGTATGACAATGAGAACCAGGCTCAACAGTGGCCCAAGTGTTCAACCCATTCATCAAAGTCATACTCGAGATAATAAGCCAAAGAGGTTGGATGCCAATGAGGTAGGATGTCAACACTGAGGTGGGAAGTCAACAAGGTAAAACATCACAATTCTAGTTAACAAATATCAGTGAGGTAGGTTGTCACAATTCTAGTTTATCACAATTCTCAATTGCACTTGTCACAATCCTAGAACAATTCTAGCTTATCACAATTCTCTATTGCACTTTTCACAATCCTAGAGCAATTCTAGCTTATCACAATTCTCTATTGCACTTTTCACAATTCTAGAACAATTCTAGTTTCACAGGTGCACATAAGCAGTCATGTCCAGTAACATTGTCTCAATAACAATGGCAGGTGGGTGTGTTGGTTTTTCACCCACTAATTTAAAAGCATAGTCCTTCAATAGAAAGCATAGGGCAAAGCCTCTTCCCAGGCCACCATATGGCAAGTGGCCACGGGAGAAGCAAGCAGGCCCATTGTCCATTTACAGTCTTTATATTGCGTATCACCCAAAACAGTCCATTTCAGCTGCAACACTGGAACTGTGTCTGCTGTCTCTGGTGTCATGGTCAGGAGGGGCATTGCTGCCATCAGCGTCTGAAGGGCTGCGGACATCTGGCTGGTCTCTCTGGACTGTTGTCTGGTCCTTCTCTTGGATCCCCAGGTTACAAATGTCTCTGGTGGGGATGAACTCTGCTGCTGGATCTGCACCTAGGAAGGAATGTCCCCGGGGCCCAACTTGGGCCTTTCCAAATGCCATCCAGGCCTTTCCACATCACAGTGGAAACAAAGTGGTTGTCAAAAAGATTAACAAGTCAGACAAAAGTCAGTCTGTCACTTAGCTGCACTTTCTGTGTATGCCCGAAGTGCATTGCTAAGGTAAAATGCAAAGAATTTAAAAATGTAAAACCAAAATAATTTAAAAGTGTAAAACCGAAATAGATTAAAAATATAAAACCAAAATAACTTTAAAATGTAAAATCAAAATACTTTGAAGATGTAAAATCAAAATTTAAAAATTGTAAGCAATCACATATCCCAAAATTCCCTTCTCTTGTTTAGAAGAGAAGATCTTGGGGATAGTCTGTGCAGTAATGACTTTACTAGAACACTCGGCTATATCCCTGAATTCTTTTGCCTAAAAATCAAAGTTTGAATTTCTGATACCGAATTGTACTCCAGGAGTGTGAATCAATAAATCTGATATTACTTTTCCTCCTGGGTCAAAGATCACACACTGTCTATTTATTCTAGTGATTAAAACAACAATTTTCCAACCCATTCTAGACATAAACACTGTTTTATAAGTACCCGTGGGGGGTTGGGAAATCAAGCTCACCTGTGGAAGTGGAAAATCCACGAGGTAAGAAAAGAGGAGTTTCAACTCTCCAAAGACGATCCTAGCAGTTTTACAAGTATAAAACTCCACTCTCTCTAACTGCAAGGCCTTATCCCTGTAAGGTTTCTTAGAAATTAACTGAACTGTATTTTCAAAATTTTTCTGATTATACTCAATACCCCACAATTCCTTTTTGCCTTGAGGCATAAAGCCTTCTCCTGTCCTTTGAAATGAAGACACTGGAGTTTTGAATGGATTAATGGGCAGTGCTGATGATATTATCGCCCTTCCTTTTCCTCCTCCCCCTTCTCCCTTGGCCCAAGAAGGTGAGGCAGAGGGAAGAAGAATTGGAAAATTCCCCAAAGGCTGATTTAAAATCAAACCTGAGCTTTGCACATAAAAAGAACTAAACTTCTTCTCAATGAAAGAGTAATCAATAAATTCCTTAAAACAACAATGCAGGAGGTAAACCAACAAAACGCTAAGAAGAATTTCTACAACTGAAGTCCATGTGATTCGTTTATTTCCTTCCTTAGTTTCTGCCACTGGTTTGAACTCTTCCTGTTCTATCTGTAGTAACCTAGCTTTTTCTTCTTTCTCTATCTCCATCTGTAGTTTAACCTGCAATTCCAGCAACTCTTGCTGTGGCATTTTATACTCTCTACTGTCATACAATCGCATTAGCTCTAGGTTGCTCCCTCTCCTAGCTCTATTTACTGGGTGTGGGGATAGCCTTTGTGGAGCTTGATTACAAGCTTCCTGCTGTTCTTCAGTGGTGATCTTTGTTAAAAGATCTTCCATCTGGCTCTTTAACCTCTTTATATAATAAGCATTATGTTCAGCTGTGTCCTTGAGTCTGATCCCAGATTTACCTGGGTCCATATTGCTTCTCTGTCTTCCCTCTTAAGTGGCGTTTCTACCGGATCTTTCAGAATCTTAATTCTGAATATTAAATATTTTCAAAACCTGATAATTCCTTATGTGTCCACCACGTTGGGCGCCATTTGTAACGTGCTCTCCTGGCAGTTACAATTACTAGTCTGTCCTAGACCCACCAGAGCACCTTTGACCACTGTCCTTTGCAGTGTGAGCTCTACCCGGCTCGCCTCCTCTGAGGCCTTCTAAGGTCTCTGGCCACAATCTCTTGAATCTATAGCTTAGTAACCGGTAGCGCACTCAAGAACAACCACATGTAATCTTAAAAGCCTTTATTATACCTACTCACATAATGCCCTAACTGATGCCCTGACTTGTTGGTTCCCTGGTGAACACCTGGTCAGAAGACCCATGTGTTCACTACCAAAATCCTTACCTCTTTCGGCTACCCATCTTGGCTTGGCCACCCAGCTAGGGAGCCAGGGTGAACAGCAGGAGGTTAAAGAGCCTGATATTTATATTTCAAGGAGCTATCATCTATTTTATTGTGATATTTTTGAAAAGCATGATGGAATATATCTATAAAATGGGATTACTTTTTTCATTAGACTTGGGAAGTTACATTCTAATGTGAAAGTCAAGGAAGATTAGAAACACTCACTTTTAGTCTTTTTATTGTATGTTCTTTTCTCTTGACTTCCCCCCAAAAATAATAATTTTATATCTTTCACATCATAACTGATTTTCTGGTTACACTATACAACAAAAGGGTGTATGATTTATTAAATTAGGTAAATGTGATGCTAAAATCTTAAATAAAATATTAGCAAACAGACTACAGAAAATCATCCCCAGGATAATACACTAGATCAAGTGGCATTTGTACCAGGAATGCAGAGCTGGTTCAATATTAGGAAAACTATTAGTATAATCAACTCTATCAATAACCAAATTAACAAAAAAACATATGATCATCTCAATAGATGCAGAAAAAGCATTTGATAAAATCCAACATCCATTTCTACTAAAAACACTTGAGAATATAGGAATAAATGGACTATTCCTTAAAATAATAAGGAGCATATATTTAAAACCATCAGTAAACATCATGTATAATGGCGACAAACTGGAACCTTTCCCAGTAAGACCAGGAGTGAAACAAGGTTGCCCACTATCACCATTACTATTCAATATTATACTAGAAATGCTAGCCTCGGCAATAAGAGCTGAGAAAGAGATTCAAGGAATTAGAGTAGGTAATGAGGAAAACAAACTATCACTCTTTGCAGATAATATGATGGTATACTTAGAGAACCCCAAAGACTCTGCTAAAAAGCTGTTAGAAATAATTCAGAACTTTAGCAAAGTTGCAGGATACAAAATAAATCTATATAAATCCTCAGCATTTTTATACATTACAAACACAATCCAACAGCAAGAGATACAAAGAGAAATGCCATTCAAAATAACGGTCGATAGTATAAAATATTTGGGAATATATCTACCAAAGGAAAGTCAGGAACTATATGAGCAAAATTACAAAACACTTGCCACAAAAATAAAAGTCAGATTTAAATAATTGGAAAAAATTAAGTGTTCTTGGATAGGCAGAGCGAATATAGTCATGACAATACTCCCTAAACTAATCTATTTATTTAGTGCCATACCAATCAGACTCCCCAGAAACTATTTTAATGACCTAAAAAAAATTACAACAAAATTCATATGGAAGGACAAAAGGTCGAGAATTTCAAGGGAATTAATGAAAAAAAAAATCAAATGAAGGTGGCCTAGCTGTACCTGATCTAAAACTATATTATAAAGCAGCAGTCACTAAAAACCATTTGGTATTGGCTAAGAAATAGACTAGTTGATCAGTGGAATAGGTTAGGTTCAAAGGACAAAATAGTGTACAACTATAGCAGTCTAATGTATGACAAACCCAAAGATCCCAACTTTTGGGATAAGAATTCATTATTTGACAAAAAACTGCTGGGAAAACTGGAAATTAGTATGGCAGAAACTAGGCATGGACCCACACTTAACACCACATACTAAGATAAGATCAAAATGGGTCCATGATTTATGCATAAAGAACGAGATCATAAATAGATTAGAGGAACATAGGATAGTTTACCTCTCAGACTTGTGGAGGAGGAAGAAATTTGTGACCAAAGGAGAACTAGAGATCATTATTGACCATAAAATAGAAATTTTTGATTACATCAAATTAAAAAGCTTTTGTACAAACAAAACTAATGCAAACAAGATTAGAAGGGAAGTAACAAATTGGGAAAACATTTTTACAGCTAAAGGTTCTGATAAAAGCCTCATCTCCAAAATATACAGAGAATTGCCTCTAATTTATAAGAAATCAAGCTATTTTCCAATTGATAAATGGTCATGAACAATTTTCAGATGATGAAATTGAAACTATTTCCACTCATATGAAAGTGTTCCAAATCACTATTGATCAGAGAAATGCAAATTAAGACAACTCTGAGATACCACTACACACCTGTCAGATTGGCTAAGGTGACAGGAACAAATAATGATGAATGTTGGAGGAGCTATGGGAAAACTGGGACACTGAAGCATTGTTGGTGGAGTTGTAAAAGAATCCAAGTATTCTGGAGAGAAATCTGCAATTATGCCCCAAAAGTTATCAAACTGTGCATACCCTTTGATCCAGCAGTGCTACTACTGGGCTTATATCCCAAGGAAATATGAAAGAAGGGAAAGGGATATGTATCAAAATGTTTGTGGCAGCCCTTTTTGTGTAGTGGCTAGAAACTGGAAAATGAATGGATTTCCATCAATTGGAGAATGGTTGGGTAAATTATGGTATGTGAATGTTATGGAATATTATTGTTCTGTAAGAAATGACCAACAGGATGAATAGAGAGAAGCTTGGAGAGACTGACATCAACAGATGCTAAGTGAAATGAGCAGAATTAGGAGATTATTATACACTTCAACAATAATACTATATTTGGATGTATTCTGATGGAAGTGGATATCTCCAATATAGAGAAGAGTTAGTCCAATTCCAATTGATCAATGTGGACAGAATCAGCTACACCCAGAGAAGAAACACTGGGAAATGAATGTAAAATGTTAGCTTTTTTGTCTTTCTCCCCAAGTTATTTTTATCTTCCGAATCCAATTCTTCCTTTGCAACAACAACAACAACAACAAAATTCGGTTCTGCACATATATATTGTACCTAGCATATAAATATAACATATTTAATATGCATGGGAATGCCTGCCATCTACGGGAAGGGGTGGAGGGAATGAGGGGAAAATTCGCAACAGAAGGGAGTACAAGGGATAATGTTGTAAAAAAATTACCTATGTGTATGTACTGTCAAAAAATGTTATAATCATAAAATTAATTTAAAAAATTAGGTAAATGGACCAATGTCAGAGTAACTGTCATTAGAATGAATAAGTTATAGTAGTGCAGGACTTCAGTTATTTAGAAATCTTCATTAGAGTCATAATAGAGAAGCAGAATGGGATTAGTCCTAGACATAATTCAAAGGCTTTGCTTGTAAATTGTTAGAAGCTTTATAATAAAAATGCAGAACTTTGTATTTGAATGACCCTTATTAATTCAAATCACCAGTGCGTGTTGGCATTGCAAATATAAGGAAATACTTTGTTTTTAATTTTGGAATGCAAAGTACCTTCTGTATGCAATTAAAATAAGGGTGAATATTGCTCATGTTATCACAGTCCCCAAACATAAGGATTAGACTATTCTTATGTTATATTTGCATAATGTCAAATTTTGGATGGAACATTTGATACAATTTATATGACTATAATCTTGTGGCATCTGTTGTTTAATGCTAAGACTAATGAAGTAGATTTCTAACACTGAAAGTTCATAATAAGTGAAAAGATGACTGAAAATAAAATAATAAAGTTATTTTTTTTCCTACATGGTGTGACTAGCTAACAATATCAAAAGATAAAATTTTGCTATGCACATAAGATACCAATTTATTTTTTAATTTAAATGTTCTTTTAAAAAAATAATCATTCCCCAAATGATAAAAGGTCAAAGGATTTGGACAGACAATTTTCAAATAAGAAATTAAGGTCATCTATACTCATATAAAAATACTCCAAATAACTATTGATTAGAGAAATGCAAATTATAACAACTCTGAGGAGCCACTTTATACCTATCAGATTGGCTAAAATTATAGAAAAAGATAATTATAAATGTTGGAGGGGATGTGGGAAAACAGGAATACTAATGCATTGTTAGTGAATTTGTGAAATTATCCAACCATTCTGGAGAACAATTTAGAACTATGCCCTATAAAACTGCAAATCCTTTAATCTAGCAGTGCTGCTATGAAGTCTGTATCCCAAAGAAATCATGTAAGAGTGGGAAGGACCCAAATGTACAAAAATTTGTATAAATCCTATATTTGTGGTGGCAAGAAATTGGAAACTGAGTGAGTGAAAAAAGGAAGAGCATATTAAAAATGTAATACAAAACCAAAAGGTGTCAAGGAAAGGGGGGGAAGGATTTAGGAAAAATAGTAAATATACTTTTAACTTTTTGATTAATATATTGAGTTTAATTTAAGGTATTCGTTTTTAGGAGTAGTGCAAAGAAGTTGGGACATGTTCAAAATGGAGTTTTCAGAATAGTTGGGGGATGTAGAGACTGGATGGTTGGTAGTAGTGGGACAATGTATAGAGTAGAAGACCTGAAGTCAAGAAGATTAACTTCCTGAATTCACTCCAGCTTCAGACCTAGTTTTGTGATTCTAGGCATATCATTACCCTGTTTGCCAGATTTTCCTCACCTGTAAAATGTACAAATGAGGAAAGGGTAATCTACTCCACTATTTTTGCCATGAAAACCCCAAATGGAGTGACAAAATGTCAGATATGACTGAAAATGATTGAACAAGAAAAGGAGCAGAAACCATACAAAAGGAAAAAAAAAATGATTGATGAAAATGATGTTTAAACCTGAAAAAGAAAAAAAAAATCGAGTGAAAGGTATAAGAGAATGCCATATGATAATAATTTCCAGTTTTTTGAACACCTGTCCTGTGAAAGAATTAGAAATGCTTTACTTAGGCTCAAGGAGGAGAGGAAGGAACAAAGGCCTTGAAAATTTAGGGGATGCAAATTTAGATTCACTTAAAAGCAATTAGAAGTGCAGAAAGTTTAAATAGGATTCTTTGAGTAGTATTTGCATTCCTATCAAGAAAGATTTAAGGTAAAAATCTTTGTCACAGTTTATAAAAGATGCAGTAATTAAATTTCATTTAAATGTAACAAACATTGTAATGTAGCTAATGATTAGCTAAAGAGAAAGTGAGGAGAAATGCATTCCCAATATAAGTGCTTTTGTTTGTCCTATTTAAATGTGTTGGATTGGTTCTTTACAAACTTAATAGATTTTGTGATGTGTTTTTGTCACCATGAACTTATCTGTGCTGAAATTTAAGATTATTGACACTAAGATTTCAATTTTCTACTCCATGTTGATTATGTAGTAGACAAGAAGACAACAGTTTATAAACAGTCCAAGTTTATGAAATTCTTTGTTTGAAATATGCTTCTTGAAAGGCAAAAACCTATATAAGTCAAGGTTGGCAGAGGAGAGTAATTTGGTCAGGGAAGGAAATAAAATATTTGATAATTATCAGGATCTAAGACAATACTTTGTTTACTATAAAATTTAGTGGAATTAGTACTCTTCAGCTGTTCTTTCTTTCACAAATATTTTATTTGTTCCAAAGCACTGACAAATAACTCCTGTAACTTTGACCTATTTTTGGTACTTAGTTTCTCTTTTGTTATTCCTTTGTTTCAATTAGTTGGTCCTTATGTGTATCTTGGCCATTTAGGTCTGGCACTTATTTAGGGAAATAAATGGTTTTCTTACTTTTAGCTATTTGCTATCCTCCCTCCCTCCCAGCAAGTCTACAAAATTCCTTTTTGAAAGGAATTTCTATTAATAATCACCATTTTCAACAGATAGAGCTCAAAACAATAAACAGCATGTTAGGACTATGTCCTACATTTCAGTCAGCATTTTATAATTAGACAATTGTATAATCAAGAATATATAGTATATTTTACTACTTAATTAAGGTAGAAGACAAATCTCACCATGAG
Organism: Sminthopsis crassicaudata; assembly: GCF_048593235.1. Lineage (NCBI taxonomy): Eukaryota > Metazoa > Chordata > Mammalia > Dasyuromorphia > Dasyuridae > Sminthopsis > Sminthopsis crassicaudata. The sequence goes on from NC_133617.1 coordinate 520,048,392, forward strand.
ATAAGTTTAAGTACTTTAAAAATGAAATAAATTATCAGAAGTGGTACACACACAGATCATTAAATATATGAATGTGTGACTGATCATGAAATGTTCCTTAATCAGAAGAATATGATTACATACTTATTAGGAAGAAAAGGCAATATGTTTGCTTTTCTATCAGTGTGAATAGTAATAATATGAATAAAACAGTTTCTGTAAAAGAGTTTTAATGAAAATAATTGTGCTTTCAATTATTGAAGCCCTGCAATAAATACATTTCTGCTAAAGATTTTAGGATCACTAAAAACACTGATGAAAGAGTTTGTATTTTCCTTTAATCAGAGAAGCTCATAATTTTCTCACCATTCATAATCTTTATGTAATTTGTTTTAAATCTGATTTTTACCTCTAGTACTCATCTATTTGCTGTAAGGGTTTTATTGTTTATTTGAATATCTTGTGAAAGTTAAATATCATTCACTTGCAATGTATAATTGAAAATGGTATTTCTATTTCTAAATTTGTTTATGTTCTTACTTATAATAGAGTGGGTTTCACAGGTACATTATAGTTCTTACATGATATCTTATATAAAGTATCATGAAATATGATTATCTCAAAAGAATCAAATTGAAGCTGACACAAAAGTCAATGGAAGATTGAATCAGCCAAAAATAATAACAAAAATGATTTATAAGGAATACATTTATAAAGATGTCATCTAGGAAAAATATGTTGTAAAAATAAGATGAGTAGAGCAGGTATAAAGTCAGAGCTGGGATAATAGATATAATTTATGCATTGTGTTGGTAACTCCACAATATTAAAATAGTCAACATGTTGGGTAGATATATTTTCTATAGTAAAATGACAGAAACATAAAAATCTATTAAGGTAAACTAGCAGAGATGTAGAGTAGTAGTGCTGAATTGCCTAGAATGTGAGGAGACTAGTGACACTGAATTGCACCTGAAACCTCCATTAAAGGAACAGATGCAAAAAAATGAGTAGGAAATAATGGAGAAGAAAAAATTAAAATTATCAAGGATCTCCTAAAGAAGAAAAATCAAAGACTATGAATATAAGTGGATAAATCAACAATAAAAGCATTAATATCAAAAGGAAATATGGCCTCCAGATCTAGCAAAGAAGTTCAGGTATCAACCCATAAATAATATAAAACAAATAAAAATTGTATGGACAGGATTCTATGGAATGTGAGAACATGGAACATTCCTGAGCGCTCTTAAAGAGAAAGAAGGGAGGGGGCGGAGCCAAGATGGCAGAGAAGATACATGCGAATCTGTAAGCACCCTTCTTCCCTCATTACCAATTAGTTAAATCAGCCTCAAAAATAATGCTGGACTGATAGAAACCACAAGGATTGGAAGCACAATGTGCCAGCTGAAAAGAATCTGGAGTTTCAACAGAAAAGATCAGTTCCAAGGGGAGGAAGAAAAAAGGCCAGCACAGATGGTTAGGTGCTAGCACACTGTGCCAATCAGGCTGGGGAGAACTCTGGGATCAGAGAAGCCACTGAGATAGAGGAATCTGGCACAGCCTGTTAGCTCTTCTCTGCTTATAAAACAGCAGCTCAGAAGAGAAATCAAGCCACTTTAAAATATAAAGCCAGATACTAGAAGCACCCCAATCCAGAAGTGACCTAACAGATCTCAGCACAGCTGTGCAGCCGCTTTCTGCTGTCCGGGCTTCACCTTGGTGTAGTTAAAAGCCTGAACAGTGGGGACACAGCCTGAGGCAATATTTAATCCACATAGTCCTGGCTTGGCCAGAGGCTGTGGAACTCAGCCACAGAAATCCCAGAGAAGTGGAACCTTCGAAATAGGGACCACTGTTTCTGGGCAGACACTTCCAGTTTGAGTGCAGGGGCTTTTTACCTCAGCTGCTGATATCCACGCCCCACGGGATGCATTGGCTGGGCTTTGTGTCGCCTTTACCGTTCAATCTTAAACCTCAGGGAAGTCTCTAGGACATACAGCGGGGTCCTTTACTGGGCAACCCTCAGAGCAGAGTTGTACTAATCATCTCTGAGGCACTTCCAGGGAGGGGGAGGGGAACTCTCTCCCAGAGCTATCTCTTAGCTCAAAAACAGGAGTCTCTGCATCCATCCAGTCTGTGAGGAAGCTGGTAAAGAAATAAATAAATAAACTTCTTACCCCAAGGGCAGAACCAAAAGATTTTTAACCATGAGTAAAAATCTGAAGAGAGCTATTGATTCCTTCTACACAGAGAAAGAGCAGGTATCCAACCCAGAGGAAGTTAATAGCAGAGAGTCAGCAGATAACACTCTAAAGGATACCTGCCCCCCATCACATAATTCTCTCCTAGAAGAGACTATTAAAAAGTTAAGAGAGTTTGAAGAAAAATGGGGAAAGGAAAGAGAAGCTATGATAGAGAATAACAACATTCTGAAATTTGAGTTGGAAAAAATAAAGAATTCACAGGAGATGCAGGGAAACAAAATTTGTGAATTAGAAAAGGTTAAAAAATCACAGGAAAGTAGGATTTCTGAATTGGAAAAAGAAAATAACTCTCTAAAAATATGGAAATGGAAAAAACTCAATAGAGCAAAATAATTAATTAAAAAACTCAATTGGGCATATACAAAAAGAACTAAAAATGTGAATGAAGAAAATAACTCATTAAAATCAGGACAGAACAAATAGAAATGAAAGATTCATTGAAAACCCAAGAATCAGTCAAACAAACAAAAAAAAAAATGAAAAGTTAGAGAATAATGTCAAATACTTACTGGGAAAATCTATAGACCTGGAAAATAGATCTAGGAGAGATAATCTGAGGATCATTGAACTTCTCGAAAACTATAACCAAAAAAAGAGCCTAGATTCTATTTTACAGGAAATTATCAAGGAGAACTGTCCAGAGATAATAGAAACAGAGGGGAAAGTGGATGTTGAAAGAATATTGTGGCTAAGCTGCAGAACTACCAAACAAAGGAAAAAATATTGCAAGCAGCTAGAAAAAAGCAATTGAAATATCAACGGGCCAAAATAAGGGTGACTCAAGATCTGGCTGCCTCCACATTAAAAGAGCAAAGGGCCAGGAACCTGATATTCTGAAAGGCAAAAGATCAAGGACTGCAACCAAGAATAAACTATCCAGCTAAGTTTAGCATTTTCTTCCATGGAAGAAGATGATCATTTAATGAAACAGAGGAATTCCATTTGTTTCTAAGAAAAAAGCCAGACAAACAAAAAATTTGATCTACATCCACAAGACTGAAGAGAAACAGAAAAAGGTAAAAAGAACACTTGAGAACTGTATCTCTGTTGTGGATATATAGAAAATCCACATGGATAATTTGATGTTACTGATATTTAAAAAAAGGGGTGAGTAATAAAGGGAAGGGGGTAGTATCAGAAAAAGGGGAAGGAGTGATAAAAAGAGGGAAACTACATCCCAGAAAGAGGCATAGAAAAATATACCACATCTGAGGAAATTTAGAGAGGGGGTGAAACATTGTGTGAATCTTACTCTCATCAGAGTAGGCTCAAAGAGTAAATAATTGACATATTTATTTTTCAGAGAATTCTCTCTCACCTCATTAAAAGGGGGGAGAGGAAAAGGAAAAAGGAAAAGGGTAATAAGGCAAGGGTGCAAGAAAAGGGAAGGGATTTGGAAGGAGAGGGGAGGCATACTAAAAAGGGAGGGCTGTGCGGCACAAGTGGAGTCTATAAATTAAATATTGGGAGAGGGGTTCAGGGGGGTCAAGGGAAAAAAGCATAATCTGGGGATAATATGATGGCAGGAAATACAGAATTAATGATTTTAACTGAAAATGTGAATGGGATGAACTCTCCTATCAAACGGAGACGGATAGCAGCCTGGATCAAAAGTCAGAACCCTATAATATGTTGTTTACAGCTAACACACTTAAAGCAGGGAAATACATACAGAGTAAAGGTAAAAGGTTGGAGCAGAATCTATTATGCTTCAGGTAAAGCCAAAAAAGCAGGGTTAGCCATCCTTATCTCAGATCAAGCAAAAGCAGAAGTTGATCTAATTAAAAGAGATAAGGAAGGAAACTATATCCTGCTAAAAGGTAGCATAAACAATGAAGCCCTATCAATACTAAACATATATGCACCAAGTGGTATAGCATCTAACTTTCTAAAGGAATAGTTAAGAGAGTTGCAAGAAGAAATAGACAGTAAAACTACAATAGTGTGAGATCTCAACCATGCACTCTCAGATTTAGACAAATCAAACCACATAACAAATAAGAAAGAAATTTAAAAAGTAAATCGAACATTAGAAAAACTAGGTATGATAAACCTTTGGAGAAAACTGAATGGTGATAGAAAGGAATATACTTTCTTCTCAGCAGTTCATGGAACCTATACAAAAATTGACCATATATTAGGAAATAAAGATCTCAAAGTTAAATGCAGGAAGGCAGAAATAATAAATGCCTTCTTCTCAGATCACAATGCAATAAAAGTTACGTTCAGTAAGAAGTTAGGGGTAAACAGTCCAAAAAGTAATTGGAAAATGAATAATCTCATCTTAAAGAATGACTGGGTGATACAGCAAATTATAGAAACAATTAATAATTTCATCCAAGATAATGACAATGATGAGACATCATACCAAAATCTGTGCGATGCAGCTAAAGTGGAAATAAGGGGAAATTTTATATCTTTAGAGGCTTATTTGAACAAAATAGAGAAAGAGAAGATTAACAAATTGGGCCTGCAACTTAAAAAGCCAGAAAAAGACCAAATTAAAAACCCCCAACCAAAAATCAAACTTGAAATACAAAAATTAAAAGGAGAAATCAATAATATTGAAAGTAAAAAAAAAAAAACAAAAAAAAAAACTATTGAATTAATAAATAAAACTAAGAGTTGGTTTTATGAAAAAGTCAATAAAATAGATAAACCTTTGGTAAATCTGATCAGAAAAAGGAAAGAGGAAAATCAAATTGTTAGTCTTACAAATGAAAAGAGGGATCTTTCCACCAATGAAGAGGAAATTAGAGAAATAATAAGGAATTACTTTGCCCAACTTTATGCCAATAAATTTGATAACTTAAGTGAAATGGATGACTTCCTCAAAAAATATAGGCTTCCTAGATTAGCAGAGGAGGAGATAAATTGCTTCAATAGTCCCTTTTCAGAAAAAGAAATAGAACAAGCTATTAATCAACTCCCCAGGAAAAAATCCCCAGGACCAGATAGATTTACATGTGAATTCTACCAACATTTAAAGAACAATTAGCTCCAATGTTATATAAACTATTTGAAAAAATAGGGGATAAAGGAGTCCTACCAAACTCCTTTTATGACACAGACATGGTACTGATACTAAATCAGGTAGATCTAAAACTGAGAAAGAAAACTATAGACCAATTTCCTTAGTGAATATTGATGCTAAAATCTTAAATAAGATATTAGCAAAAAGAATTCAGAAAATCATCCCCAGGAAAATACACTATGATCAAGTAGGATTTATACCAGGAATGCAAGGCTGGTTTAATATTAGGAAACTATTATTATAATTGACCATATTAATAATCAAATTAATAAAAACCATATGATCATCTCAATAGATGCAGAAAAAGCATTTGATAAAATCCAACATCCATTTCTATTAAAAATGCTTGAGAGTATAGGAATAAATGGACTATTCCTTAGAATAATCAGGAGCATATATTTAAGATCTTCAGTAAGCATAATATGCAATGGAGATAAACTGGAACCTTTCCCAGTAAGATCAGGAGTGAAATAAGTTTGTCCACTATCACCATTACTATTCAATATAGTACTAGAAATGCTAGCCTTGGCAATAAGAGCCGAGAAAGAGATTCAAGGAATTAGAGTAGGAAATGAGGAAATCAAACTATCACTCTTTGCAGATGACATGATGGTATACTTAGAGAACCCCAAAGACTCTGCTAAACAGCTATTAGAAATAATTCAGAATTTAAGCAAAGTTGCAGGATACAAAATAAATTCACATAAATCCTCAGCATTTTTATATATCACCAATAAAATGCAACAGCAAGAGGTACAAAGAGAAATTCCATTCCAAACAAATATTGAGAGTTTCACATATTTGGGAATCCATTTAGCAAAGAAAAATCAGGAATTATATGAGAAAAATTACAAAACATTTGCCACAAAAATAAAGTCAGATTTAAATAATTGGAAAGACATTAAGTGCTCTTGGATAGGCCTAGCGAATATAATAAAGATGATAATACTCCCCAAACTAATCTATCTATTTAGTGCTATGCCAAGCAGACTCCCAAGAAAATATTTTAATGACCTAGAAAAAATAACACCAAAATTCATATGGAAGAATAAAAGGTCGAGAATTGCAAGGGAACTAATGAAAAAAAAAAAGTCAGATGAATGTCGTCTAGGTGTACCTGATCTGAAGTTATATTATATAGCAGTATTCAGCAAAACCATTTGGTATTGGCTAAGGAATAGACCAGTCGATCAGTGGAACAGATTAGGTACAAAGGACAAAAAAGGGTACGTCTATAGCAATCAAGTCTTTGACAAACCCAAAGATACCAACATTTGGAATTAAAATTCATTACTTGAAAAAGATGTGTTGGGAAAACTGGAAATTAGTATGGCAGAAATTAGATATGGATCCACACTTAACACCATATACCAAGATAAGATCAAAATGCATCCATGATTTAGCCATAAAGAATGAGATCATAAATAGATTAAAGTAACAGAGAATAGTGTCCCTCTCAGTTCTGTAGAGGAGGAAGCAATTTATGACCAGAGGAGAACTAGAGATCATTATTGATCACAAAATAGAAGATTTTGATTACATCAAACTAAAAATTTTCTGTACCAACAATACTAATGCAAACAAGATTAGAAGGGAAGTCACAAATTGGGAAAACATTTTTACATTTAAACATTCTGATAAAGGTCTCATTTCCAAAATATATAGAGAACTGACTCTAATTTATAAGAAATCAAACCATTCTCCAATTGATAAATGGTCAAAGGTTATGAACAGACAATTCTCAGATGATGAAATTGAAATTATATCCACTCATATGAAAGAGTGTTCTAAATCACTACTGATCAGTGAAATGCAAATTAAGACAACTCTGAGATACCACTACACTCCTGTCAGATTGGCTAAGATGACAGGAACAAATAATGATGAATGTTGGAGGGGATGTGGGAAAACTGGGACATTAATACATTGTTGGTGGAGTTGTGAAAGAATCCAAACATTCTGGAGAGCAATTTGGAACTATGCCCAAAAAGTTATCAAACTGTGCATACCCTTGACCCAGCATTGCTGCTATTGGGCTTATATCCCAAAAAAATACTAAAAAGGGGAAAGGGACCTATATGTGTCAAAATGTTTGTGGCAGCTCTTTTCGTATTGGCTAGAAACTGGAAGATGAATGGATGTCCATCAATTGGAGAATGGTTGGATAAATTATGGTATATGATGGTTATGGAATATTATTGCTCTGTAAGAAATGACCGGCACAATGAATACAGAGAGGTTTGGAAAGACTTACATCAACTGATACTGAGTGAAATGAATAGAACCAGAAGATCGCTGTACACTTCAATGCTGTATGAAGATGTATTCTGATGGAAGTGGATATCTTCAACATAAAGAAGATCCAACTCATTTCCAGTTGATCTATGATGTACAGAAACAACTACACCCAGAGAAGGAATACTAGGAAGTGAATGTAAATTGTTAGCACTACTGTCTATCTACCCAGGTTACTTATACTTATACTTATACTTATACTTATACAAAAATTGGATTTACACACATATATTGTATCTGGGTTATACTGTAACACATGTAAAATATATGGGATTGCCTGTCATCTAGGGGAGGGAGTAAAGGGAGGGAGGGGATAATTTGGAAAAATGATTACAAGGGATAATGTTATAAAAAATTACTCATGCATATATACTGTCAAAAATTTATAATTATAAAATAAATAAGAAAAAAAAGAGAAAGAAGAATTATAAGAACAGAATATATGACCTACAGAACAAAGATAATGTGAAAAATAGAATAATTATAACCTGGAATGGTAAATCTCAGCAAGAGGCAAAAGAATGAACAATATATTAGGAATGAAAATATAGAGAAGAGAAGGATAATTTAGAAGAAGAAAAGTTTAACAAAAAGAAAAAGGAAATCTACATATTATGCAAGAAAAACATTGACATGGTATGTAGAGACAAATTAAGGATTATAGTCCTTCCATCACTATACAAAAGGATCAAAGAAAAAAAAATTAAATTCATGATTCATGGGGGAGGGGATGGAAATAAAAAGAACTGCACAGAAATTCTGAATATACAAAATGAAATTCCAAATGAATTAATTGATATTACAACTCCATAAAGAAAAAAAGGCACAATTTCCAAGACATAAATTTGTTAAATTTTATAATTTCATTTGATATGTTTAGTTAAGATTAGCAACTCTGGTGTGAACCTATAATTCTGCCTCACTTAAATTCAATTCATGTATAAATCAAATGATATCACCCATATCATTTTACTATTTTTACTTATCTTAAAGTCCCCTTGCAAATGATAAACCATCAGGTGTGAATGTAATGGGAGCTTTAGCTACGTGTTATACACAGTTGACTCAAAGTATAGGATGTTCTCAATTCAGCATTTACCTAGATGTCTGAGCAAATTGCTAAAATTACTGTACTCATCACCTCTAAAAAATTGTCTGCTTCAACCTAATTTAATCCTTTTCCCCTTTCCATGGCCAGAAGAGATTCTATCCTATATACTCAGAATACACACATACATGCACAGAAATGTACAAAGACTTTTGATAAGTTGATTCCCTCGTCTTTGTGTTTCTGGACAACACAAAATCCAGGAGACCCGAAAAGATGTAAAGCTCTTGTGTTGAGAGAATACAGCAAGTATTATATCTAAATGCCATCACTGAGTGAAACAAGCCTGGTAAATGAAAGTCAGCTTGCTTAAATTAGAGTTGAATACACCATTTTTTTTTTTCTGGAGTGCTCACAGAAGGGGAGCACAGTGAAGCAAAAAAGTTTGTATATCTACCACAAGGAGTGAATGATAAACTCACGACAATGCAATTTCCACTTGCTAGAAAATGCCTTGACATCATTATCAATGCCTATTCTCCCACCATGATAAATACTGATAAGTTCACAGAAAAAAAAAAATTATGAAAACATGGAGACTATTATCATCAATGTGATAAAAGAGGACAAGCTTATAAATTTGGGTGATTTTATGCCAGAGACAGGGTCATATTACAAGACATGGCAGAAAGTCCTGAGAAGGAAAGGAGCAGGAAATAGTAACAGCAGTGGTCACTTTCTGCTGGAGACTTATGCATTTTTGACCTTCTCATCACCAACACTGTCTTCCACTTAGCTAAATGGAATAAAATTTCATGGATATACCCTAATTTCAAATATTGGCATTCGATAGATTATATCAGAAAGTAAAGGCTGTAAAAATAAGAGATAAAACAGGATATGAGAAAGATGAAGATGCAATGTGGCAAAGACTGCTATACTGATCATAGATTTATTATCTCCAAGCTAAATATTCACATTCAATTGAAGGACCACATAAAAGGTGGAAAGACTACCAAAGGACATAAGGTAAACAAATTAGAATGCTTTCTGAGCAGATATAATCTGTTGCTAACTTGGAATGAAAATAAAGTCAAAAACCAGTTGGCAATAGTGGAACAGAAAAAAAGAGGAGGGACAGCTTTGAGATATTTGGTATACAGCACTGCATTTGCTCATCTGGGTCAGAACACTTTCAAACATCAAGACTGGTTTGATGAAAATAATGAAATTCAGAAGCTGATACATGTAAAACAATAACTCCATAGTGTGTGTCATTAGAATAAGTCATCCATCTCTTTTTTTTTTATTAAAGCTCTTCATTTTCAAAACATATGCATAAATAATTTTCAATACTCACCCTTGCAAAACCTTGTGTTTCAATTTTTCCCTCCCTTCCCCCCATACCTTCTACTAGATGGCAAGTAATTCAATATATGTTAAACATATGTAATTATTCTATACATATTTCCACAATCATCATGCTTCACAAAAAAAAAAAAAAAAAATAGATCAAAAAGGGAAAAAATAAGAAAGAAAATTAGGAAAAAAAAACAGTTCTCTCTCTCAGGGCAGATGACTCCCTTTTATCACAAAATCAATGGAACTGGCCTGAATCATTTTGCTGTTGAAAAGAGCTATGTCTGTCAGAATTGATCATTGTATAATTTTGTTGTTGCCATGTATAATGATCTCCTGATACTTTTCATTTCACTTCGCATCAGTTCCTGTAAGTCTCTCCAGGCCTTTCTGAAATCATACTGCTGATCATTTCTTATAGAATAATATGTTCCATAACAATCATGCACCATTACTTATCCAGCCATTCTCCAATTGATAGGCATCCGCTACATTTCTAGTTTCTTGCCAATACAAAATGATTCATCCATTTCTAAAAAGACAGAATTTAATTCCATCAGAATTAAAGTGTAAATGAAGCTTAGAGAGATACAGGACTCTTGATTTAGTAAGAAGACAAATACAATTCTATTTTGTGATTGTAGAACAATCCAAAACACTTTATGACACCCTAATGACTGTGTTAAAGATCTATGGTGCATCTCAACACTTAGTTCTGATGGATCTATAATTATTAATGCTAAGAACATGATCCTGTAGAGATAAATTTAACACTTCTATAGTCTTCTCAATTGATCATCAATCAATGCTGAAGCCATTGACCATTTCCCTAGATTGAAGTCAATACTTCTCTAGCTGAGATTCCAACTGAAGAAGAGGTTTTGAATGCCATTAGATTCCTTTAATGTGGCAAAGCACTTGGTGCTAATTCTATTTCAGCTGATATTTTTAAGGGGAATAGATGTGTTTGTGTGTGTGTGTGTGTGTGTGTGTGTGTGTGTGTGTGTGTGTGGTTTATTGTTCATAACAAAAGTTGACTGATTGAAAGCAATACCAAAAGACTTAGGATAGAAAATACCTCTGCATCCAAAAAAGGAACTATGGAAATTGAATGTAAATCAACACAAGCTTTGTTCACTTCTTTTTCTGTTTTCTTTTTTTTTTTTCCCTTCTCTCCCATGGTTTTCCCCTTTTATTCTGATTTTTATCTTCCAACATGATTCATAAAGTAATGTATACTAAAATAAATAATTAAAAAAAACAAGACAATAACGACAATAAAAAAGCTGACTAAAATTTTACAAGTTATATGATAAAAGGATGTCATCCCCCAGGAGCTAAAGGACACCTCCATTGTTCATATGTATAAAGGTAAAGGGTGTAGATTGTTCTATCACAATCACAGAAGGTGGGAAATGGGAAGGGGAATCTCTCAAACTTTTAGAGAATAGTTAATACTCATACTTGTCAAATAATTGTCTCAAACTTTAAGCAAAAAACATCTATTCAAAATATTTTTATGAAACAAATATTTTAACATTATTTAAAACACAAAATAAAAATTATTGCCAATAGAATTAATTAATAATGATTTAAAATATTAAACAAAATGTTTTTACACAGATTATCACAATTTATTCAAGATGCTCTTCATTATAACTGAATGAGATTTCTACCAAGTATGCAAAGATGGTTTAATTTTAGAAAAACAATGAACATAATTATGTAAAAAACAAAACATCAAATGAAGTTTTCAATAAATGAAGGAAAACTTTTAATCATATAGAACATATTTTATACTTTTAACTGAGAATGACATACTTAATGCTAAAAAACTCTACAAATTAAAGGTCCAGAGGAATTTTTTTTATTTTATCCTAAAAAATATCCTAAAAATAATTATCAAAAACCAAACTAAAATATCATATTTTAGGGATACATTACAACCTTTACAAACAAATATGTATTGAACCAAGGATGCCCGCCTACTTTCCCTATTATTATTTGATAATGTCCTGAAAATTTTAGCAGCAGAAATAATACACAAAAACAAATTCTAAATCATACAGATAGGTAAAGGCAAAATTGACAAATTATAGAGATGTAATATGATTCAAATGAAGAAATATAAAAGGACACCCACAAAACACCTTTCTGTGGCAGTGGGGTGTTCTTAGTATTACACAATCTACTTGTTTTTAAACTTTCTAATGTATTAATCAGTCTGGATGATTTTTTTTCCTTTCAAGGATATTCTTTGTTTATGAACAAAGTCTACCAGTAAGAGATATAAAGAGAAATTTCATTTAAAATAACTGTTGATAATATAAAACTTTGGCAGTCTATCTGCCAAGGCAAAGTCATGAACTATATGAACACAATTACAAAACAATTTCCCACACAAATAAAGTCAGATCTAATCAACTGGAAAAATACCTAGTGTCCATGGGTAGGCTGAGTGAATATAATAAAATGACAATATTACCTAAATTAATCTACTTATTTAGTGCCATTCCAATCAAACTCCCAAAAAATTACTTTACAGAGCTAAAAAAAAAAACAACAACAAAATTCATCTGGAACAACAAAAGGTCAAGAATTTTCAGGAAATTAATTTTCTAATTTAAAATGAAGGTGGCCTAGCTGTACCAGACCAAAAACTGTACTTTAAAGCAATGATCATAAAAATCACTTGGTACTGGCTTAAAAATAGAGTAGTTGATCAGTGGAATAGGTTAGGTTCACAAAACAAAATATTCACTGACTATAGTAATCTAATGTTTGACAAACCCACAGGACCCAACTTTGGAGATAATAAATATTACTGCTTGATAAAAACTGCTGGGAAAATTGAAAATTAGTGTGAATTGACTTATATCTAACACTATATACCAAGATAAAGTTCATGATTTTACAAGAACAAAAGGTAGTTTCTTTCTCAGATCTGTGAATAAAGAAGAAATTTGAGGCCAAAGAAGAACTTAAGTGCATTATTGAATAAAAAATGCATAATTTTGATTATATTAAGTTTTAAAAAAATTTTGTACAAACAAAACCAATGCAGAAAAGATTCAAAGGAAAACAATAAACTGGGAAAACATTTTTTACATCAAGGGTTCTGATAAAGGCCTCATTTCTAAATTGTTTAGAGAATAGACTCAAATTAATAAGAATTCAAGCTATTCTCCAATTGATAAATGGTCAAAGGATATGAATAGATAATTTTTAGATATAGATATTAAAACCATTTTTAATCCTAAGAAAAGGTGCTCTAAATTACTATTGATCTGAGAAATGTAAATTGAGACAACTCTGACATACCACTGCACACCTCTCAGATTGACTAAGATGACAGGAAAAGATAATAAAGAATATTGGAGGGGATGTGAGAAAACTGGGACACTAATACATTGTTGGTAGAGTTGTGAACTAATTCTGGAGAGCAATTTGGAACTGTGCCCAAAGGGCTATCAAATTGTGCATATCCTTTGATCCAGCAGTGTTTCTACTAGGATTATATCACAAAGAGATCATAAAGAGGGAAGAGGACCTACATGCAAAAATGTTTGTGACCCTTTTGGGAGTGGCAAGAAACTGGAAACTGAGTGAAAGCCAATCAATTGGAGAATGTCTGAATAAGTTATGGCATATGAATGTTATTGTATATTATTGTTCTGTAAGAAATGTTATTTATCACAGGGAAATGTCTGGAAATTATATAGAAACTAATGAGTTCTGATGTGGTAACTTGAAAAATAATATAGTAGTTGTCTTCACATATTTTATAGATAATCAGTTGGAAGAACACCCTATGGAGCAGAAATAAGAATAATGTACAGATGCTCTATATTTAATGTCAGGAGAATAATTCTAACAATTGATGATATTCATAATTGGACTGAACTACTTCAGTTAATGGTGATTTCTTCTTCATTAGAATTCCTTATAAAAATTGAATGACTATCAGTTATGATGAGATAAAGGGAAGACTATATATAAAATCAAGTTAGATTAGGGTGAGAATCAGGAAAAATAATAGGATTATATCTTATGAATATTGACTTCATCTTGTGCTATCATATGCAGTCTCCTCCATCTTACTATTTTTTTCTATTATTTATCCATGAGAAGTAGATATGAGGTACCAATTGTTTCATAAATTCAAGTGAATACAATAAATTAACATGATTTCATATTGAAAATAAAGAATCCTATAGTTTATTTTCCCCTCTACCTCCACTGACCCATTTATTTTGACTGCTTAATAAATTATTTTTGTTCAGATTATTTTGTTACTTATTATTAATTAACAACCACAGTTTAAAATATTGTGGAGGGGACTTTTATGTAGTTTTACATTGGAGTGAATATTCTTTGAGGTCCTTTTAATTATGACATTCTATGATGAGTATTGAAATAATATAATTTATAATATAATAAAGAATATAAATTTCCCATTATAACCTCACTACATTAAGGATATTTTTCAATAAAGGAATCAGGGAAGGTTTTATGAAGAACATAGTGAGATTTTAAAGAATAAGTAGTTTCCCTGGTTCAGACCATTATGATTTCTTGCCTGATCTGCAGCAGCAACTTTCTAAATGGTCTCCCTACCTCAAATTTATCTTCTTTTTAATCAATCCTTCATGAAACCATCCTAAAGCAAAGAAATGACTATCTCATGTTCAATACACTTTTCTCTTACCTGTGACATAACTTATTAACTTCTTTATTAAAGTCATTCACAATTTGTTTCCAATCTATATTTGTTTAATTAATATCCATTTTCTCTCCTTGATTGATTCTCTCCTTTTCATTATTCCTTTTATATTACATTCTATCTTTGGTCTCAATCCCTTTATGCTGGTTGTCTAACATTTCAAGACAACAATCCTTCCCCACCCATATCATTCCTGCATTCTATAATTTCTAATTTTCTTCAAAGCTCAGTTTCAACTGCTACTTCCTATTTGAGGCCTTTTCTCTTCCATTTAACAGCTAGGGACTTCGCTTAAAAATTACTTTTTATTTACTCAGTATAAATATTGTTTATCTAAATTTTTCCCAGCTGACAGAATGTAAGTTCCTTAAGTGAAGGCACTGCTTATTTTTTTTTCTCTATATATGATCAATTCCCTGCACAGTCATTGAATAAATAATAGCTAATTCATGTTTTCATTTAATCATTCATTGTCAAACTAGGCAGCAAAAGAATATTCTGATTTTGGGGAACCAAGAAAACACTGATATAGAAGTTGGCAAGAGCCACATGTATTCAAAGAATGGAGAGTGGTTCCATTTCACTCAAAGATAATACATTTGGAAAGTAGTAATTTGAGATAATACCAGATAGTTAGGAAGGTTCCAGGTTGTGGGAGGTGGAAGGTAATGTTTGAAGGTAATTGAAAACTAATCAACTAACTCCCTCAAGTTCTGAGGTGAAAAATGCAATTGCAATGAATTCATTTACATGCAACACTGAAATAAAATGCTATTCAGAGGATTGCAGAGATGAAAATACTTAAAGGATTGCTCAAGCTAAGTGGACCTCAACAGCTTGCACTATTAAAGGACAGTTCTTGCCTTTTATGCCTTGCCCAATAAGTGCTATTTCATTTAAAATTGTGGAAACAATCATAGCTCATACTTTTCTGACTCCTTTTCTCCCTTCTGTTTGATCCTCAAATTCTCTTTTATCTTTTGTTTGACTGAGGAGCATTAGTTTTTCACATCTGAAGCTTCCTTCACTCCTCTCTCTGTTCTTTCTCACACCACATTGGCAGTATAGCAAATAATGTCAGTTCTATTTTCTCCTTTCTTTGTTCTTGTTAAAGCAATACTACTATTATCACAACTGACATGAGAATGACATTTTCATTTCTTCTGACTCACATTTCTTGTTGCTGCATAAATAGATAATGCCTTTTTAAAAATTGTAATTGACTTTTTTTTGCAGAATTTTTCATTTGACAGTCTCTGTGTTGGCTATAAAAGGTAAACCTTGTGGAAATGTTGTATCCTTTCTAAGCTATTCTATAAAACTGTGGCTCTGAAACTTTTTTTGTTTTGTTTTGTTTTGTTTTACAAGTAATAGCTTTTCAGTGGTCATCAAAACCATTTGGTACTGGCTAAGAAACAGAGTGGTTGATCAGTGGAATAGGTTAGTTTCACAGGACAAAATAGTCAGTGACACGCTGTTACCATGTAATCTAGTGTTTGACAAACCCAAAGGCCCCAGCTTTTGGGATAAGAAATCACTTTGACAAAAACTGCTGGTAAAATTGGAAACTAGTTAGTATGGAAGAACCTACACAATGATCCATACTTAACAATGTTTACCAAGATAAGGTCAAAATGGGTTTATGATTTAGACATAAAGAATGTTATTATAGACAAATTAGAAGAATATAGAATAGTTTATCTCTCATATACTTAAGGTATGTGACTAAAGAAGAACTAGAGATCATTACTGATCACAAAATAGATAATTTTGATTATATTAAGTTAAAAAAATTTAGTACAAACAAAGCTAATGCAGATAAGATTAGAAGGGAAGCAATAAACTGGGAAAACATCTCAGTACATTAGTATATAATCTTGCTGTTGCTGTGTACAATGATTTTTTGGTTCTGCTCATTTCACTTAGTATCAGTTCATTTATCAGTTCTCTCCAGGCTTTTCTGAAATCACCCTGCTGACCGTTTTTTATAGAAAAATAATATTCCATAACATTCATATATCACTCAGTGAAACATATATATATATATACATATATATATATATACAAATCCTTGAGGATAAAGAAATACAAAAGGTTTTTTATTTTATTTTCATTTTCTTTTTTCTTCTTTCCTTCCTCCCTTCTTTTCTTCCTTTTTTTCTCCTCTTTTTGTCTTTAATCCAGGGATGAATTGAGAGAACAACCTCATTATTTAAAACATAACCTTGTCAAAAATTTTATAGCAGTCCAAGAAGAGTGTTAGGTTATGCTGCAAGGGCCTCATCAGAAGCCTTTATTTATATCAGATGAATATAGAAAAAACATTATGTTTGATAAAGAGAGAGCTTTGACAGTTTAACTGAAAATATATATCAACCTTGGCAGCCCACTACCCCCTGCCTAGTCTTATAAAACTAAGTCTTATTTTAGGAGTTTATCCCAAATGTTCTTTGTTTCACTGTTACTTCCTTTCAGAATTTTTCTGGGAAATGTCACGTCTAAATCTAATACTACTATGCAAAGTAACATTTTCATATATAATATGGAATAGTCTTGATTAAACTCTGTAGAAAATGCAAAAGGCACAAAGTATTTAGGGGAATCATAATCAGGCCCAGAAATACTGAAAGTAATCCAATAAATGTTTAACACGTGCAATTCTTCTACAGATATTTCCACAAATATCATGCTACACAAGAAAAACCAAATCAAAAGGATAAAAATGAGAAAGTAAACAAAATGCAAGCAAACAACAAAAAGAGTGAAAATACTATATTGCAATCCATTTTCAGCCCCATAGGCCTCTCTCTGGGTGCAAATGGCTCTCTTCATCACAAAACCATTGGAAGTGGTTTGAATCACCTCAACTGTTGAAAAAAACCAAGTCCAACAGAATTGATCATTGTATAATTTTGCTGTTGCCATGTGCAATGATTTTGCTCATTTTACTTAGTATCAATTTATGTAAGTCTCTTCAGGCATCCCCTAAATTTTCTTTTCTTATAAAACAATAGTATTTCATAGCACTTATATGCCATAACTTATTCAACCATTCTCTAATTAACAAGCTTTCACTTACTTTCTAGTTTTTTGCTAATAACAAAGGGCTGCCACAAACATTTTTGCATATGTGGGTCCCTTTCCCTCCTTTATAATCTGTTTGGGATACAGACCTACTAGAGACACTGCTAGTTCGGAAGGTATGCACATTTTGTTAACCCTTTGGGTACAGTTCTCCACCATGGTTGAATTCCAACAACAATGTACTAGTGTATCAGTTTTCCCACATGCCCTTCAACATTTGTCATTATCTTATCTTGTCATCTTAGCCAATATGAGAGGTATGTAATGGTACCTCAGAGTTGTCTCAACAGCAATGTAATTTTAAGGAGTATATTCCAGTTTATCGCTCACTAACAAACCCAAATCTTGACTCACCAGAGTTAATATTGATCTTTTTGTTTCCTCTTCTGTTACTCTAGTTGAGAAAGAAGGACATGAAGAGGTTTTTGATATAATCTACTTATGTTCATGAAAGTGGACTTACAATCACTCTCTAGAAAAAATGGGTATTGAATAAACAGGTACATTGGACTATATGGTCTTTGAAACTCTGGATGCCAGATTCATCAACAAAATGAAATTGGGGGAAAGTGAGGGTCTCAGGAATTCTCTTCTCTGTGAATATTGTTTTGTCTCATATCCTCCTGGTTTAATAGTGTAAAGATAGAGAAGAAAAGCACTTTCAACATTCAAAACACAAGACATAATTATATAAATTTAAAAGTATAATATTTCTTAGAGACCTACCTACCTAACTGGTCTGGTCTACCATTCTTGTTTTAAAGGTGAGTAAATGAAGACCCAGAGAGGTTAAATGACTGCTCCAATGTCATATAGATAACATGTGCCAGATCTATGATCCAAAGTAGATCTTGTCAATAAAAGTCTTATTCTGTGCCTATTCATTGCCTTGAATCTTAATTAATCATCCTTACACTCATTTTCTCATTTTACTCTGGTGTAACTAATTCCCTTATTGAGTGCCATCCATGTTTTTAAACTCAGTCTCTATAATTAGACTAAAACTTATTACAATCAACTGAATTTTGCTCAATCTGTGAAATGTCCTAATTAAAACAGACTTTGGTAAATCATCTAACAGAAAACAAAAGATCAGATTCAAATGAGCGAGACATATATCTGTCTATCCATCTATCAACCATATAGTTAACTTTACAATTATGTAAATGTAAACATATACATATATATTACATATCTGTATGTGTATGTGTATATATATATACATATATATATCATGAATGTGTATGAAACAAAATTATATAACTTCTATAACTGAAATGTGTAGTCTCTATTCCTAAATAACTAAGCATTTTAACTTCTTGTATTTGTAGGTTTTAAATTAAAATCATGCAGCATTTCTGATCTCAATTGTAGAAACTAATGCTTATATCTACTATATCTAAAATTGTCACTGAAGGGGGTGAATACAGTACTTTTGATGTTCACTGCCACAGTCCTTTTAATTGTCTATTTTTATATCAAGTTTTATTTCTGGGGAAGATGTTTCTTTTTAGAACTGGCAATATATTTCTAATAAATAAACTGCATTACAAAGAAAATGAGAGAGCAGTTTTACTTCTGTTATGCCCCTATTACATCAGAATTAGATATTACTTAGGATTTCAGAATTATCAATATCCCTAAATCTCAAATCTGCAAAGATTCTTAAGAGTCTAACAGACTGAGTCAAATATCTTTAGTGAAATGTGTGATTTGAATTCAGTGTATATTCTGGGTGTGATTTAACCTTTTATTCCCTGAATATAACTTGTGTGGAATGTGCATTCAATCTGGAAGGTTAAAGCATAAGAAGGAATGGGACTAATAACAAGTATTTTGTAACTTTAAGAAAAAAAAAACTACCTACAAAATATATTCATTATCTTCTCTGGACTTGGAATTGCCAATTTATTATAAGCTGACAACACCAATATGCACTAAATACTAGCATAGGATATTGGAAGGTGGGATCTCTAATCAATTGGTTTTTACCTACTCCTATAGGTGGCAGACTTCCTGATTTACTTATCATTATGATCAAGGAACATCATCTACTAATGAAATCACATTTATGCATATTATACTTTTCAACTGATCAACTTCAGATTTGGCCCTACATAGTTTATAATCTGTTCTGTTTATCTATTCTATTGTGCTTTTAAAAGTTCCTTCACTGTTGTGATTATGTCAAGAATGTTTGCTGTTGTTGATAAAAGTACCACTAAAGGATGTACTCTATAATACCTGCAACTGATTTTCCTTTGCTAGAATCTGTACAGAAAGATAGGGGGAAGGAGGTTAACATGATTTTTCAGAGTTTAATATCTTGTTGGAACACCAGAGGGCACTCCAGGTATCCATGATGAAGGTATCCATGATGAAGCTTACCACCACACTCATTGCCATTGCTATCTTCAGACAAGCTGTGATTAAACAGGCTATAATTTTTATTTTAGACCAGTGGTACGTTATATAAGCTTATGGAAATTCAGAATCTCTCCTTAACTCACCTAGTCCCCATCCTATGAGCTAACTTCCTCCCTTCAATCATGATCCATATATCTAAATGAATTTAACAATTCTCTGGTCATATATGTTAATATAAGTGAAGGGATATATAAACTATCAGAACAAAACAAAGCAAACTAACCAAACTTCAAGCAAGCCATAAAATGGAGCTTCACATGGAAAAACACAATCTTGTTATCTACATTACTTTTCCTTATTTCTCCACAAACTCAAACAGAATAAACAAAATGGAAAAGAAGTGAACAGATAAACAAATAAAAATAAGACAACTACATTAAATAAACAAATAAATGATAGAATAATGAATACATTAACAGATAAATGAATAAATGGATGGAGCAATAAAAATATATATAGATAGAATGGTTAAGTAAGTAATAATCTGACTTTGGATTTCTCATCTCTCTGAGGAAAGAAGAGATAAAAAACTTTGGACAAGAATTGTGATTGATCTTAATGAAACAGATGGCAATTTAATAAAAAATATATATTCTACTTTGTCTAAAGTTTTTTTTTAAATATCTTTTGATAGAATTGCATGATATTAGATATTTTAGTCTTTGATATGATGATATAATAATTCTCTGTAAATAAAACTTGTGCATGATGTATCCACACATGTGCATGATATGTATGTCTGTATTCTTTGAATACACTGCTACTCTCAATTTGTATTTTAGACAAGTATTTTGAATTAATGTTTATTAATCTACAATTGTCTTTATTAGCTTTATCCATAATAGTTTTAGAATTCTATTTTTCAGTGGTAGTGAAGATTTTTTTTTTAATACTATAAGCAATAATTTTTCTATAAAATCTTAGGTACATTTTCCTAGTAAATCCACCTGGACCAGATTTTGCTACTGCATTCACACATATACTCTATGACAGTTATTTTATAATATCTATTTTTTAAATTTCTTATAATTTCTATTTTTTGTTCTGATAATTTGTTTTTATTTTTTTTTTTTTTTGTAGATCTTCCTTTTTCATTATTTTTTTCTTACATATGACTATGTTGGTTCTAGTAATTTGTATTTTTCATTTTGTTTTTTTCTTTTATTTTACTTTTTTGATTTATTTTAAAAATATTATTTTAAATCATTTTGGTTGTATAGCATATCCAAATACCCTCATTCTGATGATACCTTCAAATTCCTACTGTTTTATGACCTTTTTTTCCCTTTTCACTGTCCATAGAAGGAACAGCTAGACTTTCCCTTATATTTCAGTGTACAGCTATAGTACAACTGTGTCTATAGTCATATATTTCCTTTTACTGACAAAAATCTTCCCACAAACATTTTTTGAGTTAATTAAAATATTTCTATGCTTTGTTTGGATTGCTAGATAACTCTTGTGGGTAATCCTGCTGACTGTACATCATGTTCTGGAAAACAGACATTATTAATCAACTCATTTTTTCCTTTATAAATATAGACTATTTCACAGTAACAATGCCTTCACTTGGGAGGCTGAATCTTGTTTGATGATATAACTCAAATACCAAAACACAACTAATAGGAAATCTCTCTATCTTTGGAAATCTCTGGCTAATACATTTAATGATGCTAAAATTTTTGTTTCATGTGCTGGATGGTGGAGTATCAAAATCCTCACAATGCCTTCCTTTATAGGGGCAGATACTGGACTCTCAGATGATTCCATGTTGAAATGATTGTTTTGAATATTTCCAACTCCATGAAACAATAGCACATAGACACAGACACAGGCAGACAGAAACATTTTTTTCCAAGTTTTCTTTTGTGAGTTTTCTCTGCTTTTCCTGCTTAGATTATAAACTCCTTCAGGACAGTGATTACCTTTTAAAAAATTGAATAATTGTATCGCCAAAGTTTGGTACAGTGTGTGAAACATAGTATATTCCTAATAAATTTTTATTAAATTGGATCACAATTTTAATTATAGCATGGCTTTCAAAAAATTCTATGTGACCACTGCAATAAAAAAGGAAAGTATTTTTTAATTAGAACTTTTAATATTCAAAATATATACATGGATAATTTTCAACATTCACCCTTGGAAAACCTTGTGTTCTAAATTTTTTCTTCACTTCCCCAACCTTCTCCACTAGACAGCAAGTAATACAATATATATTAAACATGTGCAATTCTTCAGATATTTCCACAAATATCATGCTGCACAAGAAAAATCAGATCAAAAAGGAAAAAAAATTAGAAAGAAAACAGAAAGCAAGCAAACAATAAAAAGAGTAAAAATATTATGTTATGATCCACACTCAGTCCCCACAGTTTGGGTACAGGTGGCTCTCTTCATCACAAGACCATTGAAAGTGACCTGAGTCATCTCATTGCTGTGCATCAGAATTGATAATTCTATAATTTTGCTGTTGTCCTGTACAATGATCTCTTGGATATTCTGAATTCATTTAGCATCAGTTCATGTCCAGGCCTCTCTGAAATCATCTTGCTTATCATTTCTTATGAAATAATAATATTCCATAACATTCATATACCATAACTTATTCAGCCATTCTCCAATGATGGGCAGCCACTAGGTTTCCAGTTTCTTGCCACTTTAAAAAGGACTGCCAAAATTTTTTTTTTTTTTTTTTGCATGTATGGGTCCTTTCCCCTCCTTTATGATAGCTTTAGGATACAAGCCAAGTAGAAACATTGTTGGATCAAAGGATATGCACAGTCTGGTAGCCTTTGAGCATAGTTCCAAATTACTCTCCAGAATACTTGAATCACTTCACATTTACATCAACAATATATTAGTGTTATTCGCCAGAAGTTGAAACAAGGTGCTAATGCTTATGCATTTAGTTCATATCTTTAAAGGACTTTACACATTAGACTTCACACCTTTAGAGAGCATATATAAGGAGGAGTTCACAAGCCCATGGGCTTTTTTCTAATTGATGAAATTTACTTTATTTGTGTGGAAAATGTTTTGTAATTGTGTTCATATAGTTCCTGACTTTGCCTTGACAGGAAGACTACCAAATATTTTAATTATCAACAGTTATTTAAATGAAATTTTTCTTTGTATCTCTTGTTGCTGGACTTGGTTTGTAATATATAAAAATGCTGATGATTTCTTTGGATTTATTTTGTATCCTTCAACTTTGCTAAAATTGTGAATTGTTTTTAGTAGTTTTTTAGTTGACTCTCTGAGATTCTCTAAGTATATCATCATATGATCTGCAGAGTGAGAATTTAGTTTCCTCATTACCTTTTATAATTCCTTTAATCTCTTTTTTTTTCTCTTATTGCCAAAGCTAATATTTCTAATATTGAATAGTAATGGCAATAGAGGTCAACTTTGTTCACCCCTGATCTTATTGGGAATGGTTCTAGTTTGTCCCTATTACATATGATGCTTGCTGATAGTTTTAAATTGATACTACTGATCATTTTAAGGAAAACTTTATTTATTCCTCTACTCTTTAGTGCTTTTAATAGTAATGGGTGTTAGATTTTGTCAAATGCTTTTTCTGCTTCTATTGAAATATTCATATGATTTTTTTGTTAGTTGGTTATTGATACAGTCAATTATGCTAATATTTTTTCCTAATTGAATCAGCCCTGCATTTCTGTTATAAATCCTACTTAAACATGTTGTATTATCCTGGGGACAACTTGCTATAATCTCTTTGCTAATATTTTATTTAAGATTTTTCATCAATAGCCATTTGGGAAATTGGTCTAAAATTTTCTTTCTTTGTTTTGACCCTACCTGCTTTAAGTATTAGCACCATACCTGTGTCATAAAAAGAATTTATTAGGACTCCTTCTGTTCTATTTGGTATTTAATTGGGGGGTTTAATTTGTTATTTTTAAAGTTTTTTTAGTTGCATGTCCAATTCATTGATCTCCTCTTTCTCTCTTTTATTCAAATAAGCACCTGGAGTTATATAACTTCCTTTAAAAACTGCTTTTGTTGCTTCCCATAAATTTTGGTATGTGTTCTCATTATTGTAATTATTTGGATGAAATTATCTTTTGGTCTGTGATTTGCTGTTTTTCCCCATTCATTCTTTTTTATTATTATTAATTTTATAATTATAAATTTTTATAGTACATAAGCATGGCTAATTTTTTTTTTACATTATCCCTTGTATTCATTTTTCCAAATTTTCCCCTCCCTCACTCTACTCCCTTCCCTAGATGA
Organism: Sminthopsis crassicaudata; assembly: GCF_048593235.1. Lineage (NCBI taxonomy): Eukaryota > Metazoa > Chordata > Mammalia > Dasyuromorphia > Dasyuridae > Sminthopsis > Sminthopsis crassicaudata. Next base: position 520,072,868 of record NC_133617.1, read on the forward strand.
CAGGCAATCCCATACATATTATATATGTTACATTACAACCTAGATACAATATATTTGTGTAAAACCAAATTTCTTGTTTCACGGTAAGAATTGGATTCCAAAAGTATAAGTAACCTTGGTAGAAAGACAATAGTGCGAACATTTTACACTCAATTCCCAATGTTCCTTCTATGGGTGTAGTGGTTTCTGTCCATCATTGATCAACTGGAACTGAAATAGATCTTCTTTATGTTGAAGATATCTACTTCAATCGGAATATATCTTCATACAGTATCATTGTTGAAGTGTATAGTGATCTCCTGGTTCTGCTCATTTCACTCAGCATCAGTTCATGTAAGTCTCTCCAAGCCTCTCTGTATTCATCCTATTGGTCATTTCTTACAGAGCAATAATATCCCATACATTCATATACCATAATTTTCCCAACCATTCTCCAATTGATGGACATCCATTCATTTTCCAGTTTCTACCCACCACAAAAAGAGCTGCCATAAACATTTTGGCACATACAGGTCCATTTCCCTTCTTTAGTATTTCTTTGGAATATAAGCCCAGTAGCAGCACTGCTGGATCAAAGGATACGCACAGTTTAATAACTTTTTGGGCATAGTTCCAGATTGCTCTCCAGAATGGTTGGATTGTTCACGACTCCACCAAAAATGCAACGGTGTCCCAGTTTTCCCACATCTCCTCCAACATTCATCATTATTTTTTCCTGTCATATTAGCCAATCTTACAGGAGTGCAGTGGTATCTCAGAGTTGTCTTAATTTTCATTTCTCTGATCAGTAGTGATTTGGAACACTCATATAAGTGGAAATAGTTTCAATTTCATCATCTGAAAATTGTCTGTTCATATCCTTTGACCATTTATCAATTGGAGAATGGTTTGATTTCTTATAAATTAGAGTCAGTTCTCTACATATTTTGGAAATGAGGCCTTTATCAGAACTTTTAATTGTAAAATATTTTCCCAATTTGTTATTTCCCTTCTAATCTTGTTTGCATTATTTTTTTTTTGTACAAAAGCTTTTTAATTTGATGTAATCAAAATCTTCTATTTTGTGATCAATAATGATCTATAGTTCTCCTTTGATCATAAATTCCTTCCATCTCCACAAGTCTGAGAGGTAAACTATCCTCTGTTCCTCTAATGAAGTTATGATCTCATTCTTTATGCCTAAATCATGGACCCATCTTGATCTTATCTTGGCATATGGTGTTAAGTGTGGGTCCATATCTAATTTTTGCATTACTAATTTCCAGTTTTCCCAACAGTTTTTTTTTTAAATAATGAATTCTTTTTTTTTTTTTTTTTTTAAATCTTTTAAATTTTTATTTTTTATTAAAGCTTTTTATTTACAAGATATATGCATGGGTAATTTTTCAGTATTGACAATTGCAAAACCTTTTGTTCCAATTTTTTTCCCTCTTTCTCCCAACCCCCTCCCACAGATGGCAGGTTGACCAATACATGTTAAATATGTTAAAGTATAACTTAAATACAATATATGTATATATGTCCATACAATTAAAATAATGAATTCTTATCACAAAAGTTGGTATCTTTGGTTTTGTCAAACACTAGATTGCTATAGTTCTACCCTATTTTGTCCTGTGTACCTAATCTGTTCCACTGATCAACTAGTCTATTTCTTAGCCAATACCAAATGGTTTTGGTGACTGCTCCTTTATAATATAGCTTTAGATCAGGTACAGCTAGACCACCTTCATCTGATTTTTGTTTTCATTAATTCCCTTGAAATTCTTGACCTTTTGTTCTTCCATATGAATTTTGCTGTTCTTTTTCTAGGTCATTAAAATAGTTTCAGACTATGGGAGTCTGATTGGTATAGCACTAAATAAATAGATTAGTTTAGGGAGTATTGTCATCTTTACTATATTCACTTGGCCTATCCAAGAGCACTTAATGTCTTTCCAATTATTTAAATCTGACTTTATTTTTGTGGCAAGTGTTTTGTAATTTTGATCACCTGACTTTTCTTTGGTAGATGGATTCCCAAATATTTTATACTCTCAACAGTTGTTTTGAATGGAATTTCCATTTGTATCTCTTGCTGTTGGATTTTGTTGGTGATGTATAAAAATGCTGAGGATTTATGTGGATTTATTTTGTATCCAGCAACTTTGCTAAAGTTGCAAATTATTTCTAAAACTTTTTATTAGAATCTCTGGGGTTCTCTAAGTATACCATCATATCATCTGCAAAGAGTGATAGTTTGATTTCCTCATTACCTACTCATATTCCTTTAATCTCTTTCTCTACTCTTAATGCCAAGGCTAGCATTTCTAATACTATATTGAATAGTAATGGTGATAGTGGGCAAACTTGTTTCACTCCTGATCTTACTGGAAAGGTTCCAGTTTATCCCCATTACATATTATCCTTACTGACTGTCTTAAATATATGCTCCTGACTATTTTAAGGAATAGTCCATTTATTCCTATACTCTCAAGCATTTTTAGTAGGAATGGATGCTGTATTTTATCAAATGCTTTTGCTGCATCTATTGAGATGATCATATGCTTTTTATTAATTTGATTATTAATATGGTCAATTATACTAATAGTTTTGCTAATGTTAAACCAGCCCTGCATTCCTGATATAAATACTACTTGATCATAGTGTATTATCCTGGAGATGATTTTCTGAAGTCTTTTTGTTAATATCTTATTTAAGATTTTAGCATCAATATTCATTAAGAAGATTGGTCTATAGTTTTCTTTCTCAGTTTTCAACCTACCTGGTTTTGGTATCAGTACCATGTATGTGTTATAAAAAGAAGTTTGGTAGGGATATTTCATCCCCTATTATTTCAAATAGTTTATATAGCATTGGGTCTAATTATTCTTTAAATATTTGGTAGAATTCACATGTAAATCCATCTGGTCCTTGGGGATTTTTTCTTGGGTAGTTCATTAACAGCTTGTTCTATTTCTTTTTTTCTGAAATGGGACTATTTAAGCAATTTACTTCCTCCTCTGTTAATCTAGGAAGCCTATATTTTTGGAGGTAGTCATCCATTTCACTTAAGTTATCAAATTAATTGGCATAAAGTTGGGCAAAGTAACTCCTTATTATTGCTCTAATTTCCTCTTCATTGGTGGAAATATGCCCCTTTTCATTTTTAAGACTAACAATTTAATTTTACTCTTTCCTTTTTCTGATCAGATTTACCAAAGGTTTATCTATTTTATTGACTTTTTCATAAAACCAATTCTTAGTTTTATTAATTCAATAGTTGTTGTTTTTTTTTTTTTTTACTTTCAATATTATTGATTTCTCCTTTTAATTTTAGAATTTCAAGTTTTGTATTGGTTGGGGGGTTTTAATTTGGTCTTTTTCTAGCTTTTTAAGTTATAGGCCCAATTCATTGATCTTCTCTTTCTCTATTTTTTTTCAAGTAAGCCTCTAAAGATATAAAATTTCCCCTTATTACTGCTTTAGCTGCATCCCACAGATTTTGGTATGATGTCTCATCATTGTCATTATCTTGGGTGAAATTATTAATTGTTTCTATAATTTGCTGTTTCACCCCAATCATTCTTTAAGATGAGATTCTTTATTTTTCAATTACTTTTTGACCTATTTACCCCTAACTTCTTGTTGAATATAGTTTTTATTGCATTGTGATCTGAGAAGAAATCATTTACTATTTCTACCTTTCTGCATTTAATTTTGAGATCTTTATGTCCTAATATATGGTCAATTTTTGTATAGGTTCCATGAACTGCTGAGAAGAAAGTATATTCCCTTCCATCACCATTTAGTTTTCTCCAAAGATCTATCATGCCTAATTTTTCTAATGTTCTATTTGCCTCCATAATTTCTTTCTTATTTGTTTTCTGGTTTTTATCTAGTATTTATCTAGTTCTGAGAGTGTAAGGTTGAGATCTCCCACTATTATAGTTTTGCTGTCTATTTCTTCTTGCAACTCTCTTAATTTCTCCTTTAGGAAGTTAGATGCTATACCACTTGGTGCATATATGTTTAGTATTGATATAGTTTCATTGTCTATGCTACCCTTTAGCAGGATATAGTTTCCTTCCTTATCTCTTTTAATTAGATCAATTTATTCTTTTGCTTGATCTGAGATAAGGATGGCTATCCCTGCTTTTTTGACTTTACTTGAAGCATAATAGGTTCTGCTCCAGCCTTTTACCTTTACTCTGTAAATATCTCCCTGCTTTAAATGTGTTTCCTGAAAGCAACATATTGTAGGTTCTGATTTTTTATCCAATCTGCTATCTGCCTCTGCTTAATAGGACAGTTCATCCCATTCACATTTACAGTTAAAATTACTAATTCTGTATTTCCTGCCATCAGATTATCTCCAGATTATGGTGTTTTTTTCCTTTGTCCCCCATTCTCCCTTCCCCCTTATTAAACTTATAGGCCCCACACAGCCCTTACTTTTTCTTATCCCTCCCCCCTCCTTTTAAATCCCTTCCCCTTTCTTGTACCCTTCCCTTATTACTCTTTTCCTTTTCCCTTTTCCTTCCCCCCCTTTTTAATGAGGTGAGAGAGAATTCTCTTAAAAACAAATATATCAATTATTAACTCTTTGAGCCTACTCTGATGAGAGTAAGATTCACACAATGTTCTCCCCCTCTCTAAATTCCTTCAGATATGGTAAATTTTCTTTTCCTCTTCCTGGGATGTATTTCCCCTCTTCTTATCTCCCCTTTTCCTGTTTTCTGATACTATCCCCTTTCTCTTTCTACCCCCCCTTTTTATATTATATCAATAAAATCAAATTATACATGTGCACTTTCTGTATATCTACAGCAGAAATACAGTTCTTAAGAGTTCCTTTTATCTTTTTCTGCTTCTCTTGAATCTTGTGGTTGGAGATCAAATTTTTTGTTTAGATCTGATTCTTTTCTTAGAAACAAATGGAATTTCTCTGTTTTATTAAATGCCCTTCTTCTTCCATGGAAGAAAATGTTAAAGTCAACTATAGTCATATGAAAAAATGCTCTAAATCACTATTGATTAGAAAAATGCAAATTGAAACAACTCTCAGCTATCATCTCACATCTCTCAGATTGGCTGAGATGACAGAAAAAAATAATGATAAATGTTCCATGGGATGTGGTAAAATTGGGACACCAATACATTGTTGGTGGAGTTATGAATTTATCCAACCATTCTGAAGAGCAATTTGGAACTATGTTCAAAGGGCTATAAAACTGTTTTGATCCAGCAGTGCTGTTATCAGGTCTATATTCCAAGAAAATCATAAAGGAGAGAAAAGTAGTCACATACTTTTGTTTGTATGATTGCAGTGGCTCATTTTTTGGTGGCAAAAATTGAAAAGTTAGTAGATACCCATAAGTTGAGGAATGGCTGAATAAAATATAGTATATCAAAGTAATGAAACATTATTTTTTCTATAAAAAAATGAACAAGCTGATTTTAGGAAGGCCTGGAATGATTTACATGAAATGATGCTGAGTGAAACAAGCAGAACCAGGGATACAGTATACCCAGTAACAGCAAGATTGTGTGATGATTAATTGTGAATGAGTTGGGTTCTTCTTAGCAATTTAGTGATCCAGGGCAATCCCAATAAACTTTGGTTAGAAAGTGCCATCTGCAACCAGAGAGAGAAATATAGTGAATGAAAGTAAATCAACAAATGCAGTTTATTTTTATTTTTCTCCTGTTTTTCCTTTTTTTTATATATTTCTTCCCAAAGATTATTCATAAAGAAATGTTTTTAATTAATATACATGTATAATCAGAAAAATAAGGAAAACAATAAAAAAATGAAAAAAATGACAGTGAAAGGGATTGCCTACAAAGAGTGAGTTTTTTTTTTTTTTTTTAAAGGTTTTATATACTGAATACATAAATATTTGCCAAGCGCTCTGGTGGAAAAATAAAATAAAATTCCATCTTGTGAGCATGTTATGTTTTTTTTGTTTTGCTTTGTTTTGTTTTTTGCTTTTTTGCTGAGGTCGTTGGGGTTAAGTGATTTGACCAGGGTCACACAGATAGGAAGTGTTAAGTGTCTGAGACCAGAATTGAACTCAGGTCCTCTTGACTTCAGGGCTGATGCTCTATCCGCTGCACCACCTAGCTGTCCATGAAATATTATCTTAAAAAAAAAAAAAGACTTCTATGCACTGATGCAAAATGAAATGTAATACGAATAAAGTAACTGAAATATTTATTGTAAGATAATCTGTAAATGACTTAGATGTTCCCAGCAATACAATGATATAAAACACCTCTGAAGAACTTGGGATGAAAAATGCTATCCATACCCACAGGAAGAACTGATAGTATGTAAATAGAGGTTGAAACATACTTTTTTCTTTTTAATTTTTCTTTTGAAATATTACTTATAGAAATATTTTTCTTGACTGCACATGTATAACCTGTATCAAATTTTTTGCCTCATCAATGACAGAGAGGGAAAGGCGATTAGGAAAGAATCTGGAATTCAAAATTTTATAAACAAGTGTTGAAATTTGTTTTTACATTTAAATGGGGAAAACAAAATACTAAACAAATGAAAATATAAAAATAAAGATGAGACACATTTAGGACAAGCCCAGTAAGGGAATATGCTTTGTGTGTGTGTGTGTGTGTGTGTGTGTGTGTGTGTGTGTGTGTGTGTGATTATTACAATGGTTTTGTTTTTCTCTTCCTACTCCCCCACAGTAGGGAATGTGTAGGAAGAAGAAAAATATTATTTATGAAAAAATAATTAAGATAAATACCATATGTACATATTTGACTTATTCTCTAATTTTTTTCCAGAGGTGAGAAGGTATTTTTCAAGGACTATGGATTTTTTTGTTACTTTCCTTTGATAATAAACTGTGTACTTACATGTTTTCCTGTACTTCCCTCTTCTTAGTTTACTCTTTCTTTTTAAAAATGTTTTTCAATTATGTTGACATTATTTTTAATTTTTAAATTCCAAATTCTATCCCTCTTTTCTGAGTTCAATCTTTCATCGAGAAAGCGAGCACTTTAATAAAATTTATACATGTATAGTTATGCAAAGCATATTACTATATTAATTATATTGTAAAGAAAAACAGAGAAAGAAAGAAAGATAAAAAAAAATAAATTGTTTATAACCATGCTTCTACATTCAGATTGCATCAGTACTTTTTTGAGGTGGATAGTATTTTTCATCTTAAGAACTTCAGAATGTCTGTGAGCATTGTTTTCCTAGGAATAACTAAGTCATTCACAACTGTTCTTTATAAAATATTGCTCTTGTAAACAGTGTTATCCTGAGTCTATATACTTCACTTTGAATCAATTTATACAAGTCTTTCTATGGTTTTCCAAAAGCAAACTGCTCATAATTTTCTTAAAGCACAATAGTATACTATTATAACTATATGCCACAGCTTATACAGACAGCCATTCCCTAATTGTTGGATATTCCCTCAATTTCCAAATCTTTGCCATCACAAAAAGATTTTCAACAAATAGAACTGTGCCAAAATGTCTCTTTCCTTTTCATATTTTTTCAGGATAGTAATGTTTTTACTCAGTCAAAAAGTACATATGTTTTATAGCTTTGGGACATAGTTTGGACAGTTGTTCTCTAGTATGGTTGGACTGGTTTATATCACCACAAATAGTCTGTTAGTGTCCAGATTTCCCTGCATTTCTTTCAACACTACTCATTTTCTTTTTCTGTTATATAAGCCACATTTATAAGTGTAAAGTCGCATTTCAGAGTTGTTTTAGTTTGCATTTATCAAATCAATAATGACTTATATATTTTTTTTCTCCACATAACTATAAATAGCTTTGAGTTATTCATCTGAAAATTTTACCTGTTCATAGTCTTTTATCATGTATCGGTTGGGGAAGAAATTCCCTCTAACAAATATCTTGAGGCTTTATTCTTCAATGATCTCAAAAATGTGCTATTTGAAACACAATTCTAATTTTTGTATAATTTATATGATCCAGTTGCTCATTTTCTTTTTTCTTTTCTTTCTTTTTTTTTTTAATCAATTCTATTTCATCATATAGTACCTTGGATGCTCTGATGAATCCCAAATCAATGACTCCTCTGTTGTTGATGGTAAAAAAGAGATTCTTTAGAAATCTTGACAGATCCCCAGTATCTTAAATTGTTTCTTATATATATATATATATATATATATATATATATATATATATATATATATATATATATATATATATATTTATTTATTTTTTTTGCATCTTAAGCCTTCAATCTCTTTAGGATAATAGTACTTAGTTAGGTGTCAAATTATATATATTCCCCCTTTTGTCCATTACTTCTGGCTTTTATACAGCAATATAATGAAAATTATTTCATTGTCCTTGTTATGATTTTATATCTAATACTCTAAAGTAAGGTTGCCTTTAACTTTTTTTTTTTTTTTTTTTTTTTTTTTTTAATGTCTTCTCCAATCAAGGGGAAGTTTGGGAAGTTTCCAGACTTATTTGACTTTTTAAGTAAATGAATTTACATCAATTTAATTTCCTTAGAAAATTCTCAGATAATGTCATTGTCTTTTTTTTAATTGCGGTCATATTTGTTGTTTTCTTAGTTGTATATTCCATTTTTATTTACATTTTATTTTAACTTATTTAATGTTTTCTTTTAAAACAGGATATCAATAATATAAAAACAGTTAATTTTGCAAATGATTTTTACATTTTATCCAATCATACACTATGTTAAAATGTTGTCAATTTCACTTTTGAAAAAAATGTTAGTTGTTGCTTGCCATGCACAATGCATTCAACATCTCATTTCAAAGAACAATTTATTATATGTTGATGGGAACCTTCTGCATGTTCTAAGAAATGCTTTTTTCCTTTTTTTACTCTTAAACATTTTCCAACATGTTTTTCATCATTCCCACATAAGCTTATTTTTTTCAACAAAGTAAATGAGTATTGACATATATCTTGGCTTGCCTTACAAATTTTTTCTAATTTTTCTTTAGCTTTTTCTTCCTTATCATCTGTAACAATGATTTTTCATAACCAGTACATAGACAAAATCTGATCCCTTTGATTATTAGAGGTTTTTTCTCTTGAAATCATTTTACATACACATAATTTTAATTTCAGATGTTATAACATACATACATACATTATATATATATATATATATATATATATATATATATATATATATATATATATATATATATATATATTTAGTTTCAGATGAAAAACATACACTTTTTCATTTTCAGTTTTGTAGTTCCTATGCCTAGCATGGTACCTTTACCACAATTAGTGCTTTGTTAATACTTGTTATTCAAATGAACAATTTTATTTTATTTTTTCATGGATATATGTTGCACCAAAATATATGACTGAATTTCCTATGAAATATTTTTTTTCTTTGCATTTGGACACAACAAATCTAACTCTACCAACTCCATGTTTTGCTTTTTTGATGAAGCATCATTTAAAATTTTCCCATTTAGGCGCAACTTTTTCATTTTCAGAAAAAAAATTGAAACTTATGTTTATCACCTCTATTAAAATGTCTATATTTTTGCTCACTAGATCAATTATTTTATTTATAGAAGTAGGAGTAAATATATACACCTATATAAAATAACAGCAACAATAATAAAATATATTATACAGACAGCTTAAATATCTGCAATTCTTTGTGCCTTCTGCTTGCTTTTTCCTGCCTCTTTAACAGTTCAAAACTCTAAGGGGGTTATATGTGATTAATTATCTCTCCATATTTTTCTTAGTTTTGAGGATTTTTATAGTCATATAATCAATTATCAAGAGGCAATTTTCTCACTGGTAATAAGGCTATCAGAAGTATTAAATTAATCCTTCAACAACAGATGCAATATGAACTTTAAGATTATGCTCAATATATTTGCAGACAAAAAAATCTTATAACCTTGAAGAAACAATCATTTAAATATAACCATGAGTCATCAGAATAGTATTTCATGGAATCATTTGAAATTGATTTTTCACAAATCCCTTTTGACAACCATAATAATTGATCTAGATTCCTCAATATAGAAAGAATGGTGAAAGGTAGAAACATACAGATATACTGTGCATCAGGAATACATTACTGAAAATGACAATATGTAGATCAACTGGTAAACAAGAAATATTTTCTAAGTCACTGATAATTCATAAATCTTCTAGGAAATATCAATGCAAGTTATTAGTGATGCTTAAAATTTTAAGTTAAAAAGACAAAGTAAAGTATCTTTCATAATTTACATAATTGCTTATATATGGTGCTATGTTAATATTCATCAGAAATTTATTTTAACTGTATCATATTTCACTGTGTCCAATTAAATTGGATAAATGTAACTTGCCCCAGAAGAAGTTTAATATAGTGGCCTTTTTCTCACTTCTTTTCTAAAAAATCAAAACATATTAAATCTCTTTTTCCTACAACTTTCATTGTATGGCAAGACAAGAATTTTGACATCTTTATAGAAGAATCAGTTTAGTTTATATAAAAATATAATAAAATGGTATGTCTCCAGAAATGCAGGTTAACATTTTAACTTTATGATATGTTATATCATGGCTTTTTATTACTTTCCAAAGTAGCATTTTATATTTTATTGTATTTTATATTTTATATAATTTACTGTAAGCTTATATTTATGCATAAACATTGCTATTTCAGTATTTTCCATAATTGATAATACAAAAAAAATAAAAATTTGCCATTTTTTCAAATAATTGAAATCTTTTCAAATTTAGCCTCAAAATATCTTTTTTACTTTAACACTTTTTTTTTTCTAATTACAGGTAAACAATATATTTTTTTAATATATATACTTTTGGGTTCCAAATTCTCTCCCACTTTGATCCCTCTCTCCCTATTAAGAAGGCAAGCAATTTGATAAAGGTTGTTCATGTATAGCCAAACATAACTTTCCATATTAGTCATGTTGTGAAAGAAATAACATTAAAAATATACCTAAGTCATTTGGTAGTGATCATCACAATATGTTGTTATTGAACTATTTTTCCATTTCTGCACAGTCTTTGTCGTAGCTCAGGTTTTTCAGAAAGCATCTTGCTTATCTTTTCTCAAAGCTCAATAGTATTCTATCACACTAGTATTTCACAGCTTATTTAACTATTACCCCTTATAAGGTATGCCTTCAATTTCTGTCTTGGCCTATTTTCCTCAAATAGTTTATATGGTATTGGAATCAACTATTCTTTAATTGTTTGGTAAAATTAGCTTGTGACCAAGGGGATTTTTCTTAGGATTTTTTTTTCTGTTAATCTGGGCAGTTTATATTTTATAAATATTCATCCATGTCATTAAAATTGTCAGATTTAGGGGACTTTCAGACAAGATGGCGGAGAGGACGCACACATTTGCTTAAGCTCAGCGTTTTCTCTCAGAATTTATTTCATGACAAGCCTCAGAATTAATGCTTGACTTGAAAAAAACCCACAAATAATCACCAACAGAAGACATCTTTGAAATTTGCCAGAAAAGGTCTGTTTTTGCTCGGGGGCGGGGACGACCAGATCTGGTGCAGGCTGAGGGCGAGGAGGGAGAGCTTGGCAGGCAGCTCACACTGCACAGATCAGAAGAGGGAGGGGTGCTATCTCTGCCATTTCTGCAGAACGGCCTTTACCACAGTGTGGATATTCTATCTTTGCAGCAAGCCAGGATCAGCAGAGAAGCTATAAACACAGGAGGTAAAGACTATAACCTAGAAAAGCTAGTGTCTTTTGGGACCTGGCCACCCCCACCAGGAGTGTCTCAGCCTGTTCTTAGAGTCTCAGAGCACAGACTCAGCACAGCCATTGCTGTCCTGTTAGTGTCTCTCTACTATCCCCCACAGTCTGTTGAGGAAGCATGGTAATACCATCCAGGCCCCTCCCCCCAAAAAAAAAGCAGACTGCATTTATTTTTCTTGTTAGTTTATTTTCTTTGATTCTTCTCTGACAAAATGAGCAAAAAAATTGAAAAGGACTCTAACCACTGATAGCTTCTGTATGGATAAAGAGCAGACTTTAAACCCTGAGGAGACTAAAAACAGACTGTCTCCAGATAAATCCCCAAAGGGAGATATGATCTGCTCCTCAATACACAAAACTATCATAGAAGAAATCAAAAAATCTCTCACAAGAGAGCTAGAAATAAAATGGGAAAAGGAAAGAGTCTGGATAAGTCACCTCACTCATTTAAAGATGTAGTTGATAAAGAAATTGAATACTTGAAAAACAAAATTAGTGAATTGGAAAAAGAAAATAGTTCTCTAAAAAATAAAATTGGTGAAATGGGGAAAAAAAAAACTATAGAATAAAACAACTCACTTAAAAACTCAATTGGACAATTAGAAAAAAAGATATCAAAAAAAGTGAGTGAAGAAAATACTTCATTGAAAATCAGAATCAAACAAGTGGAATTGAATGACTTGAGGAGACACCAAGAAATCATAGTCAAGCAAAACCAAAAAAATGTAACAATGGAAAAAAATGTCAAATACTTTCTTGGGAAAACAACAGACCTGGAAAATAGATCCAGAAAAGACAATCTGAGAATAATTGGACTCCCTGAAAAATATGATGAAAAAAAAAAGAGCCTGGACACTATTTTCCAGAAAATTATCAAAGAGAACTGCCCAGATGTTTTAGAAACAGAGGGTAAATTAGACATTGAAAGAATTCACCAATCATCTACTGAAAGGGACCCTAAAATCAAAACACCAAGAAATATAGTGGCCAAATTCCAGAACCATCAGAAGAAGGAAAAAATACTGCAAGCTGCTAGAAAAAATCAATTCAAATATGGGGGAGCCACAATAAGGATTACTCAGGATCTAGTAGCGTCCACATTAAAGGATCAAAGGGCCTGGAATTTGATATTTTGAAAGGCTAAGGAACTTGGTATGCAGCCAAGAATAACTTACCCAGCAAAAATGAGCATCTTTTTCCAGGGAAGAATATGGATATTTAACAAAATAAGTGAATTTCATCTATTCTTGATGGAAAAAAATGATCTGAACAAAAAATTTGATCTCCAAATAGAGAACTCAAGAGATTCTTAAAAAGATAAAAAGAAATCTTGAGAACTATATTTCTGCCATAAAGATGTATTAAGAACACATCTATATTTTCTTCTAGAACCTAGAAATGGAAAGAAAATTATACCAGAAAAAAGGATAAATAGGTGGTACTACATCTCATGAAGAGACAAAGGTAACCTATTATATCTGAGAGAAAGAATGGAGGGACATGATCATAGTGTGCATCATATTCTCATTAGAATTGGCTTTAAGAGAAACATATAAACAAGTCAACTGCTCACAAGTCGGTCAGAAAAAGTGATGTAAGAATACTCTCAAGGTTAGTTGTATGCCTAATTCATTGATCTCTAGTTTTTATGTAGTTGCCATGTACTGCCTAGAAAAAGTATTTTTTTTTTACTGTCCTATTCAATTTCCTCCAGAGGTGTATCATATCTAGGTTAACCTCCCTAGTTTCTTTCTTGTTTATTTTGTGGTTAAATTTACCTGATTCTGAAAGGAGAAGGATGAGGTTCACCATTAGAATAGTTTTGCTATTTCTTCCTGTAACTGGTTTAAAATATTCTTCAGGAATTTGGCTGTTTTACCACTTGGTGCATACACATTTAGTATCATTACTATTTCATTATTTATGGTATCCTTTATCAAGATGTAATTTCCTTACTGATCTTTTTTAAAAGAGCTATTTTTACTTTTGCTTTATCTGAAATCAGAATTGTTATCCCTGCTTTTTTTTTTTTTTTACTTCAACTGAAGCATAATAAATTATGCTCCATTCTTTTACCTTTATTCTATATGTGTCTCTTTGTATTAGATGTGTTTCTTCTAAACAACATATTGTACGATTCTGTTTTTCAGTCTACCCTGCTATTTTCTTCTGTTTTAATGGGAGAATTCATCTCATTCACATTATGATTACCAGTTATGATTACCAGTATTGATGTCTGTATTTCCCTCCATTCTCTTTTTGCCTCCTGTATGTTCTTTTGTTCTCTCTTTCCACTCTGTCCTTAGACCTGTGGGTTTTTTAAACCACCCCATCCACTGCCTTCTCTCCAGTAACCATCCCTTCTTTTACCAGTGTTTTTAAACCTATTTCACCCACTATCTTGTCTTCTATCAATACTCCCCCATTTCTCTTATCTTTCTCTCTGGTGTTTCTGCCCACCCTTTTCTTTTTTTTTTTTCTTTCTCCTCCTACTTTTTTATAGGATTAAATAGATTTCTATATCCAACTGAATAATTAAATTATTTCCTCTTAAAGCTCAAACCAATGAGATCAAGCTCAAACAATGCTCAATCCCTTCCATTCTTTCTTTTGATTGTCTTTTGAGCCTCTTTATGTGAACTCATTGTCCCATTATACCTCCCCTTTCCTCTTTTTCCAGTACAGGTCTTTTCCCTCTACTTAATGTCTTTTTCTTTGATGTCATCACATCAAAGTCCATTCACAATCACAACTTTAGTGGCCCCCTCTGACTGCCCCAGGGACAGACACAGTTCTCAAGAATTACAGATAATTGTTCTCCTGTGTAGAGATGTAAACAGCTTAAGCTTTAAATATATATTTTCCCCTATTTACCTTTCTATGATTCTATTGTGTTCTGTTAGTAGATTAAATTTTCTCGTTAGTTCTGTTTTGTTTTGTTTTGTTTTGTTTTCAATAGAAATGATTGAAAGTCTCTTAACTTCACTGAAGCTCCATCACCTTCCCTGAAAGATGATGCTGAATTTCGCTGAGTAGTTAATTTTTGTTTGTAACCCAAAGTCCTTTGTCTTCTGGAATATGATATTCCAGGCTCTCTGGTCCTTTATTGTAGAAACTGTCAAATTCTGGGCAATCCTGACTGTTACTTTTTAATATTTGAATTATTTTTGTCTAGCAACTTCAAGTAATTTCTTTCTTAAGATTGTGGTTCTGGAGTTTTGCAACAATATTCCTTCGGATTTTCTTTGTGGGATCTCTTTCCAGAAACGAGGAATGGATTACTTCAATGAGTATTTTCCCCTCTGTTTCTAGACTATTGTCCAGTTTTCCTTAATGGTCTTGTAGAATGCTACCCATGATGGGGTTTTTTTTGGTCATGGACTTCAAACAGTCCAATAGTTTTTTTTTTTGTTTTTTTTTTGTTTTTTTTGTTTTTTTGTTTTTTTGTTTTTTAATTACCTCTTCTGCCTCTATTTTCTAGGTTGGCTATTTTTCAAATGAGGTATTTCACAATTTCTTCCATTTTTTGAAATTCTTTTGAGTTTGTTTGAGTGATTCTTACTGTCTCACAAAATCCATTTGCCCTGTTCTAGTTTTTAATGTGTGATTTTCTTCAGTTAACTTTTGCATCTCTTTTTTCCATTTGCTAAATTCTACTGTTTAAGGAATTGTTTTCTTCAGAATTTTTTCTCTTCCTTTTCCAAACTGTTCACTCTCTTATTTACTTCTCCCTCTCTTATTGGATTTTGAATTCTTTTATAAGCATTTCCAAGAAGCCTCTCTGGGCTTGAGATCAATTTATCTCACTCTTTGAGATATCCTCTGTGGACATTCTGTTCTCTACTGAGTTTTTGGTTTTGGTCTACCTTGTCACCATAGTAGCTTTCTATGGACAAGGTTCCTTTCTGCTTCTTTCTTGTTTTCTTTAATTTTTCTTTTGTTATTTCTTCTTCTCCTTCTTGTTGTTGTTGTTGTTGTTGTTGTTGTTGTTGTTGTTGTTGTTGTTGTTGTTCTTCTTCTTCTTCTTCTTCTTCTTCTTCTTCTTCTTCTTCTTCTTCTTCTTCTTCTTCTTCTTCTTCTTCTTCTTCTTCTTCTTCTTCTTCTTCTTCTTCTTCTTCTTCTTCTTCTTCTTCTTTTTTACTTCTGCTCCTGGGATAAGGGTGGCACTCTCCCAAGCTTCCTTTGCAGCTCTGTGTGTTGGCTTTAAGCATAGGACCCCTTGTATTTTCAGGGAAGGAACTTTGCCTGCTCTGTTCAGGAAACAGCCTGAATTTGCTTTCTGAGCTGGGACTGGAAGCTGCCCTCTTGCTGTGCTTCTCTACTGAGCCAGGCCTGAGGCTCTTACCTGCTGATTTGCTGTAATGAAAACACTCTCAATGGCTTTCTCAGAGTTTATCTGAGTTGGGCTGAACAGCTTTTTTAATTCAGCGAGACTGACCTTTCTTGAAATTTTTTTCAGTCTATCTTGAGTTGGAAACTGATTTCATTCCATCAGACTCTATTCAGAAGCTTGATTTCATGTAGTTTTCCAGGGAAACTAGTAGAAATCCAGCAGCATACTAACTTTACTCTGCCATCATTGCTCTACTCCAAGAATTTGAAGTTTAGAATTGATTATATGACATGGGAGACACTGGCATAGGACTGCTCATTATGGCATACCTTCATTAGAGAAAGTACTATGCTCTAAGAACAAAACAGAATTAAATTAGCTCAGAAGAAACATGAGATGCATAGAGTTAAAGAGTCCACAAATATCAAAAGTTCATAGGAACTATTTCTGTCTGATTTGTGGTAGAGCATTCTGATCTCATATTAGTCTGATAAGCCACAGTCAAGACACTATGTAACTCAACTATGCAGAGTGATTTCATTTTTTTCCTCTTAGAGAAATGAAGGACAACCAACCAAATTTATTAACATAAGCATTCAGACAGATGAATTTTTTCCTAATGAATGCTTTGTCTATATTCTATAAAATTTGCCTTATTGTTGTCATTCTTTTTTAATGAAATTATTATTTCTATGATTTGTTCTTTAACCCATATATTTCATTAGGATTAGATTATTTTGTTATTATTTAATGTTTTTCCATGGTCCTTTGTTTGTTTTGCATTGATCTTAAAAATAAGATATTTAATATCTCTACTTTTCTGAATTTTGTTGTAAGATTTTTAAAGCAGTAAAACAAGATTATATTTCTTTGTGTAGGTGTTATGTATTACTGAGGAAAAAAAGGTACATTCCTTTCTATTTCAATTCAATTTTTTCCAGGTATCTATCATGCCAACCTCTTTTGAGATTCTCTTCATCTCCTAAACTTCCTTCTTATTATTGCTTATTTTTATCAATTTTTGAAAGAGACAAATTATGATTGTCCACTAGTATAATTTTATTGTCTATATTTTTTGTTCCTCTTTTACAATTCCTTTAAGAATTTATATGCTATGCCATTTCTTGAATGAGTTTAGTATTGCTGTTACTTTATTGTCTATGGTACCTTTTACTAAGATGTAGTTTTTTTGCTTATCTATTTAATAAGAATATGTTTGGGCTTTTGCTTTGTCTGAGATCATGGTTAGTATTCCACTTTTTTTTTCTTTTATTAAAGCATAAAAGACTTTTCTCCAGCCCCTTACATCAACACTAAGTATATCTCTTTGCTTCAAGAGTGTTTCCTTTTCAACAACATATTACAGGATTCTGTTTATTTATTTATTTTTAAATGCACATTTCTTCATGAATCATATTGAAAGAGAAAAATAAGACCAAAGTGAAAAATAATAGGAGAAAAAAAAAAAAACCAGAAAAAAGAAGTGAACATAGCATGTGTTGAATGACACTTAATATCCATAGTTCTTTTTCTGGCTGCAGATGACATTTTTTATTCGAAGCTTATTGGGATTGCCTTGGATCACTGAACTATTGAGAACAATTGTGTTTCATAGCTGATCTTTGCATATTCTTAATACTAGTATGTAGAATGTGTCCCTGGTTTTGCTTTTATTTGCTCAGCATCAATTCATATAAATCTTTCCAGGTCTTCCTAAAACCAGCTTGTTTATCATTTTTTGATAAATAAGTCATTTAAAGTACTCATTTTCCAACACTAGGAGAAAAGGTAAGATAAGTAGAAAGGATTGATTGAAGATACTAAGAACAGGGTGTAATGAGAGCATAAAAGTATAAAAGGAAGAGAAAATAGGATGGAGGGAAATACAGAATGGTAAACATAATTGTGAATGTGAATGGGATGAACTCTCCCATAAAACAGAAGCAATTACCATAGGTGACTAAAAAACAGGATCATATAGTATGATGTTTGCAAGAAATACATTTGTTACAGAGATTAACATACAGAGTAAAGGTAAAAGGCTGGAATAGAGTTTATTGTGCTTCAGCTGAAGTAAAAAAGCAAGAGTAGCAATTCTCAGAGAAAGCAAAAGTAAAAATATATCTTGTTAAAAGAGATAAGGAAGGAAAGTACATCTTGATAAAGATTATGTAAACAATGAAGTACTAAAAACACTAATTGTGTATGACCAAGAAGATTTAAAGCCAGTTACAGGAGGAAATAGACAGCAAACTTCTACTAGGGGAGGACTTCAACTTTCCACTCTCATAATCAGACAAATCAAGCCACAAAATTCACAAGAAAGAAAGTAGGGAAGTTAATAGAATCCTAGAAAACCTAAATATGATAGACCTGTTGAGAAAACTGAACAGGGACAGAAAAAAATACACCATTTTCTAGGCAGTACATGGCACCTACACAAAAAACTGACTACATATTAGAACATAAAAACCTCAAATCAAATACATAAATTAGAAATACTAAATGCTTTCTTTTCAGACAAGAATCCAATAAAATTATATTTAAAAAGGGGGCAGAGAAAAATAAATTAAAAACCAATTGGAAATTAAAGAAATTTATGTCTAAAAAATGAGTGGGTCAAACAACAAACCATAAAAACAATTCATAATTTCATCCAAGAGAATGACAATAAGACAAAATAACAAAACCTATAGGCTGCAGTCAAAATAATATTTAGGGGAAATTTTACATCTTTAAAGAGCTCCATGACTAAAATAAAGAAAGAGAAGATCAATAAATTGGGCATGCAACTAAAAAAGCTAGAGAAAGAACAAATTAAAAACTCTCAACTAAATACCAAATTAGAAATACTGAAACTCAAAAGAGTTATATCGAACTAATATTCAACTATATTGAATAAAAGTAAGAGTTGGTTTTATGAAAAAAAAAACATAATTGATAAACCTTTGATTAATTTGATTAGAAAAAGGGAAGAAAATAATCAAATCATCATCATCAAAAATGAAAAGGGTAAACTTACTACCAAAGTAAAAGAAACTAAAGCTATTTTGTCCAAATGTATGGCAGCAAGTCTGATAATTTAACCTGAAATAGTTGAATATTTCAACAAATATAAATTGCCCAAATTAACAGAAAAGGGAAAATTACTTAATTAGTCCCATTTTAGAAAACTAATTTGAACAATTCATTAATGAAGTCCCTTAGAAAAAATTTCACAAAACACTTTCCACACAAATAAAGTCAGATCTAACCAATTGGAAAAAATATTAAAAGCATTTGGATTGGGTGAGCACATATAATAAAGATGACAATACTACCTAAACTAATCTATTATTTTCCACTATAACAATCAAGATTCCCAAAAAACTATTTTAATGACCTAGAAAAAATAACAACAAAGTTCATATGGAAAAACAAAAGGTCAAGAATTTCAAGAGAATTAGTGGAAAAAAAAAAAAACCCAAAAAAACAAATGAAGATGGCCTAGCTGTACCAGATCTAAAATTATATTATAAAGCAGCAGTTACCAAAATCTTTTGGTATTGGCTAAAAAATAGACTAGTTGATCAGTGGAATATGTTAGGTTCAAAGGACAAAACAGCCAATAACATTAATAATCTAGTGTTTGACACACCCAAAGACTCCAGCTTTTGGGATAAGAACTCACTGTTTGACCAAAATTGCTTGGAAAATTGGAAATTACTATGGCAGAAACTAGGCATTGACCCACACTTAACACTGTACACCAAGATAAGGTCAAAATGGGTTCATGACCTAGGCATAAAGAATGAGATTATAAATAAATCAGAAGAACATAGGATAGTTTACCTCTTAGACAAGTGGAAGAGGAAGGAATGTATGTCCAAAGAAGAACTAGAGATCATTATTGATCACAAAATAGAAAATTTTGATTATATCAAATTGGAAAGTTTTTGTACAAACAAAACTAATGCAGATAAGATTAGAAGGGAAGCAATAAACTGGGAAAACATTTTTACAGTCAAAGGTCCTGATAAAGACTTCATTTCCGAACTATATAGAGAATTGACCCTAATTTATAAGAAATCAAGGCATTGATTGACTATCAATTATCCAATTGATAATTTCAAAGGATACGAACAGACAATTCTCAGATGAAGAAATTGAAACTATTTCTAGCCATATGGAAAAATGCTCCAAATCATTATTAATTAGAGATACCACTACACACCAGTTAGATTGGCTAGAATGACAGGGAAAGATAATGCGCAATGTTGGAGGGGATGTGGGAAAACTGGGACACTGATACATTGTTGGTGGAATTGTGAATACATCCAGCTATTTTGGAAAGCAGTTTGGAACAGTGCTCAAAAAGTTATC
Source organism: Sminthopsis crassicaudata (assembly GCF_048593235.1). Lineage (NCBI taxonomy): Eukaryota > Metazoa > Chordata > Mammalia > Dasyuromorphia > Dasyuridae > Sminthopsis > Sminthopsis crassicaudata. Next base: position 520,093,317 of record NC_133617.1, read on the forward strand.
AAATTGTGCATACCCTTTGATCCAGCAGTGTTACTAACTGGGCTTATATCCCAAAGAGATTTTAAAGAAAGGAAAGGGACCTGTATGTGCAAGAATGTTTATGGCAGCCCTCTTTGTAATGGCCAGAAACTGGAAACTGAGTGAATGGTGACTGGCTGAATAAATTGTGGCATATGGATATTATAGAATATTATTGTTCTGTAAGAAATGACCAACAGGATGATTTCAGAAAGGCCTGGAGAGACTTACATGAACTGATGCTGAGTGAAATTAATAGGACCAGAAGATCATTATATACTTCAAGAATAGTACTATATAATGATCAATTCCGATGGACGTGGCCATCTTCAACAATGAGATGAACCAAATCTGGTCCAATAGTGCAGTAATTAATTGATCCAGCTTCATCCAGTGAAAGAACTCTGGGAGATGACAATGAAACACTACATAGAATTCCCAGCCCATCTATTTTTGACCACTTACATTTTTGATTTCCTTTATAGGTTAATTCTACACTGTTTCAAAGTCCGATTCTTTTTGTACAGCAAAATGACTGTTTGGACATGTATACATATATTGTATTTAACATATACTTTAACATATTTAACATGTATTGGTCAACCTGCCATCTGGGGAAAGGGGTAGAGGGAAGGAGGGGAAAAGTTGGAACAAAAGATTTTGCAGTTGTCATATATCTTGTAAATAAAAAGCTATAATTAAAAAAAACTGAAAAAGAAAGGAAAAAGAAAAAATGTCCAGGGACAAATGGATTCACAAATAAATTCTAACATTTAAAGAACATTTCATTCCAATACTATGTAAATGACTTGGAAAATAGGTAAAGGAATACTGCCAAATTCCTTTTTTTTTTTTTTTTTTTTGACACACATATTGTATTCATACTTAAACTAAGAAGGGACAAAACAAGGAAAATAACAGATCAATCTCCCCAATGAATATTGATTCAAAAATTTTAAGTAAAACATTATCAAATAGATTACTGCAGTTTATCAGTAGGATAACACACTATGACCAAGTGGGATTTATACCGGGAAAGCAGGGCTGGTTCACCATCAGGAAAATTATTACCATAATCAACCATATCAATAAGAAAACCAACAAAATTATATGATAATCTCAATAAATGAAGAAAAAACTTTTGACAAAATATAGGACCCATTCCTATTAAAAACACTAGAGAGCATAGGGATAAAGGGAGTTTTTCCTTAAAATAATAAGCTATATCTATCTAAAATAAAGAGCAAGCATTATTTGTATTAGAGAGAAGATGGATACTTTCTCAGTAAGATCTGGAATGAAACAAGGATGCTCATTATCACCACTATTATTCAATACTGTGCTATAGATTTAGTAATAAGAAAAAAAGATATTAAAGGAATTTCAATAGGCAATGAGGAAATAAAACTACTACTCTTTGCAGATGATATGATGATATACTCAGATAATCCTAGAAAATTATCCAAAACTTCACTGGAAACAATCAACAGCTTTATCAAAGTTGCAAAATCTAAAATAAACTCACAAAAATTATCAGAATTTTTTACATATTATTGATAAAGCCCATCAGAAAAAGATAGAAAGAGAAATTTCATTTAAAATAACTGCAGACAAAATAAAATACTTATGGGTCTACCCATCAAGACAAACACGAAAACTATATGAACACAATTTTAAAACACTCCTCACAAAAAAAAAGTCAGATCAAAACAATTGAAAAAATATCAATTGCTCATAGATAGGCTGAGATAATATAACAAAATATGACAATTCTGCCTCACTTAGTCTACTTGTTGAGTGCCATAATAATTAAACTGCCAAAAATCATTTTATGGAAAAATTCATCTGGAGTAACAACAGGTCAAGAATATCAAAGGAATTAATGAAAATATACAAAAGGATGGTGGCTTAACAGTGTCAAATTTAAAACTCTATTATGAAGTAGCAGTTATCAAAACCATTTGGTACTGGCTAAGAAATAGTATGGTGGGTCAATGTAATAGATTATATATTTAAGACCTAATGATCAAGGCCTATAGTAATGTAGTATTTGTTAAACTTCAACTTCAAGAATAATAATGCAGTATTTGACAAACATTGCTGGGAAAACTGGAAAATCATTTCAGAAACTCATCATAGACCTACATTTCATACTCCATATCAAAATAAGGTCAAAATGGGTATATGATTTGGGCATAAAACATAATACCATAAACAAATTAGAAGAATAATGGATAATTTACCTATCAGATCTTTGCAGAAAGGAGGAATTTATGACCAAAGAAGAACTAGAGAACATTATGATATAAAAAATGGACAACTTTGATCCCATTAAATTTTAAAGTTTTTGTACAAAGAAAACCAATCAATACAAGATTAAAAAAAAACAAAGTTGGGGAAATTTTTTTTTACAAAAAGTATTTCTGATAAAGGTCTCGGTATTAAAATATATAAAGATCTGTGTCACATTTATAAGAATAAAAATAATTCCCCGATTGATAAATGGTTAAAGGATAAGAATAGACAATTTTAAGCTGACAAATTTAAAGCCATCAATAATCATATGAAAATAACTATTGATTAGTGAAATGCAATTTTAAACAACTCTGAGGTATCATCTCACTCCTCTCAGAATCACTAATACGACAAGAAAATAATTACAAATGGTGGGGATGTGGAAACACTATGACACTAATGCATTGTTAGTGGAATTGTGAAATGAGCCAACAATTCTGGAGTACAACTTGCAACTATGCTTAAAAGGCTATAAAATTGTGCATTACCTTTGACCCAACAGTGTCATTGGTGGATCTGTATCCCAAGGAAATCATAAAGGACAGAAAATGATCCACATATGCATAACTGTAGCAGTTCTTTTTCTAGTAGCAAAGAACTGGAAAATGAGGAGATGCCTATCAATTGAGGGATGGTTGAACAAATTGTGGTATATGAAGGTAAAGGAATATTATTATTCTATGAAAATTATAAACAAGCTGATTCTGGAAAAAAAACTGGAAAGATTTATTTGAACTGATGTTGAGCAAAATAAGCTGAACCAGGAATAAATTGTACATAATAACAGCAAGACTATGCAATAATCATCTATGAAAGACTTGGGTATTTTCAAGGGTTCATTGAGCCAAAGTGATCCCAATAGACTCGGGACAGAAAATGCCATCTGCACCCAGAAAAAGAGCTTTGGAGACTGAGAATGAATCACCACATGCGTGTTCACTTCTTTTTACTGTTTTATTGTTTTTTAATTTTTCCTATTTTTTTCCCTTTTGCTCTGATTTTTCTTTTCTTTTCTCTGATTCATAAAGCAATGTATTAAAAATAAATAACTTATAAAGCAAACAAAAAAGAGGATTAAGAATTAATAAATAAAATGATCAAAGTCCAAATGTCTGATTACAAAACTTGTCTCCTCTCCATTAGTAACAAAAGCCATAGAGTAAAAGGGTAGGATGAGACATATTTTTCAGACATAACAATAACAAAAATTCAATTTTTTTCCTGTACATGATCATATGTTGTTACAAGTGGAAAATTTATTGTATTGGGGTTAGTTATGGTTAGTGATAGTAATAAAAAGGAAGAAAAGAGTATTAGAGAAATAACAAGTATATACTAAAAGGAGGGGGGAAAAGAATTTTAGACAAATGAAGCCCACTGACACTTTTGTGTCCAATTCAATACTCTTTAAAACTATATGTTTTAGAGGAATTTTTGGTTTCTTTGTTCATTTGAACATGACTGAGAGTAAACCCTCAAATGATCAGCAGGGGAATGCCTTTTTTGGTCCTATTTTGGTAACCTAATGGCCCTTCAGTCCAATGGAGGGAGGACTCATTATGCTAGTGTCATATTTAGTGTGGACATTCTACTAAATTAGCCCACTGCATGTCTGCTACACAGAACTATAGAAGCAACCCACCAATACCAATCTCTCCATATCAGGGATTAAAGAAAAGTGCTATGGTATAGGGAATAGAAACTCATGGTTTCACATACAAGGCTTAAAAAAAAAAAAAAAAGCATCTTTGTATGTTAAGAGATTCATTTTTGAAGCTACTTATTAAGTTTATAATTAAATTAAAAATGGAAAAGTTGAAAAATAAAGCAAATTAGATGAACAAAATCCAGAAGCAATTGATCATAATAGAATAGTGTTCTATAGACCCAAATCTCAGGACTCTGACCAAAGTTTCAACCAATCTTTATATTAAAGGAAATGGAAACATTCCTCACCTTATTGAAGTCACATGATGTTTAAAAACAGCAAAATAAGACATGCGACTTCAGTCACAGATAAATCAAAGTTGTTGATTTGTTTTACTTGATTACATTCTTTCATTACAGAGTAGAACTTTTCTTTAGAGATTGCTATATTTAGGGTTATGCTACTGTAAGTGTTAAGAGTAATGAAACAAAAGCATTAATAAAATATTTTTAAATGCATAAAATTTGTTAAATTTCATATATATAGAAGATCAAAATAAAAATTGCAAAAACAAAAAGAAGGAAAGGGAAGGACATAACAAGGAAAAAAGGTCCAAAGGAAAGTACCTGGAAGGAGGTACTTCCCTCCTTTCAGGAAGGAAGAAAAAAAGAAAGTAAAGAAAGGAAGAAGGAAGAAGAATGTAAAGAGGAAAGGAAGAAAAGAAGAAAGGAAGGAAAGAAAAGGGAGGGAGGGAGGAAGGAAGGCAGGCAAAAATGAAAAATTTCTAACCTTTTAATTTCATAATATTTCCATATACTTTCAGATAAAGTTGTGTTAAATGGAAATGTTATTTTTAAACTAGCCCACACTGTGAAATGAATGTATCCTGGCTCATTTTGGATATATGTACACTGATGAAGTTAATGTTCTTGTTTTGCCTTTATTTATTATGTTCCAGTCCTCAATCCCCCTTTCATTTATTAAATAGATCTGGAAATTAAACAAGCGAATCAATAATTTTGTGTATATTTTAAAGGAAAAGAAAGCCAAGTTATAAATATTTATAAAAGGCACTTTATATAGTGATCTAAGACATGAAAAAAAAATTGTTTAACTCTAACACAGCAAAAGTATACCTTCATCCAACAAAATAAAAGCCCAAATAATTTTTGCTTTTGTATGCCACCAATTATAAAACATAATTAGAGAAACAATATTCAATTGGCCTTGTTAGTCATGGAAACCTGCCATTATCCTAACAGGAAAGAGGCAGAGACAACATAATTGGTATCATTAGGCATTTAAAATGCTATCTCGGTGATTTACTGCTTCACATGGTAAAAGATATAGATGGTAAATTTTAAATGGCATCATCAGACATTGAAAATTGATACCCTAATACCTACAATGTTCTGTAAAGAAGGTACATGGAGTTCACTCATCTTAGCTAAGATAAAAGTGATTTTATTATAGAAAGAAAGGAAAAAAAAGTGTTAACTTTTTTGCTAATTATAACTAAGCATACTTTTGTGTTCTGAATTTCACAAGTCCAAGATTCTTTTCCCCATTGCATCCCTGCCTTTTCATTTTATATTTTCATAATTTTATTTTCTCTTTTCTTTATTTCTTTTTGCTTCTCTTCTACAATAATTAAATGAATTCTGGATTAAATATTTTGTTCTATTACTCCAATCAAATCTACAGAAAATAAATGGCTCCTGACCAATACTGGCTAACTTTCCCTGGACAATTTATTTAATCATTCAATGCTCTATATAACTCTTTAATTTGCAAACAATGATCTTGCCTTAATTAATAAGCGGATTTTATTCATTGAGAACTCTATTATCAAATTCTATTACAAGTTCAGTCTGTTTTTGTTTTTTGTTTTTCTTTGAATCAGTTTTAATTGGTGTAGCCTGGGTTTATCTCTCTCTCTCTCTCTCTCTCTCTCTCTCTCTCTCTCTCTCTCTTTCTCTGTCTCTCTCTCACATACACATACACACAATATATATATATATATATATATATATATATATATACTTATTTTAGAAAAGTTAAGTTATATTAAAACAATTCAGCAGGAAAAAGAGATAGAAATAGGAAAGAGATATGAGAATTACAGGACATACATTTAGACAGTAATAAGCAATAAGCAAAACAAATTCTGTGCTCATTTGATGGCTTATGTATTGAAGTTTAAGAGAGAAGGGAACAAATTCATTGAATATAGTCAAAATAATCCTTAGGGAAATTTTTATTTTCTAATTTTTAATGAATTCTTCCAAATAGTATATTTTAATTTAAAATTTTCCTATTATATATCAAAACAATTTTAATATTATTATTTAAAATTTTAAGTTCCAAATTTTTTTCTGTCTCTCCCCACACTTTCTTATTTAGAAGACAAAGCATATAGTTACACAAAGCTTATTTTTTATGTAAGTCATGCTAGAAGAAAACGATAAACAAGAAAAAGTTTCTTTGATTTACACTGAAGTATCAGTAGTTATTTCTCTGGAGATGGATTCATCCCAAGTCCTTTTGAATTGTCTTGGATCATTTTATTTATGAAAACAGCTGAATTATCCACATATCATACAATATTGCTGTTACTGTGTACTGTGTACAATGTTCTCTTGGTTCTGTTCAATTTACTTTGAATCAGTTCATATAAGTCTTTTCAGATTTTCCTGAGAGAAACCTGGTCTATATTTTATCTAGTACAAAAGTATTCATTCAATCAGAGCTATTTACAATTTGTTCAAACATTCCTCAAGTTGATGGACATTCCTTCATTTTCTAGTTTTTTGTTGTTGTTGTTTTTTCCTACTAGTAAAGAGCTGCTATAAATGTTTTTTGTATTTTGGTTTATTTTCCTTTACCTTTTAATTTATTCATCTCTTTGAGATTCATACCTAATAGAGATATTAATAGGTTAAAGGGTATACAGAGGTTTTGTTGTGTTTTTTTTTTTTTTTTTTTTTTTTTTTAGGTTAAGTGACTTGCCCAGGGTCACATAGCTAGTATGTGTTAAGTTTTTGAAGTCGAATTTGAACTCAAAACCTCCTGGCTCCAATATCAGTGCTCTATCCATTTAGCCATCTAGTTGCCTCTATGAAGGTTTTTATAACCTTTTGGGCATAGTTCTAAATTGCTCAAAAGAATAGTTGAATCAGTTTGCAACTCCATTATTATTTTAATTTTCTCATATCCCCATCAACATTGGTAATTTTCTTTTTTCTGTCATTATTATCCAATCTGATAAATATGGGATTATATCTCAGAGATGTTTTAATTTGTATTTTTCTAATAAATTATGATTTAGAACATTTTATTTCAATTACTTCAACTGCAAACTGCTTATTCATATCTTTTGACTATTTATCAATTGAGGAATGGAACTCATTTCCATAAATTTGGTTGTTTTCTATGTATTTGAGAAGTGAGGTCTTTTTCAGAGAAACTTGTTATATATTTTTTTCACAGTAATGATTATCAAATATGTATTTCCCTCCATTCTATATTTCCAATGTTTTTATATTTCTTTCTACTTTCGCCTTGTCTATTCTCAAATGTTTTACTTCTGGCATTTATACCCTCCTCAATCTGTCCTCTCTTGAATCAGCCTCCTATCGCATTCCACTCCTACTTCCCTATATTTTAACATATATTTCTATACCCAGTTGAGTATGTATGGCATTCCTTCTTTAAGCCAATCCTCATGAAAGCAAGTTTCAAGCATTCATTCTGAAACCTTCCTTTGCATGGTAAAACCTCTTTCAGAACTTTTATGTTCGATGATTTATACCAACCTATTTTAGATATTAGCCAAAGGCTGGCAAAGACCCAATACATTGTTGAGGTCTGTGGTTAAGAATACCCTAAAAAGAAACAAGGTATCTCATGGCTCCATGTAGTCATTGAGACTAAGCATACTTTTGTGTTCTGAATTTCACAAGTCCAAGATTCTTTTCCCCATTGCATCCCTGCCTTTTCATTTTATATTTTCATAATTTTATTTTCTCTTTTCTTTATTTCTTTTTGTTTCTCTTCTACAATAATTAAATGATTTCTGGATTAAATATTTTGTTCTATTACTCCAATCCAATCTAGAGAAAATAAATGGTATCTGACCAATACTGGCTAACTTTCCCTGGACAATTTACTTAATCATTCAATGCTCTATATAACTCTTTAATTTGCAAACAATGATCTTGCCTTAATTAATAAGCGGATTTTATTCATTGAGAACTCTATTATCAAATTCTATTGCAAGTTCAGTCTGTTTTTGTTTTTTGTTTTTTGTTTTTCTTTGAATCAGTTTTAATTGGTGTAGCCTGGGTTTATCATTATACCTCACAATCAAGAGTGATTAGAACTAATCTGTACCTGGAGTTTTTGTTAAAACTTATCTCTAACAATTCTTTTTCAGAGTTTGAAGGTGCTCTTAAGAATAAACACATCTATCCTTTACCCCCTCATCCTGCTACTATTAAGTCTATTACTGATTTTTCTACTAGATTGAAGGCAACCAAGGTAAAGTGTCTGTACTGGTATTTCCTCTTAAATTAAATTTTAATATCTTTAAAAGTCTTAAAAATTTAGTTATTTAATCCAGTACAACATTCATTAAAACTATACACTATCTTTCTTTTCTATTTCAGTATCAAATTTTAAATTCATATGCCCAGAAAAAAATCACAATATTATTATTATTATTATTATTATTATTATTATTATTATTATTATTATTATCAAAATTTCTCCTTACAAATCAATTAACTTTCAACACTTTACATGAAAGAAAATTGTTCTTTAAAGATTTTATGTTTCCTTCACATAGTCTCTAAATATGAGGGTTAACTCTACAAGTCTCTCATAAAATCTTTATAGAAACCACTTTTCAAGTATGTTTTAGGAGGGGAGTTGTGTTAACTGATATCTGGGCTTCACATAGAATCCTTTAATTTCTCAATTTTTTGTTAATGTATCCTTAAAAAGCACAATAAGGTTACTAAAATCTAAGGGAAGAAGATATTTAAGTTGAAGTGAAATTTTGTTGAGAAAAATATATCAGCTACACCCAGAAAAGGAACACTGGGAAATGAGTGTAAATTCTTTGCACTTTTGTTTTTCTTCCCAGGTTATTTTTACCTTCTGAATCCAGTTCTTCCTGTGCAACAAAAAATTTGGTTCTGCACACATATATTGTATCTAGGATATACTATAACATATTTAACATGTATAGGACTGCCTGCCATCTAGGGGATGGGGTGGAGGGAAGGAGGGGAAAATTCAGAACAGAAGTGAGTGCAAGGGATAATGTTGTAAAAAATTACCCGTGCATATGTACTATCAAAAAAAAAAGTTATAATTATAAAATTAATGAAAGAAAAAAAGAAAAATACATCAGAAATATAATGTAGCAGGGAAAAAAAGGAAAAGAGGAAATACTCAGAATAGGAAAATAAATCATTAAGAAAAACTAGAAGTCTAAAAAAATTTTTTTTAAATACCAATTTCATTATTCTTATATTAATTTGTCCACAGCTCATTCCTTGGTGTATATTTTTAAGTACTTTTTGCTTGTTTGTTTTTGCCAGGATGCTATGGTAAATGAAAAATAAAATCTCATCTGCTAAAAAAATTATTATGACTTGTCAGAGATTCTACCTCTTATTGCCTATGAATAATTGGCATCACTTTCTAACAAAATGTCAATTAATTCTATTATATATTTTTTCAATAAAATATTACTTCTTTATGTCCTTATTATCATGCTCCATGAATGACAAAGAAAAAGGCATATTTTGTGACAAATTCAATTTATTATTAAACACATTGGAAGTAAAGAAATATATTGAATATTGTCCTTTGCATTCTATTTGATCTGCTCCTTTTCTGTGCACTCCTACAAATACTTCTATGGAGTTATGTAAACTTTTTAAAACTTACTAACAACTGCTAATTGTATTTGACTATTCTAATTCTTGATGGTCTAATTTCTCTAAAAATTAAATACCACTAAGTTAAACCATTTTTACAATCAACAGAATTATGTAAACATTATTAAACATACTACTGTGCTCCACAGTTGGTAACTTCTCAAGACACTGCTAGGATAGAAATTTATAGTTTTGTTACAATGTATTTAGACATAAATTGATAAAATTAAGGGACAGTAAAAAACGGTGTTTGCAGTATCAAAATTTAATCTTTTTTTTTTTTCTTCACTTAAATTATTTATTTACACTAAAATTAGAGTTTGTTACTGATGGGAAGTGACATCTTGGTCATATCAATTGAACTAAAATATATTTTCTTTGAGATACAGATGAAGCTCTCTTCTCATAGTATCTCTTACTGATATACAACTGTGCATTACTATATTTTATTCAAAATGCAACTTTTTAATAAAACAGATAAAATAGGAAACATTGGATATTATATATAAACATGGTATTTAACAATGTTTCTTAAGAAAATAGCCATTTAGTTACAATGGGAGGTAGGAGGAATTTTGGCATTCTTTGTACTAGAAATCAGTATAAGGAGAAATGTTGAAAAGTTGAAAAGACACAAATTTACTTTGATAATTTTTAAAGTATAATAATCCAGATTTGCATCAGAGATACCATAAAAGAGAAATGGCTCAACCATATTTTTTTAAGTGAAGATTATATAAATATATGCTCTATACATCATAGAGAGGGTTCCTTTTTAAGTGTCTATCTTTTATTTATTTTATTAAATACTTTCAATTACATGTAAAAATAGTCATTTGACAAGTGTTATACTGCATTGTTTTATGTCTATTGCATGATGTTTATTTGGATTTTAAATAAATCAGCAGGTCAAATTTAAATTAAAAAAGACTCTTGCCATTATATTTTAACTATGAAAACCACAACTTAATATTGTCTATATTGTGCATCATTTTTATTTATTTTGTTACATATTTCCCAATTATATTTTCATATGGTTCCAGTGAAAGTTTTTCAGACTTCAGGTGTCAAATTGGATGTCTCTGATGGAAATTACATCTTTTGATAATTATATATATTGCTGGAAAAATTATATTTCTATGTTAAATATTAACATTGTTTATTAGATAAATATTTTCTTGTTAAATGTATGTTCCCTCTACCTTTCTACTAGAAGACTTCAGCATGTCTCTCAAATACTTAAATATCTATTATTATAAAAGTTTAGTGTAGAAAGTGCTTCCTACTTATGATCTTGGACAAATTGATGCACCTAAATTGGCTTTAAGATTTTTGCCTATAAAAAGGGAGTTTTCCTTAATGAATTTTAAGGTATATTCTAGTTATCTCATTTGGATGATGACCCTTTTATCAGACAACAACGGAGAACTCTATATGACTCTACTACTTTATAATGACATCAATATGTTTTAACTATTCTTAATAATTACTATAGGCTAATAATTCTTGTTTGTGTAGCCAAGTCTCCTAAGACTGGTATCAATATTAGTGCCCTTTTTGACAATTGTAGCATCAGAACTAACACTTGGAAGTTTACCTGGATGTGGTAGAAAACTTATTTGTCAAACTTACTACTGAATCCATAGGTGAGTAGTAGGATAAGCACTATGCAGAATGGGTTCTTTTCTCAATTAGAGAAAAATACTTTCCAATTTTTTTTTTCTGAATGAATATATGATATTGATGAAGAAGAGTTCTAGCACTGAAATAGACACCTTCGATTTTTTACCCAATTGAAAGGTAATAATCAAGTTCAAAAAATGGTATTACACTCATTTTTGGCACTAACTCTAAAGAACTTATAAGCTACTCTGGAAATTGTTCATGATATTCTGTAGAATTATAGCCCCTGAACCCTTCTCAAAATGTCCAAAAGTAAAGATGGTAATAATCGCAGATGGTAATCTCATTGAGACTTTCATACCACATGAGTATGAAAATCTTCCTTTAATCCAATACTTAGTGGGAAGAGGCTGTGTGTGTGTGGGGGGGAAATGATAAAAGTCAGTCTCTTTTCTGTAAATATTTTCTTGCTGCAACTAGAACAGTAAGTTCAACCATACCACTGGAGCCATAAACTGAAGAGGAGGCTGAAGGAATGTTCTACTCCTACTGGGAGAAATGGACTTGTGATATTTCTCTTTCTGATCTGTTTTGTTTATCATCAGATTAATTTGCTGGTGATGATTCTCATCAGATCTATTGAAGCCAAGATTTCAGATAGGATCCAGGGCCATCTTCAGTCAACCTGATCTATATCTTGCCACCACATCTAGATGACATTGGAGAAGAAAATGAAGCTATTGACTTGGGACCCATCCTCAATTAAATCCAAATTATTTGCATGTTATGGAATCAATCCCTGATATCATGCTTCTCTTCAAAAATAAAAGATTAACAATAATACCTTTGAAGTGGTTTTTTAATAAAGCTAATCCAACTGTTAGAGCTTAAGTGGAACTAAGATATAAGGGACTAGCTCTCTTCTTGAGGGAAAAAAAAAATGTTGGGAACTAGAACTATGGGCAGAGAATTTAATTACCACTCCAATCCTCCTGAAGTGTAAAAAAAAGTCCTGAGGGAGTAATGAAATGCAATATATTTTGCCTTCTGATTGTAGGAATGATGGTAATAAATGTTACACAATCTTATCTTTTCCCTAGGATCTGTTGCCTGATAGATCCAGAGAACAATCTCATTGTGTTTTATGTAAAGTAATTTTTCCCTATTGGCAAACTCCAGGATATTACCTGATATGGAAAGAAAGAGTGCTACCTATTTCTTGACTGAGCTTTGAAGAATATATAATTACATGAATAATCCAAATCAGATACCAATTGGGCTTTCTTGCTCCCCAGAGGGGGAACTTCAACGTTTTTAAAGAGATGAACTTTCTCTTCCACTACAATCATAAATTTTACTTGTCTTCTTTGTCTCTAGACTAAAAATTCTATTTTATTCCCAATCCATTTTAAATATCAGCCAAAGGCTGGCAAAGGTCAAATATATTGTTCAACCCTGTGGTTAAGAGAACCCTAAAAGAAACAAGGAAGCTGAAGGTTACATATAGTCATGAAGACTAAGGATGTTTGTGTGTTCTGAATTTTATAGTTTGGGGTTTCTTTTCCTTATTCCATCATTGTCTATTCATTTAATATGTTCATAATTTTATTTCCTTTTTCATTCTCTTGTGCAATAATTAAATGATTTCTGGGCTAAATACTTTGTTCTTCTACTTCAATCAAATCTGTAGAAACTTCTGATGAATACTGGCTATGTTTCCCTGGACAATCTCTCATTGCTCTGTATCACTCTTTAAGTTGCAAGCAAAGTACTCACCTTAATTAATAAGGGGAGTTTATTCACTGGGAAATTCACTATATCAATGAAATCATAAATTCAGTCTCTTTTATTTTTTTAATTTTTAATTTCCCTCATTACACATAAAAACATTTTTGTTTATACATATACATAATTTTTCTTGCATATTTCCTTATGAATCATGTTGAAAGAAAAATCAGAACAAAAGGGAAAACACAAGAGAAAAAAAAAAACAGAAGAAAAAGAAGAAAAACTAAACATAGCATATGTTGATTTACATTTAGTATACATAGTTCTCTCTCTGGATGCAAAAGTCATTTTCCATCCAAAATTTATTGGGATTGCCTTGAATCACTGAACACAATTGATCATTGTATAATTTTGCTGTTTTCCTGGTTCTGCTTGTTTTGCTCAGCATCGATGTAAATCTTTCCAGGCCTTTCTAAAATTAGCCTTTTTATCACTTTAAAAAATTATATTCTATTACTTTCATATACCATAACTTATTCAGCCATTCCCCAATTGGTGTGAATCTATTTATTTTCCAATTCTTTGCCATCACAGAAAAAGAGCTGTTATAAACATTTTTAGTACATATGGGACTTTATCCCTTTTTTATGATTTTTTTTGATGAAGACCCCATTAGTGACACTGCTAGGTTATGAAATTATATAGCTCTTTGGGCATAGTTCCAAATTACTCTCCAGAATGGTTGGATTTCTCACAATTCTAGCAACAAAGCACTAGTTTTCCAGTTTTTCCACATCCCCTCCAACATTTGTCATTAACTTTTCCTGTCATTTTAGCCAGCGAGAAGTGTAAAATAGTATCTCAGAATTGTTTTAATTTGCATTTCTCTAATTAATAGGGATTTGGAGCACTTTTTTTAAAATATATATATGACTATATAGATAGCTTTTATTTATTTATCTTAAAATTGTTTGTTTATACCTTTTGACCATTTATCAATTGGGGAATTACTTGTATCCATTTCTGTTCTGAATGCTAATTAATTTAGTAACTGGCTAATAGGATTAAGGTTGTTATTTGCCCCACATCCTTATAACTACTGGCCAAAAGTCTTGATGCCATACTTATAAATAATCCAATCTATTTCTTCCCTCTGTTTACTTGGTTTACTGGACAATCAGAAAAAAAAAAAAAAAAAAAAAAAAAAAAAACTTCCAATAAGACTTCTATAAATGTGGTTTATTTTAATCAACCAATAAACATTTACTAAGTACCTCCTAAGTGTCAAGTATTTGCTGCTATCAGCTTTCATTAGCATCTGAAATGGATCCTCACCTCCTGATCTGTCATTTAAATCTCAAGTAAACATTAGTGAACTTTTCCTCTTAGCTGGCTATACATTATTCCTTTTCATGTTGCTTACCAGGGAGTCCTACAAACTTCACACTGAGTAATGGGTTACAATTTGATCTATAATTTTCTTGGCATAAGAAACTCATGATATGGAAATTTCTTCTATAAATATTGATTAAAATCATTTTCCTCAGGAAATTTCTTGAGATAGTAGAAAGGCAGAGGTTAAGTAGTTTGCTTGTGGTCACACTGGTAATATTTATCAGAGGTAGTTCTTGAATAGTTTTTCTAATGCTAAGTTTTTTAGAAACAATATCATTCAATTTCTTACTATTTAAATTATACCTAATAAAATTTATATTGAGAAACAGAAAGGTAAAATGTAGAGAAAGCTAATCTTGGAGTCACTCCAACCTCTAGTACATGCTTACTGTATGACTCTGGACCAGTCATTTATTCTCCCAGTGGACAAAGCAACTCAGAGACTCTTTCAGGGTTTATGTTGGTATGAATAAAAAAATTTCTCATGTAAGGTTACCTATAACAGTAAAACTACCAATACCTAAATGAGTTCCCTATAGCAATGAAAATTCCCCATACAAATAAAATGGCAGGATTCACCACCCACACCTCCAAATAATTTTATTGTATTTATTCTAATATTATAGCCTGCTGAGAATTTGTGACTCCTTGCTGTAATCCAATGAATTACTTTGTATACATTGTATAATCCACAAAGTACAAAATAGAAATCTACAAAGTACCAAGCAGCAAAATCATTTGCAAAGCATTTATGTTGTTGATAATTTGTACTATCTATTGTCTTGGATAGTTTACTGACATATATAAAGGAGTTTTTACATAATACATTTTTAGCTTGAATAAAAAGATGCTTAGAAGAAAACAGAGAATCTCATTCTTTGATTCCTATTCCTCATTCCTATGATAGGGAAACTCTAATACATGTCTAGAATATTGTAATCATATTAAAATTGGTCTCCCTGCTTTAGTCTTTGCTCATTTCCCATTCATCTTGGATAAAGATAATATTAATCTTCATAAAGTGATTCACTGGTCTTGTTACTTTCTTTATAAAAAATCTTCAAAAAGGTCCCCTTTGCATATGCGCTGGTTTGTTTCTTGATTTGGCATATTCTATTTTTATACAATATAAAAATATATTTTTGGGAAAAGTATTAAGCCAAATGAAAGAAAAAAGAAATCACTATTTGTAAATGTCATTTTCAACTTTTAAAAATAATATGCAATATTTTTAAAGCAGTAAGTTTGTGTTCTTTAACAACTGTTAATCATGATGATCAATGTATTTCATTTGAATTTCATTGACATATAATATTGCTTTGATTTGCATAGTTAATTGTTATATTGTTAGTTGATATGTTGTTATTTTCATCAGTTTTCTTTACAATGTATTATTTAATTCATGTCTTCAATTATTTATTTATTTTTTTCATATTATTTCATCATTAAAGAAAAATATTCCATTTAATTCATATGTCACAATCAATTATTTACCCAAAGTGAGGAACAAAGTTTGCTTCCATTTTTTTTTTGGCCATCATAATAATATTCCTATGAGTATCTTTGAATTACATGTCTTTTTGAAACTTTTTAAACATGATTTTAAACTTTTTATTAACATAAAATCCATTGTAAAACTAGTTGTGTAATCATTGGTCCAAAGGTATAAATAATTATATAATTTTTCTTGCAGAATCCATATTGCTTTCCCAATGAGACCAATTAATTATTTCATATATAATGAATCAAATAAAATAGCCCAGAATTATTATAATCTAGTCTAGAGTTTGTAGGACCAAGAAATATACTACAAGAAATCAGAAGAAAAGATACTAAAGGAACACAATCAAATAACAACAATAAAATAAAAGTGAGAAAATTTTAGAATGTTACAAAAGAAAAAAAAAACTTTATAATCAAGATAACTTGAATTGAAAAAAATAATTTAATTAAGAAGAAATAATGGTTCGTTAGATGCAATTAGGACTTGTAAGTGTTCTTAAAGAACAAACTAACAAACAAAATCCTGGAAAAAAATTTGAACACACAAACATACATACAATTTCTCACTCCCTCAAAAGAACAACAGAAGGAAAAACAAACACCATGTCTAACCAAAAAGAATATGCTGTAGAAGCTAAATGATAACCAGAGGCTTACATCTTTATAGTGGTATCAGAGGTATACTGCCAATATCAGAAGCTTCTTAATTCAGGTTTGATATTGGCAGAAAATGAGGCATTCATAAGTTACTGGAATTTAATATAAGTATGATTATTTTATCCTAAAATAGCAAGGAAATCCACAAATTATGCAGTGGCACTTAGCTTTCTTTTTTCTAGATTTTATTTTGCTTACCTCCATGTAGAAACATCTGGTAATTGCATCAAGGCAAGAACATTTAATGGGTTTCAGAAATATACTAAGTACCAAGAGTTTAGACTTTACCTGATTTGAGAATTTTATGCCCATAGATGACCAGGAAGCTGGGTAAGGGATTTCAGGAAAAAATCAAGTCATCAATTCCCAGATGCAGCTTTGTTTTGGTCTTCTTCTTCTGCTTATCCTGAGGAGGACTTTCTGGGCTTCACAGAAGAGATTATCACCACCTGTCATAATTATGGTTTAATCTGAACAGAGGGCTATGAACATTCTAATTATCTTTCTGTCATATGAACTTCTCTCTAGTTTCTGATAGTTGGACTAAAGTTCTCAATAATTATCACATTTTTTATCTGTTTACTTTCACTCTATCCCAAAGATTCTGAATTTCTGAGTATTGTGTAAAATTCCCTCATGCATAGATCCCTTTCTCCCACTCCACTCAATTTATACAATTCCCATAGATTCCTCCTCTATTCTACCTCAGGAATTTACAGAGATGATCATATCCTTAATTTTGCCATCCTCACAAAGTTCTACTTCCAAGTTCATTAACTCTGAAATATCTTAACTGATGATGTCTTTACACATTCTATTTTTACCTCTATTTTCAAACCTCTTTTTCATTTTCATATGACACCCAATTTCTCCTCTCTTTGGGTCTCCTTAGCCTCATTTCACTGGCAACACTTTCCTCTCTTCCCTAATTTGATTTTTTGGATAATCAATTTAAATCTTGAACATCCTCTCCACTTAAGTCATTTGTTCCTTTAAGGTCTTATTGCTGAAGATACATGGCCATACCCACACCTGACACATTTGTTATGTTTGCTTCAACTTCTATGTGAGCTCCTCTTAAGAAGCTGTTGGAAAGCATTATGATACCATTCAGTCTATTACAAATTGATTTTACCTAATCTCACTGAAGCCCTTGCTGCAGCAAAGAAAATTCTATTTTTCCCCAATTGATTCACTATTTTACTAATCATAAGCTGTTAATACCAAACTTTCTTTTATGTCCTTAAGTCTCTCACTCACTTTCCCAGTTTTGTTGTTCTTCTTCATCCAAGAACTTCACTTCTTATTAATTGGAAATAAACAAACAAAACAGGAAGCCATTTCCTGAGAGCTTTTTTTTTTCTTCTCCCCTTCCTTGTCATACATCATTCAGGTAATAGCCTTTCTTCCCAAGCAAAACTCCTCTAAATGCACCTCTGATTCCTTCTCAGTCTTCCTTTACCATAGATTATTTCCTTTATCACCCCCACTCTGTCATTAATCTTAACTTTCCCTTTGTCAAAAGTAAGGGTCCTTGCTGTCTACAAATAGTTCACATCTCCCCTATTCTTTAAAAATAAAATTGCAAGGTAGTAATTCTGAGAAGATGGCAGATAAGAACTTTCCAGGCTTTCCAGATTTCCTCCACAAACAGACTGAAAATCACCATATTATAAATGTTACTTATTTGTTTATTTATTTACAGTTTATTATATGTAATAAATATATTATTTGCTGCTCTAATTTAGAGGGGCTCCAACCTTCTAACAAGTGGTGATTTTGTCTTCCCCTGAAGCCCAAGAGACCATCCTCAAAAGACTGTGTAAAATATAAATATCTCCAGGCCAAACTCCAATGAATCAACAACAGTAGACCCTGAGAGAAGCAGTCTAATTTTACCTCAACTTTCACATCATGGTCTCAAGAAATTTTACTTCAGGAAATTTTACCCACAAAGTTTCATGAAACTAAGTGGGAAAAGACTGAAGGATACCCTGCTGTTTCTGAAAGTCAGCTCCAGTGGTGCTGATCAGACATTACCCCTAGCTGTGTTGGGGGTGAGAAGCTCAAGTCTGGTGAGTGCTGTGTCACAATGATCAAGAACACTTTTAGGACAGCTTGACTGGGCTTTAGGAGATGAAGAAAAGAGTCCCTGAGCTTGAGCCTCTGGACTGAATTCAGAAAGTAATAGGAAGGAAGACCTGAGAATTAGGCCAATATTACACATAAGTCAGGATTAAAACGATAATAATATTAAGCTACTAAAATAAAATGAAACAAATTAAAAATAAACACAAATGAGGGTGGGGAGACTCACTTTAATAGTTATTTTAATGTAAAAGAAGAACTGGATTCAGTTTTAGAAGAAGATAATGAGGTTAAAAAAAAAAAAGCTATACTTACTCTAAAGAGTAATATCAAATGGCTACAAGGCCAAATGAAATCTTAAAAAAAGATATTAAAAAAGGAATTCAAATAACAGATAAAGAAAATCAAGAAAAATGGAGTGAAAGCAATGCAATAAAATTATGAAAAAAAGTGTTTAACCAGTTACAAAAATATATACAAAATCTTTAGAAAATAAAAAGAAATCCAGAAATCAAATAAGAAAGGAAAAGGAAAAAAAAATAGAAAGATTACAAACAAACAAAACCAATGCAGTCAAGATTAAAAGAAAAGGAGAAAGTTGGGAGAAAAATTTTATAGCCAATCTTTCTGATAAAGGCTTCATTTCTTTCTTTTTTTTTTTTTTAATGTATTAAATTTATTTTTTATTAAAGTTTTTTATTCACAAAGCATAAGTCTGGGTAATTTTTCCAACACTGACCCTTGCATAACCTCCTGCCACAAATTTTGCCCTTCTTCCCACTCATCCCCTCCCCCACCTATAAAACAGTCCAATACATGCCAAACATGCCAAAATACATACCAGATCCAAAATGTGTATGCATATTCACACAGCCATCGGTTTGGAAAAAAAAATCAGATTAAGAAGGAAGAAAAAGAAAAATTGAGAAAAAGAAGCAAAATTCAATCAAATAATAACAGAGAAAATGAGAATGCTATGCTATGTTCTATTTTCAGTTCCCATGGTCCTCTCTCAGGATGTAAATGGTTCTCTTCATCACTGCATAAGTGAAATTGGTCCGAATCATCTCAATGTAGAAGAGAGCCATGTCCATCAGATTTGATCCTCACATAATCTTGTTGCTGCTGTGTATAATGATCTCCTGGTTCTCCTCATTTCACTTTGCATCAGTTCATGAAGATCTCTCCAGGCCTCTCAGAAATCACAGAACAATAGTATTCCATAACATTCATATACCATAATTTATTCAGCCATTTCCCAACTGATGGGCATCCATTCAGTTTCCAGTTTCTAGCCACTACTAAAAGGGCTATCACAAACATTTTTGCCCTGTGGGTCCCTTTCTGTCCTTTAAGATCTCTTTACTGGGATGTAAGCCCAGTAAAAACACTGCTGGATTAAAGGGTATGAACAGTTGAACTTGAGCATAGTTCCAAATAGCTCCCCAGAATGATTGGATCCACTAACAATGTTTCAGGGTCCCAGTTTTCTCACATCCCCTCCAACATTCATCATAATCTTTTCCTGTCATCTTAGCCAATCTGACAGGTATGTAGTGATATTTCAAAGTTGTCTTGATTTGCATTTCTCTGATCAAGAGTGATTTGGAGAACCTTTAAATTTCTTCATCTAAGAATTGTTCATGTCCTTTGACCATTCATCAACTGGAGAATGGCAATAACTATTATAAATTTTAGTCAATTCTCTATATATATTTTAATGAGGCCTTTATCAGATCCTTTGGATATGAAAAATGTTTTCCAAGTTTATTGCTTCCCTTCTAAACTTATCTGCAATAGTTTTCTTTGTAGAAAAGTTCTTTAACTTATTATAATCAAAATTATTTATTTTATGATCAATAATGATCTCTAGTTCTTCTTTAGTCACAAATTCCTTTCTCCTTCACAAATCTGGTAAGTAAATTATCCTATGTTCTTTTAATTTGTTTATATCATTCTTTATCTTTAGATCATGAACCCATTTCGACATTATCTTAGTATAAGGTGTTAGGTGTGGCCCTATGTCTACTTTCTGCCATACTAGTTTCCAATTTTTTCAGCAATTTTTGTCATATAGTGAATTCTTATCCCAAAAGGTGGGGATTTTTGGTTTCTCAAATTTTAGATTATTATAATTATTGGCTATTTTGTTTTATGAGCCTAACCTATTCCACTGATCAACTAATCTATAAATAGTACCAAATGGTTTTGATGACTGCTGCTTTATAATATAGTTTTATATCTGGTACAGCTAGGCCACCTATATTTGCTTTTTTCTTCATTAATTCCTTTGAAATTCTTGAACTTTTGTTCTTCCAGATGAATTTGGTTGTTATTTTTTCTAGTTTAGTAAAACATTTTCTTGGGAGTTTGATTGATATAGCTATCCAGGAGCACTTGATATTTTTCCAGTTGCTTAGATGTGACTTCATTTGTGTGGAAAGTGTTTTGTAATTTTGCTTATATAGTTCATAACTTTCTCTTGGCAGATAAATTCCCAAATATTTTATATTATCAACAGTTATTTTAAGTGGAATTTCTCTTTGTATTTCTTGCTGTTGGATTTTGTTAGTGATGTATAAGAATGTTGATGATTTATGTGAATTTATTTTGTATCCTTCAATTTTGCCAAAGTTGTGGGTTATTTCTATTAGCTTTTTAGTTGATGCTCTGGGGTTCTCTAAGTATATCATCACATCATTTGCAAAAAGTGATAATTTGGTTTCCTCATTACCTACTCTAATTTCTTTAATTTTTCCCCCTCTTATTGCCAAGGCTAGCATTTCTAATACAATATTGAATAGCAATGGTGATAGTGGGCAACTTTATTTCACCCCGATTTTATTCGGAATGGTTCTATTTATCCCCATTACATATGATGCTTGCTGATGGTTTTAGGAAAAGTCCATTTATTCCAATTCTCTCTAGTGTTTTAACAGTAATGGGTGTTGGATTTTATCAAATGCTTTTTCTGCATCTATTGAGATAGTCATTAGTTTTTTGTTAATTTAGTTATTGATATAGTCAATTATGTTAATCGTTTTCCTAATATTGAACCAGCCCTGCATTGCTGGCACAAATTTTACTTGGTTATGGTGTATTGTACTGGAGATGATTATCTGTAATCTCTTTACTAATATTTTATTTAAAATTTTGCATCAATATCCATTAGGGAGATTGATCTATAATTTTCTTTCTCTGTTTTCAACCTGGTTTAAGTGTCAGTATCATGCATAAAAGGAGTGTGTTGGGAGTCCTTCATTCCTTATTTTTTCAAATAGTTTATATAGGTTTAGAGTTAATTGTTCTTTAAATGTTTGGTAGCCTTTATATGTAAATCCATATAGTGCCAGAGATTTTTTCTTAGGATGTTGATTAATAGCTTGTTCTCTTTCTTTTTCTAAAATGGGACTATTTAAGTGCTTTATTTCCTCTTCTATTAAGCTGGGGAATCTATATTTTTACAAGTATTGCTCCATTTCACATAGGTTGTCAAATTTATTTGCATAAAATTGGGCAAAGTAACTCCTGATAATTAGTCTAGTTTCCTCTTCATTGGTGGATAATTCTCCCTTTTCATTTTTGAAATTAACAATTTGATTTTTCTCTTTCCTTTTGTCTTATTGAATTAACTAAAGGTATATCTTTTTTGTTGGTTTTTTCATAAAAGCAACTCTTAGTTTTATTTATTAATTCAATAGTTTTTTAAGTTACAATTTTATTGATCTCTCCTTTTATTTTTAGAATTTCAAGCTTCATTTCTAAAATAATTGGATTCAAATTTATAAGAATACAAGCCATTCCCTATTTGATAAATGATCAAAAGATATGAACAGACACTTTTCAGATGAAGAAATTAAAACCACTTATAGTCATATGAAAAAAATGTTCTAAATCACTATTGACTACAGAAATGCAAATTAAACCAACTCTAAGGTACCATCTCACACCTAGCACATTGGCTAAGATGACAGGAACAGGTAATGATGAATGTTGAAGGAGATGTGAAAACACTGGAACACATATATTGATGGAGTTTTAAACTGATTCAACCATCCAGGAGAACAATTTGGAAATACACCAAAGGGCTAGTAGACTGTGCATACCTATTGATCCAACAATACTACTAATGGGTCTGTATCTCAAAGAAATTATAAAAGAGGGGAAAAGACCCATATGTGCAAAAATGTTTATATCAGCTCTTTATTGTGGTGGAAAGAAACTTGACATTGAGTAAATGCCCATCATTTGGGCAACAACTAAATAAATTATGGTATATGAAAGTAACAGAATATTATTGCTTTATTTTAAAATGATGAACAAGCTATTTTTAGGAAGGCTGCCTGGAAACATTTCTGTGAACTGATGCTGAGTGAAGTAAGAAGAACTAGGAAAACATTGTACACAGCAACAAGATATTATGATGATCAATTATGACAGACTTGGTTCTTCTCAGTGCTTCAGTGATCCAAAGAAAGACCAATAAACTTTCAATGGAAAATGCCATCCACATTGAGAGAGAGAACTACGGTGAATGAATGTAGATCAATACATACAATGTTCATCTTTTTCTTCTTCCTTGTGGCTTTTCTTTTTTGTTTTGATTTTTCTCTCCCAATGATGATTCATATGAAAATATGTAAAAAATGAATGTACATGTATAACCAAAAAATATTTTTACTTATAACAGGAAAATAAAAATAGTTTAAAAATAAAAAAGTAAAGCAACTCTCCCAAAAGAAATAAACAGCTAAATAAAAAAAGAATAAATACAATCAAAAAAGAAACAAATTTTTTTTTAAATTTTTTTTATAATGTTATCCCTTGTATTCATTTTTCCAAATTATCCCTCCCCTCCCTCTACTTCCTGCCCCCGATAACAGGCAATCCCATACATTTTACATGTGTTACAATATAATCTAGATACAATACATGTGTGTAAATACCATTTTCTTGTTGCACAATAAGCATTAGATTCCGAAGGTACAAGTAATCTGGGAAGACAGACAGTAGTGCTAACAATATACATTCACTTCCCAGTGTTCCTTCTCTGGGTGTACCTACCTCTGTCCTTCATTGATCAACTGGAAGTGAGTTGGATCTTCTTTATGTTGAAGATTTCCACTTCCATCAGAATACATCCTCATACAGTATTGTTGTTGAAGTGTATAGTGATCTTCTGGTTCTTCTCATTTCACTCAGCATCAGTTGATGTAAGTCTCTCCAAGCCTCTCTCTATTCCTCCTGCTGGTCATTTCTTACAGAGCAATAATATTCCATAACCTTCATATACCATAATTTACCCAACCATTCTCCAACTGATGGACATCCATTCATCTTCCAGTTTCTAGCTACAACAAAAAGAGCTGCCACAAACATTTTGGCATATACAGGTCCCTTTCTGCTCTTTAGTATTTCTTTGGAATATAAGCCCAATAGCAGCAATGCTGGATCAAAGGGTATGCACAGTTTGATAACTTTTTGGGCATAGTTCCAAATTGCTCTCCAGAATGGCTGGATTCTTTCACAACTCCACCAGCAATGTATTAGTGTCCCAGTTTTCCCACATCCTCTCCAACATTCATCATTATTTGTTCTTGTGGTCTTAGCCAATCTGAGAGGTGTGTAGTGGTATTTCAGAGTTGTCTTAATTTGCATTTCTCTGATCAGTAGTGATTTGGAACACTCTTTCATATGAGTGGATATATTTTCAATTTCATCATCTGAGAATTGTCTTTTCATATCCTTTGACCATTTATCAATTGGAGAATGATTTGGTTTCTTATATATTAGGGTCAGTTCTCTATATATTTTGGAAATGAGACCTTTATCAGAACCTTTAACTGTAAAAATATTTTCCCAATTTGTTACTTCCCTTCTAATCTTGTTTGCATTAGTATTGTTTGTACAGAAACTTTTTAGTTTGATGTAGTCAAAATCTTCTATTTTGTGATCCATAATGATCTCTAGTTCTCCTCTGGTCATAAATTCCTTCCTCCTCCACAGGTCTGAGCGGTAGACTATTTTCTGTTTCTCTAATCTATTTATTATCTCATTCTTTATGCCTAAATCATGGACCCATTTTGATCTTATCTTGGTATATGGTGTTAAGTGTGGATCCATATCTAATTTCTGCCATACTTATTTCCAGTTTTCCCAACAGTTTTTTTCCAAATAATGAATTTTTATTCCTAATGTTGGTATCTTTGGGTTTGTCAAAGATTAGATTGTTATAGATGTACGCTTTTTTGTCCTTTATATCTAATCTGTTCCACTGATCTACCGGTCTATTTCTTAGCCAATACCAAATGGTTTTGGTGACTGCTGCTATATAATATAGCTTTAGATCAGGTACACTTAGACCACCTTCCTCTGACTTTTTTTTTTCATTAATTCCCTTGCAATTCTCGACCTTTTATTCTTCCATATGAATTTTGTTGTTATTTTTTTCTAGGTCATTAAAATAGTTTCTTGGGAGTCTGATTGGTATAGCACTAAATAAATAGATTAGTTTGGGGAGTATTGTCATCTTTATTATATTTGCTCTCCCTATCCAAGAGCACTGAATGTCTTTCCAATTATTTAAATATGACTTTATTTTTGTGGCAAGTGTTTTGTAATTTTTCTCATATAATTCCTGACTTTTCTTTGGTAGATGGATTCCCAAATACTTTATACTCTCAACATTTGTTTGGAATGGAATTTCTCTTTGTATCTCTTGCTATTGCATTTTGTTGGTGATATATAAAAATGCTGAGGATTTATGTGGATTTATTTTGTATCCTGCCACTTTGCTGAAATTCTGAATTATTTCCAATAGCTTTTTAGCAGAGTCTTTGGGGTTCTCTAAGTATACCATCATGTCATCTGCAAAGAGTGATAGTTTGATTTCCTCATTTCCTATTCTAATTCCTTGAATCTCTTTTTTGGCTCTTATTGCCGAAGGCTAGCGTTTCTAGTACTATATTGAATAGTAATGGTGATAGTGGGCAACCTTGTTTCACTCCTGATCTTACTGGGAAAGGTTGCAGTTTATTTCTATTGCATATTATGCTTACTGATGGTCTTAAATATATACTCCTGATTATTCTAAGGAATAGTCCATTTATTCCTATACTTTCAAGAGTTTTTAGTAGGAATGGATGTTGGATTTTGTCAAATGCTTTTTCTGCATCTATTGAGATGATCATATGGTTTTTATTAATTTGATTATTAATATGGTCAATTATATTAATAGTTTTCCTAATATTAAACCAGCCCTGCATTCCTGGTATAAATCCTACATGATCATAGTGTATTATCCTGGAGATGATTTTTCTGAAGTCCTTTTGCTAATATCTTATTTAAGATTTTAGCATCAATATTCATTAAGGAGATTGGTCTATAATTTTCTTTCTCAGTTTTCAACCTACCTGGTGTAGGTATCAGTACCATGGCTGTGTCATAAAAGGAGTTTGGTAGGACTCCTTCATCCCCTATTTTTCAAATAGTTTATATAGCATTGGGGCTAATCGTTCTTTAAATGTTTGGTAGAATTCACATGTAAATCCATCTGGTCCTGAGGATTTTTTCCTGGCAAGTTGATTAATAGCTTGTTCTATTTGTTTTTCTGAAATGGGACTCTAAGCAATTTATCTCCTCCTCTGTTAATCTAGAGAGCCTATATTTTTGGAGGAAGTCATCCATTTCACTTAAGTTATCAAATTTATTGGCATAAAGTTGGGCAAAGTAACTCATTATTTCTCTAATTTCCTCTTCATTGGTGGAAAGATCCCCCTTTTCATTTGTAAGACTAACAATTTGATTTTCCTCTTTCTTTTTTCTGATCAGATTTACCAAAGGTTTATCTATTTTATTGGCTTTTTCATAAAACCAACTCTTGGTTTTACTTATTAATTCAATAGTTTTGTTATTTTCAATATTATTGATTTCTCCTTTTAATTTTTGCATTTCAAGTTTAATTTTTGGTTGGGGGGTTTTAATTTGGTCTTTTTCTAGCTTTTTAAGTTGCAAGCCCAATTTGTTAATCTTCTCTTTCTCAATTTTGTTCAAAAAAGCCTCTAAAGATATAAAATTTCCCCTTATTACTGCATCCCACAGATTTTGGTATGATGTCTCATCATTGTCATTATCTTGGGTGAAATTATTGTTTCTATAATTTGCTGTTTCACCCAGTCATTCTTTAAGATGAGATTGTTCATTTTCCAATTAATTTTTGGTCTATTTACCCCTAACTTCTTACTGAATGTAGCTTTTATTGCATTGTGATCTGAGAAGAAGGCATTTATTATTTCTGCCTTCCTACATTTAATTTTGAGGTTTTTATTTCCTAATATATGGTCAATTTTTGTATAGGATCCATGAACTGCTGAGAAGAAAGTATATTCTTTTCTATCACCATTCAGTTTTCTCCACAGGTCTATCATACCTAGTTTTTCTAATGTTCTATTTACTTTTTTAATTTCTTTCTTATTTGTTTTGTGGTTTGATTTGTCTAAATCTGAGAGTGCAAGGTTGAGATCTCCCACTATTATAGTTTTACTGTCTATTTCTTCTTGCAACTCTCTTAACTTTTCCTTTAGAAAGTTAGATGCTATACCACTTGGTGCATATATGTTTAGTATTGATATCGCTTCATTATTTATGCTACCTATCAGCAGGATATAGTTTCCTTCCATATCTCTTTTAACTAGATCAACTTCTGCTTTTGCTTGATCTGAGATAAGGATAGCTACCCCTGCTTTTTTGGCTTTACTTGAAGCATAATAAATTCTGCTCCAACCTTTTACCTTGACTCTGTATGTATCTCCCTGCTTTAAGTGTGTTTCCTGTAAACAACATATTGTAGGGTTGTGATTTTTGATCCAGTCTGCTATCTGTCTCCGTTTGATGGGAGCGTTCATCCCATTCATATTTACAGTTAAAATTACTAATTCTGTATTTCCTGCCATCATATTATCCCCAGATTATGCTTTTTCCCTTGACCCCCCTGAACCCCTTCCCCGATATTTAATTTATGGACCCCACTTGTGACGTGCAGCCCTCCCTTTTTTTTTTGTATCCCTCCCCCTCTCTCCAAGTCCCTTCCCTTATTCTCCTTTTCCTTTTCCCTTTTCCTCTCCCCCCTTTTAATGAGGTGAGAGAGAATTCTCTGAAAAACAAATATGTCAATTATTTACTCTTTGAGCCTCTTCTGATGAGAGTAAGATTCACACAATGTTTCTCCCCCTCTCTAAATTCCCTCAGATATGGTGTATTTTCTATGCCTCTTCCTGGGATGCAGTTTCCCTCTTTTTATCACTCCCTCCCCTTTTTCTGATACTACCCCCTTCCCTTTACTACACCCCCCTTTTTTTCTTTTATATCAGTAAAATCAAATTATCCATAAGTACTTTCTATACACCCACATCAGAGATACAGTTCTCAAGGATTCTGTGTACCTTTTTCTGGTTCTCTTCAGTCTTGTGGATGGAGATCAAATTTTTTGTTTAAGTCTGGTTTTTTTCTTAGAAACATATGGAATTCCTCTATTTCATTGAATGACCATCTTCTTCCATGGGAAAAAAAATGCTAAACTTAGCTGGGTAATTTATTCTTGGTTGCAATCCTTGATCTTTTGCCTTACGGAATATCAGGTTCCAGGCCCTTCTATCTTTTAATGTGGAGGCAGCCAGATCTTGTGTGACCCTTATTGTGGTACCTTGGTATTTAAATTGTTTTTTTCTAGCTGCTTGCAAGATTTTCTCCTTTGTGTGGTAATTCTGCAGCTTAGCCACAATATTCCGTAGTGTTCTTTTTTTAGGGTCTATTTCAGAAGGAGTTCAATGAATTCTTTCAACATCTACTTTCCCTTCTGTTTCTATTATCTCTGGACAGTTCTCTTTGATAATTTCCTGTAAAATAGAATCTAGGCTCTTTTTTTGGTCATAGTCTTCAGGAAATCCAATGATCTGCAGGTTATCTCTCCTAGATCTATTTTCCAGGTCTATAGATTTTCCCAGTAAGTATTTGACGTTATTCTCCAGCTTTTCATTTTTTTTTTGTTTTGTTTGACTGATTCTTGGGTTCTCAATGAATCTTTCATTTCTATTTGTTCCATCCTGAATTTTAAGGAGTTATTTTCTTCATTCACAGTTTCTCCCAGAGAAGGATTACAATTGAGAGATGACAGAACAATTACTTAAGACTACTTAAAAGTTATGAGCAAAAAATAATAATCTGGATACAATATTAAAATAACTTATTAGGTAAAATTGTATTTAAGTTTTAGAACAAGAAGGTACGGTAAAAGTAGAATAAAATTCATCTTTATACATTTTTTATACAGCTTTCTATTTTTCAAACTACACGTAATGATAGTTTTCAACATTAACCCTTGTAAAATCTTGGGTTCCGTATTTTTCTTCTTTCCTCCCTACCTCCTCGATCCTCTAAACAGCAAGTAATCCAATATAGGTTAAGCATGTGCAATTCTTTTAAGCATATTCCCATATTTATATGCTGCTGCACAAGAAAAATCAGATCAAAAAGGAAAAAAAAAAGCTAGCAAACAACAATAACAGCAAAAATAAACAGAAAATCCTATGAAGGTGATCCACATTCAGTCTCCATAGTCATCCCTTTGGATGCTGATTGCTCTATCCAATTGGTCTCAATCATATCATTGTTGAAAAGAGCCAAATCTAGCACAATGAATCATCACATAATCTTGTTCCTCCTGTATTCTTTTGATTCCACTCACTTTCTTTAGCATAAGTTCATGTAAGTCTCTCAGGCCTTTCTGAAATCACTTTCTAAAATTTTCTCATAGAGCAATAATATTACATTACATTCTCATACCATAATTTATTCAGCCATTTCCCATTTAATGGGAATCCACTCAGTTTCCAGTTCCTTGCTACTACAAAAGCGCTGCTACAAATATTTTTGCATATGTGGGTCCATTTTCCTCTTTTATGATTCCTTCATAATAGAGATCCAATAGAGATACTCCTGGATCAAAGGGGATATACAAATTGATAGTTCTTTGGGAATAGTTCCAAATTACTCTCCAGAATAGTTGGATTAATTCATAACTACAACAACAATGTATTAGCGCCCCAGTTTTCTCACATCCCTTTGAACATTTATTATGATTTTTCTGTCCTCTTAGCCAATATGAGATATATGAAGTCAACCAATCATCGTCTTAATGAGGTACTAAGAAGGAAAGTTATATGAATGTTATAGTCAAGTTTCAAAATCCTCAGGTTAAAGAGAAAATATTGAAAGTAACAAGAAAAATATAAAAATAAAACAATGAAGACCTAATGGCTCTTAACTTAAAAACCATACATCTTGCAATATTTTATTTCAAAAGAGAAAAGGGGGCTGGTGTAACCAAGAATAACTTATCGAGCAAAGTTGAGTAAAATGAAATGAAAAAGAAGAGTAATAATTTGACAAACTTGAAGAGTTTCAGGTACCTGTAACAACAACAAAAAAAAAAAAAATCCAGAACGCAGTGGAAAAGTTGATAT
Source organism: Sminthopsis crassicaudata (assembly GCF_048593235.1). Taxonomy (NCBI): domain Eukaryota; kingdom Metazoa; phylum Chordata; class Mammalia; order Dasyuromorphia; family Dasyuridae; genus Sminthopsis; species Sminthopsis crassicaudata. Next base: position 520,123,739 of record NC_133617.1, read on the forward strand.
AAAAGATCCAGAAGAAATAAAGAAAAGATTAATTACAAGGCACTGATAAAGGTCCAACTGCTTACTTATGATATATAAAATCTTATTAATAGTAGCAATTATTACCAATTACTATTAGTAATAATATTCTTTTTTTTTCTTTTTTCTTTTTTTATTATAACTTTTTATTGACAGAACATATGCACAGGTACTTTTTTTTTTTTTTACATCATTATACCTGTAATCACTTCTGTTCCAACTTTTCCCTTCCTTCCCTCCATCCCCTCCCCTAGTTGGCAGGCAGTCTTATAAATGTTAAATATATTATAATATATCCTAGATATAAATATATGTTTGCAGAACCGAACAATTCTCTTGTTGCACAAGAAGAATTGAATTCAGAAGGTAAAAATAACTTGGGAAGAAAAACAAAAATGCAACTAGTCCACATTCATTTTCCAGTATTCCTTTTTTAGATTTAGCTGATTCTGTTCATCACTGGTCACTTGGAACTGAATTAGATCTCATTATTGAAGATATCTATTTCCATCAGAATGCATCCTCATATGGTATTGTTGTTAAAGCATATAATGATCTCCTGGTTCTGCTCATTTCACTTAGCATCAGTTCATTTAAGACTTTACAAATTTCTCTGTATTCATCTTGTTGGCCATTTCCTATAGAAAAATAATATTCTATAACATCCATATACCATTTTATACAACAATTCTCCATTTGATAGGCATCCATTCATTTTCCAGTTTCTAGCCACTACAAAAAGGCCTGCCACAAACATTTTGGCACATACATTTCCCTTTCCCTTCTTTAGTATCTCCTTGGGATATAAACCCAGTAGTAGGACTGCTGGATCAAAGGGTATGCACAATTTGATAACTTTTTTTGAGAATAATTCCAGATTGCTCTCCAGAATGATTGGATTCATTCACAACTCAATCAAAAATGCATCAGTATCCCAATTTTCCCACCTCCCCTCCAACATTCATCATTATTCATTCCTGTCATCTTAGCCAATCTGACAGGTATGTAGTGGGATCTCAGAGTTGTCTTAATTTGCATTTCTCTGATCAATAGAGATTTGGAACACCCTTTAAAATGAAAGAAATTGTTTCAGTTTCATCATCTGAAAATTGTCTTTGACCATTTATCAGTTGGAGAATAGCTTGATATCATATAAATTAGAGTCAATTCTCTATATATTTATCTGAAATTTTAATTGAAAAAATATTTTCCCAGTGTATTGCTTCCCTTCCAATCTTCTTTGCATTAGTTTTGTTTGTACAAAAGCTTTTTAACTTGATATAATCAAAATTTTCTATTTTGTGATAAGTAATGATTTAAAGTTCTTTGGTCACAAATTTCTTCCTCCTCCACAAGTCTGAGAGGTAAACTATGCTATTTTCTTCTAATTTATTTGTAATCTTATTCTTTATGCCTAAATCATGGATTCATTTTGACCTTATCTCGGTGTACAGTATTAAGTGTGGATCCATGTTGAGTTTCTGCCATATTAATTTCCAGTTTTCCCAGCAGTTTTTGTCAAATAGTGAATTCTTATCCCAAAAAGTTTGGATCTTTTGGTTTGTCAAACACTAAATTGCTATACTCATTGACTATTTTGCCCTCTGAACCTAACCTATTCTGCTGATTAACTTATCCATTTCTTAGCCAATACCAAATGGTTTTGGTGACCACTGATTTGTAATATAATTTTAGATCAGGTACAGCTAGGCCACTTTTATTTGATTTTTTTTTTCATTAATTCCCTTAAAATTCTTGACTTTTTGTTCTTCCATATGAATTTTGTTGTAATTCTTTTAGGTCATTAAAATAGTATCTTGGGAGTCTGATTAGTATAGCGCAAAATAAATACATTAGCTTAGGTAGCATAGCAATTCTTATATTCACTCAGCCTATCCAAGAGCAATTAATATTTTCCCAATTATTTAAATCTGACTTGATTTGTGTGAAAAGTGTTTTGTAATTTTGCTCATATAATTCCTGACTTTCCTTTAGTAGAGAATTTCCCAAATATTTTATGCTATCAACAGTTATTTTGAATGGAATTTCTCTTTGTATCTCTTGCTATTGGATTTTGTTGGTGATGTATAAAAATGCTGAGGATTTATGTGGATTTATTTTGCATCCTGTAACTTTGCTAAAGGTGTGGATTATTTCTAATATCTTTTTAGTAGAATCTCTGGGTTTCTCTAAGAATACCATCATATCATCAGCAAAGAGTGATAATTTGGTTTCCTCATTACCTACTCTAATTCCTTTAATCTCTTTTTAAACTCTTATTGCTGAAGCTAGCATTTCTAACATAATATTGAATAATAATGGTGATAGTGGGCAACATTATTTCACTCCTTACTGGGAATGGTTCCAGTTTTTCCCTATTACATATGATGCTTACTGACAATTTTAAATATATGCTCCTGAGTATTTTAAGGAAAAGTCCATTTATTCCTCTATTCTCAAGTGTTTTTATTAGGAATGGATGTTGGATTTTATCAAATGCTTTTTCTGCATCTATTGAGATGATCATATGTTTTTTGTTAATTTGGTTATTGATATAATCAATTATGCTAATGGTTTTCCTAATATTGAACCAGCCCTGCATTTCTGGTATAAATCCTACTTGATCATAGTGTATTATCCTGGGGATGATTTTCTGTAATCTTTTTGCTATTATTTTATTTAATATTTTAGCATCAAGATTCATTAGGGAGATTGGTCTATAATTTTCTTTCTCTGTTTCAATCTACCTGGTTTAGGTATCAGTACCATGTCCGTGTCATAAAAGGAATTTGGTAGGACTCTTTCAATCTCTATTTTTTCAAATAGTTTATGTAGTATTGGAGTTAATTGTTCTTTAAATGTTTGGTAGAATTCACATGTAAATCTATCTGGTCCTGGGGATTTTTTCTTAGGGAGTTGATTAATATCTTGTTCTATTTCTTTTTCTAAGATGAGACTTTTTTTTTTTTTTTTTTTTTACCCAATTTATATCTTCCTCTCTTAATCTAGGACAAGCTATATTTTTGAAGGTATTCTTCCATTTCATTTAAGTTTTCAAATTAATTGGCATAAAGTTGGGCAAAGTAACTCCTAATTATTGTTCTAATTTCCTCTTTATTAGTGGCGAGTTCTCCCTTTTCATTTTTAAGACTAATAATTTGATTTTCCTCTTTCCTTTTTTTAGTCAGATTTACTAAGGGTTTATCTATTTTATTAGTTTTTTAATCGAACCAACTCTTAGTTTTATTAATTAATTCAATAATTTATTTTTTACTTTCAATTTTATTAATCTCTCCTTTTATTTTTAGAATTTCAAATTTAGTGTTTGACTCAGGAGTTTTAATTTGTTCCTTTTCTAGCATTTTTATTTGCCAAGCCCAATTCATTGACCTTCTCTTTCTCTATTTTATGCAAGTAGGCCTCTAGAGATATAAAATTTCCCCTTATTACCACTTTAGCTGTATCCCACAAATTTTGGTATGACATCTCATTATTGTCATTTTCTTGGGTGAAATTATTAATTATGTCTATGATTTGCTGTTTTACCCAATCATTCTTTAGTATGAGATTATTTTGTTTCCAAATATGTTTGGTCTATTTTCTCCTGGCTTTTTATTGAATGTAATTTTTATTGCATTGTGATCTGCAAAGGATGCATTTACTATTTCTGCCTTTCTGAACTTGAATTTGAGGTTTTTATGTCCTGATATAGCATCAATTTTTTTATAGGTTCCATGAATTGCTGAGAAGAAAGTTTACTCCTTTCTGTCTCCATTTAGTTTTCTCCAAACATCTATCATACCTAACTTGTCTAGTATTCTCTTTACCTCTTTGACTTCTTTGTTATTCATTCTGTGGTTTGCTTTATCTAATTCTAAGAGTGCAAGGCTGATATCTTCCACTATTACTGTTTTGCTGTCTATTTCTTCTTGCAGCTCTCTTAAATTCTCTTTTAAGAATTTTAATGCTACACCATTTGGTGTATATATGTTTAATATTGATATTGCTTCATTATCTACACTACCCTTTAGGAAGATATAGTTTCCATTCTTATCTCTTTTAATTAGATCAATTTTTGCTTTTGTTTGATCTGAGATCAGGATAGATACCCCTGCCTTTTTTACTTAATTTGAAGCATATTAGATTCTGTTCCAACCTTTTACTTTTAGTCTGTATATATCATCCTGCTTCAAGTGTGTTTCCTGTAAACAACATATTGTAGGATTCTGGATTTTAATTCAGTCTGCTAACCACTTCTTCTTTATGGGGGAGGTTACCCTATTCACATTTACGGTTAAAATTACTAATTCTGTAATACTTACCATCTTGTTAACCCCTGCTTATGCTTTTCTCCTTTCCTTTCCCCTTACTCCTCTCCCCAGTATTAAAGCACCATTTGCTTCTCATAGCCCTCCCTTTTTAGGATCCCTCCCTCCACCTTAGAGTTTTTCCTTTTTTCTTATCTCTTTTCCTCACAATTTATGTATTACCTTTCAGTTAGCTTTCTCCTTCCCTTTTTACTTTTCTCCTCCCACTTTCCAATGAGATGGGAGAAGTTTCTCTTTGAATTGAAAATGTCTAATATTTTTCTCTTTAAGCCAATTCTGATGAAAGTAAGATACATACTATCTTCATCCCCCTCCTTCTTTCTCTCAGATATAATAGATTTCTTTTGCCTCTTCATGAGATGTAGTACCCCCACTTTACCCTTTTTGTGGTACAATTTCCTTTCCACCTCTAGTTTCTAGAACAAATTATCCATGTATTCTTTATGTATGTTTATAACAGAAATATAGTTCCCAAGATTTCTTTTTACCTTTTTAGGTTTCTCTTGAGTCCTATATTTGGAGATCAAATTTTTTGTTTAGTTCTGGTTTTTTCATCAGCAACCGATTAAATTAACCTATTTCATTGAATGTCCATCTTCTTCCCTGGAAAAAATGCTCATTTTGACTGGGTAAGTTGTTCTTGATTGCAGACCAAGTTCCTTAGCTTTTTGGAATATCATATTCTAGCTCTTCAATCCCTTAATGTGAACACTGCTAGATCCTAAGTAATCCTTATTGTGGCTCCTCTATATTTGAATTGATTTTTTTTCTAGAAGCTTGTAGTATTTTTTCCTTGGTCTGATAGTTCTGGAATTTAGCCACAATATATCCTGGAGTTTTGATTTTAGGGTCCCTTTTAGTAGGTGATAGATGAATGCTTTCAATGTCTATTTTAGCTTCTGTTTCTATAACACCTGGGCAGTTCTCTTTGATAATTTTCTGGAAAATAGTGTCCAGGCTTTTTTTTTTTTCCATCATATTTTTGAGGAAGTCCATCCAATAATTCTCAGATTATCTCTCCTAGATCTCTTTTCCAGGTCTGTTGTTTTCCCAAGGAAGTATTTGACAGTTTTTTCCATTGTTTTATTTTTTTGGTTTTGCTTGATTGATTCTTGGTGTCTCCTCAAGTCATTCAATTCCATTTGTTCAATTCTGATTAAATGAATTATTTTCTTCACTCACTTTTTATTTCTTTTTCTAATTGTCCAATTGAGTTTTTAATTGAGTTGCTTTGTTCTATGGAATTTTTTTCTATTTCAATAATTTTATTTTTTAGAGAGCTATTTTCTATTTCCAATTCACTAATTTTGTTTTTCAAGGATTTCATTTCTTTATCCACTCTATCTTTTTATGAGTGAGATGATTTATCCAAACCCTTTTGCCAAGCTTCCTTTTCCTTTTCCCATTTTTCTTCTAGCTTTCTTATAAGAGCCTTTTTCATTTCTTCTATGAACATCTGTGTTAGGGACCAGATTATATCCCTCTTTGGGGATTCAGCTGGAGACAGTCTGTTTTTAGTCTCCTCATGGTTTAAAGTATGCTCTCTATCCATATATAAGTTATCAGTAGTTAGAGTGTGCTTTAGTTTTTTTCTCACTTTGTCAAAGAAGAATCAAAGAAAACAAACTAACAAAAAAAAGCAAATGCAGTCTGCCTTTTTTTTTTTCTTTTTTTTTCTGGCTGGATAATATTATTAGGGTTCCTCTGCAGACTGCAGGGGGCAACAGTAAAGCATTAGCAGGACAGCAATGGCTACACAGAATCTGCACTCTGAGACTCTGAGATTGTTCTGTGTCACTCCAGGTGGGTGTGGCCAGGTCCTGAGAGACCCTAGCTTTTTGCAGTTATAATCTTTACCCCTGTGTTTATAGCTTCTCTGCTAATCTACTGGCTTGCTGCCAGGGAAAAGTAGCCACACTGTGGTAAAGTTCTCTCCACATAAATGGCTGAGACCACAACCCACCCTCACTGCCTGCTGCACTGTCACTGCCTGCTGTACTCTTGCAGCCTCCTTTCAGTCTGTGTCTGATCTAGCCGTCCCTGCCCCCAAGCAAAAACAGACCTTTTCTGGTGAATATCAAGGATATCTTCTGTTGGTTTGTGGGGTTTTTCAGTCAAGCCCTAATTCCTTTGCCTTGTCATGAAATAAAGTATTCTGTATCAAGAAGGAGCTTAGATAGATGTATGATTTCTCTCTGCCATCTTGGCTGGAAGTCCAGTAATAGTATTCTTAAAGCTATTATCATTCTAAAGGTATTTTGAAAGGAAGGTTGGAGCTGAGTTGTGTCTGAAAAGCAATTCTAAAATATTGGATAGGATAAGGTTAAGAGGAAAAAATGAAATGTTAAAAAATAATACAGACAAAGCAAATGGAATGGAAGCCTGGAAATATTGGAACCTTATTTTCATCTGAGTTGAAGAGGAAATAATTACATATCTGAAGATATTTAGACATCTTCTGAAGTTCTAGAGATGTGAGAAAACTAGTTTGGGAGAGGGACTTTTAGAAGATTATATAAGATTAGGTAAATGGAATGCATAGATAAGGGGGAATTTTCAGTGGAGTATTTGAATAAAGGGAGAAAATAAGATAATTAAAAAAAATGGAGAGGGTGACAAAGAATAGTGATTAAACATGAAATGGAAAGGAATTCACAAATAACTATAACTTGGAATGTTATTTGAAGATTATTTGCAAAGCTAGCATGAAGATAATGAAGAGTGAAATAAGCAGAAACAAGAGAACATTGTGTGCACTAACAATAATATCGTTTTAAGAATATTAAACTAATGAGTTATAAAAACACAAATTAACTATAATAGACAAATAAAAAGATGTTATATGCATCCAGAGATAGAACTGATCAATAGAAGCATGTATAGAATAACTATACACACACACACATCTCTATTTGTATCTGATGGTAGCCATCACTGGGTGAGGGTAGAAGAAAAAAGGAAAAAAAAAAGAAATTTACAGGATAATTTTGTTGTATATTTGAAAGGAATGGCCATCTGTATACAGTAGATTTGCAGCTTCATGCACAATCATCCTTTCTATTATAGAAATGTTTGTTTTATTCCATGAATTGAAAGTAAATTTAAAAAGTTAAAAACTCTTACTTGTCTATCCCCAGAGCCCTTCAAAAATTTTGTTTGTATTTTGTTTCTCTAATTTCTCCTTTCTCACTCACTTCTAAATCCTCTTCAATGTGATTTTGAACTTCATCATTCAACTGAAATTCCTTTTTCTAAACTCATCAGTGATTTTTTAATTATAAAATTGAATTGCTTTTTCTTAGATCACCTGGACTTTTCTCTAGCATTTTATACTATCAATCTTTCAAAAAAAATTAAACCTTTTTTTCCTCTTCTACCTCTTTTTCTCTAGGTTTTTATGACACTACTCTCATATGATTCTTCCCAAACCAGTCTTACTCCTTTACCGTCTACTTTGCTGATTCTTCTTTCAGATCATTAATCCTAGGTATCTCTAGGATGTAAACCTTAAATAAGATAATAAATATTATTTAATTTATTATCTCACTTTCTAAATCCTTAGTGCTACATAATAGTAGTTATTGTTATTAGTGATAGCAGTAGGAGCAAGAGTGGTAATAATAATAGTAATAGTAGTAGTTGTAGTAGTCGTAGTACTAGTAGTAAGAATAGTATCAGGGAAAGGAAAAGACAAACAACAGGAGGAGAAGGAAGAAGAATCTATATTCACCAGAACTCCTGTCTGTTGATAGATTCATTCAGTGCTCTTTTATTACACTTTTTTTTTTTTTTTTTTTTTTTTTTTTTGCTGAGGCAATTGGGGTTAAGTGACTTGCCCAGGGTCACACAGCTAGAAAGTGTTAAGTGTCTGAGGCCAGATTTGAACTTAGATCCTCCTGACTTTAAGGATAGTGGTCTACCCACTGCACCACCTAGCTGTCCCTATTGTACTTTTAATGAGCTCAAACAATGTTTATAAAATAAGAGAAGAGTATACTAGTAAAAAATTAACTGAAGTTGGGGTGGGGTTAGGTTATTATATATATATTTTATGTGTATATGTAATGTAAGGTAATTATATATGTAATCTAAAATATACATTTAAAATTTACTCTGATTATTAAAGCTTTCTTAAATCTACAAATTCAAAAAAATTAGCTGAGTACCTTTTGTCCATTCTAAGATATAAAATGCTTACATTAAAAATCTGATAATAGGTTCTTAAAATTTGATAATAAGAGCTAGTTGTTTTATTCCCTTGATGGTTTCCCAAGGATATGTCCCAGATTTTTCACTCTTTAGAATATCTTGCTTGGTGATTTCATCATTTTAATAAAGTTTTACACATTCATCACTAATATTTCAGTCATTAATCAGCAACTATCACTTGGATCTCTCAAACTGGATATTCAATAAACATCTCAAATTCAGTGTCTCCAAAGTATAGTTGATTTCTTTACCCTTAAATCTCTCTTATTGAATTTCCCTTTTACTGCTATGGACAGTCATCCTAACCAACCAGGACTGATACTTCAGTGTCATTCATGAGTTTTCATTTGCACTCACCTGACATATACAATTTATTATGGTTTCTACTTTAACAGTATTCTTTATTATTGTTCTGAAAGAAATGACCAGCAGGAGGATTTTATAAAAGCCTGGAGAATTACATGAACTGATGCTGAGTGAAATGAGCAGGATCAGTAGATCATTATATACTTCAACAACAATACTATAAGGTGATCAATTCTGATGGGCATGGCTCTCTTCAACAATGAGATGAACCAAATTAGTTCCATTTATTCAATAATGAATAGAACCAGCTACACCCAGTGAAAGAACTCCGGGAAATGAGTATGAACCACTACATAGCATTTCCAATCCCTCTGATTTTGCCCACTTGCATTTTTTTTATTTCCTTCTCAGGTTAATTTTACATTGCTTCAAAATCCAATTCCTCTTATACAGCAAAATAACTGTATGGATATGTATACATATATTGAATTTGGCTTGTACTTTAACATATTTAACATGTCTTGGTCTATCTGCCATCTGGGAGAGGGAGTGGGGGGTAGGAGGAGAAAAGTTGGAACAGAAGGTTTTGCAAGGGTCAATGCTGAAAAATTACCCATGCATTTATTTTGTAAATAAAAAGCTATAATAAAAAACAAAAACAATCTCCTTCATGTGTATTCCTTCTCCCCACTCAAATAGCCATGAAAATAGCACTCATCATTTTTTGTCTATTGTAATTACTTTTAAATTGTTGTCACTACCTTATATTTTTCCCTACTCCAATTCTTTCTCTATTAAGCAATGTGATGATTGTCATAAAGCACTTGTCTTCTCATATTAAATATTCTAATTGATTTTTGTGACCCTTCAGAACCTGGACCTTTTTATATCCTTAGGGTTTTTATAATTGACTCTTGATCTGATCAGCCACAGTTTGATAAATGGTATCTCAATACTAAGATATTGATATCATTTTAGTTCTCTTCAAGAATGAAGAACAACAACCAACCAAACAACTCCAAATGTTCTATTATCCAGAAATCTTGGCATATTTCCCTATTCTTTGTCTTTTCACTATGATTTCTGAATGATCTCCCTCTTTGATCTCCTAGATTACCTTTCTTTCTTCAAGAGTCAGCTCATCTTTTACAACAGATGCTTCCCAGTCTTTCTTACTGCTAGCTGCCTTGCCTCTAAGATTCCTTTCCATCTTTTCTCTTTATATCTCATATGAGTTTTTTTTTTTGTTTTGTTTTGTTTTGTTTTGTTTTGTTTTTTCTCCTGGACACCCCATTAGAATGCTGAGGAGAATCTTGAGGAGAGAAACTGAAGTACCCAAATGAGATAAAGTTTAAGAGTGTTTACTGATCACTGGCCAAGACTGAGCCCCACCAGGACTGAGGCAGGGGTAAGAGCCAGGTAAGAACAAAGCAGTTTCAGAGACACATATTTATAGAAAAATCTACAAAGGGTTCTTAAATCATTCATTATAATAATAGAATTCTTTTCCTAGATAAGAAGTAAAGGTTATCACATTTAAGAATTACATTCCCGAGTCCAACCAAGATGGCAGAGAGGACAAACATAACTACTTAATTTCTGTCTTTGCTCTCAGAATTTATTTCATGACAAGGCCTCAGAATTAGTGCTTGATTGAAAAAAAAAAACACAAATAATTACCATTGAAATTCATCAGAAAAGATAGATTTTTGCTCAAGGGTGGACATGGCCAGATAAGGCACATGTTGAGGGCAGGCTGCAAGAGCCTGGCAGGCAGCAGCTCACACTGAGCAGACCTGAGTGGGGAGGGGTGTGATCTCTGCTGTTTCTGTGGAAAGAACTTTACTGCACTATGGATATTTTGTCCTGGCAGCAAGCCAGGATCAGCAGAGAAGCTGTAAACACAGGAGACACAGGAGATAAAGACCATAACCCCAAAAACCTACGGTCTCTCAGGACCTGGCCACCCCCACCCAGAGTGTCTCAGCAGTCTCTTTGAGCCTCAGCCATTAGAGCACAGCCATTGCTGTCCTGCTTGTGCATCACTGCTGCTGCCCCCCTCCCCAGTCTCAGTATTATTAACCAGTCACCCCTCCCAAAAAAGAAGACTGCATTTTTTTTTCTTGTTAGTTTGTTTTCTTTGATTCTTCTCTGACAAAATGAGCAAAAAAATTAAAATGGACACTAACAATAAATGCCCAAAGGGGAATATGATCTGGTCCTCAACAAATGAGACTCTCATAGAAGAAACAGAAAAAATTAAAAAGGCTCTCACAAGAGAGATAGAAGAAAAATGGGAAAAGGAAAGGGAAGCTTGGCAAGAAAGTCTGGATTTATAGATAGAGTGAATAAAGAAATAAAATCCTTGAAAAACAGAATTAGTGAGTTGGAAAAATAAAATAGCACTATAAAAAATAAAATTGGCAAAATGGAAAAAAAATTCCATAGAAAAAAACAACTCAATTAAAAACTCAATTGGACAATTAGAAAAAGATATAAAATAAAAAAGTGAGTGAAGAAAATAGCTCACTAAAAATCAGAATCCAACAAATGGAATTGAATGACTTCAGGAGACACCACGAATCAGTCAAGGCAAATCAAAAAAAAAAAAAAAAAAAAAAAAAAAAAAAGAAGAAAAAAAAAAAAAAAGAAAGAAAAGAAATAATGGAAAAAATGTCAAATATGTTCTTGGGAAAACAAGAGACATGGAAAATAGATATAGTAGAGACAATCTGAGAATTATTGGGCTCTGGACACTATTTTCCAGGAAATTATCAAAGAGAACTGCCCAGATGTTATAGAAACAAAGGGTAAAATAGACATTGAAAGAATTCATCAAACACCTACTGAAAGGGACCCTAAAGTCAAAACTCCAAGAAATATAGTAGCTAAATTCCAGAACTATCAAACCAAAGAAAAATATTACAAGCTGCTAGAAAAAAATAAAATCAAATATAGAGGATGTAGCAGCTTCCAAATTAAAGGGATTGAAGGGCTTGGAATCTGATATTCCCAAAAAGCTAAAGAACTTCGTATGCAACCAAAAATAACTTACCCAGCCAAAATGAGCATTTTTTTTCCCCAGGGAAGAAGATGGACATTCAGTGAAATAAGAGAATTTCATCTATTTCAAATGAAAAAACTGGAACTAAACAAAAAGTTTGATCTCCAAATATAGAACTCAAAAGATTCCTAAAAAAGTAAAAAGAAATCTTGGGAACTATATTTCTGCTATAAAGATATATAAAGAATACCTGTATAATTTGTTCTAAAAACTAAAGGTGGAAAAGAAATTGTGCCAAAAAAAGGTAAAGTGGGGGTACTACATTTCATGAAGAGGGAAAGGTAACCTATTATATATGAGAGAAAGAATGCAAGGGGGTTAACATAGTATGTATCATGTTCTTGTCAGAATTGGCTTAAAGAGAAAAATAATAGAAATATTTGATTTATGGTGAAACTCCTTCCACTTCATTGAAAAGTGGGAGGAGATAAGTGAAAAGGGAAGTAGTAAGCTAAGAAGAAGTGAATACAGAAATTGTGAGGAAAGGAGGTAAAATAGGGGAAGGAACTTTAAGGTAGGGAGAGGGATACTAAAAAGGGAGGGCTGTGAGAAGCAATTAGTGCTCACAAGTTAAATACTGGGGAGGGGGATAAGGGGAAAAGGAAATGAGAAAAGCATAAGCAGGGGTTAACAAGATGGCAAGTATTACAGAATTAGTCATTTTAAACATAAATGTAAATGGGGTAAACTCCCCCATAAAGAAGAAGTGGTTAGCAGATTGGATTAAAAGCCAGAATTCTACAATATGCTGTTTACAGGAAACATACCTAAAGCAGGATGATACATATAGAATAAAGGTAAAAGTTTGGTACAGAATCTACTATGCTTCAAGTGAATTAAAAAAAGCAGGGGTAGGCATCCTGATCTCAGATCAAGCAAAAGCAAAAATTGATCTAATTAAAAGAGAAAAGGAAGGAAACTATATCTTCCTAAAGGGTAGCATAGAAAATGAAGCAATATCAATATTAAACATATATGCACGAAATGGTGTAGCATTGGAATTCTTAAAATAGAAATTAAGAGAGCTGCAAGAAGAAATGGATAGCAAAACTGTAATAGTAGGAGATCTCAGCCTTGCACTCTCAGAATTAGGTAAATCAAACCACAGAATGAATAAGAAAGAAATCAAAGAGGTAAATAGAATACTAGAAAAGTTAGGTATGATAGATGTTTGGAGAAAACTAAATGGAGACAGAAAGGAATAAACTTTCTTCTCAGCAGTTCATGGAACCTATATAAAAATTGACCATATATTAGGACATAAAAACCTCAAAATCTAATGCAGTAAGGCAGAAATAGTCATGGATCCTTTCAGACCATGATGCAATGAAAATTTCATTTAATAAAAAGCCAGGGGAGAATAGACCAAAAAATAATTGGAAACTTAAAAACTTAAATGCAATGGAAGAATACCTTCAAAAATATAGCTTGCCCAGATTAACAGAGGAAGAAGTAAATTGCTTAAATAGTCCCATTTCAGAAAAAGAAATGGAACAAGCTATTAATCAACTCCTTAAGAAAAACTCCTCAGGACCAGATGGATTTACATGTGAATTCTACCAAACATTTAAAGAACAATTAACTCCAATGCTATATAAACTATCTGGAAAAATAGGGATCGAAGGTGTCCTACCAAATTCCTTTTATGACACAGACATGGTTGATACCTAAACCAGGTAGGTTGAAAACAGAGAAAGAAAATTATAGAGCCTAATGAATATTGATGCTAAAATCTAAAATAAAATAATAGTAAAAAGATTACAGAAAATCATCCCCAGGATAATACACTATGACCAAGTAGGATTTATACCAGAAATGCAGGGCTGGTTCAATAATAGCAAAACTGTTAGCATAATTGAATATATCAATAAGCAAATAACAAAAAACGTATGATCATCTCAATAGATGCAGAAAAAGGATTTGATGAAATGCAACATCCATTCATAATAAAAACACTTGAGAGTAGAGGAATAAATGGACATTTCCTTAAAATAGTCAGGAGCATATATTTAAAACTGTCAGTATGCATCATATGTAATAGGGAAAAACTGGACCCTTTCCCAGTAAGATCAGGAGTGAAATAAGGTTGCTCACTATCACCATTACTATTCAATATTATATTAGAAATGCTAGCCTCAGCAATTAGTTGAAAGAGACATTAAAGGAATTAGAGTAGGTAATGAGGAAACCAAATTATCACTCTTTGGAGATGATATGATGTAAATGTATAGATAATCATGTAAAATGATACTTAGAAAACCCCAGAGATTCTACTAAAAAGCTATTAGAAATAATTCACAACTTTAATAAAGCTGCAGGATACAAAATAACTCCACATAAATCCTAAGCATTTTTATACATCACCAACAAAATCCAACAGCAAGAGATACAAAAAGAATTCCATTAAAAATAACTATCGATAGCATTAAATATTTGAGAATCTATCTACCAAAGAAAAATTACAAAACACTTGCCACAAAAATAAAGTCAGATTTAAATAATTAGAAAAATATTAAGTGCTCTTGGATAGGCTGAGTGAATATAAGAAGGATGACAATACTCCCTAAACTAATCTATTTATTTCATGCCATACCAATCAGACTCCCAAGAAACTATTTCAATGACTTAAAAAAATAACAGCAAAATTCATATGGAAGAACAAAGGGTCAAGAATTTCTAAGGAATTCATGAAAAAAAAAAAAATCAAATGAAGATGGCCTAGCTGTACCTGATCTAAAACTATATTATAAAGCAGCAGTCACCAAAACTATTTGGTATTGTCTAAGAAATACACTAGTTGATCATTGGAATAGGTTAGGTTCACAAGACAAAATAGTCAATAACTATAGCAATATAGTGTTTGACAAACCCCCAAATCCCAACTTTTGGAACAACAATTAATTATCTGACAAAAACTTCTGGGAAAACTGGAAATTAGTATGGCAGAAATTAGGCACGCTTAACACCACCTACCAAGATAAGATCAAAACGGGTCCATGATTTAGGAATAAAGAATAAGATCATAAATAAATTAGAGGGACATAGGATAGTGTACCTCTCCGACTTGTGGAGGAGGAAGGAATTTGTGACCCAAGAACTAGAGATCATTATTTATCACAAAATAGAAAATTTTTACTACATCAAATTAAAAAGCCTTTGTACAAACAAAACTAATGCATACAGACTTAGCAAGGAAGCAACAAACTGGGAAAACCTTTTTATAATTAAAAGTTCTGATAAAGGCCTCATTTCCAAAATATATAGAGAATTGACTTTAATTTATAAGAAATCAATCCATTCTCCAGCTGATAAAGGGTCAAAGGATATGAACAGACAATTTTCAGATTATGAAATTAAAACTATTTCCACTCATATCACTGTTGATCAAAGAAATGTGAATTATGACAACTGAGACACCACTACACATCTGTTAGATTGGCTAAGATGACAGGAACAAATAATGATGAATGTTGGAGAGGATGTGGGAAAACTGGGACACTGATGCATTGTTGTGGAGTTGTGAATGAATCCAACCATTCTGGAGAGCAATCTGGAATCCCAAAAAGTTATCAAACTGTGCATACCCTTTGATCCAGCAGTGCTACTACTGGGCTTATATCCCAAAGAAATACTGAGGAGGGGAAAGGGACCTGTATGTGCCAAAATGTTTGTGGCAGTCCTTTTTATAGTGTCTAGAAACTGATAAATGAATGGATGCCCATCAATTGGAGAATGGTTGGGTAAATTGTGGCATATGAAGTTTGTGGAATATTATTGTTATGTAAGAAACGACCAGCAGAATGAATACAGAGAGGCTTGGAGAGACTTACATGAACTGATGCTTAGTGAAATGAGCAGAGGCAGGAGATCATTATATACTTCAACAACAATAATTTAGAAGGATGTATTCTGATGGAAGTGGATATCTTAGCAGAAAGAATATCTAATTCAGTTTCAATTGATCAATGATGGACAGAATAAGCTATACTCAGAGAAGGAACACTGGGAAATAAGTGTAAACTTTTCCATTTTTGTTTTTCTCCCCAAGTTATTTTTACCTTCTGAATCCAACTCTTCCTGTCAAACAAAAATTTGGTTCTGCACACATATTTTGTATCTAGGATATATTATAACATATATAAAACTGCCTGCTATCTAGGGGAGGGGGTGGAAGGAGGGAAGGTAAAAATTGGAACAGAAGTGAGTGCAAGGGATAATGTTGTAAAAAATTACCCATGCATATATACTGCCAAAAAAAAAAAGTTATAATTACAAAATTAAAAATAAAAAAGAATACTAGAAAAAAAAAAAAAGAATTACATTCCCAGACAGGATGTAAAACAATATTTCTTCATGTTTATCAATTTCTCAAGGTCTTAAGGTAGTTGATAGCAGTGCATTTGTGGTATAAAACAGTAAATACCATCTGAATTAGGGTGTGAAAAGCTAGCAACATAATTCTGACTGCAGAAAGAGTTTCAAATGAAGATAATGTTTCTCATGGTCTCAGGGGTGTCCTTCCCCTTCAAAACCATACTTTTACTTTTACCTTTGCATAGCATCTGACACCTATTAAGCATTTTTAAAAATTGATATTAGTTCAATTTTGCAAGTTTCATATAAATCTGTCATAGTAATATGACATTGAAAAACATATATTTTTCTTTGTTTTAAAAATGACCCATTTTATGGGAAAAAAAATCTTCATCCAGAAAAAGAACTATGGAAATTGAATGTAAATCAATACAAGCTCTGTTCATTTCTTCTTTCTGTTTTTTTTTTTTTCCTCTCTAGTAATTTTTTCCTTTTGTTATGGTTTTTCTCTCCTAACATGATTCATAGAGACATGTATATTTTTAAAAAAGTTAATATACATATATAACCAGAAAAAATAAAGTCTTAAAATTAGTTATATCTGCTTTAGTCTTGCTCTGATACCAGTTTACTGCATTATCAATAGCAAACTACTTAACCCCTCAGGGTCTTAATTTGTGTCATTAACTTTGATAAGATTTACATGATTCTTTACTTTGCACTGACAGCCCCACCCCCATCCCTATGATAATAACATTAAGCATTCTCACCTCTGGCTCAGAGAATTCCTTAGATTTTTTTTTGTTTGTTTGTTTGTTTTGTTTTTGTTTTTTTTAATCAGTTGAGGTATCAACATCTACAGGATGATTCTCCAGTAACTAATGCTCTCCCCCATATCCTAAAATTATTCTCTCTTCTTCCTCCTTCCCTTTCTGTCTTTCCCATATTCTCTCCCTCTTTTCCCTCTCTCCATCCCCTTTCCTGCTCTCAGATAACATACACACACACACACACATGCATATACATACATATGTATGTATGTATGTGCGTGTGTATGTGTATAAATATATATGAGTATATATATCTATAGATAGATATTCATAGATATGCATACATTCACATTGCCCATAATATTAAGTGCAGCCAGAACTATATTAAAATGGAATAAAAAATATTTAAGATAAATGAATATAATAAATCAAATAACATGTTCTGGTTGAACTATGTTAATAAATAGATGGCAAAAATCTGTATGTCCCATTTTAAATTGACTTTCTATTTGAGTTTGATACCCCTTTAATAAATTCTGTCTCCACTATTAATAAATGATGACTGAATTGAATTGAATTAGTTATCTTCAGATTTTTTTCCAAGTGAAAAGCTACTTAAAATTAAAAAAAAAATACTTTCTTAAAACTGGAAGACATAAAGGTTCATTTCCATATAGCATTTTTGTAGTTGTATGCAATTATCTAATTCCCACACATTAGTTCTCTGCAATTTTGACTTTTACAGCACCCAATAAAACCCCTGCAGTGGTAATGAAAATGTTAATTCAAATTTATAAGTTAAAGCTTGGAAAAAAACCTTTAAGTAGTTTTAGAAAGAAAACTCCCATTTGTACTTTGCAAATCTTCATTAGACTGAATAAACCCTTTTTTCCTATTATATCTGAATGTATATAATATTCAGAAATAGCTTTGATATGCAGTAAGAACAATTTGAGTAATTACAGAAATATTAAATAAATTAAAGTCTTAAAATTAGTTATATCTGCTTTAGTCTTGCTCTAATACCAGTTTACTGCATTATTAACAGGAAACTACTTAACCCCTCAGGGTCCTAGTTAATTTTGATAATAATATTGGACTCTTTTGTCCATTCTTAAGATTTAATGAAATGTCAAAGAAATTATTTGAACTTTATGTTAGAAAAGTGCTAAAGTAAAGCTTCATCAATTAGCAACCAAATAATCCTTAATCAGTGGTTATTCAAAGGCAGATTGGTTCCTAGTCTACCTTTGCATTTTTCTTGAGAGGAAAATGATTTGCTAAGCAAATTGAGAGAAGAAATAAAACCAAAATGAAAAGGGACATATTATATTAAATTACTTTTGAGCATTTAAAATGCAATTTGATGTAAAAATGGTGATGGGGTCCAGAGTAACTAGGTGAAATTGGCAGGGGAAAACTGAAGTATTGGTAAGATATTGAGGAAGAGCATAGAGGGGAATCATCTTAGCCTTGGGAAACTCAACCTTAGTATATCTAATCAGAAAGCCACATTGTGATGTCAAACCCCTTAGCCTATACTTTGCTAAATCCCTTTTAGGTGTTAGCCTGCCATGCTCTACCATATGGTATATTTCTCCTCACCCCATCTCCCATGCCTCATGGTATATTTCTCCTTATTATAGCAAAGTCTCTTAATGTGCTAAATTCATTTTGGGGTTCCCCCATCATACAATGCTTTAATCCCCTTCTCTTGTGAGATTAGTCTGCTAAATGTTATGGATTTAGTCTATCCCACTCTCCTCATTTATTGTGAGTTCCAGTAAGGAACTTGACTTTTTCCTTGTCAATTGTTTAAAAAAAAAAAAAAATTCTTGCTAATTAGATGTTCTCCTGAATTGATTTCATATTTACTACCCCTGATGTCTATTTTACCTCTTCATTTGTACATAACTTCTTCTGATAAATTGATATCTTTTGGCAAAGAGAAGATCATTATGAATTCTTCACATGTGCCTTGTGTCTTGACCCTAGTATTTGAACTAGGAATTGCTAGCCTAAATCCTTCATTTGGTATCAAACCTCATCAACAGGACAGTTACAAAGCATAATTACCTATTCATTAAAATACTAACTGAATTTTCACTAAATTTGGTTCAATTTATATTTTTATTGTTGTGCCACAGTTCTCTTTTAATATCCTGATCCAGTTTCCCTCCCATTTCTACTTTGCAAGTCTTCATTAGACTGAATAAACCTTTTTTTTCCTATTATATCTGAATGTATATAATATTCAGAAATAGCTTTGATATGCAGTAAGAATATTCTGTACAGTATCTTTTTCCATCCTGAACCTGAGTGGAACCAGCTTCTTGTGTAGCATCATTGCAGTTCATGGCTTTCAAGATTTTTATATACTTTAATAATTTACTTGATGATTTGAGATGTGATTTGATGAGATATTTATATCAGAGTCAAACAGTCAATATATGCCCATAGATTATGTATACACACACACACACATAATATATATATACATATATATATATATATATGTATATATATATAGATTAGAGTAAAAGTGATTTCAACCAATACTGATTTGCACCCAAAAATAAAAATGAGTTAGAATAGCATATTTGAAATAAAGTTGTTCTACAAAAACTTTTATCACATTAACAAAATATAACCATTTATATTTTATTATAATATTATTATTATTATTATTATATCATCATATTATATATTTTATACTATATATATGTATATATATATATATTATTATAGTCCTAAGAAAGATGGGAAAAGGTGAATATATTTTTTTCAGAAAAAGTAGAAAGACTATTGATAGAAATAACAAGAATATTGATAAAAGAATATTAAGAGACATGATAAATAATATTTGATGTTCTGAAAGTACTGAAAGTGGTTTATCTACATTTGGGGGTCTAATATCTAAGAATTGAAGCACTTCTTCATAGATGTCATCTTCATGAATTCAACTAACAATATATTGAAAAAAGAAGAGTCAAACAAATGTTTGAGTCATGTGAATTTGTCTATGGAAATGGAGGCAGTTTGTAGTGGTCATTTGTAGTTATCACTAGAAAATATAGAAAAATTATTTTTAAGGGGCCAAGAGTTAGAGATCAATATGGTTTCAGTAGCAACATGTTAAAACGTGTACGATAAATTTTGTTAGCCTCCCAAAATTAATATCTAATGCAATTTTAATAATAAATGTCCTAGTGGCTAAAATTATTCATCAGAAATTTGCTACATTTCATAAACTGACATACAAAAAATCCTCAATACAAAAATTGACTTCAAAATATTGAAAGTTGAGGCAAGGGGGGGGAAATAGAAGGCTATTGCAATTTTGCAAACAGTTATGAAGGCCTGCACTAGCAAAATTACTATTTGAGTTAGGGGGGAAAAAGGGATGTACATGAAAGATTGAAGGTAGAAACAATAATTGAAATGATAGGATATATTGAGGAGAGATTTAAGAGTCAATGATGAAGCATTTGTTAAAACAATTGGTGAATGGGAAAATGGTACTCAGACAATATTATGAAATTCATTGAGAGAACAAATTTTTGGGAGATGATGATGATAAATTCTGTTTCAGATATTTTGAGTTTTAGATAACTATGCAACATGAAGATCAAGACGTCTTTATATGATGCAAAATGCTTCTAAAACAAAAAGTTGAAATGACTCCCTTTATTCACCAAATAATTATGTGTTTGGGTGTTTGTTCAAAATATTTATAACTTGTATCACTAGAAAAATCTGTAAATGTGAGAAAATTGCATGAAGGTAGTTTTGAAGATTTTCAGCTTGAAATAGTGCTTTATGAGGCCTCATAGAATAAACACAAAGGTATCAAGGAGAAATAATGGCTATGTTAATCAGGACATGACAATGATTCATAAAATTCTAGAGCCCCTCTGTATTTTACCCTCATACCTTCAAAAGACTAAGCCATTCAATAAATATTTACTATTATTATTTACTATTATGTCTGAGGCACTGACATCAGAAAATGAGTTTACAACTTAATTGGATCATTTAGAAAATACAATTTATCCCCATGATCCAACAAATATTAAACCTAAATGTAAATAGCAACAGAGTGAATTCTTTATTTTTCCAGCAATGTTTTAATTTAAACTCTTTTGAACACCAAATAGAGAACAAAATAATAATTTGTTGTTATTGGAATTATTATTATTTATATTTGTCTTTTAAGATTTTCAAAGTGACTTACATTCATTTCATTTAAATCTGTAAATATCTTTATAAAATAGTTGCTATTATTTGCAATAATTTCAAAATTTTACATAATTTCATAAGAAATTAAGGTTCTCAAGGTTTAAGTTTAATCTTAAATACAAAGGACACTTTGTGCTTCATGATCACAAAATGACCAAATGGAAGAAGTGGGATTCAAACCTAGTAATTCCCGATCAAACAATTTTTCTATTACATTTACAATGACATTCTCAGAACCAGAAGTCATGGCTGAACCCAATGGGCTTTGAAACAGTGAGGGTAAAGAGTAGTATATTTGGAGATCCATATAATGTTTGCTGAGATTAAACTGAGAGGATATGGTCTATTATTGACAAATTTTTCCTTACTATGTTCATTCACATGCAGGGTTGATAGATTTTTCATGTCCATGCCAGTCTCCTGAAGGATTGGTTATTCATTCACTAGAACATGTAAGAACTATTTGTTCATAATTATGTGTGTGTGTGTGTGTGTGTGTGTGTGAGAGAGAGAGAAAGAGAGAGAGAGAGAGACAGACAGACACAGACAGAGACAGAGAGACAGAGACAGAGATAGTGTGCATGTGTGCATGCACGTGTACAGGGATGGGGTTCAAAAATCTTTCTGTTGTCCATTTGTTTCTGTGTTAATTATTATTCTACCTAAATTAAAACATCTCAGTCTTTGGGTTATCCGATATTGCAGTACCAAAAAATGCTGAATTTAAAATTCAACAACTTGTGCTCAAGACTCAATACTGATATTCACAACCTATAATTTTTTTAGAAAATATTTTTAACATTTTTGGCCCTCATTTTTTTTCATTTTTGAAAGAAATTGATTGAACAAATTTTCCTTCTAGATCTTGATCTAAAATTTTACATAGTCTATAATTAGAGATTTTTGCAGTAGAAGAGTGTTTAAATCACATTTACATAAATAAATTTGCATAAGTAATTATAATTAAATAAAATAACAAAATATATAATTTAAAAAATACTTATTTAATCTTAATTATCCAGAAAATGCAGTGTGCATATATAAATGAAACACAACAGATATAGAAAAATAGATAATATACATAAATGTATATATGACTAAACAGTTTCCATTTTACATTTCATGTATATTATAATTATAATTTCTGAATTTCATAATAAACTCATTTATAGCTTTTTATATTATGCAAGAATTTTCCTTAAAACAATCTTTTAAAGTTAGAAGCTCAATAATAATACTCCCATTTTAGAGATGAGAAAACAATGGATTAAAAAGATTAAGTGATTTCTATAAAGTTATATATTTAGAAGAGTTGATAATGGCATTATTTTAATCAATCTGCTATGTGAAAGAAAATACCTATGACTGTGCATTAAGAAGTAGAAGATTTATAAAGATTTCCAATATGTTTCAAAGAGTTATCTAATATGAAAGGCAATGCTAAAATTTAGTGGAATTAAATATATGTACAATTTGGAAAAATTAAAGATTTCTAAAATATTATCACATATCAATATGAACTGCTATTTTATTGATATATATGTTTCTAAAAATGAATATATTGTTAATCCATTTAGAAATTAATTTTGCTTGCTCCACTCTGTGGACATAAAAAATCTTCCAATTTTATTTTTGTATGGTTAATTATCAGATTATTGAGTATTGAGATTACCATTTTCTATTCAGTTTGAAGCACTCACACCCTGGATAAATTTTTTATGAATACATGTTTCTTTCATAAACTTTTGAGAAAGTAAATATGATCAATTTTGTTTAGCTTTAAAGACAAATAACTGCAAATAGCAGCAAATCATACAGATTAGGAATGAAAAACTTACAAACTCAGAATTGCAATGAGGTTGCCATTAAATATGATTTTTTCAGCAAAAATAGTTATTGGTATTGCTGATCCTTATATTTTCTGTTTTTTTTCCTTACATACTTTGTTTTAAAATTGCTATTCCACAGTTTTATGAAGCCATGCAGAAAAAAGGAATGAAAGTCAGTATTTAATATAAAAACACAATTGTGAAGGATAATATTGAATATATGGAATAAGTTTTAAAATGTATTTAAATAAATGGGAGCCTTTTGTTTGCTAGAGGTCACCTTTTTAGCTGATCTCCTCTCTTTTTGAGCTTTTCAAAATACACATAAAGAATGTGGCACAGACTCAAAAACCCAATTCCTATCATATGTGACTATTTAACATTTCCTTTGATTCCCCAAATATCTTTTTTATCACTAATGCCTTACATATATTCCCTGCTGTTTATGACAAAGTAAGTTGGTAACTTTTCTCTAAATAACTGGCTAGTACATAATCTGAAAGTCTGTATTGTAAACTTGAATAAACCTGCAATGACACAAAGCTTTGATTTTTCTGTTTGAACTTTGAGTTTTGACTTCCAGAGGCTATAGAACTCAAATTCTAGAATACTTTTTTTTCAGAACTTCTGCAGTCTTTATAATTTTCAATGCTTTGGTGAACTATTGAATTTTGTTTGAATTTTTAAAATACAAGAATATATTTTTATTTATTTTTATTTTTTAATTAATTTTATAATTATAAAATTTTGATGTACATATGCATAATGAATTTTTCTTTTATAAATTTTATAAGTATAAATTTTTTTGACAGTACATATGCATGATTAATTTTTCTTTTATAACATTATCCCTTGTATTCATTTTTATCCAAATTTTCCCATCCCTCCCCTAGATGACAGGCATCCTATACATATTAAATGTGTTACACTATAAACTAGATACAATATATGTGTGTAAATCCAATTTTCTTGTTGCATGTTAAGAATCAGATTCCAAGGTATAAGTAAACTGGGTAGAAAGACAGTAGTGCTAACAGTTTACATTCAATTCCCACTGTTCCTTCTCTGGGTGAAGCTGTTTCTGTCCATCATTGATCAACTGGAAGTGAGTTGAATCTTCTTTATGTTGAAGATATCTACTTCCATCAGAATATATCTTCATACAGTATTGTTGTTGAAGTGTATAGTAATCCTCTGGTTATGCTCATTTCACTCAGCATCAGTTCATATAAGTCTCTCCAAACCTCGATATATTCATCCTGTTGGTCATTTCTTACAGAGCAATAATATTCCATAGCATTCATATACAATAATTTACCCAACCATTCTCCAATTGATGGATATCCATTCATTTTCCAGTTTCTAGCCACTATAAAAAGAGCTGCCACAAACATTTTGGCACATACAAGTCCCTTTCTCATCTTTAGTATTTCTTTGGAATATAAGCCCAATAGTATCACTGCTGGATCAAAGGGTATGCACAGTTTGATAACTTTTGGGGCATAGTTCCAAATTGCTCTCCAGAATGGCTGGATTCTTTCACAACTCCACCAACAATGTATTAGTGTCCCAGTTTTCCCACATCCCCTCCAACATTCATCATTATTTGTTCCTGAAATCTTAGCCAATCTGACAGGTGTGTAGTGGTATCTCAAGAGTTGTCTTAATTTGCATTTCTCTGATCAAAAGTGATTTGGAACATTCTTTCATATGAGTGGATATAGTTTCAATTTCTTCATCTGAGAATTGTCTGTTCATATCCTTTGACCATTTATCAATTGGAGAATGGTTTGATTTCTTATAAATTGGAGTCAGTTCCCTATATATTTTGGAAATGAGGCCTTTATCAGAACGTTTAACTGTAAACATATTTTCCCAATTTTTTACTTCCCTTCTAATTTTGTTTGCATTAGTTTTGTTTGTACAAAAGCCTTTTAATTTGCTATAATCAAAATCATTTATTTTGTAATCAATAATGCTCTCTAGTTCTCCTCTGGTCATAAATTCCTTCCTCCTCCACAGGTCTGAGAGGTAGACTATCCTCTGTTCCTCTAATCTATTTATGATCTCATTTTTATGCCTAAATCATGGATCCATCTTGATCTTATCTTGGCATATGGTGTTAAGTGTGGGTCCATATCAAATTTCTGCCATGCTATTTTCCAGTTTTCCTAATAGTTTTTTTCAAATAATGAATTCTTATCCCAAAAGTTGGTATCTTTGGTTTTGTGAAACACTAGATTGCTATAGTTTTACCCTATTTTGTCCTGTACCTAATCTGTTCCACTGATCAACTAGTCTATTTCTTAGCCAATACCAAATGGTTTTGGTGACTGCTGTTTTATAATATAGTTTTAGATCAGGTACAGCTAGACCACCTTCATCTGATTTTTGTTTTCATTAATTCCCTTGAAATTCTCTACCCTTTGTTCTTCCATATGAATTTTGCTGTTATTTTTCTAGGTCATTAAAATAGTTTCTTGGGAGTCTGATTGGTATAGCAGTAAATAAATAGATTAGTTTAGAGAGTATTGTCATCTTTATTATATTTGCTCTCCCTATCCAAGAGCACTTAATGTCTTTCCAATTATTTAAATCTGACTTTATTTTTGTGCAAGTGTTTTGTAATTTTGCTCATATAATTCCTGACTTTTCTTTGGTAGGTGGAATCCCCAAAATTTTATACTCTCTACATTTGGTTTGAATGGAATTTCTCTTTGTATCTCTTGCTGTTGCATTTTGTTGGTGATGTAAAAAAATGCTGAGGATTTATGTGGATTTATTTTGTATCCAGCAACTTTGCTAAAGTTCTGAATTATTTCTAATAACTTTTTGTTAGAATCTCTGGGTTCTCTAAGTATACCATCATATCATCTGCAAAGAGTGACAGTTTGATTTCTTCTTTACCTACTCTTATTCCTTTAATCTCTTTCTCGGCTCTTATTGCCAAGGCTAGCATTTTTAATACAATATTGAATAGTAATGGTGATAGTGGGCAACCTTTTTTCACTCCTGATCTTACTGGGAAAGGTTCCAGTTTATCTCCATTACATATTATCCTTACTGACTGTCTTAAATATATGCTCCTGACTGTTTTAAGGAATAGTCCATTTATTCCTATACTCTCAAGCATTTTTAGTAGGAATGGATGTTGGATTTTATCAAATGCTTTTTTTGCATCTTTTGAGATGATCATATGGTTTTTATTAATTTGATTATTAATATCGTCAATTATAATAATAGTTTTCCTAATATTAAACCACCCCTGCATTCCTGGTATAAATCCTACTTGATCATAGTGTATTATCCTGGGGATGATTTTCTGAAGTCTTTTTGCTAATATCTTATTTAAGATTTTAGCATCAATATTCATTAAGGAAATTGGTCTATAATTTTCTTTCTCAGTTTTCAACCTACCTGGTGTAGGTATTAGTACCATGTCTGTGTCACCAAAGGAGTTTGATAGGACTCCTTCATCCCTTATTTTTTTTTAATGGTTTATATAACATTGGGGCTAATTGTTCTTTAAATGTTTGGTAGAATTCACATGTGAATCCATATGGTCCTGGGGATTATTTCCTGGGGAGTTGATTAATAGATTGTTCTATGTCTTTTTCTGAAATGGGACTATTTAAGCAATTTATCTCCTCCTCTGTTAATCTAGGAAGCCTATATTTTTGGAGGTAGTCATCCATTTCAGTTAAGTTATCAAATTTATTGGTACAAAGATGGGCAAAGTAACTCATTATTTCTCTAATTTCCTCTTCATTGGGGAAAGATTCCCCCTTTTCATTTGTAAGACTAACAATTTGATTTTCCACTTTCCTTTTTCTGATCATATTTACCAAAGGTTTATCTATTTTATTGCCTTTTTCATAAAGTGAACTTAGTTTTATTTATTAATTCAATTGTTGTTTTTGTTTTTTTCTTTTTTTTTTACTTTCAATATTATTTATTTCTCCTTTTAATTTTAGAATTTCAAGTTTAGTTTTTGGTTTGGGGTTTTTAATTTGGTCTTTTTCTAGCTTTTTAAGTTGCAGGCCCAATTCATTGATCTTCTCTTTCTCTATTTTATTTAAGTAAGCTTCTAAAGATATTAAATTTCCACTTATTACCGCTTTAGCTGCATCCCACAAATTTTCGTATGATGTCTCATCATTGTCATTTCCTTGGGTGAAATTATTGTTTCTATAATTTGCTGTTTCACCCAGTCATTCTTTAAGATGAGATTATTTAGTTTCCAATTTCTTTTTGGTCTATTTACCCCTAACTTCTTATTGAATGTAGTTTTTATTGCATTGTGATCTGAGAAGGCATTTACTATTTCTGCCTTCCTGCATTTAATTTTGAGATCTTTATGGCCCAATATATGATCAGTTTTTGTATAGGTTCCATGAACTGCTGAGAAGATAGTATACTCCTTTCTATCACCATTCAGTTTTCTCCAAATATCTATCATACCTAGTTTTCCTAATGTTCTATTTAGCTCTTTAATTTCTTTCTTATTTGTTTTGGGGTTTGATTTATCTAATTCTGAGAGTGCATGGTTGAGATCTCCCACTGTTATAGTTTTGTTGTCTATTTATTCTTGCAACTCCCTTAACTTCTCCTTTAGAAAGTAGATGCTATACCACTTGGTGCATATATGTTAGTGTTGATATGGTTTTATTGTCTGTGGTACCTTTTAGCAGGATATAGTTTCCTTTCTTATCTCTTTTAATTAGATCAATATCTGCTTTTTCTTGATGTGAGATAAGGATGGCTACCCCTGCTTTCTTGGCTTCACCTGAAGCATAATAGATTCTGCTCCAACCTTTTTCCTTTACTCTGTATGAATCTCCCTGCTTTAAGTGTGTTCCCTGTAAACTACATATTGTAGTGTTCTGACTTTTGATCCACCCTGCTATCTGCTCTGTTTAATGGGAGAGTTCATTCCATTCACATTTACAGTTAAAATTACTAATTCTGCATTTCCTCCCATCATATTATCCCCTGATTATGTTTTTTTTTCCCCCTTGTCCTCTCTGAACCTCTTCTGCAGTTTTTAATTTATGGACCCCACTTTTAATGTGCAGCCCTCCCTTTTTAGTATCCCTTCCCCTTCCTTTTAAGTCCCTTCCCCTTTCTTGTACTTTTCCCTTATTCCCCTTTTCCTTTTCCTTTTTCTTCTCCCCACTTATAATGAGGTAAGAGAGAATTCTCTGAAAAACAAATATGTCAATTATTTACTTTTTGAGCCCACTCTTATGAGAGTAACATTCACACAGTGTTTCTCCCCCTCTCTAACTTCCCTCAAATGTGGTAGGTTTTCTATGCCTCTTCCTGGGACTATGCCTCTTTTTATCTCTCCTTGCCCTTTTTCTGATACTATCCCCTTTCCTTTACTACTTCCCTTTTTTATGTTATATCAGTAAAATCAAATTATCCATGTGATCTTTCTGTATATCCACAACAGAGATACAATTCTTAAAAGTTCTTTTTGCCTTTTTCTGCTTCTCTTCAGTCTTGTGGATGTAGATCAAATTTTTTGTTTAAGTGTGTTTTTTTTTTTTTTTCTTTTTCTCTTAGAAACAAATGGAATTCCTCTGTTTCATTAAATGACCATCTTCTTCCATGGAAGAAAATGCTAAACTTAGGGTAGTTTATTCTTATTTGCAATCCTTGTTCTTTTGCATTTTGAAATATCAGGTTCCAAGCCCTTTAATCCTTTACTATGGAGGCAGCCAGATCTTGAGTGACCCTTATTGTGGTACTTTGATATTTGAATTGTTTTTTCCTAGCTGCTTGCAATATTTTTTCCTTGGTTTCGTAGTTCTGCAGCTTAGCCACTATGTTCTGTGGAGTTCTTTTTTTTTAGGGTCTTTTTCAGAAGGTGTTCGATGAATTCTTTCAATGCCTATTTTCTCTTCTGTTTCTATTATCTCTGGACAGTTCTATTTGATGATTTCCTGTAAAAATAAAATCCAAGCTCTTTTTTTCATCATAATTTTCGGGAAATCCAATGATCCTCAGATTATCTCTCCTAGATCTATTTTCCACTTCTATAGATTTTCCCAGTAAATATTTGATGTTATTTTCCAGCATTTCATTTTTTTGGCTTTGTTTTGTTTGACTGATTCTTGGTTTCTCAATGAATCATTCATTTCTATTTATTTAGTCCTGATTTTTAATGAATTATTTTCTTCATTCACATTTTTTAGTTCATTTTGTATATGTCCAATTGAGTTTTTAAATGAAATATTTTGCTTGCTTTAATTTTTTTTTTCCATTTCACTAATTTTTTTTTTTTTTTTTTTTAGTGAGTTATTTTCTTCCAAATCACAAATCCTACTTTCTTGGGAATTTTTTATCTTTTCCAATTCAGAAATCCTATTTTCCTGTGATTTTTTTAACCTTTTCTAATTCACAAATTTTGTTTCCCTGCACCTCCTGTGAATTCTTTTTTTTTTTTTTTTTCCAACTCAAATTTCAGGACATTTTATTCTCTATCATAGCTTCTCTTTCCTTTCCCCAATTTTCTTCAAATTCTCTTAGCTTTTTAATAGTCTCTTCTAGGAGAGAGTTATGTGATGGGGGGCAGGTATCATTCCCCTTTAGGCTGTTATCTGGAGACCCTCTGCTGTTAGCCTCCTTGGGGTTGGATACCCACTCTTTTTCTGTATAGAAGGTGTCAATTGTTCTCTTCAGCTTCTTACTCATTATTAACACTCTGTAGGGGATTTGTCCTCAGGTAAGAAATATATTTATCAGCTTTCTCCCAGACAGGGGATAGGATGCAGCAGTCCTGTGTATGGGCTAAGAGAGACTCCTATGAGAGAGTTCTCTCCCCCCCAGAAATGACTCAGAGATGGTTAGTATGGCTGTGGCAAGGAGTGCTCAGGGAAGGACCCCTGCTATGTGGCCTAGCGACTGCCCTGAGGTTTAAGGCTGAACAGTGAAAGTGTCACAAACCCCGGCCAAAGCTTTCTGTGGGGTTGTGGATATTAGCAGCTAATGTGAAAAGCCCCTGTGCTCAAACCGGAAGTGTCTGCCCGGAAACCACAGTCCCTGCTTCAAAGGTTCCTTTGCTCTGGAAGTTCCAATGATTTTGGAGATTCTCTTCTACTATAATTCCACTGCCTCAGGCTGAGGCCTGCACTATGTGAATTAGAGGCTGCCTCAGGCTGTGTCTCCCACTGTTCAGGTTCTTAACTGCTCCAGGGAAAAGCCCCTTATAGCAGAAGGCAACTGCACAGCCATGCCAAGATTGGTGTTAGGTCTCTTCTGGATTGGGGTGGTTCTAGGATGTGGCTTTATATTTTAAAGTGGCTTGATTTCTTTTCTGATCTGCTGTTTTAGAAGCAGAATAGAATTATCAGCCCATGCCAGATTCCTCTATCTCAGTGGCTTCTCTGATCCCAGAATTCTCCCCAGCCTGTTTGGCACAGTGTGCTAGCACCTAACCTTGTCTGTGCTGATCTTTTTTTTTTTTTTTCCCCTCCCCTCGGAACCGACCTTTTCTGTTGAAATTCCAGATTCTCTTCAGCTGGTAAGTTGTGCTTCTAATCCTTGTGGTTTTTATCAGTCCAGGGTTATTTTTGAGGCTGACTTAACTAGTTGGTATTGAGGGAAGAAGGGAGCTTAGAAATTTGCATGTATCTTCTCTGCCATCTCCTCCATCCAATACAAGAATATAGTTTTATAAACCTCTTTCTCTCTCTCTTATCTATGTCTAATCTCTTTTAGCCATATTTAGCTTTTATAATTTTTTGACCAAAAAAAAAAATCTTGTTTTACTAGATCCCTAGCATTAGTAACCACTCAATTATAGAGGACAGAAATGATACAACTACAGTGTAAAAATAGTATTTTAAATCATAAGTATGGTTTCAAGAATGGAATTTTGTTGGATTATTATATTAACAGTACTTTTTTGTTTTATTTTACATATGTAAAAATGTTCATATAAGAGGAAAAATAATCCTAAATGTGGCTTTGAATAAAGATATTGTAAATATGTAATTAAATAATTTACTTCTCACTAGATAATAAAAAGATGGTGGCTGTACTTCACTTCTGCTCCAGAACATATTAAAATATGAAATATCTTTCTTCTTGGTTAGCACTAGCTCAGTGAATCAGGTTTAGAAATATAATGCCCTGAGAAACATGAGGACTATAAACTACCAGAAAATAAAATGATTTACAATAGTGAGGTGTTTTATGAAGCTCAAATAAAAGGGATGTAAAATGTTTTGCAAACCTTAAAATGCTAAATGTTGATAGTAATGGTGGTGTCAAAACACAGTCACCAGACTTTCTGTCTAATTATGTCTTTATTCCTTGATCATTCACTACACTTTTGAGAATTCAAGTAATATTTATACATCAATATAAGGTTCTGCATGTATTAGACTGGACTCTAAGGGAAAAAAGTAAAAACTCTTAAAACAACCTATATTCTTAACACTTTATTAAGTCTAGATAATTAGAAAAATAATAAATCACGTCCTGATTTGAGATGATTAACAATTTCTGAGTTATGAATGCTCAAACTGAAATTTTAACAATTAACTAGACTAAACATGTTGGGAATGGCCCCAGTACATTGTTGATTGTAGTTTAAAATGACATAATTGGATAAAACAATAAACCTTTTCACATTTTCCTTCAACATAGCAATAGTCATCCTATGTGATATAGGGTGAGGCAGTTCAGAGTAATATGTATTGGGTTGAACTTCTAATTTCAAATTCTCCATATGCTTAGTTGTTTTTTTTTATGTCTCAGACAGTAAGAAAATCAAACATATTGTATTTTTCAGAGTGCATTTCATATACAAGTAAAGTAGAAAAGTCTACATGACTCAGTATATGTAGTGTTCTGGGTTGGTTTTCTGGAGGTCTAGGAGCAGCCTTCTTTTTAGCCAAGTAATTGCCAGAAGAATAGCCAGGTGTTGAAGTACAAATCCTTTATTATCTCCACAGTCTAGTTTCCTTACCTGGGGCCCAGGTGTCTTTCCTGAGAGCCTTTCAGAACTGCCTTATCACAGTGGATGGAGCAGGAGGACAGGCTAGCCACTACAAGGATAATGAATATGGAATGAATCTACCTCTGTTTGGCTTCTAGACCTTGAGCTTCCACTTCCAGTGTACTTATCTTCTCTGGCTCTGATTTTGACTAAGTTTGTACCAGCTTTATATGCTCTATTTTAATTACATTATCATAAGTGTGAATCTTCTGGAACTATATTAAGACCTAAGAACATGTACTGAACTAGATCTCCTGGTTCTCCTCATTTCACTCAGCATCAGTTCATGTAAGTCTCTCCAAGCCTTTCTGTATTCATCCTGCTGGTCATTTCTTACAGAGAAACAATATTCCATAACATTCATATATTATAATTTACCCAACCATTCTCCAATTGATGGGCATCCATTCATTTTCCATTTTCTAGCCACTACAAAAAGGGCTGCCACAAACATTTTGGCACATCCAGGTCCTTTTCCCTTCTTTATTATTTCTTTGAGATATAAGCCCAATAGTAGCACTGCTGGATCAAAGGGTATGCACAGTTTGATAATTTTTTGAGCATAGTTCCAAATTGCTCTTCAGAATGGCTGGATTCTTTCACAGCTCCACCAACAATGCATCAGTGTCCCAGTTTTCCCACAGCCCCTCCAACATTCATCATTATTTTTTCTTGTCAGCCATTCTGACAGTAGTGTTATTTCAGAGTTGTCTTAATTTGCATTTCTCTCTCTGATCAGTAGTAATTTGAAACTCTTTCATATGAGTGGAAATAATTTCAATTTCATCATCTGAAAATTGTTTGCTCATATCCTTTGACCATTTATCAACTGGAGAATGGCTTGATTTCTTATAAATTAGAGTCAGTTCTCTATATATTTTGGAAATGAGGCCTTTATCAGAACCTTTAATGATAAAAATGTTTTCCCAGTTTGTTACTTCCCTTCTTAACTTATTTGCATTAGTTTTCTTTGTACAAAAGCTTTTTTAATTTGATGTAATCAAAATTTTCTATTTTGTGATCAATAATGATCTCTAGTTCTCCTTTGGTCACAGATTCCTTCCTCCTCCATAAGTCTGAGAGGTAAACTGTTGTATGTTCCTCTAATCTATTTATGATCTCATTCTTTATGCCTAAATCATGCACCCATTTTGATCTTATCTTGGTAGTGGTTTTAAGTGTGGATCCATATCTAATTTCTGCCATACTAATTTCCAGTTTTCCCAATAGTTTTTGTCAAATAATTAATTCTTATCCAAAAAGTTGGGATCTTTGGGTTTGTCATACATTAGACTGCTATAGTTGTACACTATTTTGTCCTTTGAACCTAAGCTATTCCACTGATCAACTAGTCTATTTCTTAGCCAATACCAAATGGTTTTGGTGACTGCTGCTTTAAAATATAGTTTTAGATCAGGTACAGCTAGGCCACCTTCATTTGATTTTTTTTTTTTTTTTATTAATTCCCTTAAAATTCTCGACCTTTTGTTCTTCCATATGAATTTTGTTGTTATTTTTTCTAGGTCATTAAAGTAGTTTCTTGGGAGTCTGATTGGTATAGCAGTGAATAAATAGATTAGTTTAGGGAGTATTGTCATCTTTATTATATTCGCTCGGCCTATCCAAGAGCACTTATATCTTTCCAATTATTTAAATCTGACTTTATTTTTGTGGCAAGTGTTTTGTAATTTTGATCATATAATCCCTGACTTTTATTTGGTAGATAGATTCCCAAATATTTTATACTCTCAACAGTTGTTTTGAATGGAATTTCTCTTTGTATCTCTTGCTGTTGCATTTTGTTGGTGATGTAAAAAAATGTTGAGGATTAATGTGGAGTTATTTTGTATCCAGCAACTTTGCTAAAGTTGTGAATTATTTCTAATAATTTTTATTAGAATCTCTAGGGTTTTCTAAGTATACCATCATATCATCTGCAAAGAGTGACAGTTTGATTTCCTCATTACCTACTCTTATTCCTTTAATCTTTCTCAACTCTTATTGCCAAGGCTAGGATTTCTAATACAATATTAAATAGTAATAGTGATAGTGGGCAAACTTGTTTCACTCCTGATCATACTGGGAAAGATTCCAGCTTATTTCCATTACATATGATGCTTACTGATGGTTTTAAGTATATACTCCTGACTATTTTAAGGATTAGTTTATTTATTCTTATACTCTCATGCATTTTTAGTAGGAATGGATATAGTATTTTATCAAATGCTTTCTCTGCATCTATTGAGATGATAATTTTTTTAATAATTTGACTATTAATATGGTCAATTATACTAATAGTTTTCCTAATATTCAATCAGCCCTGCATTCCTGATATAAATCCTAGTTGATCATAGTGTATTATCTTGGGGATGATTTTCTGTAGTCTCTTTGCTAATATCTTATTTAAGATTTTAGCATCAATATTCATGAAGGAGATTGGTCTACAGTTTTCTTTCTCAGTTTTCACCCTACCTGGTTTAGGTATCAGTACCATGTCTCTGTCACAAAAGGAATTTGGTAGGACTAC
Organism: Sminthopsis crassicaudata; assembly: GCF_048593235.1. Lineage (NCBI taxonomy): Eukaryota > Metazoa > Chordata > Mammalia > Dasyuromorphia > Dasyuridae > Sminthopsis > Sminthopsis crassicaudata. Next base: position 520,158,353 of record NC_133617.1, read on the forward strand.
TTCATTCCCTAATTTTTCAAATAGCTTATATAACATTGGGGCTCATTTTTCTTTAAATGTTTGGTAGAATTCACATGTAAATACATCTGGTTTGGGGGATTTTTTCTTAAGGAGTTGATTAAGAGCTTGTTCTATTTCTTTTTCAGAAATGGGACTATTTAAGAAATCTACTTCCTCCTCTGTTAATATGGGAAGCCTATATTTTTGGAGGTAGTCATCCATTTCACTTAAGTTATCAAAGTTATTGGCCTAAAGTTGGGCAAAGTAACTCCTTATTATTGATATAATTTCCTCTTCTTTAATGGAAAGTTCCCCTTTTTCATTTTTAAGACTAACAATTTGATTTTCTGCTTTCCTTTTTCTGATCAGATTTACCAAAGTTTTATCTATTTTATTGGCTTTTTTATAGAACCAACTCTTAGTTTTATTTATTAATTCAATAGTTTGTTACTTTCAATATTATTAATTTCTCCTTTTAATTTTAGAATTTCAAGTTTAGTATTTGATTGGGGGTTTTTAATTTGGTTTTTTTCTAACTTTTTAGGTTGGAAGCCCAATTCATTGGTCTTCTTTCTCTATTTTCTTCAAGTAAGCCTCTAAAGATATAAAATTTCCCCTTATTACTGTTTTAGCTGCATCTCATAAATTTTTGTGTGATGTCTCATCATTGTCATTATCTTGAGTGAAATTATTAATTGTGTCTATAATTTGCTGTTTCACCCAATCATTCTTGTTGCACAATAAGCATTAGATACCGATGGTACATGTAACCTGGGCAGACAGACATTAGTGTTAACAATTTACATTCACTTCCCAGTATTCCTTCTCTGTCCATCATTGATCAACTGGAAGTGAGTTGGATCTTCTTTATGTTGAAGATTTCCACTTCCATCAGAATATATCCTCATACAAATCTTCAACATAAAGAAGATCCAACTCACTTCCAGTTGATCAATGATGGACAGAGGTAGCTACACCCAGAGAAGAAACACTGGGAGGGGAATGTAAATTGTTAGCACTAATATCTGTCTGCCCAGGTTGCATGTACCTTCGGATTCTAATGTTTATTGTGCAACAAGAAAATGATATTCACACACATGTATTGTACTTAGACTATATTGTAACACATGTAAAATGTATGGTATTGCCTGTCGTCGGGGGGAGGGAATAGAGGGAGGGGGGGTAATTTGGAAAAATGAATACAAGGGATAATATTATAAAATATATATATATATATATATATATATATATATATATATATATAATAAAAAAATAATAATCAAAAAAAAAAAAAAGAATATATCCTCATACAGTATTATTATTGAACTGTATAGTGATCTTCTGGTTCTGCTCATTTCACTCAGCATCAGTTGATGTAAGTCTCTCCAAGCCTCTCTGTATTCCTCCTGCTGGTCATTTCTTACAGAGCAATAATATTCCATAACCTTTAGATACCATAATTTACCCAACCATTCTCCAACTGATGGACATCCATTCATCTTCCAGTTTCTAGCTACAACAAAAAGAGCTGCCACAAACATTTTGGCACATACAGGTCTCTTTCCGCTCTTTAGTATTTCTTTGGGATATAAGCCCAGTAGTAGTATTGCTGGATCAAAGGATCACAGTTTGATAACTTTTTGGGCATAGTTCCAAATTGCTCTCCAGAATGGTTGGATTCTTTCACAACTCCACCAGCAATGTATTAGTGTCCCAGTTTTCCCACATCCCCTCCAACATTCATCATTATTTGTTCCTGTCATCTTAGCCAATCTGACAGGTGTGTAGTGGTATCTCAGAGTTGTCTTAATTTGCATTTCTCTGATCAGTAGTGATTTGGAACACTCTTTCATATGAGTGGATATAGTTTCAATTTCATCATCTGAGAATTGTCTGTTCATATCCTTTGACCATTAATCAATTGGAGAATGGTTTGGTTTCTTATAAATTAAGGTAGTTCTCTATATATTTTGGAAATGAGACCTTTGTCAGAACCTTTACTTTTAAAAATGTTTTCCCAATTTGTTACTTCCCTTCTAATCTTGTTTGCATTAGAATTGTTTGTACAGAAACTTTTTAGTTTGATGTAATCAAAATCTTCTATTTTGTGATCAATAATGATTTCTAGTTCACCCAATCATTCTTTAAGATGAGATTATTTACTTTTCAATTACTTTTTGGCCTTTTTACCCCTAACTTTTTGTTGAATGAAGTTTTTATTGCATTATCATCTGAAAAGAAAGCCTTTACTATTTTTGCTTCCCTGCATTTAATTTTGAGATCTTTATGTCCTAATATATGGTCTGTTTTTGTATAGATTCCATGAACTGCTGAGAAGAAAGTATACTCCTTTCTATTACCATTCAGTTTCATCCAAAGATCTATCAAACCTAATTTTTCTAATATTCTATTTACCTCTTTAATTTCTTTCTTATTTGTTTTGTGGTTTGATTTATCCAATTCTGAGAGTACAAGGTTGAGATCTCCCACTATTATAGTTTGGCTATCTAATTCTTCTTGCAACTCTCTTAACTTCTCCTTAGGAAGTTAGATGCTATACCACTTCATGCATATATATTTAATATTGATATGGCTTCATTGTCCATGCTACCCTTTAGCAAGATATAGTTTCCTTCCTTATCTCTTTTGATTAGATCAATTATTGCTTTTGCTTGATCTGAGATAAGGATAGCTACTCCTGCTTTTTTTACTTTACCTGAAGCATAATAAATTCTGCTCCAGCTTTTTACCTTTACTCTGTATGTATTGCCTTGCAATAAATGTGTTTCTTGTAAACAGCATATTGTAAGATTCTAACTTTTGATCCAATCTGCAATCCGCCTCCACTTAATGGGAGAGTTCATTCTATTCACATTTACAGTTAAAATTACTAATTCTGATTTTCCTGTCATCATAATATCCCCGGATTCTCCTTTTTTTTTTTTTTCCCCTTACCCCCTGAAGCCCTTCCCAAATAGTAATCTTATGGGCCCCACTTTTGTTATGCAACCCTCCCTCTTTAGTATCCCTCCCTCCTCCCTTTTACATCCCTTCCCCTTTTTTGTACCTTTCCCTTATTACTCTTTTCCTTTTCCCTTTTTCTCTTCCAGTTTTTAGTGAGGTGAGAGCGAATTCTCTGTAAAACAAATATGTCAATTATTTTCTTTTTGAGCCAACTCTGATGAGAGTAAGATTCACACAATGTTCCTCCCCCTCTCTAGTTTCCCTCTGATCTGATAGGTTTTTTTTTTTTGCCTTTTTGTAGGATGTAGTTTCCCTTTTTTTAATCTCCCTTTTTCTGATACTATCCCCTATCCATTTCTATTTCCCTTTTTTATGTTATATCAGTAAAATCAAATTATACATGTGGACTTTATGTATATCCACATCAGAAATATAATTTTCAAGAGATCCTTTTACCTTTTTCTACTTCTCTTGGTTGGATATCAAACTTTTTGTTTAGATCTGTTTCTTTTTTCTTTTTCTTTTTTTGTTCTTAGAAACAAATGAAATTTCTCTGTTTCATTAAATGTCTATCTTCTTCCATGGAAGCAAATGATCAGCTTAGCATTATTCTTGGTTGCATTCCAAGTTATTTTGCCTTTTGGAGTATCAGATTCCAGGCCCTTCGATCTTTTAATGTGGATACAACCAGATTTTGAGTGACCCTTATTGTGGCACCTCAATATTTACATTGTTTTTTCCTGGCTTCTTGTAATATTTTTTCCGTAGTCTGATAGTTCTGAAGTTTGGCTACAATATTCTGTGGAGTGTTCTTTTAGGGTATTTTTCAGAAGGTGTTTGATGAATTCTTTCAATGCCTATTTTCCCTTCTGATTCTGTTACCTCTGGGCAGTTCTCTTTTGATGATTTCTTATAAAATAGTATCTAGGCTCTTTTTTTCATCATAATTCTCTGTTAGTCCAGTAATTCTCAGATTATCTCTCCTAAATCTATTTTCCAAGTCTGTTGTTTTTCCTAGTAGATATGTGATTTTTTGTCTATTTTTTCTTTTTTTGGGGGGGGTTTTGCTTGACTGATTCCTGCTGTATCAGGGAATCATTCATTTCTATTTGTTCAGTTCTGATTTTTAATAAGTTAGTTTCTTTATTAGCTTTTTTTTACTTCTTTTTATATATTTCCAATTGAGTTTTTAAATGAGTTATTTTGCTCTATGGAATTTTTTTCCATTCCACTATTTTTTTTTTTAGTGAGTTATTTCCTTTTTAAAATTCACATATTCTACTTTCCTGGGAGTTCTTTATCTTTTCCAATTCACAAATTCTGTTTCCCTGCACTTCTTGTGAATTTTTTACCATTTCCAATTCACCTTTCAGGAAGTTGTTTACCTTTTCCAGTTCACCTTAAAGGAAGTTGTTTTTCTCTTGCATAGCTTCTCTTTCCTTTCCCCAATTTTCTTCTAGCTCCCTTTTAAGATTTTTAATAGTCTCTTCTAGGAGAGCCTTTTGTGTTGGGGATCAATCATTGTCTGGAGACTGTCTGCTATTAGTCTCCTCGGGGTTGAAAAACCTGCTCTCTTTCTGTATAGAAGCTATCAATTGTCCTTTTAATTTTTTTACTCATTTTTTAAAGCCTGTAGGTTCTACCTTCAGGGCCAGGAGGTCATCAGTTTCCTCTGCAGAACAGAAATAGGGGTGTGACTGGCCTGTTAACCAGCTACAAGGAGTGGCCAGATAAGGGAGTGCTCTGGGAAATAGTTCCCCAATTGAAGTGACTCAGGTCTGCCCAGCCTTGCTGAGGGGGATGCCCTGAGAAGAACCCTGCTGTGAGGATTAATGACTGCAGTGAGGCAAGAGTGTGAGCAGTGAAAGTGTCACTACCCAATCCGAAGCCGCTGTGGGTATTAACAGCTGACCAGCTGAATAGCCCTGCTCAGATTGGAAGTTTCTCTTCAGCAGAAGCACAGTCTTGCTGCAGAAATTTTGTTGCCCCAGGCTGAGCCCCCCATTTTGCAGATTAAAGGCTGCCCCAGACTTTATCTACCTCCTGTGTACATTTGCTGCTGTTCTGGCCATGTGTGTAGCTGCATAGTTGAGCTGGTCTATGCTGAGTCACTTCCTGTTTGGGGGTGGGGTATAGATCTGGCATTTTTAGAGTACCCTGTATCTCTGGCTCTAATCTCTCTGCTGGTCCCCTGCTTTACAATCAAGACAAAGCAGTCAGCCTATGGCAGGGTCATTTCCACTGTTCTTCTGGTCACAGTGGTTACTCCATCCCTGGTCCGCTCAGGATGCCAAACTTTCCTATTTCCCTATCTGCTGATGGTCTATTTTGGCCTCTCAGACAAACATGTTCTGGTGGTCTTCCAGATTATTTTCAGCTGGTAAGTCATTGCACCTTTAATCTTCATGAATTTCATCAGTCAAGCACTATTTTTGAGGCTAAATTCAAAGATTGGTAGTAAGGGCAAGAGAAAAGAGCTTAAAGAGCATGCGCCTTCTCTGCCATCTTGCCTCTACCCCTCTGGCCATAACAAGTTTAACTTCTGCCATAACTCTCACCTGAATCTGAAATTAAGTTTTCTTTTTTTTCCCCTATAGTTTTTTAGAAAAAATAGTTTTCCAGAAAAGACATTAAAATGTTTGCATTATACACTAGGTTGATAAGTCAAATGCATCACTTTTTATTTACTAAATTTTAATTTCCTCCATTATGGTATAGAAGTAAACATTTATTCACTTTTGGTAAGTCTTTTTGGAGAAATTAGTCTTTTAAAATGTAGTAATAGAAGAAGATGTCTCAGTTTCACTCTTTTTGGAATTTTCATTTTGTTATTCTTCAACTTGCGCTAAACACTGGGAATGTGAAGCGAAAAATGCAACAAATTCTTGTCTATAAAAATTTATATTATATTGGAAGAAACTACATAAGCATGCTTAAATAAATATAAATATAATGTAATTTTAGTAGACAAGAGAATTGAACTATTAACAAGTTGAACAGATGAAAAAGGCTTGCTATAGTCAGCTGAATCAAATTTTAAAAGATGGTAGTGATTCTATGACACAAAAGTGAGAAGAGATTCCATTCCAGACAGGGAAATAATCTGTGAAAGACAGAGAATAAGTAGAGAGATGAAATTCTGTAGGCAAGATCAGCAGTTTCAAAATAATTATATCATTTTAAAAAGTATATTGTTTACTGCCTGACTTAACTTGAAGATCAATTAATTATGTTTGAATTAAAACACAATTGTAGTTAAAGCCAGTTTTCTAAAAAATGTAGTCTGAAGAAATATTGATATCAGAACATTCTACTTTGTCAGTTATAGAACTTGTAAATAAGTTTTATTGCAGATTTATATTCTTTCTGTTATATTTATAACAGTAAATATCAATGCATTCCACTAATGAGACAAAAAGGTATATAATCTCTGTAGCATGTCCTGAGCAACAGCTCACATTTGTGGCATATGCATAGTATTTATCTCATAACAACCATAACATCAAGTCCCACATTTACCAATGAAGAAAATTTTATATTTTCCTTTTTCTTTTTATTTTTGTCTGCTTCTCTTTGGTTCTGACACTAGAGGTCAAATATTTTATTTAGTTCTGGTCTTCTAATATCTTGAACTCTTTCTATTTCATTTAGTGACCATTTTTCCTCTTTGAAATATTATGTTTAATTTTGCTGGGTACATTATTCTTTGTGGTGTTTCTAGCTCTTTTGTCTTCCAGATTATCATGTTACTTGAAGTCTGATCCTTTAATGTTGCTGCTAACAGTTTCTATATAATCTGATTGTGGCTCCCTGATATTTGAATTATGTCTTTTTGGCCACTTGCAGTAAATTTTCCTTGATCTGACATATCTGGAATTTGACTACTATGTGCCTTGTAGTTTTTATTTTTCAATTTCTTTCTTGAGGTGATTTGTGGATTCTTTCAATGTTTATTTTGCCCTCTAGCTCCAGAACATAAGGGCAATTTTCCTTAATAATTTCTTGGACTATGCTGCCCAGACCATTCTTTTGATTTTAGCTTTCAGGTAGACTGATAATCTGACACTGTCTTTCCTGTGTAACGTGCTCTCCTGGCAGTTACAATTACTAGCTTAATAACAGTTAGCGCACTCAAGAACAACCACGTGTAATCTTAAAAGCCTTTATTATACCTACTCACATAATGCCTTAACTGATGCCCTGACTTGTTGGTTCCTGAGTGAACACCTGGTCAGAAGACCCACGTGTTCACTACCAAATTCCTTACCTCTTTTGGCTATCCATCTTGGCTTGGCCACCCAGGCTGGGAAGCCAAGGTGAAGAACGCCAGGTTAAAGAGGGCGATTGCTGCCTGCAATGGGCTTACATAGGGCCTGTGAGGTCACACACACAGCCAATCAGCGAGAGAGTCACCCATTATGAAGCTATCTCAATATGGCCAGGATCCCACCCAAGGGCAGTCCTAATATCCACAGAAATTACTTCCGGGCCTCAATGATGCGCTGTGGTGCAGCCCATTTAAAGGCTCCTTACAATTCACTTTCTCTTGTTTTGCGGGAACTGCACATCTCACCAAGCTAAACTTTTAGCACCAGCTATAGTTCGCTTGATCCATGAGATGACAGAGTGTTATGCCCAAGGAGGTACAAAGCAGCAGATCAGTAAACAGAAGTATGACAATAAGAATCAGGCTCAACAGTGGCCCAAGTGTTCAACCCATTCATCAAAGTCATACTCGAGATAATAAGCCAAAGAGGTTGGATGCCAATGAGGTAGGATGTCAACACTGAGGTGGGAAGTCAACAAGGTAAAACATCACAATTCTAGTTAACAAATATCAGTGAGGTAGGTTGTCACAATTATAGTTACATTTATCACAGTTCTAGACCAATTCTAGTTTCTTACAATTTTTTGTTGCACTTTTCACAATCCTAGAACAATTCTAGCTTATCACAATTCTCAATTGCACTTTTCACAATCCTAGAACAATTCTAGCTTATCACAATTCTCTATTGCACTTTTCACAATCCTAGAGCAATTCTAGTTTCACAGGTGCACATAAGCAAAGTCATGTCCAGTAACATTGTCTCAATAACAATGGCAGGTGGGTGTGTTGGTTTTTCACCCACTAATTTAATCGCATAGTCCTTCAATAGAAAGCATAGGGCAAAGTCTCTTCCCAGGCCACCATATGGCAAGTAGCCACGGGAGAAGCAAGCAGGCCCATTGTCCATTTACAGTCTTTATATTGCATATCACCCAAAACAGTCCATTTCAGCTGCAACACTGGAACTGTGTCTGGTGTCACGGTCAGGAGGGACGTTGCTGTCATCAGGGCTGTCTGAAGGGCTGCGGACATCTGGCTGGTCCCTCTGGGCGGTTATCTGGTCCTTCTCTTGGATCCCCAGGTTACAAATGTCTCTGGTGGGGATGAACTCTGCTGCTGGATCTGCACCTAGGAAAGAATGTACTCGGGGCCCAACTTGGGCCTTTCCAAATGCCATCCAGGCCTTTCCACATCACAGTGGAAACAAAGTTGTTGTCAAAAAGATTAACAAAAGTCAGACAAAAGTTAATCAGTCTGTCACTTAGCTGCACTTTCTCTATATGCCCGAAGTGCATTGCTAAGGTAAAATGCAAAGAATTTAAAAATGTAAAACCAAAATAATTTAAAAGTGTAAAACCGAAATAGATTAAAAATATAAAACCAAAATAACTTTAGAATGTAAAATCAAAATAACTTTGAAGATGTAAAATCAAAAGTTTTTAAAAATGTAAAATCAAAATTTTAAAATTGCAAGCAATCACATATATGTATTGCCACATCTTGTACATATCCCAAAATTCCCTTCTCTTGTTTAGAAGAGAAGATCTTGGGGATATAGTCTTAGTAATGATTACTAATAGGATAAGAAATGCCAATGGAATGGGCAAAGTCAAATTCAATGCAAAAACACCGAAAGGCAAAATATTTGTAAGCCAATCTATAAACTGTCTTAAATGCATGTGAAATTTCTACAATAGAAAAATGGTTGATCACATGTCTAGCTGCTTCTCTAGAATGGAATGAAGCCATAATGTCCATTGGTCTTAAAACATCCACTCATACAGTTAATGAAAAAAGAACACTCGGCTATATCCCTGAATTCTTTTGCCTAAAAATCAAAGTTTGAGTTTCTGATACCGAATTGTACTCCAGGAGTGTGAATCAATAAATCTGATATTACTTTTCCTCCTGGGTCAAAGATCACACACTGTCTATTTATTCTAGTGATTAAAACAGCAATTTTCCAACCCATTCTAGACATAAACACTGTTTTATAAATACCCTTAGGGGGTTGGGAAATCAAGCTCACCTGTGGAAGTGGAAAATCCACGAGGTAAGAAAAGAGGAGTTCCAACTCTCCAAAGACTATCCTAGCAGTTTTACAAGTATAAAACTCCACTCTCTCTAACTGCAAGATCTTGTCCCTGTAAGGTTTTTTAGAAATTAACTGAACTGTATTTTTAAAACTTTTCTGATTATACTCAATACCCCACAATTCCTTTTTGCCTTGGGGCATAAAGCCTACTCCTGTCCTTTGAAATGAAGACACAGGAGTTTTAAATGGATTAATGGGCAGTGCTGATGATAGTATCGCCCTTCCTTTTCCTCCTCCCCCTTCTCCCTTGGCCCAAGAAGGTGAGGCAGAGGGAAGAAGAATTGGAAAATTCCCCAAAGGCTGATTTAAAATCAAACCTGAGCTTTGCATATAAAAAGAACTAAACTTCTTCTCAATGTAAGAGTAATTGATAAATTCCTTAAAACAACAATGCACCAGGTAAACCAACAAAATGCTAAGAAGAATTTCTACAACTGAAGTCCATGTGGTTCATTTATTTCCTTCCTTAGTTTCAGCCACTGGTTTGAACTCTTCCTGTTCTATCTGTAGTAACCTAGCTTTTTCTTCTTTCTCTGTCTCCATCTGTAGTTTAACCTGCAATTCCAGCAACTCTTGCTGTGGCATTTTATACTCTATACTGTCATACAAACACATTAGCTCTAGGTTGCTCCCTCTCCGAGCTATATTTAATGGGTGTGGGGATAGCCTTCTGGGAGCTTGATTACAAGCTTCCTGCTGTTCTTCAGTGGTGATCTCTGTTAAAAGATCTTCCATCTGGCTCTTTAACCTCTTTATATAAGCATTATGTTCAGCTGTGTCCTTGAGCCTGATCTCAGAGTTACCTGGGTCCATATTGCTTCTCTGTCTTCCCTCTTAAGTGGCGTTTCTACCGGATCTTTCAGAATCTTAATTCTGAATATTAAATATTTTCAAAACCTGATAATTCCTGATGCGTCCACGTTGAGCGCCATTTGTAACGTGCTCTCCTGGCAGTTACAATTACTAGCTTAATAACGGGTAGCACATTCAAGAACAACCACGTGTAATCTTAAAAGCCTTTATTATACCTACTCACATAATGCCTTAACTGATGCCCTGACTTGTTGGTTCCTGAGTGAACACCTGGTCAGAAGACCCACGTGTTCACTACCAAATTCCTTACCTCTTTTGGCTATCCATCTTGGCTTGGCCACCCAGGCTGGGAAGCCAAGGTGAAGAACGCCAGGTTAAAGAGGGCGATTGCTGCCTGCAGTGGGCTTACATAGGGCCTGTGAGGTCACACACACAGCCAATCAGCGAGAGAGTCACCCATTATGAAGCTATCTCAATATGGCCAGGATCCCGCCCAAGGGCAGTCCTAATATCCACAGAAATTACTTCCGGGTCTCAATGATGCGCTGTGGTGCAGCCCATTTAAAGGCTCCTTACATTCCTGGATATGTTTTTTAGGTCAATTATTTTTCTAATGAGGTATTTTTTTTTTTCATTTTTTTCATTCTTTTGAATTTGATTGATTGATTCTTGATGTCTTACTAAACCATTAGCTTTCATTTGCTCAAATCTAACTTTTAAGGTATTATTTTTCTCAATTAGATTTTCTGCTTTCTTTTACATTTGGCCAATTATATTCTATAAGAAATTGCTTTCTTTACTGTATTTTTGTTTTTTCTTTTCCATTGTTTGATTCCATCTTTTAAGCAGTTTTCTTGTTGACTTTTTTTCAATTACTCTTGCATCATTCTCATTTCTTTCCCTATTCTTTATTCTACCTCTCATATGATTTTTAAGTTTCTTTTTTTTTTTTTTTTTTTTTTTGAGTTTTCTCATGAGTTCTTTCTGAACTTAAAACATTACCCAGTTTTCTTTAGGGTTTTTTCCATAGATGTTTTGACATTGTTTTCCTCTTCTGAATTTGTGTCTTAGTCTTCTCTGTCATCATAATAACTGGATCAGATTCTTTTTTGGTTGTTACTGTTGTTTTCTTATCTATCCCTCCTATCTTCTCTTCCTTCTTTTCTCCTTTCCTCCTTATCCCTTCACTTAATTTCTTTATTTTCTTTTTACATTTGAGGTCTGTTGTCCAGGTGAAAAGAGCATTTCTTATGCCAGTGGTGTACAAGCCTTGGCTCTTTATATGGTATGTGTTGCTAACTGGGAGGTTAAGGTGAAGGGTTCTTGGCACTAATGAAGACTCTAGGTGTCTGGCATCTTACTTGGTGCTTTCTGGAATCCTAGTGCTGGTGTTTAGAATGTGCTGGGGTCGTATAGGGCTACACTTGTAGATAGGGCCACTGGAATTGCAACTTAGTTGCCTATGACTATGCTGAAGCATATTGAGGTCTAGGAATTGACAGATGCCTGTTTGGCTGGGGCTTCACTGGAGCATGTGTTGATTTCCCAGACTTAGGTTCTGCCTGGTTTCTCCAAGGAACATAGGGGGTCCTGGTGTTGGTATTGGAGTGTTCCACCACCCTAAGGCTTAGGATTTCTTGTTGATTTACCAAGGGAGCTTGCTGCTGACTCACTGGGGAGCTTCCTGTCTGGACTGTCTCCTCCCTCCTTCTTCCCTTCCTCTACCACCTACTTGAATGAGAAAAGGGACACATTCTGCTGATCCTTCAAATTTCCTTGGCTAAAATAATTGTTTCATCTTGTCTGCTTGCTCATTCCAGGACCTCTCTTGGGACTGCTTTTATGGTTGCCCAGAGGTGATCATGGGAGTGTTACAGAGATTAATTGCTTACTGCACCATTTTGGATCTTGAATTCTGATTTCTAATCCAGTTTGCTATCCATTTTTATTTTATGGTAATGCTTATGTCATTCATATTCATAGTTATGATTGTTAACTACTTTCTATTACATTTCATTTTCTTCAGTTTTTTCTTTCTCTTTTTAGTCTATCCCTCTTCAAAAATATATTTTTGTTCTAACTGCTAACTTCTTTAATCTGACCTTTTTATCATCACCACCTTTCTCTTATCTCTTTCCTTTCCTATTACCTTATTAGATAATTTACTTTTTTATATCCAGTTGAGTGTGTGTGTGTGTGTGTGTGTGTGTGTGTGTGTGTGTGTATACACATATCCTGATTCTTTGAATCAATTTCAATGTAAGGTTCAAGCATTGTTTAACACTTCCCTGCTTTCCCCTTCCCTGTAAATACTCTTTCTTGCATGTATCTTTTATGTTATCAAAAAAATCTCCATTTTACTTCTCACTTTCCCTTTCTCCAAGTGCATACCTTTTTCTAATCTATTAAGGCTTTTTGAGAGAAGAGACCATTCTAAAATATTCAACTCACATTCCTTTCTTCTTTCAGTGTAAACTGCTTCTACTTATCAAATATTGGAGGGAATGTAGACAAATTTAGAAAAAAAATTCAGAGTTAATAGATTTGTGAACTAGTCCAACCATTCTGTAAAACAAATTGAAATTATGTCTATAAAACTGTGCATACATTTGACCAACAATACCAATACTAGGTGTATGAATATTAAAAAAAATAGGGGAAACAGCTTGTTGTTTTGGCAAAAAATTGGAAATAAATAGCATAACTGTCACTTGGACAATGGCAGAAAAAAAGTGTGATATATAGTTGTGTTGGATTATTATTGTTACTATAAGAAATGATAGTTTTAGAAAAAAAATCTTGAAAGATTTACTTGAACTTATGTAATATACATTGTACACAGCAAAGAATATTGTAAGAATGATCAACGTGGAAAGGATTCACTTTTCTTTTTAAGTCATTGATCCAAGAAAATTCTGAAGTACCAAGGATGAAAAATGCTATCTACCTTCAGAGAGAAAAGTAATAAACTCTAAATGATGATTTAAGTCTCTTTTCTTTTAAAGCATTGATAATATTAGAATATTATTTGCATGAAATCACATGCATAATTGATTTTAAATTTGATTTTTTCTCAAGGACAGAGGGCCAGAAGGAGGGAGAGAATATATAATTAATTTATAATAAAATATATTTACATGTAACAGATATATATATATATATATATATATATATATATATATATATTATAGATAGATAGATAGATAGATAGATAGATATGTATGTATACACTCATATTCTATACCTATATCTATATTTATCTGTCTGTCTATCTATGTCTTTGGATCTAAAATCCAGGCAGTTGTCAGGAAAAATTGAAATAATCTATGAATACATGAATTGCATTTGATTAAAAATGCTCATAATAACTACATAGTACAAACTTTTCCAAGTCAAAATATTAAATTAGTTGATAGGCTTGGTTATTTAGATTCTCATTCACTGATTCAAGTAGCTATCAAGTGATCATAATGAGTTTAGTTATAATCAAACCATCTTATGTAATAAAACATTATTGTAGTTGATGAAATAGTTATAATCCATGAACTTATTTCATGAATAGTCTATTTCTCAGGCTTGATACTGGTGCTGAAAGACTTTATTTAATCAGTTGATGAGTAATTTGTAAGTATTCCAATTAATTAATTCTAAGACATAAATCAATCAAAGCCAGGATGATAATTAGCCACTTCCTATCTATTTCTCCTGATTTTCTATCATTCTTTATTTGCCCAGTCAAAATTATTGTCTATGAGTCAACTTCATTTTATGCATCATGAGCTTTTATTAATGCATGTTTTTCTTTTATATTTCAAACAAATGATTTTAAGACAAATATTTAAAAATGTTATTTTATTTTGGTTTTCATTTGTACTATAACTACAGCATTTTCCACCACTTAGTCAATAAAGGTATCTTGTGTATGTCTAAAAATTTAGTTAATTATCATTTTTGAAACCAAAGCCACTTATTTTTAGTGCTACTATCGAAAAATTCATATATTCCATTGTTAATACTATCTGTTTTCAGTATAATATCATTTCTTGTTATTTCAAGACATCTAGGGATTTCAAGTGCAATTCAGCCTCATATCTAGCTTTCAATGAACTTGATCATACCACTCACAAAGTAAGGACATGGGAATACTAATATCAAAAATGATTTTATATAGTTTAGATACTCTCTTCTGTTAATCAAAGATTTATCTTCATATATGATTGATAACTTTAATTTCTTAATGTACTTCTTCTGGTAATATCTGCTAATTACAATCTGTCCTCTAATCTTTTTCTCTATAGCTTATAGCTTCCTATTTCATGGAAGCATATGAAATAACATAATATTAAAATTACAGTAATAAAATAATTGGTATCAATTATTACAAATGAAATATGAAAGGTTATAACTATTGGGCAATTGTCCCATTCCTTCTAATAAAAATTATAAATTTATTTAAACAGCATAAAGGCATATTTAAATTTTATATGACATATAATGGGTTCATTTTCATGTCTCCTAGCTGTTTAAACATAAAAGATGTAAACTTTATTTTTTTTAATCTTCAATCATGAAGTTATCATTTTTAATGAACTAAAAAGGTTCAATATACTCATTTCAAGTAATTCATTGAATTTCACACAAGTATTTTAAATTTAAATAGAAATTAAAAAATAAAAGTAAATTAAAATTTACTTTAAAAATATAAATGTAATTATAAGTGAATTTGGAAATTACTCTGTCTTTGTGAGTCCCTTTTCTTCCTCTCTTATCTCCTTCCCTGCCTTCCTTCCCTCCCTCCCTCTTTCCCCCTTCCTTCCTTCCCTGCTCTCCTTCTTCCCTTCCTTCCTTCCTTCCTTCCTTCCTTCCTTCCTTCCTTCCTTCCTTCCTTCCTTCCTTCCTTCCTTCCTTCCTTCCTTCCTTCCTTCCTAGATCTGTCAGCTTTGAGAAGATACTTTCATAGAGACTCATCAAAGCTTTTAATGTGGTAAAGCAGAACACTACATTTTACTGCCCAATGTGGGGCCCTACATGCAGCAGCTCAACTGATTCAATAGTAAGCTCAGTGGAGAAGTCCCTATGATTTGGAAATAGGATGAGAAAAAAGATAAGTGGGAAAATTTGGTAAGAGCCAAACTAGTCACTTTCATCTTTCAGCTGAAATGGTTGCAAATACTAATAAAAGAGCCTCCCCCACCCAGAGGGTTGTATATAGCATACATAGTAAGGTTAATAGAGAAGCAAGGTTTGTTGATAACTCAGAAGCAGATCAACAGACTCAAATATATTATAGTGAACATCTCCTTGGCTCTCCAAGGAAGAAAAATTAGAGCCAGACATGTGGGAAATAGTAGGTTCAATTCCTGACAAAGCATCTATTATGTACAACATAATACAATTGGCTTTAAAGAATCCTCCATGTTCTAGAAAAAAGAAAAGAAAAGAAAAGAAACATTTTAATGTGGACAGACAGACAAGGAAGCTTGAGGAGAAAGAGCAGGAGGGGGAAATGGTAAAGACAAGGCAGCTGGAGAGAGGCAGGAAAAGAGTTAAGTACTTTAAGAACAGTGCTGATAACCTTAAGGAGTGTGGAACTTCTCACTTTCACAGCTCAGTTTCACTTCAGCCTACACCTCAGCAGGGGCCCTTAGGGCATTCCCCATCTCCTGACGCTCCTCCCTCAACATCTCAGAGGGAAAAGGGAGAGTAGGAAGGGCAGCGACATCATCAGCACCACTCATGCAGCAGCTTTCTCCTCCCCCATGTCATTACAAGAGGAATTATTAAAGCTGAGGAAGGACAGGATAGATCTGATTTGAGAACAGAAGCATATTCTGTTATTGAAGATCTTGACTCTTCAGATCAAGTCAGGAGAAGATACACTTCTTTTAATCTGGAAATTATCAAAGATCTAAAAAAGACCTGCAATATTTATGAATCTACATCATCTTATGTTAAGATGCTATTAGAGAATCTGGCTTATAAAATTAAATCCCTAATGATTGGAAATCTTTAGCAAGGATTTGTTTAGAACCTGGACAAAACTTGTTGAGTATAGTGAATTCTGTAGAATACAAGCCCAACAAAATAGGCAACCTGAAGTTAATATATCAATCACCTTTGATCAACTAACAAGTGTAGGTCCTTATGCAGACACTTTAGTGAAGATTAATTACCCTTTGGCAGCATATGAGCAAATTGATTCCACTGCTATAAAATCATGGGGCACCCTTCCAGGAAGACAAGATAGAGGGGAAGCCTTTACACAAGGTCCAAAAGAAATCTTTGCTGATTTTGTGGGACATCTGTAAACAGCTGTCATATAAACTATTGGTGAAAAGGTAGCAACAGAAATTATGATAAGAAAACTTGCTAGAGAAAATGCTAACAAGGATTGTAGAAGAATTATACTAGGACTAAAAAAGGATACTCCTTTAATGAGATCATAAGATGCTGTGCCACAGGTTTACTGATACACACTCCTAATAGGCAATCAGGTGATATTTACCCAGATTTTGACTTCCAGCAAAGAATCCAGGAGTATTCTATACTGCAGCCATTACAGTTGATTGTCCTATGCTCACTATCTATGTAAATACCTTTGAATACCATTGAAAGGGTTGATAGACACAGGTGTACATTAGAAGTGCCAGTTGGCTCAGTCATTGACCAAATATTATGACAGACACCCATATGTCTGTCATAGGAGTATCAGGAGCTACTGAAATTTGTGCTACCCATTTGAGATGGAAATTTGAAGATAAAATTGAAGATTTTACTCCTCTTTTAGTTAATAGGAATCCTTATCAATCTGTGGGGAAGAGACGTCTTACAACAGTTAGGATTACGAATGAATATTTTGGCTTTTTAGGAATGGCTGCTTTTGAAAACCTGCCAGCACTCTCATCTGTTTCCATTCAATAGAAAACTGATACACCAGTGTAGGTAGAACAGTGGCCCTTAACTAGTAAAAAAAATTCAGGCCCTTAAGTAGTAAAAAAAAATCAGGCCTTATTAAATATAGCATAGGAGCAACTTGAGCAAGGATACTTATATCCTTCTATAAGTCACTGGAATTCCACTGAATTTGCTAAACAAAAAAAATCTGGAAAATAGAGAATGTTGATTGATTTGAGAAAAGTAAATGAACAGATGGAAATTATGGGAACTTTTTAGCCTGGACTTCTATCTCCTACTCACCTTCCTAGGGAATGTCCTCTTTGGGTTATAGACATTAAGGATTGTTTTTATGCTATCCCTCTGAATAAGAAGGATATGAAAAGATTTGTCTTTTCAGTGCCCAGAGTTAATTTAGATGAGCCTTATAAAAGATTTAAATGGGCAGTTTTACATTAGGGAATGAAAAAACAGCCCAACTATGTGTCAAATGTATGTGGCTGCTGCTCTTACTCCTGTAAAAAAAGCATTTCCAAAAGTAATGTTATTACATAACATGGATGATATAGTGGGATGTGCACCTGAGGAACAAATGTTAGAAGCATGTCTACAAAAGACCATAGAAACATTAAGGAACTATCAATTGTATATAGCCCCAGAAAAAAAATCAAAGGCACCCTCCTTTTCAATATTTAGAATATGATGTATATCCTAAGATGCTTACAGTACAAAAATTTTCTTTAGGAACAGAGAAATTGAACACCTTAAGTGACTTTCAGAAATTGATAGATGCATCTAGTGTTAGGCTTAACTACCCATCAATTTCAACCATTATATGACATTTTAAGAGAATGTAACTGCCTCTCAGTCTCCTTTTATCTCAGCATCATCCTCTCACATGAAGAGATCCATTGTACAGGTCTGAGTTAGACCTCCAGCAGTCACTGGCAGGTGGTGCCCATATCACAACAGTCAGGCATTGGGGAGAGACAGTTATTGAAAGGCACAAAGATAGGAAATATATTGCTGATTTTGGGGGGAATATTTAGAAACCAGTTTGAATGAGAATATGGTGTATATGAAAAGAAAGTTTGCAAAATAAGCATTATTCTCAACCAATTGCC
This sequence comes from Sminthopsis crassicaudata, assembly GCF_048593235.1. Lineage (NCBI taxonomy): Eukaryota > Metazoa > Chordata > Mammalia > Dasyuromorphia > Dasyuridae > Sminthopsis > Sminthopsis crassicaudata. The sequence continues at coordinate 520,176,570 of NC_133617.1, forward strand.
TAACATGAGGCTGTAGAAGCCCAGCCTAGCTACAGTATCAAGGCCCTCAGCAAGAGAGAGAGGGGAAATCATTTTTCAGATAAATCAAGCCACCACCAAAATGTTGATTAACTTCTCCCCTCAAACACATTTTAAAATCCCAGAATAAAGAGCCTTGGGAATTGTAGTATTCCCTAAACCAACAGATTTATTTCTAGCCCAAATCCCCTAAAATCACAGAGAAGAAAAAATCAATGCAAAGGGGCCAAATTACCTTATTCCAGTAACAACTTCAGATCAACTGCTACAAATAGTTAGATAAGCATAGAAGCCATGGAAGTGGCAGCAGTCTCCAGATCACTAATCTTACCTAGCAGCTATCATGTAGGAAAGTAACTCCTGTAGAATAAGGGCCAGCTTTCTCCCTTCATTGCCAGTGAAATGTCACATAGTAGGCTATTTAGCCAGCCTAACTAAAGCAACAGATCACTATGAGGGAGAAAGAAAGCATGCACCAACATCTTGAAAATCATATCTCAGACTCTAATGTTGCAGCACACTGAACATGCCTTTTGCCTTTCATAATAGAAGGGGACCACAATTATGTCCCTAGGTATGCTGGAATCAATCTTCAGTATATCTGATTATGACTGTTCAAACCACTATGAATTTGGAAGGCACAGCACAAATAGTTCATATGAACATTCAGAATGCAGATGTCTCTAAATTTGACATCTCAAATATTATATGAAAGGAGAAAAAGTCCCTTCCTACAGGTCTGAGGGCCATTAGCTTAATTCAGGGCTCAACACTGTTGCTTCTTCCTATAGTAATCCTTAGAAAATTGATAATAAATCTAAATTATCATTTATTTTTGTAATGCAGTATCAGCTATCATTTGTCTAATTTATCATCACTTCTTATTAGCAGAAAACGTTAGGAAAATTTAATGCTCAGTTATATTTAATGAAATCTTCCTATATATGAATCTTGGTCATAATATGTTCAATTTTATTTTTAACATCACTCATACTCCAATCTCCTTTTGTTCTAAACAAATACAAGCCATCTCATTTCAAATCCTTATCATCTCTCATCTGAACTCTGAATCTTTTGATTGCTTTGCTACTTCTAGTATCTCTGCTTTTTTCTATCTTCTACACACCTGCCAAATTAATATTTCTAAAATAAGGGAAGGGAGGAACAAATTATTTGTGTTAGGGTTCCTTAAACTTTTTTCACTTGTGACCTCTTTTCATCCAGGAATTATTTTTACATGATCCTGGTGTATAAGTATACAAAAATAGGTATGCAAATCAAATATTTTCTGATAATAAATCATAAATTCATGACCCTCCCATTTGTTATAAAATTCCATATAGGTTTATGAAACCACAGTTTCAGAAGCTGGGATCCATGTCATGTATTTACTAAAGATTACTAAATGCCTCTAGCTTCCAGAATTAAATATAAACTATTAAGACTAGCTTGGTTTCCACAATACAACTGTAACTCTGTTTTTAGTCTTATTTCAAATGTTTTCCCTTTCATGGACATGTTAAAGAAATTATCATTCTCTGCTAAGGATAACTGTAATTCCTGAAATTAATTCTATATTCATCTTAGTCTCTTTTAACAATTTTTATCACTAAATTTTTAAGTTGTAGCAACTTGGAAAATGGATTTACATCATCAGTGAAGATTTCCATGTCAATCATTAATATGGTATTTTAAAGGAAAAATAGATATTTTAACTGAATATAAATATTTTTAGTATTTTCTGTAAAAGCTCATCCAGTTCCTTTTCAAGAACAATGTAAATAACTGCAAAAACTTATTCCATGATATACATATATATGTAAATTTTAAACTGCATTACAGTAATCCAAAATATAAAAGTTAATTTTCATAATAAAACCCTACTTAGATTGTCCAACTTTGTAAATAATTAAAGCCAGCTTTATTCAATAGATGTATTATTTCTTAACTTCCCTGTATTTTTTAAATAAAAAGTTTATTTCAGAAAAATCAGGTTAAGGTTATCAAATATATACTTTTTTGTAGCAATAATTGTCATTATGGCAACTTTACATTTTATTTTTTGTCTGCTAAGTTCTTTCCTAGCACTCAAGACAGGAAAAAAATAGCTAATCAAATTTTCTAAAAACATCTGTACATTAAGGAGAAAATATTACAAGCATCCAGAAAGAAACAATTCAAATATTAAGGAGCCACAATCAGTATTAACTAGGACCTTTATTTGAAGAAACTCAGCAATTACATTTGCCAAGTCTTCATACCCTTCCTCCTACCTTCTTGGTTAAGGGTCTCACCCAATTCTTTGTTGAGGATTCCCTTCAGCTTCCTACTTCCCATCATTCAGATATTTTTTTTTTATTTTATATATATATATATATATTTTATAATATTATCCCTTGTATTCATTTTTCCAAATTACCCCCCCTCCCTCTATTCCCTCCCCCCGACGACAGGCAATACCATACATTTTACATGTGTTACAATATAGTCTAAGTACAATACATGTGTGCGAATATCATTTTCTTGTTGCACAATAAACATTAGAATCCGAAGGTACATGCAACCTGGGCAGACAGATATTAGTGCTAACAATTTTCATTCCCCTCCCAGTGTTTCTTCTCTGGGTGTAGCTACCTCTGTCCATCATTGATCAACTGGAAGTGAGTTGGATCTTCTTTATGTTGAAGATTTTCACTTCCATCAGAATACATCCTCATACAGTATTGTTGTTGAAGTGTACAGTGATCTTCTGGTTCTGCTCATTTCACTCAGCATCAGTTGATTTAAGTCTCTCCAGGCCTCTCTATATTCCTCCTGCTGGTTATTTCTTACCGAGCAATAATATTCCATAACCTTCATATACCACAATTTACCCAACCATTCTCCAACTGATGGACATCCATTCATCTTCCAGTTTCTAGCTACAACAAAAAGAGCTGCCACAAACATTTTGGCACATACAGGTCTCTTTCCGCTCTTTAGTATTTCTTTGGGATATAATCCCAGTAGTAGCGCTGCTGGGTCAAAGGGTATGCACAGTTTGATAACTTTTTGGGCATAATTCCAGATTGCTCTCCAGAATGGCTGGATTCTTTCACAACTCCACCAGCAATGTATTAGTGTCCCAATTTCCCCACATCCCCTCCAACATTTGTCATTATTTGTTCCTGTCATCTTAGCCAATCTGACAGGTGTGTAGTGGTATCTCAGAGTGGTCTTAATTTGCATTTCTCTGATCAATAGTGATTTGGAACACTCTTTCATGTGAGTGGATATAGTTTCAATTTCTTCCTCTGAGAATTGTCTGTTCATATCCTTTGACCATTTATCAATTGGAGAATGGTTCGGTTTCTTATAAATTATGGTCAGTTCTCTATATATTTTGGAAATGAGACCTTTGTCAGAACCTTTGTTTTTAAAAATATTTTCCCAATTTGTTACTTCCCTTCTAATCTTGTTTGCATTAGTATTATTTGTACAGAAACTTTTTAGTTTGATGTAATCAAAATCTTCTATTTTGTGATCAATAATGATCTCTAGTTCTCCTCTGGTCATAAATTCCTTCCTCCTCCACAAGTCTGAGAGGTAGATTATCCTCTGTTCCTCTAATCTATTTATTATCTCCCTCTTTATGCCTAAATCATGGACCCATTTTGATCTTATCTTGGTATATGGTGTTAAGTGTGGATCCATATCTAATTTCTGCCATACTAATTTCCAGTTTTCCCAACAGTTTTTTCCGAATAATGAATTTTTATCCCTAATGTTGGAATCTTTGGGTTTGTCAAAGATTAGATTGCTATAGATGTACCCTTTTTTGTCCTTTGTATCTAATCTGTTCCACTGATCTACCGGTCTATTTCTTAGCCAATACCAAATGGTTTTGGTGACTGCTGCTATATAATATAGCTTTAGATCAGGTACACTTAGACCACCTTCCTCTGACTTTTTTTTCATTAGTTCCCTTGCAATTCTTGACCTTTTATTCTTCCATATGAATTTTGTTGTTATTTTTTCTAGGTCATTAAAATAGTTTCTTGGGAGTCTGATTGGTATAGCACTAAATAAATAGATTAGTTTGGGGAGTATTGTCATCTTTATTATATTCGCTCGGCCTATCCAAGAGCACTGAATGTCTTTTCAATTATTTAAATCTGATTTTATTTTTGTGGCAAGTGTTTTGTAATTTTTCTCATATAATTCCTGACTTTTCTTTGGTAGATGGATTCCCAAATATTTTATACTCTCAACATTTGTTTGGAATGGAATTTCTCTTTGTATCTCTTGCTGTTGCATTTTGTTAGTGATATATAAAAATGCCGAGGATTTATGTGGATTTATTTTGTATCCTGCCACTTTGCTGAAATTTTGAATTATTTCTAGTAGCTTTTTAGCAGAGTCTTTGGGGTTCTCTAAGTATACCATCATGTCATCCATCATTCAGATATTTTACACAAGTGATCCTTGTTTTCCACTCCATTTATGAAGCAGTGGATCTTTCATGTATACATAATTTATAAAGAATGACCCAATCTTAAATTTAAATTTATTTCGATAATTCCCACAAAGAGAGGTGAGAAAGATTATCACATAAGATGGCATAGTATTTGTGGATGTTGAATTATGATGCAAACTTCTTTATGCCTCCTCTTGATTCCCTTCCATCCCTCTTTAAGGGAAGTACTATTTGCTCATTATCAATCTCTCTCTATCTCTAAACTAACTTTCCTTTATCTACAAATACACCTGTATTCATTCTTTTACTTCTTCCCTTTTTGGAGAAAGCTGCCCTAACTAAATGTCATTACTTTTTCTCCTTTCAGTAAATTCTAAATTATATGTGATTTGGCTTCCACTTTTGTCATTTAAATGAAATTCTTGTCTCAAAAGTTACTAATAATTTCCTAATTATTAAGTTCAATACCTTTCTTCCCCCCTTCCCAATCCTCATTCTCTTCGACCTCTCCATGGTCTTAAAAGTTTTCATTTAATCTTTTTTTCATAGATATATTCTTGATTTTGTTGTTGTTCTCATTTTGTGTGTGTGTGTGTGTGTGTGTGTGTGTGTGTATGCATATAAATTTATGTAGCCATAAATGTCTTCTCCTCATTCTTGTCTATTGGTCTGAATAGTATTTTTCAATTCTTTTTGTCAGATTTGAGTACTGATCATATCAACTCCTCCAGGACTTGAGTTCCTCCATTCATTGAGTTCATAGGAATGCAGTTTCTTTTTAAACTAATGTTAATAGCTAAGATTGGCATAGCACTTTGAAATTTCCAATACATTAGATAAATATCTCAACTTATCTCCACCACAATCCTAGGACAGAGGAAGATTTATTCTTTTTTTTTATATGAGGAAACTGAGGCAGAGAGAGATGAAGTAATATATGTAGGATGATATATCTGAATAGGAGAGGCTGGATTTGGACTCAAATTATTGTATCTGTTACACCATTTTATATTACATCTCTAAAGCTAACTTCTTTCTTGAGCAATAATCTAGTATTGTTAACTATCTTTTGCATATCTGAAATTGGATGTACCAGAGATATCTCGAACCTATTATATTTAAAACCAAACTTACATCAACAAGTATAACACATATATTATCCTACTGGAAAATAAATGACATATAATACCTGATATTATTTACCCTGATGAAAAAGGAAAAAAAAACATAAAAAATCTGCCTCAAATCTATCATAACTTTATCCATGAAATTGTAATAACTTATTTTTCATTAAATTCCTATATTTCAGTAGCTTTTATTCACAAAGTACTACTGCCATTCTATTAATTACCATGTGTACATATATATACATAAATGTGCAAGTATATATTTATGCAATACACATAAATATATGTAAATCTGTGGTGTATCTGTATTTATGTGTGTATATATGTATATGCATATATGTATTATAAATGCATGTGCATATGAATGATAAAAGTAAAGATAAATCACAACACATTACCTAGTAATAGATATAAAGTAATCTCTTGAATGAATTAGAAAAGTAAGTGTTATAAGGTGAAGAATGTTCATAAATGTATCAAAGTCATTTTAAAAGATCAATTCATTAAGTGTATGAGAGAGTTAAGGAGGATTCCAGCTTTTGATGGTAGTAGGGGAAACAATGATGTTTATTGGAGAGAAGGAGTTTTAAAAAATCACCCAATGACAGTGAAAGAAAAAAAATGCAAGAAACCATTTGGATATGTAAATGTAGCAGAGAAAGCTACCACAAAGAATGGGGCTAAGCTTCAGGAAAAAGACAGCTTGGGTAAGCAGAAATGAAATGTATCATCCTAAAAGCTATTTTACTGAAGTTCCTACACTGCAAAAGTTATCAGTAATACAGATTTTCCTTTCTCTCCTTGACTTCATCCTATACTAAGCTTTATTTTACAGTGCATAAAGATGGAGAAAGGATTAAAGAAAATTACCACCCTCCTATTTTTTAAATGTTATTTTGCCTTTACAAAAAATTGTGACCAACTGCACTGTGAATATGTTATATTTATTAAGAAAACAAATGGAACAAAAAAAGTGTTTGGGGAAATGTTTTTAAAAGAGAGGAGTTGGATCTAACACTGAAGTGTAATTTGTTAATGCATTGTCAATTGCTTGAAGCTGAGGGTTTATTCATACATCAATCAATCAACCAATGAAATTATAGATATATTCATACTATTTCCTAGAGGAGGGTTTTTATGTCCTGGAAAATCCATGTTGTCGATGAATCAGTAGTAGTAAAAGGGTAAAATGAACTGATTGAAAAATCCTTGTTTGACATGACATGTCTTTAATTCTGTTACAGATGATGATGGTGGTGGTGGTGATGGTAGTGGTGGTGGTGATGATGATGGTGATGATAATAATGACAGGAATAAAAATATAGAAAAAGAAAGGAGATGATAGATAACTAGATACATAGATAAAAGCATAGATAGATACATGAATGATATATGGCTGGCTGGCTGGATAGATCACTTTCTAGTCCTTACATTTAAATGCATGTAGCTAATTTTCAGAAAGAGTAATGAGAAAAAGCATAAAATAACAAGATAAAGTATCTGAAGCTGTTAAATTATGGAAAGAAATGAAAAGCTCTGTATCTAAATAACTTAAATAACTTGTCATTAAGATCAAAAGTTATAGATAATTGAAGATTATTTTGTTCTTTGTTTCTTTTAACAGGGTTTGTTTTAAAAGTATCACATTTTAATTTGAAGTGAAAAGATAGCAAGTATTTAGACTCTTAAAACAATTATACAAATTATAATGATTGAACAATTGCTAAGAATTACCCTTTGTAAATCTTATTTTTTATGCTAAAAATAAAATAATGCACTCTAAAAATTCAGCAGTATATTCAATTCTCCTTGATTGATGATTTTAATCTAGGAGAAATCTTGAGTCAGAATGCAGAATTTCTGTGATATATGTGCCTAATGTTAAAACAATAATTTGAAGACATGACTTCTCTTTTTTTCTTCAAGTAAATACAATTATGTTTCTTCATATAAGACTGATAATATGAGAACCATTGATGAGACTATCCATTATCATAAAACATGTAGTTAAATTGTTTCAGGATGTTTTGTTCATCCCTCAGGAGGTTTATTCCCCCATCGAATTCTAATTTACTTTTGTGGGAAGGAAGGTCCCTTTATATACAATGTCAGTTTTATCATGAATGGATAGACTTCTGTTCAGGATTCTGTAGTAACTTACTTTATATTGCTTGACCATGTGTAATCTAAATTCTTAGTTATGCTGTTCAATTTTACTCATTAACAGATGGTTCACTATGAAGTGCCTTCATCTTCCACTTATGCTAATATTTGCTATTATGTCAAGGTAATTTTCATATTATTTCCTTACTCCTGGTCTCCCTTTATTCAATACTCATGAAAAGCCCTCCCCAGACCCAGTAATCTTAAACATATAAATTGTCATTATCCGTGAAGCCATTCTAGTCATAATCATTTTACCTTCTATGGTTGTTTCCATTTCTTCAACAGTCTCAATATTAATTGCATCAGAAATGTTTTGTTCTGAAAGGGATATTTATTTTAAAATAGTATAGTATGACTAGCAAATTAATGACTAGTTGTTTATTATAATTCTCAGCAAAACCAAAACCTCGGAAAAATAAATCTTAAACTATTATTATTATTATTATTATTATTATTATTATTTTTACAATTAGTGGTTTTGCTTGCTTTTCTCATGCCATGAATCCTATGTAAAGAAGCATTTAATATGTAAAGAGTAAAATAATGTTTTCAAAATTTTATCTTTATAAGTATATATACAATTATAAATAACAGAAACTCAACCTACAATATAATTGCTGACAACAATAATAAGTCTATACTGACTTAAAACATCATGAGATAACATTAAAATATTTATAAACTTAGAGCATCTTTCAGCTCACTACATTCCATTTTTTCCAGGAATTGATTCATTGAAAGTTTTCAGTTCTTATCATGGTCTACTTATCATGACTTTGATATATAACTCATTGTAATTACCCAGATAAAGCTTTTAAATAGCCACACAAATGGTGAGAATTAAAGATTCTTCCCAGCCATGTAAAATAAATAACAAGACTGGATGAGGGTAAGTAGAATATTTGGCCAATGCAGAGCCAATACACAGATAACATTTAAGAATGAAAGAACCTTTCTATCCCAGAGAAATTGAAATATGTAAAGGGCTCAAACTCTTAAAAGGTGTGCTTGAATCAGACAACCAAACATTTAAGGCTATATACCTATTGGACAATAACTCTATTTGTATATGCTTGGAAAAATGGTCCTTCTCACTATTCCGAGCTGGCTCTATTTTTTGGTGTATACAGATAATCATAGGAGGGTTTAAAGGGTGGAGTGAGACAAGCCAGACTCACTTGGCCACAGGATGGAGAGGAAAAAAGTGTGGAGATTCTGAACTCTAGATCCTTGGCAAAACTCCTGGCAGTTTTGTCAATTTCCTTCACTCCTCCCCCTAAAGAACAAGGACTTTTGCTTATCCTGACTCTGGCTGACCCTGAGGCCTCCAGGGAACTAGCTCAGACTTCCCATTTTGATGTCCAATGTGTGAACATGGACCTTAATTTCACTGAAGAATTCCCTGTGACCAGGAAATAGGATGAGTATTTTAATAGACAAACTGGGAACTTATTTTGTTAAGAGCTAAACTAGTAACTCTCATTTTCTAGTTGAAATGGAACAGATATTAGGAAAAGATTCTCCCCCACCCTGAAGGAGATCTATAGGAAGCATACTTAGACTGATAAAAGAGTTTAATTGTAACTTGGGAGCAGATTGATGGATTCATGGATACATTAGAACAGGGGTTCTCAAACTACGGCCCATGGGCCACATATGGCCTCCTGAGGATCTTTATGGCAAATGGAGGTTATGACAAATGGGCTGAGGGGTGGAGACAGTGTGAGGTTTTGTTTTTACTATAGTCTGGCCCTCCAACAGTCTGAGGGACAGGGAACTGGCTCCCTATTTTAAAAAGTTTGAGGACTACTGCATTAGAATGTATGTCTTCCTGGTTCTTCAAGGAAGAAGAAATAGAGTCAGATAACTGGAAACTAGTAGATCAGTTATGTGAATATTATGATAATAGTCCTGATTTAATTTCCAAGGAAACATTCTATATATACAACATAATACAATTGGCCTTAAAGAATCCTGAAAGTTATAGAAAAAAAGAAAAGTTTTAAGAACAGCCAGATGAGGAAGTATGAGGAAAAACAGGAAAACAAAGGACAGATTAATGGCAATATAACCAGAAGGCATGGGGAGTTAAATGAACTTGAAGGGTGTGTTGATTCTCATTCTCACAGCCCACCTTCAACTCCATCTACACCTGAGCAGACTTTTGACACCCTCCCTCCCCACATCAACTTCACCTTCCTTAGTGGAGGGAGGGGAAGGGAAGAGAGGGGCAGTGAAATCACCAGCACCCCCCCTCAGCAATCACCCCCTCCTATGACTAGATTGCAAAAGGCACTACTTAAAGCCACAGAAAAAAGTGCAGAATACAGCTGATTTGAGAATAAAAATGTATCCTGTGATTCAACAGTTTAACTCTTCAGGTCAAGAAAGTAAAAGATACACTCCTTTTGATCTAGAAATCCTCAAAGACCTGAAAAAGACTTGCATTCTTTATGGGGCTATATCATCTTATTTAGATGTTATTACAGAATTTGGCTTATGAAGTCTTAACACCTAGTGATTGAAAATCTATAGCAAGGGTATGCTTAGAACCTGGACAAAACTTGTGGCTTTCTGAATATAGTGAGCTCTGTAGGATACAAGTCCAATGAAATAAGCAAAATGGAGTTAATACTTCAACCTATAACCTATAACCAACTCAAAGGTGTAGGTTCTTATGCAGACATTTCAGTACAGATTAATTACCCCATAGCAGCATATGAATAAATTGCTTCTGCTGCTATCAAAGCATGGGGTTTTATCTCAGGTAAACAGTACAAAGAACAGGCCTTCACAAAAATAGCACAAGAAACAAATGAACCCTTTCCTAATTTTGTGAGATGTTTGCAGACAGCTGTCATATGAACTATTGTTGAAAATATAGCAACAGAAATTGTGATAAGACAACTTGCTAAAGAAAATGCTAATGAAGTTTGTAGAAGAATTATACTATGATTACACAAAGATGCTCCTTTATAGGAGATCATAAGGCTCTGTGCCACAGTGAGTACAAATACCTTTTATATCCAGGCTATGATGCAGACTTCCCGGAATCCGAACATGTGAAGACAGGGTCCCTTTTGGCAAGGGACTTCCAGAGAGACTTGTCAATGCTTTCAATGCAGTAAAGTAGGGCATCTGAAAGCTCAAGATAGGTAAAAAAGATAAAGTGAAAAAACAGGATGGGAGAACAAGACCCAATACCCTATGTCCAAAATGCAACAGAGGCTTCCATTGGGCATCAGAATGTAGACTGATTCAGGAAACGGGATGAGGGGCCCAGCCCCAGGGCCCGAGGCAAAAAATACTTGGGGCATGATGGCAGCTGATGACATACCCAGAGATCCTTTAGAAGTTCAATACCCAGATATGACCAATCAGCCAGGACCAATTTGATGGGAGAAAGGGATTACAATTGGTAAGAATAGAGTTGTATGCAGCTGGGACAACTGAGGTACCCCATGGGGAGATGAAATCTGTTCCTCTCCAGCCTATGGATCCCTTGCCTCTAGGCACGGTAGGCTTGACTCATTTCACTTCCTGAGAGTACTTGCAAAACAGTGTTCATCCATACACTGATGTGAGAAACTGGGGAATGTGTAGATAATATCCCAGTTACTAATATGGGTAAAGAATGTGTGACTTATCACCCAGGAGAAGTAGTAACATCAGATTTTCTGATACAGACTCCTAATAGGCAATCTGGTGATAGTTGCCCAGATTCTGACTCCAAGCAACAAAATCCAGGAATATTCTTGACAGCAGCTGTGACAGCTGACCATCCTATACTCACTATCTATATAAATGGCATATCATTAGAAGGATTGGTGTACACTGGTGCAGATCGCATAGTCATTAGAGGTGCCAACTGGTCCAGTCATTGACCAAAGATTAAGGCAGACACCTTCATGTCTGGCATAAGAGGATCAATAGCAGCTGAAGTTAGTGCTACCCCTTCGAGATGGGATTTTGAAGGCAAAATGAGACTTTTTTATAGTTGAAAAAAATCCCTATCAATCTGTGTGGAAGAGGGAATTTACAACAATTAGGATTACAGATGAGTACTTTGTTTTGTTTTGTTTTTTAATTAGGACTGCTATTGAAGGCCTGCCAGCACTCTCACCTCTTCCTATTCAGTGAAAAACTGATACACCAGTGTAGATAGAACACTGACCCTTAGCTAGTGATAAAATTCAGGCCTTCTTAGATATAGTATAGGAGCAACTTCATCAAGGACACTTACAACCTTCTCTAAGTCCTTGGAATTCCATGGTATTTGTGGTAAGAAGGAAATCTGGAAAATGGAGGATGTTGACTGATTTAAGAAAAGTAAATGAACAGATGGAAACTATGGTAACTCTTCCATCTCCTACTCAATTGCCTAGAGAATGGCCTCTTTGGGTTATAGGCATTAGGAATTGTTTCTATTCTATTCCTCTAGATAAGGAGGATATGAAAAGATTTGCCTTTTTAGTGCCCAGCATTAACTTAGTTGAGCCTTATAAAAGATATGAATGGACAGTTTTGCCACAGGGAATGAAAAACAGCCCTACTGTATGTCAAATGTATGTTGCTTCTGCTCTTACTCCAGTAAGAAAAAAGCATTTCCAAAAGTAATGTTATTACATTACATGGATGATATATTGGGATGTGCACCTGAGGAATAAATGTTAGAGGCATGTCTACAAAAGACCATAGAAACATTAAGGGACTACAAATTGAACATTGCTCCAGAAAAGATACAAAGATATGTTCCTTTTCAATATTTGGGATATGAAGTATACCCTAAGGTGCTTACAGTACAAAAACGTTCCTTAAAAACAGAGAAGTTAAACACTTTAAATAACTTTCAGAAATTGATAAGAGATATCCAATGGATGCATCCAGTGTTACGCTTGACTACCTATCACTTGCAACCATTATATGACATTTTAAGGGGAGAGATTGCTTTAAAATCACCATGCCAGCTTACAAAAGAAGCTCAAGAGGCTTTCAGAGAAGTTGAACTGACTTTATCCAATGTGGTTGAAAGAGTCACTCAAAAAACCCTGGAAATATCAGTTTTTGCTACATAAGAGGCACTGAGAGCAGTCCTTCATCAAGGAGATAGTGTCATAGAGTGGGTGAACTTCCCAGCACAACCAGAACAAAGCTTTACTACTTAACTTTACTTCTTAATCAGTGCTTGTGGTACTGTGGCAAAATTTTATTAAAGGCCATTAAGTGAGCAGTACAATCTGACAAGATATATACCTTTCACACTAATGTACAAATTAATGTATTCTGTGAAACCATCCCAGAGTGTCAAATTTTATTAGCCAAGGCTCCAAATTTTACACATGGGTCTCCATTAAAGATAACCAGACTATTACAAAATTAGCAATGGATTCTTGAAGAAAAGGTTTCTAAAGTTCCTCTTAAAGGACCAATTATCTTTACAGATACATCCAAACATAATATTTGTGCTGTATATTCTAATGACTTAACTATAAAGAGAATCCTCAGAACTCCTTTTCAGTCCACTCAGCAGAATTAATTGTATGCAATCATTCTAGCTCTTACTTATTATCCAGGAGACATAAATGTAATATCTGATTCGGCCTATTCAGTAGGTGTGGTACAAAGAATTGCCACAGCCCAAATAAAATTTGTAGCTTCGTATATATATATATATATATATATATATATATATATATATATATATATATATATATATATATATATATATATATATCTCAGCTCTTTAAGGTACATCAAAAGCAATTGAGAAGGCATCCATGTAAGTGTTATATCTTGCATGTACACTCTCTAGTGGACTTCCAGGTCCTATTTTTGATAGTTTTTCAAAGGCAGATAGCCTTCTAACCATGTTGACCAATATTCCTTTATTTCAAGAAGCCCAAGAATCTCATTCTAAATATAATCAGGCTGCTCAAGCTTCATGTTTACAATTTGGAATAACAAGAGAGCAAACTAGGAGCATAGTAAAACCCTGTACAGCTTGCCTTCCTTTCCATACTCCTACACTGCCTCCAGGGAAGAACCCCCATGGTTTGAGACACAAAGAAATTTGGCAAATGGATTCCACCCATTATAAATCTTTTGGTCGTCTGGCTTTTATCCTTGTTATGGTAGACACCTTTCCAGGATTCAGTTTTGCAATTCCAGCAGCAAAAGAGATAGCCTGAGTGGTCACTGAATTCCTATATAAGCATTTGAAAATTATAGGTGTGTCACAAGCAATAAAAACAGGTAATGGTCCTGCATATACTTCTAAACATTTTGCACAATTACGTGCACAGTATAAGATTTTACATACCACTGGCATACCCTTTAATCCTCAAGGACAGGCAAGGAGGACCAGAGACCTTAAGATGCTCCTTTAAAAACTAAAGTAAGGGGGAGCCACAGTAACACCAGAGAATTTCTAAATTTAGCTCTTTAATACTATTAACTTCTTGATTTTTTTTAATATTTATTTTATTTTATAATTATAACATTTTTTTGACAGTACATATGCATGGGTAATTTTTTACATTATCCCTTGCACTTACTTCTATTCAGATTTTTTCCCTTCCTCCCCCAACCCCCTCACCCAGATGGCAAGCAGTCTTATATATGTTAAATATATTACAGTATATTCTAGATACAATATATGTGTGTAGAACCGAATTTTTTGTTGCACAGGAAGAATTGGATTCAGAAGGTAAAAATAACAGTTTACATTCATTTCCCAGTGTTCCTTTTCTGGATGTAGCTGGTTCTGTCCATCATTAATCAATTGGAATTGGATTAGCTCTTCTCTATGTTGAAGAAATCCACTTCCATCAGCATACATCCTCGTACAGTATCATTGTTACTGGTTCTGCTCGTTTCACTCAGCATCAGTTGATGTAAGTCTCTCCAAGCCTCTCTGTATTTCTCCTGTTGGTCATTTCTTATAGAACAATAATATTCCATAACATTCATATACCATAGTTTACCCAACCATTCTCCAATTGATGGACATCCATTCATCTTCCAGCTTTCTAGCCACTATGAAAAGGGCTGCCACAAACATTTTGGCACAGACAGGTCCCTTTCCCTTCTTTAGAAGTTCCTTGGGGTATAAGCCCAGTAGTAGTATGGCCGGGTCAAAGGGTATGCACATTTTGATAACTTTTTGGCCTTAATTCCAGATTGCTCTCCAGAATGGTTGGATTCTTTCACAACTCCACCAACAATGCATCAGTGTCCCAGTTTTCCCACAGCCCCTCCAACATTCATCGTTATTTGTTCCTGTCATCTTAGCCAATCTGACAGGTGTTAATGATACCTCAGAGTTGTCTTAATTTGCATTTCTCTGATCAATAGTGATTTGGAACACTCTTTCATATGTGTGGAAATAGTTTTAATTTCATCATCTGAAAATTGTCTGTTCCTATCCTTTGACCATTTATCAATTGGAGAATGGCTTGATTTCTTATAAATTAAAGTCAGTTCTCTGTATATTTTGGAGATGAGGCCTTTATCAGATCCTTTAACTGTAAAAATTTTACCCAATTTGTTACTTCCCTTCTAATCTTGTTTGCATTAGTTTTGTTTGTGCAGAAACTTTTTAATTTGGTGTAATCAAAATGTTCTATTTTGTGATCAATAATGGTCTCTAGTTCTCCCTTGGACACAAACTCCTTCCTCCTCCACAAGTCTGAGAGATAAACCATCCCATGTTCCTCCAATTTATTTATGATTTCGTTCTTTATGCCTAAATCTTGGACCCATTTTGATCTAATCTTAGTATGTGGTGTTAAATGTGGGTCCATGCCTAGTTTCTGCCATACAAATTTCCAGTTTTCCCAGCAGTTTTTGTCAAATAATGAATTCTTATGCCAAAATTTGGGATCTTTGGGTTTGTCAAAGATTAGATTGCTATTTTTATTCACTATCTTACCCTGTGAACCTAACCTATGCCACTGATCAACTAGTCTATTTCTTAGCCAATACCAAATGGTTTTGGTGACTGTTGCTTTATAATATAGCTTTAAATCAGGTACACTTAGACCACCTTCCTCTGACTTTTTTTTCATTAGTTCCCTTGCAATTCTCGACCTTTTATTCTTCCATATGAATTTTGTTGTTATTTTTTCTAGGTCATTAAAATAGTTTCTTGGGAGTCTGATTGGTATAGCACTAAATAAATAGATTAGTTTGGGGAGTATTGTCATCTTTATTATATTCGCTCGGCCTATCCAAGAGCACTGAATGTCTTTCCAATTATTTAAATCTGACTTTATTTTTGTGGCAAGTGTTTTGTAATTTTGCTCATATAATTTCTGACTCTCCTTTGGTAGATATATTCCCAAATATTTTATACTATAGACTGTTATTTTGAATGGAATTTCTCTTTGTATCTCTTGCTGTTGGATTTTGTTGGTAATGTATAAAAATCCTGAGGATTTATATGGATTTATTTTGTATCATGCGACTTTGCTAAAATTCTGAATTATTTCTAATAGCTTTTTCGCAGAGTCTTTGGGGTTCTCTAAGTATACCATCATGTCATCTGCAAAAAGTGACAATTTGATTTCTTCATTTCCTACTCTAATTCCTTGAATGTCTTTCTCTGCTCTTATTGCCAAGGCTAGAGTTTCTAGTACAATATTGAATAGTAATGGTGATAGTGGGCAACCTTGTTTCACTCCTGATCTCACAGGGAAAGGTTTTAGTTTATCACCATTACATATGATGTTTACTGAAGGTTTTAAATATATGCTCCTTATTATTTTAAGGAATAGTCCATTTATTCCTATACTCTCAAGCGTTTTTAGTAGAAATGGATGTTGGATTTTATCAAATGCCTTTTCTGCATCTATTGAGATGATCATATGGTTTTTATTAATTTGATTATTAATATGGTCAGTTATACTAATAGTTTTCCTAATATTAAACCAGCCCTGCATTCCTGGTATAAATCCCACTTGGTCATAGTGTATTATCCTGGGGATGATTTTCTGAAGTCTATTTGCTAATATCTTATTTAAGATTTTAGCATCAATATTCATTAAGGAAATTGGTCTATAGTTTTCTTTCTCAGTTTTCGATCTACCTGGTTTAGGTATCAGTACCATGTCTGTGTCATAGAAGGAATTTGGTAGGACTCCTTCAATCCCTATTTTTTCAAATAGTTTACATAGCATTGGAGTTGGTTGTTCTTTAAATGTTTGGTAGAATTCACCTGTAAATCCATCTGGTCCTGGGGACTTTTTCTTAGGAAGTTGGTTAATAGCTTGGTCTATTTCTTTTTCTGAGTTGGGACTATTTAGACTACTTACTTCTTCCTCTGTTAATCTGGGCAAGCTATATTTTTGAAGGTATTCTTCCATTTCATTTAAGTTATCGAATTTATCGGCATAAAGTTGAGCAAAGTAGCTCCTAACTATTGTTCTAATTTCCTCTTCATTAGTGGTGAGTTCACCCTTTTCATTTCAAGACTATCAATTTGCTTTTTCTCTTTCCTTTTTTTAATCAGGTTTACTAAGGGTTTGTCTATTTTGTTGGTTTTTTCATAAAACCAACTCTTAGTTTTATTAATTAATTCAATAGTTTTTTTACTTTCAATTTTATTAATCTTACCTTTTATTTTTTGAATTTCAAGTTTTGTGTTTGTCTGGGGGTTTTTAATTTGTTCCTTTTCTAGCAATTTTAGTTGTAAGCCCAATTCGTTGGTCCTATTTTTCTCTATTTTATGCAAGTAGGCCTGTAGAGATATAAACTTTCCCCTTATTACTGCTTTGGCTGTATCCCACACATTTTGGTATGATGTCTCATTACTGTCATTTTCTTGGGTGAAGTTATTAATTATGTCTATGATTTGCTGTTTTACCCAATCATTCTTTAGTATAAGATTATTTAGTTTCCAATTATTTTTTGGTCTATTTTCCCCTGGCTTTTTATTAAATGTTATTTTGATTGCATTATGGTCTGAAAAGGATGCATTTACTATTTCTGCCTTACTGCATTTGATTTTGAGGTTTTTATGCCCTAGTATATGATCAATTTTTGTATAGGTTCCATGAACTGCTGAGAAGAAAGTATATTCCTTTCTGTCTCCATTTAGCTTTCGCCAAAGATCTATCATATCAAACTTTTCTAGTATTCTATTTACCTCTTTGACTTCTTTCTTATTTATTTTGTGGTTTGATTTATCTAATTCTGATAGTGCAAGGTTGAGATCTCCCGCTATTATAGTTTTGCTATCTATTTCCTCTTGCAGCTCTCTTAATTTCTCTTTTAAGAATTTAGATGCTGCACCACTTGGTGCATATATGTTTAATATTGATACTACTTCATTATTGATGCTGCCCTTTAGCAGGATATAATGCCCTTCCTTATCTCTTTTAATTAGATCAATTTTTGTTTTTGTTTGATCTGAGATGAGGATGGCTACTCCTGCTTTTTTGGTTTTGCCTGAAGCATAATAGATTCTGCTCCACCCTTTTACTTTTAGTTTGAATGTCTCACCCTGTTTCAGGTGTGTTTCCTGTAAACAACATATAGTAGGATTCTGACTTTTAATCCAGTCTGCTAACTGCTTCCTCTTTATGAGGCAGTTTGCCCCATTCACATTTATGGTTAGAAGGACTAATTCTATATTGCTTGCCATCCTATTAACCCCTGCTTATGCTTTTCCCCTTTCCTTCCCTTTTACCCTCCTATCCAGTATTAAACTGGTGAACACCACTTGCTTTTCACAGCCCTCCCTTTTTAGGATCCCTCCCCCACCTTAAAGATCTTCCCTTTATTTTACCCCTTTTCCTCGAAATTTCTGTATTCCCTTCCCCTTAGCTTACTCCTTCCCTTTCACTTTTCAATGAAGTGGAAGAAGTTTCACCATAAATCGAATATGTCTATTGAGACACGCTATGTTCATCTCCCTCCTTTCTTTCTCTCAGATATAATAGGTTACCTTTGCCTCTTCATGAGATGTAGTACCACCACTTTACACTTTTTTATGATATAATCTCCTTTCCACCTCTAGTTTCTAAGACAAATTGTACATATGTTCTTTACATAATTTTTTTGACAGAAGTATAGTTCTCAAGATTTCTTTTTACCTTTTTAGAAATCTCTTGAGTTCTGTATTTGAAGATCAAACCTTTTATGTAGGTCTGGTTTTTTCATCAAAAATAGATGGAATTCATTTATTTCGTTAAATGTCCATCTTCTTCCCTGGAAAACGATGCTCATTCTTGCTGGGTAAGTTATTCTTGGCTGCATACCGAGTTCCTTAGCCTTTCGGAATATCATGTTCCAGGCCCTGCGTTCTTTTAATGTGGACGCTGCTAGATCCTGGGTTATCCTTATTGTGGATCCTCCATATCTGAATTGCTTTTTTCTAGCAGCTTCCAATATCTTTTCCTTTGTCTGATGGTTCTTGAACTTGGCCACTATATTTCTTGGCGTTTTGATTTTAGGGTCCCTTTCAGTAGGTGATCGATGAATTTTTTCAATGTCTATTTTACCCTCTGTTTCCAGAATGTCTGGGCAGTTCTCTTTGATAATTTCCTCGAAAATGGTGTCCAAGCTCTTTTTTTCCTCCCATTTTTCAGGAAGTCCGATTATTCTCAAATTGTCTGTCCTGGATCTGTTTTCCAGGTCTGTTGTCTTTCTGGTAAGGTACTTGACATTCTTTTCAATTGTTTCATTTCTCTGGTTTTGCTTGACTACCTCTTGGTTTCTCCTTGAGTCATTCATTTCTACTTGTTCCAGTCTAATTTTCAATGATGTATTTTCTTCACTCACTTTTTTTATATCTCTTTGTAATTGTCCAATTGAGTTTTTATCTTCTATGGAATTTTTTTCCATTTTATCCATTTTATTTTTTAGAGAGCTGATTTCTTTTTCCAGCTCACTAATCCTGTTTTCCTTGGAGTTGTTTACCTTTTCCAGCTCACTAATCCTATTTTCCTTGGAGTTGTTTACCTTTTCCAGCTCACTAATCTTGTTTCTCAATGATTTGATTTCTTTATCCACTCTGTCTTTGAATGCATGGGATGACTTCTCCAGGCTCTCTTGCCAAGCTTCCCTTTCCTTTTCCCATTTCTCTTCCAGCTCTCTTGTGAGAGCCTTTTTGATTTCCTCTATGAGGTTCTTTTGTATTGAGGAGCAGCTTATATCCCTCCCAGGAGATACATCTGGGGACAGTCTGTTCCTAGTCTCCTCAGCATTTGAAGTCTGCTCCCTCTCCACACAGAAGCTGTCAATGGTTAGAGCCCTTTTGAATTTTTTGTTCATTTTGTCAGAGTAGGAATCAAAGAAAACAAACTGACAAGAGAAACAATTGGTCTGTTTTGTTGGGGATGGGGATGGATGGTATTAATCGGCTTCGTCTACAGACTGGGGTTAGCGCAGCAGAGAGCCACTAACAGAACAGCAATGACTGTACTGAGTCTGCGCTCTGAGGCTCTGAGAACGCACCGAGTCAGTCCAGGTGGGGGTTGGGGGTGGCCGGGCTCTGAGAGACGCTGGCTTTCTGGGGTTTTAATCTTCAACTCCGGTGTTTACACCCTCTCCGCTGCTCCTGGCTTGCTGCCAAGATGGAGCATCCACACTGGGGCAAAAGCCCTTTCACAGAAACGGCAGAGATCACACCCCTCCCCCTCTGGTCTGAGCTGTGTGAGCTGCCTGTCTTGCTCTGGCTGCCTGCCCTCAGTCTGCGCCCAGTCTGATTGACCCTCCCCCGAGCAAACACAGACCTTTTCTGGCGACTTTCAAGGATGTCTTCTCTTCGTGATTATTTGTGGATTTCTTTCTGGGTCAAGCATTAAGTCAGAGGCTTGTCATGAAGTAAGTTCTGAGAGAAAACGAGGAGCTCAAGCAGCTGTCTGCCTCCACACGGCCATCTTGGCCGGAAGTCCTAACTTCTTGATTTTTGACAAAGATGCACTGGCTCTGGAAGAAAGGTTTTATAACCCACTAGAAGGGCAGTGTCCAGTGTGAGCAGTTCCACTATCTTTAAATAATTGCCAGATGATGTGGAGAGATCCAGAAAGTGGTGAATGGAAGGCACCAGATAAGTTAACTACTTGGGGGAGAGGGTTTGCTTGTATCTCTACAGATGGAGAAGAAATCAGATGGGTGGCAATAGGCCGTTATTGCCTTGTCCATCAGAGAGAGATGGAACAGACCTTTGAAATGAAGAAGACCCAAGAAACATTGGGTGGTTCCATCGTGATTGTGCCCACTACTGATTGAGTGTGGCAGTTATGGCAATTGACTCATGGACATCAAAAATTGTTGGACTTCAAAACCCTCAGGAATCATTGTAATCTCTGAGACATGAAAAGATTGTTGTAGGACTTCAGAATCCTCAGGAATCATTTGATTCTCTGAGACATGATAAGACTGTTATAGGGCTTGAAAACCCTCAGGAATCATTGGATTCCCTAACACATAAAAAAGACTGTTGCAGGACTTCAAAAACTTGCAGGGATCATTGTATTCCCTAACACATAAAAAAGACTGTTGCAGGACTTCAAAAACTTGCAGGGATCATTGGATTCCCTGACATGTGAAGTAATGGACAATAGATTGGTTTTAGACTATCTCTTGGCTGCGAAGGAGGCGTATATGTGATTGTTATTTACATACCCTCCTTCTAGGACTTCTGGAAATCTTTTACAACATCATGTTGATTCATATTGTTTGTTATATCATTACTTGAAGGTACAATTCATGTTTGTTACACCACATTGAGCCTGTACTGGCTGTGGGGAGAGTCATCGCTGCTAGCCTGTGCTTTATTGCTATGTACTTGTGTAATATCTCCCATGTTGGTGGGTTTGTGCATACTTGTTTTTAGTAAGATCCTTCAGACCAGAAACCTGCTAACAATATCTGGCTTGACTCCCCACTTCCCTTTGCTAAAAAACACCATCTCTCTTCCTGAGAGTCAGGGAGGATGTGATCATCTCCTTTTTAATGCTTTCACTTCCCTTCCTGAGAAATCAGGTGAAGCATGATCACCTCCTTTTTGGTGTTTTCACCTTCTTTCCTAACAAGTCAGGAAGGACATGATCACTTCCTTTTTGGGGTTCTCATCAATCTGAGAAGTCAGGGATGTCATGGCCACTTATGTTCTAAAACAAAAGAAAGTGGGAGATGTAAAGGGCTGAAACTCTTAAAAGTGTGCTTGAATCAGGTAACCAAGCACTTAAGGCTAATTACCTGCTGGACAATACCTCTACTAGCATATGCTTGGAAAAATAGTCCTTCTCACTGTTACATGCTAGCTCTATCTTTTGGTGTATATGGATAATCATAGGAGGGTTTAGAGGGTGGAGTGAGACAAGACAGACTCACGTGGCCACAGGATGGAGAGGAAAAAAGCATGGAGATTCTGAACTCTAAATCCTTGGCAAACTCCTGGCAGTTTTGTCCATCTCCTTTAATCCTCCCTGTAAAGATCAAGGACTTCTTCTTATCCTGATTCTGGCTGACCCTGAGGCCTCCAGAGAGCTAGCCCAGACTTCACAGGATTAAAAAGCCAACATAGACCAATCCTTTATGGAAAAAAAAATTAATTCTTGTCTATATGACTTTGTCAAACCATCATCCTGTAAAGCTGATAAGGCTGAGAAGTCCAAATGTCAAGGTCATGTGTAACAGTAGAAGTGGGGGAAAAAAAAAAAAAGCAGGGAGAGAAATAAATCAAAATATCTTGAAATACAAAAAAATTCTGAAAAGAAAAATAAGGAAGAAAGCATGAAGAGAAAAACAAGAAGGAAATTTATTAAAATGTCAAAAATATGTAGAACAGTTTAAATTAATATTTTACTATGAAACTAGATCAATCTAAATTATTTTTTAGAAGAAAATACTCCTTAAAACCCACCAGAAATCATGGAGCTTCTGAATAATTAAAAACTATTATAAAGTCCTTGAAAACAAAATATTACATTTATAATAAGAAAATATACACGAGAAAAAATGGCAGAAAAGAAGCAAAATAAAACTATATTAAAATAATTCGTGGATTCTATGAATGCCAAAGTGGTTGATGCCAAAGATAGGAAGCCTAGAGATCTGATCATAAATCTCAAAGGAAAAATGACAAATTATTTTACAATGATATCAAATAAAAGAAAATGAATAAGAATGCTATCTAGAATTTCTTTTTTGAGACCCAGTAATGATCATTTATTGCTTCCACAGATCAATCAAAAAACACACAAACTCTAATAATCTCCTTGTTAAAATGTAAAATTATTTAAAAGTCCAATAGTAAACAAGTAATTTTCAGAGAAAGAGAGTGTCATACACACACACACACACACATACACACACACACACACACACACACACACACAAAGAGAGAGAGAGAGAGAGAGAGAGAGAGAGAGAGAGAGAGAGAGAGAGAGAGAGAGAAAGAGAGAGAGAGAATTTCCACTGCAAAGGAACAATAAATTGATTTAGCCAAAATTCTGGTGCATATATAAGAAATTAATAAAGAGAACAGACTAGTATATTACTAAACAAATAAAAGTAATCCAGATAAAATAAAAACAATACATCCAATAAAGGAGAAATTTTCAATACTATCAAAGTAACAAAAAAAAAAAAAAAAAGCTTTAACTTCAAAAAAAGATGTTTGAAGCATTCACAACATTAAAAAAAAAAAAAGGTACAATAAGCACGGAAATGAATAAAATATCATGCTTGAAAATATTGCAAACAAGAGAAACATTAAAAAAAAAACAAAAAAATGAAAAAACCCTAAAAACTAAAAAGTTATAGTTAGTTAAAAAGAAAAAAAAAAACATTACTGGACACAATTCTTTCAGATTACTAGGTAATTTTTTAAAAAGACTTTGATCTGAAGAAAAAAAGGAAAGGAAAAAAGATTATTGCTGGGGAAAAATCTAAAACGTTAAAAACGATTTCTATATTATTCAACAATTATTTATTGAGGAGGTATAATGTATCAGGAACTGTGCTATACAGTGTTGGCTATACAGTAAAAATAATGAAATTACCTACTTTCTAGTAGATTATTTTCTGTTGTAGGGAGAGAACACATGTACATACATGTAAAATTTGATCCTAGGTAATTTCAATAATCATCTGAAGCTACAATTTTCCACAATATGGTGATTTGTTCCATAAAACAAAAATACACAATGGAAATTTCACTAAAGTAATCATTACATGTGATTCATTATTCTTACTGTGACTTACATTTTATTTTTGTAACAAATAATTAGAAAAAGGGAGGAATGTCAATAAGTTGAGTAATGGATGAACTAATCATAATATAAGTATATAGAAGAATGTTACTGTAACAAATGATAAAAAAGATTGGTTTCTGAGGCAGCTAAATGCTGCAATGAATAGAGCACTGGCCCTGGATTCAGGAGGACCTGTGTTCAAATTTGGCCTCAGCCAATTAACACTTATTATCTGTGTGACCCTAGGCAAGTCCCTTAACCTCAATTGCCTAAAAACTCCACCTCACTGCTCAGAAAAAGAAAAAAAAATTTTTTTCAAAAACTTTGGGGTGGGAAATGCAAAAACAAGGATGGTGAAGAGAAGCCAGGACATTGCTTGAGCTCTCCCTAGCTTCCTTCAGAATCAATGTGAGATCAAATCTTTGAATGAATTTTGGAGTGACAGAACCCACAACCATTTGAAGTGTAATAATTTTCAAGCTTAAGATATTTTGGAAGGATTTCAGAAAAGACCTGTTTGAATTTGGCAGGGAGAAATTCAGCTCAGCAATGGCACAGGGTGGGAGAAGGTGCCAGGCAATATATGACATTATGAAAGAAGAGTCAACAGTTTGGAAAAAGAAAATTCAATTTTAAAAATAGAATTGTCCAGATAGAAAAGGAAGTACAAAAATAACTGAAGAAAACCAATTCTTAAAAATTAGAATTGGGCAAGTGGAAGTTAATGATATTGGAGACATTAACAATTAGTTAAACTAATTCACAAGAATGAAAGAAAAAAAATAGAAAAAAATGTAAAAAAATTCATGGGAAAAGCAACTGACATGGAAATAGATCCAAGAGAAAGACAATGTCAGAATCACTGGACTAACTGAAAACTATAATCAAAAAGAGAAGCTGGATTTCAAGAAATTATTAAGGAAAATTGTGCTGATGTTCTGGAATGAGAGGGCAAAAAAGATATTGAAAGAATCCACTGAGCACCTCAAAAAAAATCTCAGAATAAAAATTCCAAGGAACATTATAGATGTTTTAGAACTATCAGTTTAAGGTATAAATACTTTAAGTACTCAGAAAGGAACAATTCAAATATCAGAGTGTCACAATCAGGATTGCACAGGTCTTAGCAGCTGTAACAAAGCATTAAATATAATAAAATATGATATTTCCAAAGACAAAGGAGGTAGAACTATAAACAAGAATCACCTCCCCAACAAAATTAACCATAGTGCTTCAAGGCGGGGAAAAGTCATTCAGTAAAATAAAGATTCCAAGCTTTCATATGGAGAAGAGCATAATTGAATGACAACAATAACAGCAACAAAAAATGTCCTGCATTATCAAAATCAAAAGAAACATATAAAGATTAAAAAAAGGAAACCATGAGGGATTTTAATGGAAATGAATTGTTTATATTTCTAAGTGGGAAGATGACATTTATAATTCTTTAAAAATTGAACTACTAATAGTAGAGCAAGAAGGTACATTAGAGAGAGAATACAGGAATAAGGTGAATTTGAAGGAATTAGTCAAAGGATGAAAAAGAGAAGTATGCCAAATGGAAAAGGAAAGGAGAGGTAGAATGGTGTAAATTATCTTACATGAAGAGGAATGAAGATCTATTACAGTGGAGTGGAAGATGGCTAGGCAATGAGAATAGCTTGAACATTACTCTGTTCAAAATAACAACACAAACTCTAAAGAAAGAAATGTAATCTTATTGTTGTATTTTAAAAAGAGGTTTTAAAAATATAAAGTGGTTGAGGTCAAACTAGATAAACAGTTTATATGAAGGAAAACTAGAAATTTTTCATGAACCACAGGCTCAAAACAGTTTAGCAGTGAGATATTACATCTCAAAAAAAAAAAAAAAAATCTACACTTTTAAAAATATTTGTTTTAAACCTTCATTTAAAAACAAAAAGCTCAGAGTAGCTAGATGGCCCAGTGGATAAAGGATAAAATACGAGCCCTGAAGTCAGGAGGACCTGAGTTAAAATTTGACTTCAGACACTTAACACTTCCTAGCTGTGTGACTGTGGGCAAGTCACTTAACCCCAATTGCCTCAGCCAAAAAAAAAAAAAAAAAAAAAAGAAAAAAGCTTGTGTTCCAAACTTGTTCCTTCCTGCCCCTCTCCCTGCCTTGGAGAAGGCCAGCCCATTTATTTGGCATGTGTCCCAAGAAAAAGAGGCTTAAATATTACAAGATCATAGGCTTGGAGCCAGATGGAGTTTTAGAATCAATTTATTCTAACTCATTATTTTATTCCCAGATGAGGAAACTGAACCATGGAGAGAGTGAACCTTACCCAGGGTCACATATGAATCAAGTTACTGAAGTGAATTTTGAACCCATGGCACTCATGCTTCTAAATACAGAGCCCTATATATTGTACTACATTCCCTTTCTATCCTAGATCATCTTGTCTATCCTCTATATAGTCACTCTTTGATCTTATGGAACTCCCCGGATTCCAGTTTCATCACCAACTGCATAATTAACATTGTGATCTGAATTCCAACAAACTTAACATGCCCAAAATGAAACTGATTATTCTTTTCTCAAATTTATCCCAGTTTTCCTTATTATGTTTCAGGACACTACTACCTTCCTATTCATCAAGTTTCACAAACATGGTGCCATCCTTCTTTGTCTTTCCCCTCTAATTAGATGGCAGTAAATTCCTCTCAAAGTGTTTCTTTAAAGAGACTTAGAATGTTCCAGGTAAATCCTTTTTTCTATCAGTGACTTGTTTTTGACTCCTGTAATTATGTTTCTGAACATACTGTATACTCTCCCTTTTCAACTTCATTTTTGTGTATTTTCATCCCCCATTAATTTGTAAAGTCCTTGAGAGCAGGGACAATGTCTTTTACTTGTTTCCCTAGGGCTTACCATGATATCTGGCACATAATAAGTACTTATAAAATGTTTATTGATTATTCTCAACTATTCACTTTCACTCACCCATATTGAATTTATTGGCAAGCCAATTTTACAGTTACTTTCTACACTTCTATCAAATTAAAATTCATTCCTGTCTCTCCATTTGAATTGTGACCATTTTACTTCAGTTTTGTATCCTGTTTCATGTGCTGTAGGTTTGACACCTCTGTTTTCAACAATGTAGACATTTGGATATCTTTTATCTTTGATTTTATAGATTTCTGATACTTTATATCTAAGATTTTCTTCTAATTGCATGCATACATAACTGAAGAAATATTTTTAAAGGATCAAATTCTTCATTATATAATAATATTGTAGTTTATGGTTATAATATCTTAGGATAGAGAATTGGGGTTGCTCTATTAGAAAGGCATAAGTATTCAAAGAGTAAAGAAAAAAAGTCATAGTATATTGTTTTGCATTATATAATATCTTACAACGTTGACTGAATTATATCACATAATATAAGGTTTTAATTGTGTTCTTTAAAAAAAAACACTGACAATTCTTAGAAAACATTTCAAATAAAAGATACTCCTTAAGAAAAATTCTGTTTATGCCTTATAGTATCTGCCTGACTTGTCAATAAAAAGGGGGAAAAAATGAAAAAAAAAAAAAAAAAAAAAACAGATGAATCCTTGAACACCAAAATGTATCTTTTTTTCTTTTAATTTAGAATTTTTTTCCCCACAGTATATATGCATGAGTATTTTTTTATAATATTATCCCTTGTATTCATTTTTCCAAATTATCCCCCCCTCCCTCGACTCCCTCCCCCCGATGACAGGCAATCCCATACATTTTACATGTATTACAATATAACCTAGATACAATATATGTGTGTAAATACCATTTTCTTGTTGCACATTAAGTATTAGATTCCGAAGGTATAAGTAACCTGGGTAGATAGACAGTAGTGCTAACAAAAATGTATCTTTTGTAAAGAATTCAAAAGCATTTTTACAAGGGGGAAGTGAGGAAAACTACAGAGAAGATCCATCAAATTTAATAGTAGCAGAAATGCTTGTATAGAGTAATGTCTGTTTTTATAGATCTATGATACTTCCATGATGTGCTAAATTGTCTGAACACCATAAAGCAAACAGAATTAGATATGTGGTGAGAATTAAATTATATGGCAATAGCTTGCCATTCAGTGAGAAAACAAGCCCTTTTTCTATTGTCCTTGTCCTCAATGTGGACAACACCCATATGTTACAAAAAAGGAAATCATTTTTTACCTTAAAGCCATTCAATTCTACTCTGATAGAATACCTTGTTTTAGTCTTATACTGTCACATTTTTCTGAGATGAACTAATCTATATGTAAATGATATATATATATATATATATATATATATATATATATATATATAGTAAGCAAGAAAAAATATCAATTATAAGGTCTCATTTCCAAAATATATAGAGAACTGACCCTGATTTATAGGAAAACAAACCATTCTCCAATTGATAAATGGTCAAGGGATATGAACAGACAATTCTCAGATGATGAAATTGAAACTATTTCCACTCATATGAAAAAGTGTTCCAAATCACTACTGATCAGAGAAATGCAAATTAAGACAATTCTGAGATACCACTACATACCTGTCAGATTGGCTAAAATGACAGGAACAAATAATGATGAATGTTGGAGGGGATGTGGGAAAACTGAGACACTGATACATTGTTGGTGGAGTTGTGAAAGAATCCAGCCATTCTGGAGAGCAATTTGGAACTATGCCCAAAAAGTTGTCAAACTGTGCATACCCTTTGACCCAGCATTGCTGTTATTGGGATTATATCCCAAAGAAATACTAAAGAGTGGAAAGGGACCTGTATGTGCCAAAATGTTTGTGGCAGCTCTTTTTGTTGTAGCTAGAAACTGGAAGTTGAATGGATGTCCATCAATTGGAGAATGGTTGGGTAAATTGTGGTATATGAAGGTTATGGAATATTATTGCTCTGTAAGAAATGACCAGCAGGAGGAATACAGAGAGGCTTGGAGAGACTTAAATCAACTGTTGCTGAGTGAAATGAATAGAACCAGAAGATCACTATACACTTCAACAACAATTCTGTATGAGGATGTATTCTGATGGAAGTGGAAATCTTCAACATAAAGAAGATCCAACTCACTTCCAGTTGATCAATGATGGACAGAAATAACTATACCCAGAGAAGGAACACTGGGAAGCGAATGTAAATTGTTAGCACTACTGTCTATCTACCCAGGTTACTTATACCTTCAGAAGCTAATAATTAATGTGCAACAAGAAAAAGGTATTTATACACATATATTGTATCTAGGTTATATTGTAACACATGTAAAATGTATGGGATTACCTGCCATCGGGGGCAGGGAGTGGAGGGAGGGAGGGGATAATTTGGAAAAATGAATTAAAAAAAAAAAAGTAACTGTCTTACTTGATCAACATAAAGAATCCACATAGAAATGCTCTGCATCAAAATACTGCTGCCATTCAATTTCAATCAATTTCTTGATCAACCTTTAGTCTTATATTAAAAGAAACTCTTTTTAATCATCACCAGCATTTAGATCAATGATATTTTAATGTATCACATAGGGCTATATCATGATACTTAAAGAATTACTTGTGTGTAGCAACCTGACTCAAGGGATAAGGCATCAGAAAACAGAAGGGCTACATCTAGTTACTAAATCAAGTAAAGAGATTTACATTGAAATGGGGCTAGAATTTTCCTGAATAATAATAAAACTCCAAAATGCTTCTTAGACAAAATGTAAAGTTTAGTGAAAAAGTATAGTTTTATATTCAAAGCTGATACAAAGTTGAATCTGGATTTAAATTAGATAGTAGCTGTGACCCAGTTGAATAGCTGTGACTGATATCTGTAATGTTATGCAGAGAATTGTCTAGCTGCAAACAAAGGAATGTATGCATATAAGATGAAGGATTTTAAAATCTTCTACATATGAGTACGAAGGGCTGCTTATCATTCACCTTCACATCTTGACTATCAGTCTAAAGAAATGTTTTCTTTCCTTCCCTTTTTCTCTTCTCTATAACCTGCTACTTAAGAAGCAACATCTTTGCTCTTTCTGACATACACCCAGGCACATTCCCTAACTATATCTTCTTTAGAGATAAAAAACTTTCTGGCCTGGTATAGACTGCACACGGTAGTTACATTTTAGCTCTTTTTTTGTGTTACACATGAAACTGTTTCAAATATATTTTTGTCACAAAGTGGCTAACTAAACCCATCTATCTCTGACACTTGAGCCTTTGGCTGCAGCTGAGATAGCATTTCCCTTTGATAGTTTATATAAACAATAGTATATTTTATAAAATTGTGAGAAGAATTCCTCATTGAAAAATACTATTTTATTATTGTGAATATTTATACTGTATCTAGAATATGCTGATTATATAAATATTTTCCTTACATGAGAGGCAGCTCATTGATGCAGTGGATAGAGAGCTGGGGCTGGAGTTAGAGTTATTAAGAACTGAGCTCAATTCCAGCCATAAGACATTTTCTATTTGCATAAGTCATTTAACTTTCATTTTGCCTCAGTTTATTTATCTGTAAAATGGGAATAAATTAGCACCTACCTCCTTGTGAGGAACAAATAAGATAGTAATTGTTATTATTTGTTATTAATTGTCATTTAATGCTTAGCAGAATGTCTGGAACATACTAAATGTTATATAAATGCTGTTATTATTAATAATAATATTATATTTTAACATATCTATTTAAATGATCAATTGATTTAAATAAAATGGGTGATACATGATTGTTATTTCATTCCATATCCAGAATTATATCTCTAGAACCTTTACCAATGATTTCATTGAGTATATGATAAGCTTAATGTGTTTTTAAATATATTAGGAAAAACATCTATATTCCAATCAACCCAGAGTGAGTAATACTGGTCATAAATCTATGGTAATAAAATGCTAAAGCAAATGTTTTAAGATATGATGTCTCATGCATAAGTAATTTTCATTAACCTACGATTTGATTGACATGGAAATTGTCCTCATTGATCTAGATCACAATTCCTATATTACTATATCTAATGTATATCTATCATAAAGCCTACTATAAGACAATATTTTTATTAGTAGCCTATATTTAGTAAAACACATTTGATAAATTTACTATAGAGTGTCTGTTGATAAAAGAAATTATTTTTGAACATATATACCTTTGATGATAATAATTAGAATAATATGATAGTTAAGATCTTTTTGAATGCTTTTTTATTTTTTCTCAATTACATGTGCAATAATTTTAAACATAAGTTTTTCAGTAATTTATTTTCGAGTTCCAAATTGCATCCATTTTCTCCTATCCTATCCCTTCCTTAAGAAGCCAACCACATCAAGAAAGATTATACATATGCATTTTGTACCAAACATGTAAACCTTGTTGCAAAAAAAAAAGAACACAGATCAAAAATAAATGAATAACTAAATACTGTAAAATGCATGCTTCAAACTATATTCAGACTCGTGGTTCTTTATCTGGAGGTGGATAGTATTTTCATCACCTTTAGAAAGTATTCTGTATCACCATAATTCTGAGACTAGTTAAATTATTCATAGTAAACCATTATATAATACTGCTGTTGGATTGAAAAATTATTACCTGATTCTGCTCACTTCACTATATATATGTAAACTTTCCAGGTTTTTCTGAAACAATCCTACTTATAATTTTGTATGCACAATAGTAACCCATTTCAATCATATGCCAGAATTTGTTCAGTCATTCCCCCACTAATGAGCATTCCTTCAGTTTCCAATACTTTGCAGTCACAAAAGAGTTGATGTACATTAATACGAACATACATGTGTTTTTTGCATGGTTTACATGGAGATATGTGTACATGTGAATATATATATATAGGTATATATGTATATATATGTGTGTGTACATATAAAAGTAGTCTCTCAATTATTTTATATTTTCTAGAGTTATTATAGTGAAGTTAATTGTATCTCTTCTTGTTAGATTTTATTGAGAATATTTAGAAATTTTGAGGATTTATAGTTTTTTCATTTTATAGCAAGGAAGTTTGCTAAAATTCTTATTTTAACTAGTTTTTTAGTAGATTTTCTATGTATACCATCATAACATCTTTCAAGAGAAAGAATTTTGTTTCATTGTTGCTTATTCTGATTCCTTCAGATTCTTTTTTCTTTTCTTATTTCAATAAATTAGCATTTCTCATCCATATTGATTAATAGTAGTGATAATGGACATCCTTAATTCATCTTTAACCTTCTTGGGTACATTTCTACCTTATCCTCATTAAAGATAATACTTTCTGATGGCTTTGGGTAGATACTAATTCTCAATTTAAAGAAATCTCCAGGGGGTGGAGCTAAGATGGCGGAGAAGATACATGCGAATTTCTAAGCTCCCTTCTACCCTCAATACGAATTAGTTAAATCAGCCTCAAAAATAACGCTGGACTGATAAAAACCACAAGGATTAGAAGCACTACTTATCAGCCAAAGAGAATCTGGAATTTGGACAGAAAAGGTCAGTTCTGAGAGGAGGAAAAAAAAGACCGGCACAGACAGGGTTGTACTAGGGGCTAGCACATTGTGCCAAATGGGCTGGGGAGAACTCTGGGATCAGAGAAGTCACTGAGACAGAGGAATCTGGCATAGGCTGATAGCTCTACTCTGCTTGGAAAACAGCAGATCAGAAGAGAAATCAAAGCCACTTTAAAATAAAAAGCAGAAAATATAACCACCCCAAACTGGAAGTGACCCAACACCAATCTTGGCACGGCTGTACAGCTGCCTTCTGCTGTCCGGGGCTTTTCCTTGGGGCAGTTAAGAACCTGAATAGTGGGGGACACAGCCTGGGACAGCCTCTAATCCACATAGTGCGGGGCTCAGCCTGAGGCAGTGAAATTCTTGCATTAGCAAAACTCCAACAGCAGAGGAACCCCCACAGCAGCAACTGTGCTTCCTGGGCAGAGAGTTCCAGTTTGAGCGCAGGGGCTTTTCACCGGTCAGCTGCTAATATCCACGGCCCCATGGGAAGCATTGGCTGGGGTTTGTGATGCTTTCACAGTTCAGCATCTAGCCTCAGGGCAGTTGCTAGGCCACACAGTGGGGGTCCTTCACTGGGCACTCCTCACTGCAGCCAAACTAACCACCTCTAAGTCATTTCCAGGGGGGAAGGGGAACTCTCTCCCAGAGCTCTCTCATAGCCCAGTTACAATTTTGCTCCTTTCCAGCCTATCTAGGAGGAAGCTGGTAAATTTCCTACCCAAAGGGATGACTCCACCAAGTTTTAACAATGAGTAAGAAACTGAAGAGAATGATTGACACCTTCTCTACAGAGAACGTGCGGGTATCCAATGCCGAAGAGGCTAACAGCAGACAGTCTCCAGATAACAGCCTAAAGGGGAATGATACCTACTCCCCATCACGTAAATCTCTCCTAGAAGAGACTATTAAAAAGTTAAGAGAGAAGCTGCAGATCGCTATCTGGGAGGAGATCTGCTGTGTCAACTCAAATCTCTCGGACAGATTATTCTTCCTGTAGAGAGCTGACTCAACTCTGGCCTAGAGCAGAGACTCCCTATCTCTGGAGTGCTGCCCTCTTTTATCCTCCCAGAGAATGGGCGTGGGATAATGCAAGGGCTTCTGGGAAAAATTAGTTCAACCAATGAACTTGCTCCTCCTAAGCATGCAAGCTCCTCCCCAGTAAAGGCCGGAATTAGAGAATTGTCAAGTACCGACTTAGCACTTAGTAAGAACCTAACACTATACCAATCACACTCCCCAAGAAACTATTTTAAAGACCTAGAAAAAATAACAACAAAATTCATATGGAAGAACAAAAGGTCAAGAATTTCAAGGGAATTAATGAAAACAAAAATCAGATGAAGGTGGTCTAGCTGTACCTGATCTAAAACTATATTATAAGGCAGCAGTCACCAAAACCATTTGGTATTGGCTAAGAAATAGACTAGTTGATCAGTGGAATAGGTTAGGTTCACAAGACAATGTACAACTGTAGCAGTCTAATGTATGACAAACCCAAAGATCCCAACTTTTTGGATAAGAATTAATTATTTGACAAAAACTGTTGGGAAAACTGGAAATTAGTATGGCAGAAATTAGATATGGATCCACACTTAAAACCACATACCAAGATAAGATCAAAATGGGTGCATGATTTAGGCATAAAGAATGAGATCATAAATAGATTAGAGGAACATAGAATAGTTTACCTCTCAGACTTGTGGAGGAGGAATGAATCTGTTACCAAAGGAGAACTAGAGATCATTATTGATCACAAAATAGAAAATTTTGATTACATCAAATTAAATATCTTTTGCACAAACAAAACTAATGCATACAAGATTAGAAGGGAAGTAACAAAGTGGGAAAACATTTTTATAATTAAAGGTTCTGATAAAGACCTCATTTCCAAAATACATAGAGAACTGACTCTAATTTATAAGAAATCAAGCCATTCTCTAATTGATAAATGGTCAAAGGATATGAGCAAACAATTTTCAGATGATGAAATTGAAACTATTTCCACTCATATGAAAGTGTTGCAAATCACTATTGATCAGAAAAATGCAAATTAAGATAACTCTGAGATACAAGTACATACCTGTCAGAATGGCTAAGATGACAAGAAAAAATAGTGATGAATGTTGGAGGGAATGTGGGAAAACTGGGACACTGATGCATTGTTGGTGGAGTTGTGAAAGAATCCAACCATTCTGGAGAGCAATTTGTAACTATGCCCAAAAAGTTATCAAACTGTGCATACTCTTTGATCCAGCAGTACTTCTACTGGGCTTATAGCCCAAAGAAATACTAAAGAAGGGAAAGGGAGCTGCATATGCCAAAATGTTTGTGGCAGTGCTTTTTGTAGTGGCTAGAAACTGGAAAAGGAATAGATGCCCATTAATTGGAGAATGGTTGGACAAACTATTATTTCCCTGTAAAAAATGACCAGCAGGGTGAATACAGAGAGTCTTGGAGAGACTTACATGAACTGATGCTGAGTGAAATGAGCAGAACCAGGAGATCATTATACACTTCAACAATGATACAGTATCAAAATGTATTCTGATGGAAGTTGATATCTTCAACATAGAGAAGATCTAATTCAGTTCCAGTTGATCAATGGTGGACAGAATCAGCTACACCCAGAGAAGGAACACTGGGAATTGAGTATAAACTGTTTGCACTATTGTCTTTCCACCCAGGTTACTTTTACCTACAGAATCCAATTCTTACTGTGCAACAAGAAACTCGGTTTTACACACATATATTGTATCTCAGATATACTGTAATACATGTATCATGTATGGCATTGCCTATCATCTAGGGGAGGGGGTAGTGGGAGGGAGGGCAAAATTCGGAAAAGAAGTGAGTACAAGGGATAATGCTGTAAGAAAATTACCATGCATATATAATGTGAAAAATTATAATTATAAAATTAATAAAAAAATAATGTTCTTAGAAATTATATGTATCATCTCATATTGAAAGGTGGACAGTTTTACCTTATGCTTTCTTACATGTTTATCTTTTAATGTTTCTCTTGAATTTTGTATTTTAAAGTTTATTTTTTCTTCTTTTCATCCAGAATGCTTGAACATTTTCTATTTCATTAAATATCTACTCTTTCTTTTTTTTTTTTTTTTGCTGGGTAGGTTAGTTCTGGCATATTATTAACTCCTTTACATTACAAAATATTATATTCCAAGTCCTTTATTTCTTTAAAAAGGAAATCCAGATTGTGACTACAGGTTTTTTTTTTTTTTTTTTTTTTTTTTTTTTTTGAGTATATAATGAATTTTGCATTTGACCTGGTAAGTTTGGAATTTGGCTATGATATTCTTGCAACTTTTCTTTTTTGGGTCATTTTCAAGTAGTGATTGGTGGATTGTCTTACTTTTACTCTAACTCTGTTTCCAGAATGCAGAATGTCAGGGCAGTTTTTATTTATAATTTCTTGAAGAAAAAAAAAAATGTCTAACATCTTTCTTTGATCATGTCTTTAAGGTAGTCATATAATTCTTCTCTTTTGCAATAAAAGCTGTCTCAGGTCAGAAGGGTTTTTATATTTATTTATTTATTTTTGCTATCTTGATTTTTTTTTTTTTTTTTTTTTAATGGTTGAGGGAGATCTGTTCTTAAGGCAAAGGAGTGACCACACATTAGTTTGCCCTGGGATTGGTGCTGCTGACTGGCTTCTGGTGCTTGGTAGGCGTGGCCAGCTCCCAAGTTCTTCTAGGGTTCAGTGGTTCACAATTTGCCATTTGTATTTTGGGTGTCTTGTAGCAAATCCGCTCAACCATCTGCTTGCACCCAGGATAGAGAAGCCTAAGAGTCTCACAGCAGACTTCCTGAAACACCCACCACTGCAATGCTCTGGCTCCCTAGCCTAGCTCCCTGAGTGTGGTCTGGGTTCTGCAGCCTTTGTCCCTATCTAGTAGAAACAGACATTTTCTGAAGTTCTTCCAAAGTATCTTCTTCTGGAAATTTGTTGTACTCCAAATATTTGTGGGTTCTGTCATTCCAAAAGCCTCATTCAGAGGCTTAATCTGTTATTGATTTGAGAGAAGCTTGGAGGGGGGGTGATATCCTATCCACCATCTTGGCTTCATCAGTCACATGATTTTTAAATTATCTCTCCTCAATCTATTTTTCAGGTTAGCTGTTTGTTTTTTCATTGAGACATTTTATTTATTTTTCTTCTTTTGATTTTGTTTTATTGTTTCTTGATGTCTCAGAAAGTTAATAACTTCATTTACTCAATTCTAAATTTTAGAGAATGATTTTCTTCAATGAACTTTAAAAGAAGTCCACAGGGTACCAGCAGGATAGTTTGTCTCTAAGAAGGCAATGCACAATTCCATCAAAAGTAAAATGCAAATAAAGTGGTAGAGAAATGCAGAATGATTCTTGCCTCAATAAGAAGACAGACAAAATTCAATTTGTCCCTAATAGCAATAATCCAAATCATTTTTATGATGTCCTCAAGGCTATTTACATGCTAAACACCTAGGTGAATCTCAGCTGCTGTTAGGATCACATTGATTAGCGATAAGAACATGATTCTGGAAAGACAGGCAGGATAATATTTTTATCAATAGGCTGTCATGAACCAATGTGAAAGCCATTATTGTATACTTCAGGATGAAATCAATCCTTCTGTAATCTAACTTCCATCTGGAGAAGAGATTGTGAGTGCTATTAGATTTCTCTCGTGGCAAAGCACATTGTTCTGCTTCCATTCCAGCTGAGATTTACTAGGCAGGAGGTCCACTGTTCATACAAAAGCACAATGAAATCTTCTGGGTTATATGACAAGAGGAGATTATCCTCTAGCAGTTCATGGATACCTCTATTGTGCATCTCTATAAAGGGGGAAAAAATTGTCCTGTGACATTCAGGAGGTGGAGGGTGGCAAGGGTATCTCTTAATCATTGCCAGCAAGAATCTTGCCAAATTTAAAGTGAATTGCCAGGCATTCAAATTCTAATGCAAAGAACACAACTCAGATGGACCAGCCATGTTGTTGAATGCCAAACTTATGTTTGCCTGAAAGACTATTTTACAAAGAATTCATACAAGGTAAGCACTCCCATGGAAGTCTGAAGTATATATGGACACTCTCAGGGTGTCTCTGAAGAAGGTGGGAAATAATCAGATTTTATGTTTGTTCATTTTGAGAGGCAATCAGGTTAAGTGACTTATCCAGCATCATACAACATGTAAATTTCAAGTGTCTGAAGCCAAATTTGAATTCAGGTCTTCTTGACACCAGGGTCAGTGCTTTATCCACTATATTGCTTAACTGCTCTTATAATCAATTGTGAGACATGGGAAACATTGTCCAGAATTATGAACTTGCATTCAAAAAAGGTGCTGTGCTGTATAAGAGAAACAGAATTGAACTAATTCAAAAGAAACATGAGATTACAAATTTAGAAGTGATTATCACTTCAAATTATCACTCCAAAGGTACATATGAACTATTTGTGACTGGCCTGTGGTAGACCTTTCCAAGATCATATTAATTTGATCAGTCACAGTCAGACATGCTATATCTGTACCCCAAAATGTTATTTTGGCTCTCTTTGATAATGAAGGAAAACAATCATTGTTTTTTGATGTCTAATGGAGTTATTAGTTTTCATTTCCTCATTTCTAAATTTTAAGAATTTTTTTTTTCAGTGAGTTAGCAATACTTACTTTTTGTCAATAATTTTTAAGGAGTTATTTTTATCAATGAATATTTGTTCCTCCTTTTCCATTTGGCCAATTAAATATTACTTTTGTTTGTATATTTTAGATTTTTGTGCAAATTTCATCAATCTATTAATTTTCTTTCTTTGCTCTCACTTTTTGTTTATTTTTTTTCTACCATTCTAATTTTGAAAAACATTTCTTTTTGCTCTTCCAGGAATTTTGTTGATCTTGCATCCTATTCACTTTTTTTTTTCTTTCAGGCTTTTGTTGTAATTCTTTTGCTTTTATTTTCTTATTCTGAGTTTGTGTAACCATAATAGCTATTATGGTCATTTTCTTCTGTTATTGTTGTTTGCTCATATTTCCACCCTATTTCTTTATTTTAAACTTTAGATTAAAGTTGATTCTGTTTCTGGAATAAATAGAAAAGCAATACTGTTTGAAACTTTAGATAGTTTGGAATTACTGCTTTGATAGTTATTTCTGGAGTTTTTGAAGTTTTCAGTGCTTCTAAGGCACTACCTCTGTAAGGGTCAGAAATGCTACACAATTGAAGTTTGCAAGCTATTATGAGCCATTATTCTCTACCATCCTTAATTAAATTTATTACCGGTTATGTTATATTCCTACCACATTTGTTAGCAGCCTTTGACTAGTGTCTCAATCCTACTTAGCTATTTAACATAGCTATATAACATATTTAACATATGTTAACATATTTATATTGTATAAGGGAAAAGGTAGTTTCAAAATATTCAAATATTTCTATACTTTCATAGTCTGGCCTACACAACATCATTCTTTAACATGAATAGTTTCAAATTAGTTCAGTTCTGATCTAGAAATGATCCTACCAATTCAAGTCCAGAGGTTATATCTCTGTTGGATTAGTTATTTTTGTTTGTTTGTTTTGTTGTTGTTGTTGTTGTTGTTGTTCATTACCATTGGGCTAGGATATCAAAGGTCAATCCATAAGACAACTGCTTTCTCTTCAATGCAAAAACAAATACAAACTAGATCTCTTAAGCTGAGCATCTCTCTGGGCCTTTTGAACTTGCAAAGTGATTGGCTCAATCCCCTTTCCTGGTAACCAAGAATTCCTAACAGGATTGAGGAAAAGAGGAAAGAATTTCAAGTAGATGGACCTTTTTGAATCTGTACATAACCAATAAAAACATCACATCTCCCTTATATGATTAGCTGAGTGAAACCAGGTACAAAATGTCTGTGCTGTATTCTTTCTAAGATAATTCCTTTACAAGCTATTAAAAATCTTCTAGAAGCAACTTCTCAAGTTCTTTTTAGCAAAGATATCTTTGCATCCATTCTATGTTTGAAATACATTTGTAGTCAGGTACAGATGCCTTGTCTAATTTATGTTTATTAATCACTCATTTCTAATAACTTATAGTTTGTAGAATTAATCATAAAACTCTAGTGAATATGACTTTTTTGAATCTACTTTCCTACCAACTGTTAGGTAAAATTGGGCCCTACTATCAATTTTTTTCAGATTTATTTTCCTCTCTCTCTCTCTCTCTCTCTCTCTCTCTCTCTCTCTCTCTCTCTCTCTCTCTCTCTCTCTCTCTCTCTCTGTCTCTCATTTTGCTATTGTGAAAGTTGGCTCTTTACATTCATTAGCTTTCCTGCTCTATATTGTGTTACTTTTCATCTGAAATGAATTTATCCTTAAATGCTAACTCTTTTGGATTTTGATAGCTTGTTTTTGCTTTGTTTTTTTAAATGCCTGACATTGTTCTGGGCTTATGTGACATATTAGCAAAATTTATTGTTTTATGGCAATTTTTAAAAATTTAAAAATTTAATTTTATAATTACAACATTTTTTGACAGCACATATGCATAAGTAATTTTTTACAACATTATCCCTTGTACTCCTTTCTGTTCTGAATTTTCCCTTCCTTCCCTCCACCCCCTCCCCTAGATGGCAGGCATTCCCATACATATTAAATATGTTATAGTATATCCTAGATACAATATATATGTGCAGAACTGAATTTTGTTGTTGTTGTTGTTGTTGTTGTAAAGGAAGAATTGGATTCCGAAGGTAAAAATAACCTGGGAAGAAAAACAAAAAATGCTATCAGTTTGAGGTCCTTAAATTTAATTATTTTACCTGAATTCAATTCCTGTTGGTCAGGAAACTTATTTCAATAAATTCAATAGTTTGGTTTGGAGACATCGAAATTGTCTACTGTTAGGTTCTTACTAAGTGCTAATGAGATAATGAGATGATAGGTTCTTACTAAGTGCTAAGTCGGTACTTAACAATTCTCTAGTTCCAGCCTTTAAGGGGAGTTTTACCCTTTTGAACTTCTGGGGAGGATCTTAATGTTTAAAAGGAGCAAATTCATTGGTAGAAGTAATCTTCCCACAAGCCCTTGCATTATCCCATGCCCATTCTCTGGGAGGATAAAAGAGGGCAGCACTCCGGAGGAGGAGGAGTCTCTACTCTAGTCAGAGTTGGGAGCTCTCTACAGGAAGAAGAATCTGGCCAAGATATGGAGTTGAGACAGCAGATCTCCTCCCAGAGAGCAATTGGCCGTTTCTGGAGACAACAAAACATTACATGTTGGCGTCCACAACGTGGGGCAAGGATTTTTGCTTATCCTGACAAGGACTTATTCTGAGCCCTTCAGAGGAGCTAGCATGAACCTTTACAATCTACTGTGCCTTTTTCAATTTTATTATTTTTATTAAAGATTTTTAATTTTCAAAAGACATTCATGGATAATTTTTCAACATTAACCCTTGCAAAACCTTGTGTTCCAATTCCTGTTTCCCCTTCCCTGGATAGCAAGTAATCTAATATATATTAAACACGGTAAAATGTATGTTAAATCCAATATATGCATGCATATTTATGCAATTATCTTGCTGCATGAGAAAAATCAAATCAAATTGGAAAAAAATTAGAAAGAAAATAAAATGCAAGCAAACAACAACAAAAAGAGTGAAAATGCTATGTTGGGATTCACACTCAGTACCTACAGGCCTCTCTCTGGGTGTAGAAGGCTCTGTTCATCACAAGATCAATGGAACTGGTCTGAAATATTTCATTGTTGAAAAGATCCACATCTATCAGAATTGAGCATTGTATAATCTTATTGTTGCCATATGCAATGATGTCCTGGTTCTGCTCATTTCATTTAGCATCATAAATCCTTTTAGGCTTTTCTCAAATCATCTTCTGATTGTTTCTTATAAAACAATAACATTCTATAACACTCATATACCATAATTTATTCAGCCATTCTCCAACTGATAGGCATCCACTCAGTTCCAGTTTCTTGCCACTTCATAAAAAGATGCCACAAACATTTTTACAAATGTGAGTCCCTTACCCTCTTTAAGATCTCTTTGGGATATAATCCCAGTACAAACATTACTGGATCAAAGGGTATACACACTTTGATAAACCCTTTGGGCATCTACTATACCTTCTTTATCCTTTCTTGAAATCAGTATTGATTTCTTTAACTGGACAAGTTTATTAATTCATACAACTTATTGATTAAAAAATGCTTCCCAAATAGATAATCAAATGTTTCTTGGTTATTTAATTTTTCTCATCGATACTTGGTGATTAACATATTATTTTCTTCTGATTCTAATCTTCAATAATACATTAATTCAAAAATAGGGGATGAAGAGTCTGAATATTCTACAATCCTGGAGAATGTTTAAATTTAAAAATCTTGGAAAATAAGTTCTAAGGTAATTTCATTCTTCTTCCCTTCTTGAAGTGAAGTGAAATAGTGAATCCTAGTAAAGGAAGTATAACTTAGTATCTGAACTTTAGCAAGCAGGGGAGAAAAAGAGTGGGTAATTATATGTAATTTTATAGTTCCTTGCTGATAACTTCTTGCTTGAGAAGAGAGGACAGCATGTAGAAGCTCCTATTTCTATTAGAACTCAGCAGGATAATTATAATTGCCTATCAAAAGCAGCTGAGTGAGATAATGACTTAATATCACTGAAAAAAGATGGGTAGCCTGCCACAAATAATGTGAGTTTTGTTCTGAAGTCCTTAACATACTCATTCGTTGTAGCAAATAGCCATGAATTGGTCATGAGATTTGCCAACAAGAATAACAAAAACAATAATGTAAAGGAAAACTTTGAGAGATTTAAGAACTTTGATCATTATAAAACCATTCATGATGTCAGAACACTAGTGACGAATTGTACTTCTCACAATTTGACAAATAAGAGACAAAGAAGTAAAAAATGAGACACATTTTTAAATGTGACCGATGTGTGAATTTGACTTAGGGAACAGATTTTTACTTTCAATTTTTCAAAGATTTTTTTTAAGAATTAAAAAAAAAAATCTGAAATGACAAATGATCTTTAAATGTAACAGGAATTTTGAATGCATAAGATTTTAATACAAAGAATCAAAGGGATTAAAAAAAAAAGAAGACTACTTGGGAAATATATTGAGTTTTTCCTCCTAATTAAAGGGTGATGGTACTGTGTTAGGATGATGACTTTCTTATGATTATTATGAGATGATTGTTTTTCCACAAGTTATAAATACTTAGAAAATCTTTCTAGAGCAGAAGTAGGAAAAATCTGGCTTGCTGGCTGTATAAGGCCCTGGAATCATTTGCTAAGTCAACTGCATGTTGAGCTGAAAGCTAGGTACAACAACCTTCTACTGCCCGAGATTTTAAGGTGATAATTTCACATGGCATGCAAGTAATGTCAAAAATATCCAATGGCCCTTAAAAATGTTTTCCCTCCCCTGTTCAAAAGCATATGTGCTGGGTACTATAGAAAGACTTCTCAGACTTACAGATAACACCAAGTAATTTCATTTAATGCTCATAGAAACCAATAATATTGCTAGAAATAACCAACCTTTCTAAATATTGATAAGATTATGAAGTCTCAGATAAGAAACTGAAGAATTAAGGGGGATAGCTGAATCTGGTTTTCTTTTGTATAATTTCTGAATATAAACAAGACTTTCCTTTAGAAAACAATAAAGATTTGTAGAATTTTTTTTAAGTAAGTAGTATTTGAGATCCAGATTTTGAAGTTTATAAAACAAATTAAAATGAAACAATGATGCTTGTTTTTTCTCTGAATGTGGATTTGGTCTAATGAAGCTTGATAAATCATATATTTGTTTGGTATCTTGGAAATCTGATCAAGAGGGATTGGTTTTAAAACAGAGAAAGAGAAAAATAAACATATTGATCAAGTCATATAGTGTGAAGAATAGCAAAAGATGGAGCTAATAATATGAAAGACAGTGCTCCTAAAAAGTAACATCAATAAAATGTGATATCAATTCTGAATACAATAAATAATGTATATGTAATAAGGCAACATATAGCTCTTTATTGAAGGAAAAAAAAGTTAGTTCTTAGTATTTGTAGGTCCTTTGAGATTGAATTTAACCAGTAAAGAAATTTGAAAAGGTATGTAATTCATAAAGAACAAAAGAGATAAAATAACTAGCAGAGTACTATTATTAATCAACAAAATATAAAATACCAATGTATGAAAATATAATAGTCTTAGAGAGAGGTTATTTTAGAAAATATTTTGGTGAAGCTTAGTAGAAGGAGAAAATAAATTGTATTGTTAATGCACTACTACGGATCAATTACTAAGTCTTTAAAAGTTGATTTTTTAAATAACATTTTTGTTATTTCTTAGATTATTTTCCTAGTTCTGTTCACTTCACTTTGCCTCAACTCATGTTTTTCCAGTTATCTCTGAATTTTAATTTTTTATTACAATAGTATTACATCTCATTTTCATATGATAATTTGTCCAGTTATTCCCTAATGAGTACCTCCTTAGTTTACATTGTTTTGCCGCTATATGAAAAGTTGTTGTAAATATTTTTGTAAAGTTTTGTGTTCCAAATTTTTCTTCTCACTTCCATTTCACAATCCATACAAAAATAAAATCAAAATGAATACATAATTTAGGCATAAAGAGTAATACTATAAGCAAATTAGGAGAACAAGGGGTAGTTTACATATCTGATCTTTGGAGAAAGGAGGAATTTATGGCCCCTTTCTCCTATA
The DNA here is from genome assembly GCF_048593235.1 of Sminthopsis crassicaudata. Lineage (NCBI taxonomy): Eukaryota > Metazoa > Chordata > Mammalia > Dasyuromorphia > Dasyuridae > Sminthopsis > Sminthopsis crassicaudata. The sequence goes on from NC_133617.1 coordinate 520,220,811, forward strand.
AAGCAAGTAAATGTGCAATTCAAGAAGAAAAATAAATAAATATGCACAATAAAAATGAATCTATAATGTAACCATGGCCAAAATGACCATCTTCACAGTTTATTTCCATTCCCTTTATTTCAGAAAATGAGTAATATCTTTCACCACAAGTTCTTTAGAGATTTGGTTGGTCATATTTAGATTTTAACACAGATCTTAAGTCTTTCAAATTTTTTTAAAAAAAATTATCTTTTCTATAAAGGTTTCTCCTTATTTTAGGCTTTTTTCTTTATCATTTATTACTGCTCAGAATTCCCTGAAATGATCTATTTTATAATTTCATGTAAAAATTATTTTCCACTACATTCATATACCTGGATATTTACTCTTTTACATAGTTCTTAATTGTATAAAAAGTGTTTAAAGGCACCCTTTCTTCTTTTCTCTGCAATTGGTTTCTTCTTTTACCTTTCATTCTATTTCCCCTCCACTCTCTTCTTTCCTTTCCTTCAGCCAGGTCCTGTAATGTTTATTTCTTCCCAGAGTTAAAAAGATTCAAAGCATTTAGAGATAGAATAGAATTCAAATTCTCCCCAGTACTGTGATTTCCCTGACACAGGCCAGAGATATTGATTACCAATAGGGAGAGAATTCCACAGTAATAGGTCTTGCTGCTGGGGTTATGTATTTCTTTTTTTCTCTTTTTAATTTTTTTTATTATTATATATTTTATTTACAAAACATATGCATGGGTAAAATTTTCAAAATTGAACCTTGCAAAAATCTCCTGTTTCAAGTTTCCTCTCTTTCCCCCCCCCCCAGATGACAGGTAATCTAATACATGTTAAATATGTTAAATCCAATATATGTATACATAGCTATACAGTTATCTTGTTGCACAATAAAAATAGAAAAGATAGAAAGGAAAAAAAAAACCTAAGATGGAAAACAAAAATGCAAGCAAACAATAACTGAAAGAGTGAAAATGCTATTTTGTGGTCCATAATCAGTTCCCATAGTCCTCTCTCTAAGTATACATGGCTTTCTTCATTACTGGATAAAAAGAGTGAAAATACAATATTTTTTCCACACTCAGTTTCCACAGTTCTCTCTCTGGGTAAAAATGTCTCTCTTCATCACAAGACCATTGTAACTGACTCAAATCATCTATCAGAATTCATCATCTTATAATCTTGCTGTTGCCATATATAATGATCTCCTGGTTCTGGTTCTTTTCACTTCACTTAGCATCAGTTTATGTAAGTCTGTGCAGGACTCTCTGAAATCATCCTTCTGATCTTTTCTTATACAACAAATTATTCATTTATCTTATTTGGTGGGCATCCACTTAGTTTTCAGTTTCTTACCAGTATTAAAAAAGGTTGCCACTAACATTTTTGCACATGTAGATCCCTTTCCCTCCTTTATAATCTCTTTAGGATACAAGCTAGTAGAAACATTACTGGATCAAAGGGTAGGCACAGTTTGATAGCCTTTGGGCATAGTTCCAGATTGCTCTCAGGAATTGTTGGATCATTTCACAACTCCACCAATAATGTATTAGTGTCCCAATTTTCCCACATCCCCTCCAACATTTATCATTATCTTTTCCTGTAACTAGATTACTTCTTTTCCATTTCTCTACTTAATGACATATTCAGAATCTAAAAGGAAGCAGGGAAGAGATGGCTTGGGGTGAGATGGTAAAATTGATCAGGTGTTCAATTTCTCTTGAATTACGTATTCCAAAAACGTTTTCTTTTTGACTCAAAGTGTAGGAAATTCTCAGAGCAACAACAGCTATTTATTAAATCTCTTCAGCAAAGAATAATATTGGATCATATTTTCTGAATCATCTGTATGACTATACTCATCATCAGTCTGGCTCAGGCTTAATTAGGTATCATAACTGATAGCAGGAAAAACAAAATCCTATATCAGGGAATGCTGATATTCATTTAATGATGCAATTACTCTCTAAATCCAACATATCTCCAAGTATACAAATCTTGATCCTCAGTTGTTGGGTTGACCTTTCTGTTATTTTAGTACACTGAAGAACAATGAATTGATCTGTGTGAATATATCTACCATCAATTTAGATTACTGCTTATCCCCTTATAAACTTAATATCCTTATCCCCTTAATACATGAGTTAATGACTTGCTGTGACTGATTTTAATATTTAATACGAACAAAATGAAAAATTTCTCCATTGTGTTTCTGGACAGAGCTATCTAATGGTGACGTTTTCAATATAGTGATTTTAGAAGTATTGTCAGTTTGGGGACAACATAATTGTCTAAAATCTATGTGGGCACTTAGGTTCTATTAAATAACATTGAAGTAGTATTTTTTAAATTCTAAATGATATATATAGCCTTTACATTTGGATAAGATTGTCATAAACTTAGTTCTGTAAGTTTTGTAGCAATTATTCACACTATTTATTCTGTCTCTAAGAACCATAGATTGGAAAATGACCTTCTAGGTCATCTAATAAAACTTTCACACTTTGAAGATGATGAAACTGAGAACCCCAAAATTATGAGTTATCCCAAATCATGCATGTAGTAAATAATAAAATTTACATTTCTACTTTAACTAAATGAATCAAAACTTTTTCTATTATGCCATGTAATTTCCTGAGTATTACCTTGCATCAACTAGAGTCTTTCCTGAATTCTGTGAGTATTTTAAAATATATGATTCTATGACTTTGGAATTCAATAAGAATGGGAAAAATAAACTTACAAGTCTAAGAAATCTTTAAGTTGTTCAACTTTCTCCATTCCTGCTGTACCATATCTTTCCAAATTATCTTATGTTACTTTAAGGCTCTATATTTCAATCAAACTGGAACATTTCCTGAACTCTGAATATGTCCTGAATTTTCCTGCTTTTGTAAATTATGTCTCCATTATCTGAACATCTTCCTATTCATTTCTAATAGACATTGCATAAAGAACATGAAGTGAAATCAGAAAATCTGGATTTTCCCTCCATTAATTAGCTGCTTGATATTGGACAACTCCCATATCACCTTGATCTCCATTTTATAAATAGGAAATTTTACTCTATGTTTTGTAAATTCTCTTACAAATCTAAAGTCTAGGATTTTAAATGTTCCTATTATTTCACCTGTCATTATGCTATTTATTCTTCATGATCTGGTTTTGATGTTACCTCCCTAATGCTGTCAGACATAAATGTCACTGCTTTCTCCTAATATTCTATAATTCTGTACTTCTTTTGCATGCCTAAATTATTATATAGTGGATAAACTCATGTATTTACCTAACCACCTCTTCTAGATTATAAAGCTCCAAAAGCTGATGCACCTCATCTCTTATATTACCTCTTTTGTGGATTACATTTTTTGAACAAGGCATGGTATTTCATCATGTGGGGTCACTGACAATGCAGAAATGTCCATTCAATAAATAATCTTACAATTTACAGTCTTAGAGTTTTTCTTACAATTAAGGAACTGATTTTCTGTGCACATGTGGCCATATGTCAGAAATCATACTCGAACCCATGGTTTTTAGCATTAAAGCACTGTATTATGTTAAATTTCCATATTCAATCTGTAATTTATATCTACATAAAGGATGTATATATGAATATGCATAAATGCATTTGCATGCATTTATGCATACATTCTTGCACATATGTATAGATAGCTAGGTAGTACAGTGGACAGAGTTCTGATGTTAGGAAGAAGAATTCAAATCACCTTAGACACTTAGAAACTAAAGCACTATATTCCTCAGTTTACTTATCTTTAAAATAGAGATAATAAATTATTTTGAGAATCCAATTTACAAACTTTTTAGCAGAATCCCTAGCACATATTAAGTATTTAATAAACACTTATTCCACATGTGTATATGCATACATACATATGTATATGTAATTGTATGTATGGTATAAGGTAAAGAATAAATTTCTTGTGGATAAATGAAAGGAATAAAATAAACAAAATACATTTACTTTCATTTTAATTAAAATGCACTAATATTTATAATTTAAAATAGCCTCTTACATCTATGCACACCTGAGATTATTACCTATAATGAAAATAAATTGAGCACATACTTTCCTGTCAAAACAGCAAGCAACAGGATAAATCTGAATATGAAAAATATTAAAGAATAATTCATCCTCTACTGAAAGAACTTTCAATATTTTGAATGCTTATTGAACTGTGTCAAGAAAAAGAAAAAAAAGAAACCTCTGCATTTTTAAATGGACCCTTAGTAGTAAATTGAATATTGAATTTTCTGTGTCAGTCACTGAAAATACACATCTAAATATCAAAGTTCATGTGCACAATAGAAAGCACAATAAAAGCTTGAATATACTGAATTTATTTTGCTTGGTGTTATGATTTCATTTGCAAGTATAAATACACCAAAATGCTCTTCCTTCTTTCTCAGTTCAGCAGAATAGAATCAGAAAGAAATTGAATCAGACAGTCCATCACAAAATTCTCAAATGGACATTCTGGTGACATCTGGATTGGTACAATACATCAAGTCATTTTTTGTAATGCTTAGCTTTCAGCCAGTCACAAAATTTTGCTTGATTTTTAATATGCAAATGTTTTCATGGAAATTAAACAAGTTGAGATTTTATAAAATCACTATCCATTGCAATTTAGTATAAGACAATAGTTCTATTACTTTATGAAATGTTTGTGTCAGAGTGAATAATTTCTCAGACAATTTATTTTATTGTTTGATTCCATCATAACTGTGATCAGAAAAATGAATAAAGAACTCTGTGAGATTTGGAACTACTTCTTTTACTCCTCCATCCTAAGTTCCTTCATATATAAAATAAACAACTTGAAACAATTGATCTCAATGGCCTCTTCTAGATTTAAAATTTTGTGATTTGTTCTAACATTTCTGATTTTAAAAGCCTGGTGGTATTTATGTTTTAAATGAAACAAACCAAATCCAAATAGCTCTCTCAAAAGTGGAACTTAATATATGTAACAATTTTCTTGATATAACATTTGCTTCAAGACAGTAGTATTTTTCCCATAAGTTGTTTTAGTAAAACATAAAATAATTACATGTCTAAATTTCATGTAAATAAATAAATGAATTATTGGGGAAAATATTTAAGTGCTTAGTATGTTTCAAACACTGTAATATATACTGTGTATAAAAATATAAGTAACAAGATAGTTTGTATCCTCAAGATGCCTGTATTCTAATGAGGGTGAGAACAGAAGTGTCAGGAAGTAACAATTTGATTGAGAAATCTGTAAGGATGATGAAGAGATTCAGGAGAGAAAGTTGTAAAGTCAATACTTGATCATTATTGACAATTCCATAGGACTTCTCCATTCTTTTTTGGCACAGATTAGAAATGACCTCAAAATAAGTAGGGAGTAAAATTTAGCTTGGGGAAAACTTTCCTAAGATGGTCTTCTGATAAGGAATATTACCACCCAGAACAGTGGAGGCTGAGTGTAGGTATTTCTTCATGCCAAGAAGGTCCCTATTAAAGAGATGACTAGAAAGTAAATAAGGAGTAATTGCAAAATTGAATACTTAAAAAGACAATCAAACTTTAGCAACAATTTTCATCTCTAAAGGAGAGAGAAAAAGACAAGAACTTAATATAATTGTAAAAATACATGCATTGCAAAATTAGAACTATTTTGAATATTTTAGCAATTTTTATTCTATTTTCCTTTCTGAATAATTTATTTATAATTTTTCAGATCTTTCAGATGTAGCATTCTACATATAATTCTTCTTAATATTTGGTAAACATATATATTATCAATAAAATTGTTAAGTATAAGAATTCCAACTTTATATGGACCTAGTTTGTTTCAGTTTGGTTTCAATGTTGGGCAAAAACAACATCAGAATTTTTTAAGATAGGTAACAATAAAGCAAATCACATTATTTTAGCCTAAGAAAAGGTTTTACAAACAATTTTTTTTTCAAATTGTTCTTTTTCCACATGAGGGTACCAAATATAGATTAGTGAAATATTTTTCCAAGATCACATAGAATCCCTTTTTTTAAAAATTATTTTTATTTCCCCTTGTCCCATGTTAAAACATTTTGGTTATGTATGTACATTCGTTTTTGTTTTTGTTTTTGTTTTTTGTTTTTTGCATATTTCCATCTTAATCAGATCAAAACAGAAAAAAATACACACACACACAAAGGTGAAAATCGTATTTATTGATCTACATCCAATCTCTATGGTTCTCTCTTTGGATGTGGATGTCATTTTCCATAGAAAATTTATTGGGATTGTCTTAGATCACTGAATCACTGAGAAGAACCAATTCTATCATAGTTGATCATGCACAATCCTGCTGTTGCTGTTTTACACTGTTTTCCTGATTCTGTTTATTTCATTCAGCATTTGTTTATGTAGATCTTTACAGGCATTTCTAAACTCAGTCAGTTCATCATTTTTTGTAGAGCAATAATATTACATTACTTGCATATGCCATAACTTATTCAGCCATTCCCAAATTGATAGTTTCCTATTCAATTTCAAATTCCTTGCCACCACACAAAAAGCTGCTACAAACATTTTTGCATATATGAATCCTTTGCCCCATTTTATGATTTCTTTGGGATATAGACCCAGTAGTGACACTGCTGGGTCACAGGGTATGCAGTTTCATAATCCTTTGGGCATAGTTCCAAATTGCTCTCCGAAAAAGTTGAATCAATTCCCGTATTTATTTTAATGATACTAAAGATACCAAAACAAACTGATTTAAAAAAAAAATTCTAAATAATGGAATAAATTCTTTGGGAATCTTTTTATTTCTTTTTGCATTTTAAGTTGATTAAAAAACTTACCACTCAAGGTCTTTGATATTTCCTTCCTCATACTGTGATCAATCTACAGTTAGTAGAAAGCAATTGAGCTGATTTCACAAGTCAAGCAAATGTGCTTCATTGTTATCTTACCTATAGTGTGGATATGAGGTTAGGAAGTGAGCTGGGTTCAAATACTGCCTATGGTGCTTTTTAGCTGTGTCATTAAGTCTCTCAATATTCTGGGCAATCTTTGCATAATTATATGAAGTTCCCACATCAGGAGTTCCCTATTCTGATAAAAATCATATATCAGGACCAAGAAAAATTCTACAAAATATGCCTTCACACACAGAAAGTGAAAGCACTTACCTTGTTGAAAATGTTTGGACAAGTTCAGATAAATTCCTGATGGTAAGAGGAAGCAATTTGAATGTTAACTAACCTGGTAATTATATGAGAAGGTCTTAATGCACCTAGCATTAAATCTGGGAAATGGGGTGTGTGAAATCTAAAAATGTCAAGGATTGTTTTACACAATAAAAAGCAAAACTGTTTTGAGTCTTCAAGATTCTAATTAATGCACAAACTGTCTCTGTAATTATCTGAGATGGGATTTGAATTCAGAGTTTCCTGATTCTAGGCTTTGTACTCTAGCCACCAAACTACATAGAAACCTAAAAAATAAAACTATAAAAAAGTTTTTCAGAGATCTATTTTCCTATTTACTTTTATTTATTAATTTTTGCTTCACCCCTTTCTAGTTGTTTTACTTTTCTCAACCTGTCTTTTTTTTTTTTTTTTTTTTTTTTTTATTCCTGAGTTTTACAAAGAGATGGAGGTTCCCCAGCAAGTCAGTAAGTGACCTTTGTAAATCAAGTGGGAAGCATTGTAGATACATTTCTAATATGGGTTAGAGATCACTTTGATCCTATAGCTTCTGGATCCAAAGATATCCTTACAATATTGCCCTCTCCCTGTCCCTGCCCCTCTCTTTTTCCTCTCCCTGTCCCCTTCCTTCTCCCTGTCCTTCTCTTTCCCTTTCTTCATCTCTCTCTCTCTCTCTCTCTCTCTCTCTCTCTCTCTCTCTCTCTCTCTCTCTCTCTCTTTCTCTCTCTCTCTCTGTCTCTCTCTCTCTCTCTCTCTCTGTCTCTCTCTCTCTCTCTCTCTCTGTCTTTCTGTGTCTCTCTTTCTCTGAATCTCTGTCTCTCTGTGCTTCTCTTGCTGACTCTCTGAATCTCTCTTTCTCCCTGTCTCTCTCACTCTGACTCTGTTTCTCTATCTTTCTCTGAGTCACTGAATCTCTGTCTTTGTCTCTGCCTTTCTCTCTTTCTCTGCCTTTCTCTCTGTCTCTGTCTATCTCTCTGACTCTCTGAATCTGTCTGTCTCTCTGTCTGTCTCTGTCTTTCTGAATCTCTGTTTCTTTGTTTATCTTTCTGAATCTGTCTCTCTGACTCTGAGTCTGTGTCTGTCTGTGTGTTTGTCTCTTTCTCTCTCTTGCACGCACACACATACACACACACACACACACACACACACACACACACACACACCATAAATGTCTAAGTATCTCTCTATGAAGCTAGATGATGAGAGAACAGAGAACTAGTCATGGGATCACGAACATTGAGGATCAAAGAAGATATTTGTAAAGTGCTTAGCATGCTGCCTGTTCACATAAAAAGTTCTTAAAATGTTAATTACTTTTGTTATTATTAAATATTTGTTGTTGACCTACACATGTTCTTTTCCCTGAGCTTATTTTGATCACATTTAGTATGTTACTGGAGAGGGAAATCTGGTTATTCTACCTACAGTGAAGGGAAATAAGTAAAATAGTTCTTTTCCTCCTTTCAGGCAATGATCACAGTTTCTGGCTAATAGAGGAGAAAAATTCTTTCTATAACCTTAACATGAAGGTGCTATGTTTGTTTATTTTTACTTTGTTAATAATTCCATAATTTCATAATGAACCCTTCCCCTCTCCTCAGCAAAGAGTAGAAAGAATTCCATGTAAATCTGTGACCATCAGCTTCTGGCAATTTGAGCTTATTGATTATTGCGACTAAGCTTTGCTGATAGTCTTCAAGTTTGACTATCCAGAAAGAGAAAGAAAGAGGGAGTGAAGGTATAGTGCCAATTCCAAAAGGAAAGAAATCTTCAAAATATGAATTAGACATGTTTCCCCCAAGAAAATCCTAGAATAGTTTTTTTTTTTCCAAAAAAAAAAAAAAGGATTTTAAAAGTCACATAAAATAGGTAGAGAGAAAATTGATAAAATAAATTTAAATGATGCAAGAATATAGTGAAAAGAAAATCAACAACTTTGTTATATAGGGGAACAAAATATATTGAAGATAATAATGCCTTGCTTGTGCCTTGCACTATCTAGCTGCTTCCCTTTCTTTCTTTAAAGGGCATTTTGTAATTGGATCTCTAAAGGTCTTGAGTGGGTTTGGGGTAGATTGGATTAGAGGTAACAGGGCAAAAGGGAATGCCCCATCTTATGTCTTGTTCTGGTGCACAGAGATGGGCAAGGTCTAAATATATTATATTCCTAGCCATTTCTGGTTTAGGAGAGAGAATAAGTTCAGTCACTAATTATTTTTCATTGCTCTCTTCATCAACATTAGAATTACATCATCATTTATAAAGTCAAAACATTTTCACCCTGAAATATCCAGATGATTGAGATTACAGGATTTGAAGAGGCAAGATTTTTTTTTTTTAGATAATGGTTTCCAGTTTCTACTTCATTAATTCCATGCATATGCACCCTGAATAAAAAAAAATAAAATTTATATACTTTCAACCAGACAATACTGCAGAAGTATTTAATTTTCACGAGAATCTTCATAGGAGTCACTAATCATGATGATACATGATTAATATATTTGCTACTTTGGAGGCAGAGAGTAGTACATCACTTGAACTTTGATGTTCTGAACTTCAGTAAGTTCAAAACTGATAAGGTACATGAACTAAATTAAGCACCACTATGGTCAGCCATTTAAAGTAGAGGTCCGCCACACTGCTTAAGGAGGGAAAATTGTTTTAGGTCAAGAAATGAATCCAATCTGGAGATAAGAAAGCAGAGTAGCATGAACTTACTTGAACTCTCCCAAATTTCTCTCCAAACAATTTAAAATAATGCTTTAAATCAAATTCTGGAGCAGCAGAGCTAACAAAAGGTCAGGGCAAAACAATTTTCTAGCATAAGACAATTTAGGAGGTTATCAGAAAAGATCTGTCTCACCAGGGCAGTCCCGAATCTCAGGGCAAACAGCAAAGGCTGCATCTCAAGGACCACTGCATCAGCAGAACAGCAGCATCTGGAGGTCTTAACCCATAGACATAAAATCAAACAGGTAGTTAAGAAGGAGATTGCATAGACAATTTGCTGGCACTAGGCATAGGATCTTGTGAATTGCCCATACACAGTTTTGCTAAGAAGTCCTAGGGCAAATAGGAATCTCTGCACACTGGGGCTAGCAGGTTCAGAAGTGTTTCAGGATAGGAAGAAGTATTTGTGCAGATTAAGGGCCAGAATACAATGAAGAAGAGCAATGAGTACAACTCTTCTTGGAACATTGAAAACTTTCAAATCTTCAGAACTACCTCTAAAAATAATCACACACAAATCAACATACACCCCTTACACACAAAGTTCTAAAGAGAGAGAAAATTAAAAGAAGAAAGACTGGAAAATGAGTAAGCAAGTAAGCAAGCAAAAAATAACATCTAACCATAGGATGTTATTGTGGAAATAGGGAAGAAAAGAAAAAATCCAGAAGAAATCAATGAAATCAAAGTAGCTCTATTCAAAGTCTCAAAAAATGTTAATTGGATATAAGCCTTCTCTCTTCCCCTCACCCTCACCCTTGCCCTCCCCCCAAAAAAAGATCCTGAAAGAGTTCAAGAAGTATTAAAAAATGAATAAGAGAAGTGAATGGAAAATTGATAATGGAAATTAAAATGATGCAAGAAAATTATGAAAATAAAGTCAACAGTTTGCTTAAGGAGAAACAAAATATATTGAAGAAAATAATGCCTTGCTCTGTGCACTGCACCATATAACTTCCCTGCTCCCTTTAATTCTTTAAAGAGAATTTTGTAATTGAACAGGTATGGGGTACACTGATTTCCAGGTATTTTATGCATTCTGTAGTTACTTTGTTTTTAATTATATTTTTATTTCATTAAAGTTTCCCAAATAAAGTTTAACAATTAGAATTAATTTTTAAATTTTAAGTTCCAAATTTCTCCTCTCTCTCCTTTCCTATTCAATTAAGACAAACAAATTTACATGTGAAATCGTACAAAACATTTCTATACTGACCATATTGTGGGGGAAAAAAAAAAGCAGGAATAATAAAGTAGAAGAAGAAGAAGAAGAAGAAGAAGAAGAAGAAGAAGAAGAAGAAGAAGAAGAAGAAGAAGAAGAAGAAGAAGAAGAAGAAGAAGAAGAAGAAGAAGAAGAAGAAGAAGAAGAAGAAGAAGGAGGAGGAGGAGGAGGAGGAGGAGGAGGAGGAGGAGGAGGAGGAGGAGGAGGAGGAGGAGGAGGAGGAAGAGGAGGAGGAGAAGAAGAAGTTTAAATTTTCTTTAAAAATCTTAAAATATAGAATTGGCTATATGACAAAAGAGGCAAAAAATTCACCACTAAAGAATTCTTTGAAAAACAGATTTGAACTAATGGAAAAAGAGGTACAAAACTTCACTGAAGAAAATTCTCATGAAAAATTAGAATTGGGCAAATGAATAATAATGAATCCATGAGATATCAAGATTCAATAAAGTAAAATCAAAGGAAAGCAAAAAATAGAAAGGAATTTGAATTATCTAATTGGAAAATCAAGTGACCTGAAAATAGATTAAACAGAAAGAATTTAAGAATTAATGGACTAAATGAAAGCAATTATCCAATAATAGCCTAGAAAATATATTCAAGAAATAACTAATGATAATTACCTTGACATACTGGAAACAGAGATTTAAATATAAATATAAACAATATAAATACATATCATAAATATTATATAATATGTATAATGTAATATATAAAGATAAAATAGAATATTGATCATCTCCTGAAAGACGTCTCAAAATGAAAACTCTTATAAATATTATGCAAATTCTAGATCAAGCAAAAAATATTTCAAGGAAATGGGAAGTAATATTTCAAATGTGGAACCAGAATCAGGATAACAGAAAATCTAGTTGTTTCCATAGTAAAGGATAGAAGGGATTGGAATGTGATATTCTGGAAGATAAAGAAACTAATTTTACTATCAAGCATAACTTATCCAGCAAAACTAGGTATAATCTTTCAGGGAGAAAAATGGATTATCTAATGAAACAGAAGACTTTCAAGCAATCCTGATAAAAAGCCCAGAACTGATTAGAAAATTTGACTTTCAAATACAACACCCAAGAGAATATATAAAGCTAGTGAAGAAAAAAGAAATCACAAGGAAATCAGTAAGATGAAACTGTTTATATTCCTATATGGGAAAATGATGTTGTGTAACTTTTAAAAAAACTTATTGTTATTATTACAGAAAGCTTATACATAGAGGACACAAGTGCAAATTGATTATGATGGAATAATTTTTATAATATAAAATTAAAGGATGAAAAAGGAGAAATGCACCAGAAGAATGGTGAAGGGAATTGGTGGATAAATTATCTCACATAAGAGAAAAATAAAAAGAAAAGATTTTACAGTAAAAGGAAAGATGAGGGTAGTGAGCAAGACTTGAAATTTATTTTCATCAATATTGACTGAGAGGGACACCATTCAGTTAGGTAAAGAAATCTGCTTTACCCAACAAGGTTAAAGGGGAGGGAATAAGAGAAGGGAGATGATGGAAAGGAAGACATATTAAAGGGTTAGTGGTCAGAAGAAAAACAGACTTTCAATAGGCAGAATTAAAAGAGAGAAAAGGATTTACAAATGGAAGAAAATAGAATGGAGTAAATATGAATATGTGAATATGAATGGAAGTAACTTAGACAACAGAAAAAAAAATTGCATTAAAATCCTAAATCCAGTTATATGATTTTTAGAAGAGACATTTTTAACAGAGAGTGAAACATAAGGGATTAGAGCAGAATATATTATATTTCAGCTTAATTAAAGGAAAAACAGTCTAAGCAAGTTTTTCAGTTAATCAACAGTGGAATAGGACCTGTGATTAGTGGCTGCATTTCTAGCCAGTGCAAGTTAAAAAGACCCAGACTCAAAACAACAACAACAACAATATATATATATATATATATATATATATATATATATATATATATAAACAGAAGGCACAGCTGTGAGTTAAATATGAAGGGATAATATCTTTAAAAGCTGAAATTAAGAGGTAACAGGAGAATGTACTGGGAGAAAGGGAAAGGGAAAATTGGAATAGTTTAAATTATCTGCCATAAAAAGAGACAAGGTAAAGCTTTTGCAGTGAAGATGAAGAAGGGGAGGAAAGGGTGAATGAGTCACTAGTACCCTCATTAGAGATTGCTTAAAGAGGAAATAACATATGCACACAAAATGGTATAGAAATCTATCTTATCCTGAAGGAAAATAGGAAGAGAAAGGGAAACATGAAGGCAGAAAGCTGATACAAAAGCATATTAGGGGAGAGAGTAATCAGCAGCAAAACACTTTTGAAGAGGCACTGGGTAAAAAGAAAGAGAGAATAGAATAAATGGGGGAAATATAGTTAGCAATAGGAATTGTAAAAATAATTTTGAAGTACATTTCTCTGATAAGGCCTCATTTTTCAAATATAGAGGAAAGTGAGTCAAATTTATTAAAAAAAAAATGAGCCATACCCCAATTGACAAAAGATCAAATGATATGATCTGTATTCAAATGTTTATAAATTCATGCATATACTTTGATCTACTGGGCATATACTTTGTACTACTAGGCATAATTCCCAAAAGAGATTTGTTTTAAAGGAAAAAAAAAACTTATATGTACAAAAATCAGCAGCTCTCTTCTAAGGGCAAAATATTGGAAACTGAGAGGATGCCCATTAATTAGGGAATGGTTGAATAAACTGTGGCATGTGATTATGATGGAATATTATTTTTCTTTTGGAAACGATGAGCAAGATACTCTCAGTAAAATGGAAAAGCCCTTCATCAACTCATGCAAAGTGAAATGTACTTCATACAAAATAATAGCAATGTTCTGAAATGATTAGGCATAAAGTATTTTGGTATTGTTAGCAGTACAGTGATCTAAAGTGATCTACTTTGAAGGACTTATGTTGAAAAATTCTATCCATATCCAGAGAAGTATGGGATTGTCAGACTGAAATGTATTCTCACTGTGTGTGTGTGTGTAACTTTTCCTAACTTTTTCTTGAAGTTTTTTGTAGAGGGCTGAAACCTCAAAAAGATATACTTGAATCAGACAAAGGAGCACTTAAGGCTAATTACCTATTTGATGTGAGATAATGACTATATTAGCATATATTTGGATAAATAGCTCTTCTCACCATTGGAGCTTGCTGAATGTTTGATGTTAAGATAATCATAGGCAAGGATTGGAGGGTGGAGGAAGAGAGGCCAAAGTCACTTGGCAGCAGGAGGAGGAGGAGAGAGGCTGGTGTCCAGAATCCAGGATACATCTTTGGCAAACCTCTTGGCAGTTTCCCTGTCTCCTTCAGTTCCCCCCCTAAAGATCAAGGACTTTAATTTATCTTGATTCTGGCTGACCCCAAGGCCCTCAAGGGAACTAACCCATACTATAGGTTTTTCTTTATTTGTTTTTAGCGTGGAAGATCTTTGTTTTCTTTTACAAAATGACATTTGTGGACAAGTTTTATATGAGTTTGGTGAGAACTAGATAAGGGGTATCTACATGAAATGAGATTTAATTGAGGTCTAGTGGCAGGTTTGTGGTACAGGGAGTCAAATGGAGCTCCCCTGCCACCTCTTTGGATTTGATGCAAGCATACAGAGTTAAATAAGGTCTAGCAGTGGTGCAAGAGTCCCCTATAAAGGAATTTACAGACCCAAAAACCTAGATTGATAAAAGAGTTTATTATGGAGTTTGGAAGGAAAGTTTAGTAAATAAAGTTGAAGGTAGAGATAAAAGGCACCGGAACCAGAGTTTCAGTGGGCAGAAATCCTTTGACATGGCAGATGTAAGGCCTGTTTGTGTTTAGAGTGGAGTCCCCTCCCTGAGGCAGAGTCCAAGGAGGTTTTCTTTTTTAAGAGTTTTGGGGTTTCCTCATCAAGTTCATATGTGGTTTCTTAATGGGAATTGGAGGCAGGGTTAAGAAAGAGAATCTGGATCTTGAAGTTAAAGAAATATTCAAAATTGTTTTAAATTTAACTAGGTTAAATATTAAATAAATTAAATAAAAATAAATTTTAAAAGAAATAAAAATGGGATAACTTTTGCCCTTCAAAACCAAACAAATAAAATAAAAGGAGCTTGACTATAATTTATTATGATGATAGGGAGGAACAAGGAATGAAATTAGAAATGAGATGAACCAAATCAGTTCCAATAAAGCAGTAATGAATTGGACCAGTTGCACCCAGCAAAAGAACTCTGGGAGATGACTATGAACCACTACATAGATTTCCCAATCCCCCTATTTTTGTATTTCTGCATTTTTTATTTCCTTCACAGGCTAATTGTACATTATTTCAAAGTCTAATTCTTTTTGTACAGCAAAATAACTGTTTGGACATGTATACATATGTTGTATTTAATTTATACTTTAAGATATGTAACATGTATTGGTCAACCTGCCATCTGGGGGAGGGGATGGGGGAAAGGAGGAGAAAAATTGGAACAAAAGGCTTGGCAATTGTCAATGCTGTGAAATTACCCATGCATATATCTTGTAAATAAAAAGCTATTAAAAAAAAAAAAACAAGACTATATTGACATACAAGCAAATTCTGCCAAACATTTAAAGAATAATTAGTCCTAATACAACATAAAATGTATAGGAAAATAGGCAAAGAAGGAGTCCTACAAAATTTATTTTACTATACAAATATGGTGTTAATATACAAACCAGAAAGAGCCATAACAAAGACAATTATAGAACAATTTCCATACTGAATATTAATGCAAAAAATAACAAAAATGCTAGAAAAGAGATTAAAGAAATGTATCATAAAGATCATATGCTGCAAGTAGGTGGAATTTATACTAGGAGTCCAGGATTGGTTCACTATTAAGTAAACTAGCAATATGATTAATTCTATCGATAACAAAACCAACAGAAATATGATTATCTCAATAGATACAGAAAAAGCCATTGACAAAACATAGCACTTATTCTTGTTAAAAACATTTGTGAACACAGGAATAAATGGAGTTTACAGTAAAATGAGAAATAATATTTATCTAAAACTATCAGCAAGCATTTTGTGTAATAGGTATAAACTAGAAGCCCACCCAGTAAGATCAGGAGTAAAGTAAGGATACCCATCATCAACACTATTATTTAATGTTATATTAAATATATTAGTTACATCAGTGAAAAGGGAAAAATAATGGCATCACAATAAGCAATGAGGAAACAAAAGTTTCACTCTTTGCAAATGCTAAATTGTTACATTTTTAAAATTCTCATAAAATTAACTAAAGAGCTACTTGAAATTATTAACTTTTGCAAAGTTGCTGTGTAGAAAATAACCCTACATAAATCATTAACACATCTATATATTTACCAAAAAGTCCAGCCAGAAATAGAAAGAGAAATTTCATTTTGAATAAATGTAAATTATTTAAAATACTTGGGAGTCTATCTACCAAGACAAACACAGGAATTAAATGAATCCAACTGTAAAACACTTTGCACACAATAAAGTCAGATATAAACAACATGAAAAATGAGTGGATCAAGCTGCCCCATAATAAAAATGACAATTCTATCTAAAGCAATCTATGTATATACAATGCCATACCTATCAAAGTGTCAAAAATATTTCATATTATTTCAAAGGTAGTCTAGACATAGCAGATCCCAAAATGTAGTATATAAAAAAACAATCTGGTATGGGCTAAGAAATAGAAAGACAGTAGAATAGATTAGCAATTACATTCTAGTAAATAACAATAGTAATCTAGCCTATGGTAATCCCAAATATCCAGTTTTTTTTTTTTTTTAATACAACTTGTTATTTGACAAAAATAATAGAAAAACTGGACAACAGTGTGACACAAATGATTTTATAACATCTAATATGATATATCAATATAATGTCAAAATGGGTACATTAATTATATATAAAAGGTAATAACATAGGCAAAATAATAAAGTGTAAAATAGTTTATCTCTCAGTTTCATGGTAAAGGAAAAATTTAGAAATTTAGGACCACATATATAGGGACATAAAAATGCAAAATGTATCATTTTGAATATATAAAATTAGAAAAGTTTTGTTCACACATACATACAAATATATACAAACTATGCAACCAAAATTAAAAGAAAAGCAGAAAACTGGGAAATAAATTTAACAAGCATTTCTGATAAAGGCTTTATTTCTCAATTAAATGGTGAACTAAGACAAATTTATATAATACAAATGTTTCTTCATTTGGTAAATGGTCAAATGATACAAACAGGCAATTTTAAGGCCAAGAAATCAGATCTATATTAGGATGAAAAAAAAATATCTAAATCACTATTTTTGAGAGAAATAATATTTAAAATAACTCCGAGTTACTACTTCACACCTATCAATGGCTAATATAAAAAAAAAAAAAAGAAAAGTCAATTTTGGAAGGGATGTGAGGAACCTGGGATATTAATGTACTGTTATTAGAGTTTTGAAATCTTTCAAACATTTGGGAGAACAATTTGGAATTGTGTCCAAAAGGCTATAAAACTATGCACACCATTTGCTTCAGCAATGACACTGCTAGGTTTTTATTCCAATGTGGGAAAATGACCCATTTGTAAAAGTTTAGCAGCTGTTTTTCTGGTTGCTAAAAATTGGAAATCAAAAGGATTTAAGGAATGTCAAAATAAGCTGTTATAAATGTTGGTAATGAAATATTATTCTTCCATAAGAAATGCCAAGCAGGATGATGTTGGAAAACAAAACAAAACAAAATAAAATCTGGAGAGAAATACATCAGTTGATGCACAATGAAGTGAACAGAACAAAGGAAATATTGTATATAGTAAAAATATTGTTTAATCAAAATCCATGATTGACTAACTATTCTCAGCGATTCAATGATCCAAGACAAAGTTAAAGAACTAAAGAGGAAGTTATACTTTCTACCTCCAGAGGAAAAGAAGGTGATATTAATCAAATATAAACCAAAGCATACTATTTTTCATTTATGTTCTTTTATTTTTTATATTTGCGTTTTCTTGTACATAATGACTAGCATGGAGATATTTTACATAATTGTATACCCTTTACATAATTGTATATCCTATAACTAATTATATGACATCTCAGGAAAGAAAGAAAGGAATCAGAGTGTTAGGAAGGGATAGAATTTGACACTTAAAATTTAAATAAAATCATTTCAAAAATAGAAAAAAATATAAGATATGCTATGTTAAAATATTAGCAAACTAAAAGAAAATTAAATGATTACTAAACAGCTATTTTGATTCAACCACAATGTTTCCAGCAAGGCCCTTTTGGCTAACATGCAAACCTGTTTATTTGCAAAAAAAGCAAAAACAAAAATGAAAAGTATTTTATTAATATGGATAATTGCATGATAATTTTTATGAAGTATAGCTAAGATAATGAAGAATAGTTAGGTTATTTGAGAAATTGGCCAGAGGATCAAATGGTCAATTCTTTTGACAAGATTAAATACATTTAGTCTCTCTCTATGTCTCTGTCTCTTTCTTTTTCTGTCTCCTGTTTCTCTCCATCTCTCTGTCTCTCTCTGTATATGCATATATGTATATGTAAGTACGTATACATTTATCTGTTGCTCTGATATATATCTTGCTATTGGACTCAGATGGCTCTGGAGGATAAAGTGAGGCTGATGATTTTGCACTTAATCCTCACTTAAATCCTCACTTAAATCCAAGTCATTTTCATTTCATGGCATCACCTCCCTCAAGGCAAAGTCCTCTTCAAGAATGTAGAGTAAACACTATATGAAGGTATATAATGATATAAATATTTAAAGGTTGTAAATAAAAGTGGCAAGAATGGAATCAGAAATATTTGTGTTCAAATACTGTATTACACACTTAGTAGCTGTGTGATGTTGGGTCTGTAAATACAGCTTTGCCCACCCAACCAGTAAAGCCCCACAGGCATGCTCATCACCAACACTCTTTAATGACTCCTTCAAGCTGCAATAGCAGTGCCTGACCATGCCATTTGACCACAGCAACATATTCTGGTATACTGACTATCACAACAATTTCCACAATCTGGAACCCAGCAATAGCAGTCTGAAGCCAGTCTTACATGGCATGGCCACGCTACCCAATTGACCAATTCCAGACTATCATCTGAACCTGTCCTCAGCATGTGCAACCAGACTTCATGGGGTAGATGTGCACAAAGGTGTTGTTTTATGTTCTTCATACTATTTACGCAAATCTCTCATGGCAACTAATTGGTAATGGTTACCATACTTGCCTGCTGTTTCAATATCACTTATAATTTCCCTTTGTTTTAGGCTGCCACAAGTACATCAACTTCAGTAGCATCTCGTGGGTGTGGGGCAAGAACAACTTTCTGAGCATCATCTACCTGACATTGGAGTCCAGCTGCATTGTTACTGACTTCCTCATGCTTCTTGTGCACATCAGGCACCAGGAAGAAAACCAGTGGCAGGGAAGACAAAAATGAGTGACCTGAGCCAGGCAGCAGATGGTGGCTTCTCTCAAAATTCTCTCTCTCTAAGCATTTTGAGTTATCATGTATCTCCTTAAACATTTCCTTTCCAACCCTATTCTATGCCCTTCTTCCTGTAAAATTCCTGATTCTTAATAGTTCCTAATCATCTCCTCACCACTTTAATGTTTTGAAAGTTGATCAGATGAGCATTTTAAACTACCTCTTTAAACATCTAATTCCAAATTACCCTATCTCTTCACCTTTGCCACTCAATTCCTGAAAGTTCACATAAAACTTTTTAAAGAATAGATCTGAAGTTCAGGGACATTTATTCTTCACCTCTTTCAAAGAGATTAATCAAGTCTTTCTAGCTTTTTGATTTACTCCTAACCAACTCCTTTGTACTCTCCCCCCACCTCACCCACGCATATCCAATTATGGATGTCCCTGGATGAGCTGATAGATAGGACTGAAATCCAAGGAAATTTCTGCCTTTTCCCCTTTTATGTGTTGGAGGTCAAGCTGACCCTTGCCAGTCATTTGAGAAATCTAAACTATTTCCCTCTCCTATCCCATTCTATTTCCTTTCACAACACAGGTCCTAACTGTACACGTGGAACTGTTTAGAAGAATGATATGAGGTTTACAGAAATTTATCCTCTACCTCTTTCAGGAGGAATGGTTATAAATTATTATAAATTATTATTCACATATGGTTGTACGCTTGTATGCCTCTTGTATGCTTGTACTCATGCCTGGATTCAACTATCTGTTACAGATTGAGGGGGGAGTATAAACATAGTCTATTGAGATTAATAGTAATATAATAATAATAATAATAATAATAATAATAATAATATGTGCAACAATCATCGATTAAATGTCTATAAAGAATTATAGTGTTTTGAGCTATCTCCCTTCTTAACACCTCCCCACTTCCTAACTTCCATCCCCTTCATGCATTAAAATTTTTAATTGGCCCAGGGAAGATGGTTGATTGGTAGGCCTGAAGTCTAAGGAAATTTTCCCTTCTTTTCTTTCAAGTGTTGGAGATTTTACCAATCTTTGAATCATCTACTTCCTTAAAATAACCTCTTCCCATCTTATTCCTCCTTTTATTATGAGCTTTCTGTAGGACTATAAATAATTCCATTTCTAATTGTCAGACTAAGGACTAAGTAGATTTCTGAACTGGAATTCAAATAATCTTTCCCTCTCATTTTTCAGTTGTTTAAATATTTTAAATACCTTTTGTTTATTTATTTTAATGCATATTGCTTTATGAACCATTTGGGGGAGAAAAATCAGAATAAAAGGGAAAAACCATGGGAGAGGTTAAAAAAAAAAGAAAAGAAAAAAGTAGTGAACACAGCATATATTGATTTACATTCAGTCTCCTTTGTTCTTTTTCACAATACAGATGACATTTTCTTATTTTTTTAATTGGTTTTTTTTTTCAAAACATACACAGATAATTTTTCAACATCGACTCTTGAAAACCTTGTATTCAAATTTCCCCCCAGTTTCCCCTAACCCTCTTCTAGATGGCATGTAATAATATATGTTAAACATGGTAAAAATATATGTTAAATCCAAAGTAGGCATCCATATTTATAAAATTATCTTGCAGCATAAGAAAAGGTAGATCAAAAAGAAAAAAAAAATAAATAAGAAAGAAAATAAAATTCAAGCAAATCACAACAAAGAGTGAATGTTATAATCCACCTTCAGGTTCCACAGTTCTCTCTCTGGATGTAGATGGCTCTCATCATCACAAGATCATTGGAACAGGCCTGAATTAGTTCATTGTTAAAAAGAGTCACATCCATTAGAACTGATCATTGTATAATCTTGCTGTTTCTGTTTACAATGATCTCCTGGTTCTGCTCATTTCACTTAGCAACAGTTCATGTAAATCTGTCCAGGCTTCTCTAAAATCATACGGCTCATCGTTTCTTATATCCCAAAGATATCTTAAAGGAGCAAAAGGGATCCATATGTGCAAAAATGCTTGTGGCAGTCCTTTTTTGTAATGGAAAGAAACTGGAAACTGAGTGGATGCCTATCAATTGGAGAATGGCTAAATAAGTTATGGAAGATGATACCTTATGTCAAAGTCTATTACCATTGTTTGGAATCAAACTAGTGAGAAGTATGAAGTGTTTTATAGTTGATCATCACACATTTTTATTCTTATTGTCTACAATGTATTCCTGCTTCTGATTAGTTCATGTAAAACTTTCTAGGCCATTGTAAAATCATCTTGTACATCATTTTTCATAGCACAATAATATTCCATTACCTTCAAATATCACAACTTGTTCAGCCATTCCCTAAATGATTAGCATTCACTCATTTTCCTATTCTTTGCTATCACAAAAAGAGCTGCTAGAAATATTTTTGCACTTGTGGATCTTTTTCCCACTGTTATGATTTTCTTGGAATAAAGATCCAATAATGACACTGCTGAATTAAAGGGTATGCACAGTTTTATAGCTCATATTGCTCTCCAGAATGGTTGGATCATTTCACAATTGCAACAACAATGCATTTATTAGTGTCCCAATTTTCCCACATCCCTCCAATATGTATCATTAACTTTTCCTTTCATCTTAGCCAATCAGAGAGATGTGAAGTGGTATCTTGGAGTTATTTCACTTTGCATTTCTATAATCAATAGTGTTTAGGACATTTTTTCATATAACTATAGATAGCTTTAATTTCATCAACTAAAATTGTCCTAAATCATGTCCTTTGACCATTTATCAATTTATTAATTATCACTATCTTTAATTATTAATTAACAATAACTAATTACAATACAAGAATTACTTGTATTATAAATTTGACACAGTTCTTTATATATTTTAGAAATGAGTCCTTTAACAGAAATATTGGCTGTAAAGATTTTTACCCAGATCTGTACTTTTCTTTTTATCTTGTTTGTGTTGGTTTTGTTTGTTTAAAAAAAATTAGTTTAATGTAATCAAAGGTGTCCATTTTACCTTTTATGTTCTCTAGTTCATCTTTGGTCATAAAATCCTCCTTTTTAAAAAAGATCTGATAGGTAAATTATTCTTAGTTCTAATTTGTTTATATTATCATCTTTCATGCCTACTCATCTGTTTTGATCTTATTTTGATATGTCCTGTGAGATGTAGGTCTATGCCAAGTTTCTGACACATAATTTTCCAATGTTTGCAACAATTTTTGTAAAGCAGTAAATTCTCATTTCAGAAGATGAGGTTTGGTGGTTTATAAAATACTAGATTCCAATAGGCATTGATTATTGTGATGTTTGTATCTAACCTGTTTTACTGATTGACCATTCTATTTCTTAGCCAGTACCAAATGGTTTTGATAGCTGTTGCTTCATAATATAGTTTTATGTTTGGTACTGTAATCTAGCATTCTTTGTATTTTTTTCCAATTAATCTACTTGATATTCTTGACCTTTTGTTCTTCCAGAAGAATTTTGTTATTATTTTTTATAGTTCTATAAAATATTTTTGGCAATTTGATTGGTATAACATTGAATAAGTAAACCAATTTATACAGAATTGTCGTTTTTATTATTTTTGTTTGGGGTAGCCATGGATAATTAATATTTTTTCAATTATTTAGATCTGAATTTATTTGTGTGAGAAATATTTTGTAATTGTGTTCATATAGTTTTTGGGTTTGTCTTGACAGACAGAACCCCACATATTTTATATTATCTACAGTAATTTTAAATTGATTTTTTCCTTCCAGATCTTGCTGTTGGTAATATATAGAAATATTAATATTTTTTAAAGTATATCATCATAGCATTTACAAAAAAATGATAGCTTTATTTCCTCATTGCCTATTCTAATTCCTTTAATTCTTTTTTCTATTCTTATTGCTAAAGTCAACATTACAACTACAATATGTAATAATGTCTAATAATAATTCAGCCCAATCTTATTGGGAATGCTTCCAACTTCTCTCCATTTGAAATAATACTGGTTGTAAGTTTTAGATAGATACTACTTATTATTTTATTGAAAGCTTCTTTTATCCCTATGCTGTCTAAGGTTTTTAAAAGTAATCAGTGATATGTTTTGTTAAAAACTTTTTTTGCATCTATTGATATCATCATATGATTTCTGTTTATTTATTTATTTATTTATTGATATGGTCATTTATGGCAATAGATCTCATGATATTGAACCTGTCCTGCATTCCTGATGTAAATTCCACTTGGTTATAAGGTATTACACTGCTGATAAGTTGCTAATTTAGTCTCATTGCTAATATCTTATTTAAATTTTTTGCATCAATATTTATTAGAAAAATTGGTCTGTAATTTTCTTTCTCTATTTTGGCTCTTCCTGATTCAGATATCAGTACCATATTTGCATCATAGAAGGAAATTGGCAAAACTCCTTTTAAACTTATTTTTTCCAAATAGTTTACATAGTATTGGAATTAATTGTTATTTAAATGTTTGGTAGAATTCACTTGTGAATTCATTTGGCCCTGGAGATTTTTTCTTAAGCAATTCATTAATGACTTGTTCAATTTATTATTCTGCAATGGGACTATTTAAGTAATTTATTCCCTCTTCTGTTAGCCTGGGTAATTTATATATTTGTAAACATTCATTCATGTCAGCCAGATTATCTCATTTCCTGCCATACATTGTATGCCATACATACATACATTTGCTGCCATACATACTAATTATTGCTTATTTTATTTTTTATTGGTGGTACATTCACCCATTTCATTCTTGATGCTGATGATTTGCTTTCTTTCTTTTTTTTCTGATTAAATTAACCAAAGGTTTATGTTTTTTGTTGTTGTTGTTTTTTTTTTTTCATAAAAACAACTCTTGGTTTTTTATTTATTAGTTCAATAATTTTCTTAATTTCTATTTTACTAATCTCTCCTTTGAGTTTCAGTTTTTCTAAATTCAGTATTTAATTGGGAGTTTTTAGCTTGTTCTTTTTCTAATTTTTTATTTGCATGTCTAATTCATGTATTTTCTCTTTCTCTATTTTATTCATTTAGCTATTTAGAAATATAAAAATTTTCTGCTAAGAACTGCTTTGGCTGCATCCCATAAGTTCTAGTATGTTGTCTCATTATTATCATTTCCTTGAATGAAATTGTGGATTATTTCTGAAATTTGTTGTTTGACGCACTCATTCTTTAGAATTGAATTATTTAATTTTCAATAGGTTTTTAGTCTGTTTTTTCCTGCTTCTTTATTGAATATAATTTTTACTGCATTGCAGTCTGAAAAGGAAATATTTACTATTCCTGTCTCTTTGCATTTGATTGTGAGGTTTCTGTTCCCTAATATATGGTCAGTTTTTAGTTAGGTGCTATATACTACAGAGAAAAAAAACAAAACAAAACAAAAAGCATGTATTCCTTTTTCTCCCTATTTAATTTTCTCCAGAGGTCTATGGTATTTGGTATTTTTAGGATCATATTTCTAGGATCTTCCCTATTTTCTTTTTTCTTTGTTTTATGGTTAGATTTGTTTGATTCTGAGAGGGAAAGGTTGAGCTTCCCCACTAGAATAGTTTTGCTATTTCTTCTTTTAACTGGCTTAAAATCTTCTCTAGGAATTTGCCTGCTCTATCACTTGGTGCATACACATTTAGTCTCATTACTACTACATTAGTTATGATACCCTTTATCGAGAAGTATTTTCCTTACTTATCTCTTTTAATAAGATCTAATTTTTACTTTTGCTTTATCTGAGATCAGAATTGCTGCCCATGCTTTTCTTTCTTTCTTTCTTTCTTTTTACTTCAGCTGAACCATACTAAATTCTGTTCCATCCTTTTATCTTTATTAGTACGTGTCCCTCTGTGTGAAAAGTGTTTCTTGTAAACAACATATTGTAAAATTTTGTTTATTAATCCACTCTGCTATTTGCTTCTATTTATATTGGAGAGTTCACCCCATTCATAGTTATAATTAATAGTTTAGTATTTCCCTCCATCCTGTTTTCTTCCCTATATATTCTTTGTTCTCTCTTTCCACCCTGTTCTTAGTAGTGTTATTTTACTCACTCCACCCACTGCCTTATATCCTATCATCCCTCTCCCCTTCCCTCCCCCTCTTACCTTTTCCCTTAGTGTTTCTGCCATCTATCCTGTCCTTCCCTTTTCTTTACTCTTTCTCCTCCTACTTCTTTTAGGAAAAAAAAAATATACCCAACTGAATGATTCAATTATTTCTTCTTATAATGAGAATTGATGACATCAATCTTCTGCTAATGCTTATTCTCCTTCCTTATTTTCCTAGATTGTAATAGGCCCTTTGCACCTTTTCATGTGAACTAATTGTCCCATTTTACTTCCCCTTACCTCTTTTTCCAGTACAGACATTTTTCACTCCTTAATGTCTTTTTCTTTGATGTCATCATATCAGAGTCCATTTACAACCTCATCCTCAGTTCATGTGATGCCCTCCTCTGTCTGCTCCCATGACAATACAGTTGTCAAGAGTTACAGATCTAGTTTTCCCATCTAGGAAAGTAAACAGTTTAACCTCTAAATAATATATATTTTCCTGATTGTTACTCCTTGGTATTGAATTTGTTTTGTCTGGCAGCTTGCAGTATATTTTCCTTGAGATTATAATTTTGGAATTTTGCAACAATGTTCCTTGGGATTTTCCTTGTGGGATCTCTTTCTGAAGGTAATCAATGACTTCTTTCAATCAATATTCCCTACCCTTTTCCCAGAGTATTAGCACAATTTTCCTAAATGATCCTTTATAGAATATTATCTAGGCTCTTTTTTTTTTTTTTTTTTTGTTCATGGCCTTCAGATGAGCCAATAATTTAAAAATTATCTCTTCTGGATATATTTTACTGGTTGGGTGTTTTTCCAATGAAGAATATCATATTTTCTTCCACTTTTTCATTCTTTTCAGTTTGTTTCCCTGACACTTGCTGTCTCACAAAGTCATTATCTTCCATTTGCCCTATCCTAGTTTTTTTTTTATTATATATTTTTATAATATTATCCCTTGTATTCATTTTTCCAAATTATCCCCCCCTCCCTCTACTTCCTCCCCCTGATAACAGGCAATCCCATACATTTTACATGTGTTACAATATAACCTAGATACAATACATGTGTGTAAATACCATTTTCTTGTTGCACAATAAGCATTAGATTCCGAAGGTACATTTAACCTGGGAAGACAGATATTAGTGCTAACAATTTACATTCACTTCCCAGTGTTTCTTCTCTGTGTGTAGCTACCTCTGTCCATCATTGATCAACTGGAAGTGAGTTGGCTCTTTTTATGTTGAAGATTTCCACTTCCATCAGAATACATCCTCATACAGTATTGTTGTTGAAGTGTATAGTGATCTTCTGGTTCTGCTCATTTCACTCAGCATCACTTGATTTAAATCTCTCCAGGCCTCTCTCTATTCCTCCTGCTGGTCATTTCTTACAGAGCAATAATATTCCATAACCTTCATATACCATAATTTACCCAACCATTCTCCAACTGATGGACATCCATTCATCTTCCAGTTTCTAGCTACAACAAAAAGAGCTGCCACAAACATTTTGGCACATACAGGTCTCTTTCCGCTCTTTAGTATTTTTTTGGGATATAAGCCCAGTAGTAGTACTGCTGGGTCAAAGGGTATGCACAGTTTGATAACTTTTTGGGCATAGTTCCAAATTGCTCTCCAGAATGGCTGGATTCTTTCACAACTCCACCAGCAATGTATTAGTGTCCCAGTTTTCCCCCATCCCCTCCAACATTCATCATTATTTGTTCCTGTCGTCTTAGCCAATCTGACAGGTGTGTAGTGGTATCTCAGAGTTGTCTTAATTTGCATTTCTCTGATCAGTAGTGATTTGGAACACTCTTTCATATGAGTGGATATGGTTTCAATTTCTTCATCTGAGAATTGTCTGTTCATATCCTTTGACCATTTATCAATTGGAGAATGGTTCAGTTTCTTATAAATTAGGGTCAGTTCTCTATATATTTTGGAAATGAGACCTTTGTCAGAACCTTTGCTATTAAAAATATTTTCCCAATTTGTTACTTCCCTTCTAATCTTGTTTGCATTAGTATTGTTTGTACAGAAACTTTTTAGTTTGATGTAATCAAAATCTTCTATTTTGTGATCAATAATGATCTCTAGTTCTCCTCTGGTCATAAATTCCTTCCTCCTACACAAGTCTGAGAGGTAGACTATCCACTGTTCCTCTAATCTATTTATTATCGCACTCTTTATGCCTAAATCATGGACCCATTTTGATCTTATCTTGGTATATGGTGTTAAGTGTTGATCCTTATCTAATTTCTGCCATCTTAATTTCCAGTTTTCCCAACAGTTTTTTCCAAATAATGAATTTTTATCCCTAATGTTGGTATCTTTTGGTTTGTCAAAGATTAGATTGCTATAGATGTACCCTTTTTTGTCTTTTGTATCTAATCTGTTCCACTGATCTACCGGTCTATTTCTTAGCCAATACCAAATGGTTTTGGTGACTGCTGCTATATAATATAGCTTTAGATCAGGTACACTTAGACCACCTTCCTCTGAGTTTTTTTTTTTTTTTTTCATTAGTTCCTTTGCAATTCTCGACCTTTTATTCTTCCATATGTATTTTGTTGTTATTTTTTCTAGGTCATTGAAATAGTTTCTTGGGAGTCTGATTGGTATGGCACTAAATAAATAGATAACTTTGGGGAGTATTGTCATCTTTATTATATTCGCTCAGCCTATCCAAGAGCACTGAATGTCTTTCCAATTATTTAAATCTGACTTTATTTTTGTGGCAAGTGTTTTGTAATTTTTCTCATATAAATCCTGACTATTCTTTGGTAGATGGATTCCCAAATACTTTATTCTCTCAACATTTGTTTGGAATGGAATTTCTCCTTGTATCTCTTGATGTAGCATTTTGTTAGTGATATATAAAAATGCTGAGGATTTATGTGGATTTATTTTGTATCCTGCCACTTGGCTGAAATTCCGAATTATTTCTAATAGCTTTTTAGCAGAGTCTTTGGGGTTCTCTAAGTATACCATCATGTCATCTGCAAAAAGTGATATTTTGATTTCCACATTTCCTACTCTAATTCCTTGAATCTCTTTCTTGGCTCTTATTGCCGAAGGCTAGCGTTTCTAGTACTATATTGAATAGTAATGGTGATAGTGGGCAACCTTGTTTCACTCCTGATCTTACTGGGAAAGGTTGCAGTTTATTTCTATTGCATATTATGCTTCCTGAAGGTCTTAAATATATGCTCCTGATTATTCTAAGGAATAGTCCATTTATTCCTATACTCTGAAGAGTGTTTAGTAGGAATGGATGTTGGATTTTGTCAAATGCTTTTTCTGCATTTATTGAGATGATCATATGGTTCTTATTAATTTGATTATTGATATGGTCAATTATATTAATAGTTTTCCTAATATTAAACTAGCCCTGCATTCCTGGAATAAATCCTACTTAATCATAGTGTATTCTCCTGGAGATGATTTTCTGAAGTCTTTTTGCTAATATCTTATTTAAGATTTTAGCATCAATATTCATTAAGGAAATTGGTCTATAATTTTCTTTCTCAGTTTTCGATCAACCTGGTTTAGGTATCTGTACCATGTCTGTGTCATAAAAGGAGTTTAGTAGGACTCCTTCATCCCCTATTTTTTCAAATAATTTATATAGCATTGGGGCTAATTGTTCTTTAAATGTTTGGTAGAATTCACATGTGAATCCATCTGCTGCTGGGGATTTTTTCCTGAGGAGATGATTAATAGCTTGTTCTATTTCTTTTTCTGAAATGGGACTATTTAAGCAATTTATCTCCTCCTCTATTAATCTAGAGAGCCTATATTTTTGGAGGAAGTCATCCATTTCACTTAAGTTATCAAATTTATTGGCATAAAGTTGGGCAAAATAACTCATTATTTCTCTAATTTCCTCTTCATTGGTGGAAAGATCCCCCTTTTCATTTGTAAGACTAACAATTTGATTTTCCTCTTTCTTTTTTCTGATCAGATTTACCAAAGGTTTATCTATCTTATTTTCTTTTTCATAAAACCAACTCTTGGTTTTATTTATTAATTCAATAGTTTTTTAACTTTCAATATTATTGATTTCTCCTTTTAATTTTTGTATTTCAAGTTTAATTTTTGGTTGGGGGTTTATAATTTGGTCTTTTTCTAGCCTTTTAATTTGCAGGCCAAATTCGTTAATTTTCTCTTTCTCTATTTTCTTCAAATAAGCTTCTAAAGATATAAAATGTCCCCTTATTACTGCTTTAGCTGCATCCCACAGATTTTGGTATGATGTCTCATCATTGTCATTATCTTGGGTGAAATTATTAATTGTTTCTATAATTTGCTGTTTCACCCAGTCATTCTTTAAGATGAGATTGTTCATTTTCCAATTACTTTTTGGTCTATTTACCCCTAACTTTTTACTGAATGTAGCTTTTATTGCATTGTGATCTGAGAAGAAGGCATTTATTATTTCTGCCTTCCTACATTTAATTTTGAGATCTTTATGTCCTAATATATGGTCTATTTTTGTATAGGATCCATGAACTGCTGAGAAGAAAGTATATTCCTTTCTATTGCCATTCAGTTTTCTCCAAAGGTCTATCATATCTAGTTTTTCTAATGTTCTATTTACTTTTTTAATTTCTTTATTGTTTGTTTTGTGGTTTGATTTGTCTAAATCTGAGAGTGCAAGGTTGAGATCTCCCACTATTATAGTTTTACTGTCTATTTCTTTTTGCAATTCTCTTAACTTTTCCTTTAGAAAGTTAGATGCTATACCACTTGGTGCATATATGTTTAGTATTGATATGGCTTCATTATTTATGCTACCTTTCAGCAAGACATAGTTTCCTTCCTTATCTTTTTTAACTAGATCAACTTCTGCTTTTGCTTGATCTGAGATAAGGATAGCTACCCCTGCTTTTTTGGCTTTAACTGAAGGATAATAGGCTCTGTTCCAACCTTTTACCTTTACTCTCTATGTATCTCCCTGCTTTAAGTGTGTTTCCTGTAGACAGCATATTGTAGGGTTCTGATTTTTGATCCAATCTGCTATCCGGCTCCGTTTGATGGGAGCGTTCATCCCATTCACATTTACAGTTAAAATTACTAATTCTGTATTTCCTGCCATCATATTATCCCCAGATTATGCTTTTTCCCTCAACCCCCTTCATCCCCTTCCCCGATATTTAATTTACAGACCCCCCCTTGTGACACGCAGCCCTCCCTTTTTTTAGTATCCCTCCCCCCTCCCTCCAAGTCCCTTCACTTATTCTCCTTTTCCTTTTCCCTTTTCCTCTCCCCCTTTTAATGAGGTGAGAGAAAATTCTCTGAAAAACAAATATGACAATTATTTACTCTTTGAGCCTCTTCTGATGAGAGTAAGATTCACACAATGATTCTCCCCCTCACTAAATTCCCTCAGATATGGTGTATTTTCTATGCCTCTTCCTGGGATGTAGTTTCCCTCTTTTTATCATTCCTTCCCCTTTTTCTGAAACAACCTCCTTCCCTTTACTACACCCCCCTTTTTTCTTTTATATCAGTAAAATCAAATTATCCTTGAGTACTTTTTATATACCCACAACAGAGTTACAGTTCTCAAGGGTTCTGTGTACCTTTTTCTGTTTCTCTTCAGTCTTGTGGATGTAGATCAAATTTTTTGGTTAAGTCTGGTTTTTTCTTAGAAACATATAGAATTCCTCTATTTCATTGAATGACCATCTTCTTCCATGGAAAAAGATGCTATACTTAGCTGGGTAGTTCATTCTTGGTTGCAGTCCTTGATCTTTTGCCTTACCGAATATCAGGTTCCAGGCCCTTCTATCTTTTAATGTGGAGGCAGCCAGATCTTGAGTGACCCTTATTGTGGCACCTTGGTATTTAAATTGTTTTTTTTCTAGCTGCTTGCAAGATTTTCTCCTTTGCGTGGTAATTCTGCAGCTTAGCCACAATATTCCGTGGTGTTCTTTTTTTAGGGTCTATTTCAGAAGGAGTTCAATGAATTCTTTCCACATCTACTTTTCCTTCTGTTTCTATTATCTCTGGACAGTTCTCTTTGATAATTTCCTGTAAAATAGAATCTAGGCTCTTTTTTTGGTCATAGTTTTCAGGAAGTCCAATGGTCCGCAGATTTTCTCTCCTAGATCTATTTTCCAGGTCTACATATTTTCCCAGTAAGTATTTGACGTTGTTCTCCAGCTTCTCATTTTTTTTTTTTTTTTTTTTGTTTTGTTTTGTTTGACTGATTCTTGGGTTCTCTGTGAATCATTCATTTCTATTTGTTCCATCCTGACTTTTAAGGAGTTCTTTTCTTCTTTCACAGTTTTTAGTTCTTTTTGTAAATGCCCAATTTCGTTTTTAAATGAATTATTTTGCTCTATTGAATTTTTTTCCATTTCCCTAATTTTTTTTGAGAATTATTTTCTTTTTCCAATTCAGAAATTCTATTTTCTTGAGACTTTTATCTTTTCCAATGCAGAAATCCTACTTTCCTGTGATTTTTTAACCTTTTCTAATTCACAAATTTTGTTTCCCTGCATCTCCTGTGAATTCTTTATTTTTTCCAACTCCAATTTCAGGACATTGTTATTCTCTATCATAGCTTCCCTTTCCTTTCCCCATTTTTCTTCAAACTCTTAACTTTTTAATAGTCTCTTCAAGGAGAGAGTTATGTGACGGGGGGCAGGAATCATTCCCCTTTAGGTTGTTATTTCTTGAGTCTCTGCTGTTAACTTCCTTGGGGTGGATACCCGCTCTTTCTCTGTGTAGAAGGAATCTATGATTTTTCTGGGCTTTTTGCTCATACTTGAAAAATCTTTTGGAGTCTGTCTATGGGATAGGAAATTATTTATTTATTTATTTAACAGCTTCCTGCCAGACTGGATGCATGCAGCGGCCCCTGCACCTGAGCTAAGAGAGAGCTCTGGGAGAGAGTTCCCCACCCCCTCCCTGGAAGTGCCTCAGAGGTGACTAGCACTGCTGTGCCTTGAGGGCGCTGTGTTTTAGTGGCTTCCCTGAGGTTTGAGATTGAACAGTAAAGGTGACACAAAATTCGGCCTATGTGTCCTGGGGGGGCATGGATGTCAGCAGCAGGTGAGGTGAAAAGCCCCTGCACTCAAACGGGAAGTGTCTGCCAGAAACCTCGGTCCCTAGTTCAAAGGTTCTGCTTCTCTGGGACTTCCGGAGCTGAGTTCCACACACTCCAGCTGAGCTAGGCAGTGTGTGTTGCATTGGGCCTTATCTGCCCACTTCTCAATCTCTTAACTAGTCTCAGGTGGGAGTTAGGGGCCACACCCCCCAGTGCCAAGATCTGCTGAGTCACCCCCAGGATCCGGGAAGATCTAATCTATCTTTGAATTTTTAAAGTAGTTTAGATTTCTCCTTTGAACTGCTTTATTATAAGCAGAGAAGAGCTAACAGCCTGTGCCAGATTCCTTTATCTTAGTGGCTTCTCTGATCCCAGAGCCCTTCCCAGTGCGATCAGCGCAGTATGCTAGCACCCGGCCATCTGTGCTGGCCTCTCTTCTTCCTCCCCTGGGAACTGACCTTTGCTGTTGAAACTCCAGATTCTCTTCAGCTTGTAAGTCGTGCTTCCAGTCCTTGTGGTATCTATCAGTCCAGTGCTATTTCTGAGGCTGATTTATCTAATTGGTTGTGAGGGAGTAAGGACGTTCACAGAGTCGTGTGTTTCTTCTCTGCCATCTTGGCTCCGCCCCGCCTATCCTAGTTTTTAATGCATGATTTTCTTCAGTTAGCTTTTATATTTCTTTTTCCATTTGGTTAGTTTTACTGCTTAAGAAGTTGTTTTCTTAAGTCAACTTTTTTTCTTTCTTTTTCCAAGCTGTTGACTCTCTCATGCATACCCCTCATTTTCTTTCTCATTTTTTCTCCTACCTCTCTCATTTGCTTTTTAAAGTCTTTTATGAGCACTTCAAAGAAGCTTTTTTTGGGATTTCTATAAGCATAATTAGAAGCTGACCTATTTTTGTAAATGTATTTGCAAGAGAGTATTTATATTAATTCAATTAATATTTGAATATATGATATGTATACTACTAATAACAGCTGATTTTTAGAGAGAGTTATGGTGTATAATATACATTATCTCATTTGAGCCTTAAGACAAACTTATAAGATAGATGTAACCAGTAATAACTTTATTTGTATAAATGAATATACAGATTTGAAAAAGTTTGAATGTCTTGTCCAAAATGACCTATTCATAATGGTCAGAGACAGTATTCTTTCCTAGGTCTTCCTTAAGTAAGTCCAATACTCTGACCACTCTAAAAGTCTTATATTTAGTAGGACTTTTTCTTTTCCTATACAAAACTAATTTGTCTTGTTAAATTTGAAAGAACTTGCATCCCAGCTATATGATTTTTTTATAAATAAGAATATTCTTGACTTTCTAGAAATCTTTGTCTACTAAATAGCTTCCAGAAAAAAAAATGATTGCAGTCAGAGGGAACTGCAGAGCAAAGGAAGGGTATGAAGTCAAACTTAATTGTTTGTTGGAACAGAAACTTATGTCGTTCATTTTGTATTTGGCATTTGCTTTGTTAGATCCTAGGCAAACAGTAGGTCTCAGGAAAGATTCTCTTTTCATTTCCTCACAGGAACAGTTTAGTTTTCTCATTATTTTGTAGACATTAGAGAGAAAGGCCAAAAATACTAAGCTTTTCTGAGGATCTTAGAAGCAACTTCTCTTTTAATTGTGCTCTCAAGTAAAAGTTATATGTTTCTTGTAACCATATTTAAAGTTATGCTGTGGACAGAGAAAAGGTGCTGCAAACAATTTGAAGAACTTTTTGAAACTTTGAGAGTTTTCATACTTTGTCCTGAAGTTTTTTCTTGATATTTCAAGTGATTGTGTAAAATTCTCCTACAAAACTATTACATTATTTTTAAAAATTATATCACTATATGTAACATTTATTAAAGCATAATATCAAAGTTGTATTCTTCCTAGTTACTTTATTCTACTAATAAAATATAGAACTCAATTAATAATATATGGCATTCCTCTTGTATATAGCTTTGAGTTGATGGCTTCTGATTTCTCTTCCAGTTCTCAGATTCTGTAACTGTTTTAATTTCCACTACTGCACACTGGTCTTAGGATCATGCTAATATTCATGTAGTCAACATTAAAGTATTGTAAGACCCTAAATTAATTGCATAATGAATAACTAAAGACATATTTATTATATTCAATATAATTAGTGTATCCAATTTTTTTTTAATTGAAGGGCAGCATAAGGTTGTGTAGAAACTGACCTTAAAAGATGACTTGTTTAAGTTCTATCTCTGACATATTGGCTATGCTACTTTCAGCAATTCATAAATTTCAATGTCCCACCCAACTTTTGAATATCATGAATTATACAACAGTTGTTGATTTGCATTGCTAGAAGGAATTTCATCATTAGTAATTTCCTTTGATGAAAGCATGAGTCTGAACAAAAATGTAAAAATGACTAAATTATGTAATTTTTTTCTTATTAACCACACTCAGAGTTTTTATGGAATGAATTCTTACTGAATTTTACTAAATAATTGAATTTTCTGTTGGAAAACTATAATTTTATTTTTCTATGTAACTTTTATACTCTTCCATCAGTCTATGCATTTAAAAATAACTAATGTTATTTTTTCTTTTTAAAATTTTAATGAAAATTCAGTTTTCATGTTCTTTTGTTTATTGAAAGAGAAATATTCTCTAAAATAAAATAAACTAACCCTCTCTTATTTGTAAAATAGGGATAATAACACTTGTCTCCCAGTGTTGTGAAAATCAAATGAGATAATTGGAAAGTGTCTAGCACAGTGCCTAATTCACAGTAAATAATAGACATAAATTATTGTATACATATATATACATATATATATATATATATATATATATACAAAGCAATATATATTGCTATAATATATATGCATATATATGCATAATATATATGCATCTATTCACACAAAATTTTAGATATTACATCTTATATGTGTGTGTCCTTGAGTCTATACATATGCTAAAAAAAACAAATTGCACATTGCCACATACAAATTTTGGGTTATAATTAATACATGAAATAATAATAAATAACAACTGATAGCTTTGTGATAAGGGGAAGTCAGAAGTCTAACCATCTATTATATTTCAGCCTTA
The DNA here is from genome assembly GCF_048593235.1 of Sminthopsis crassicaudata. Taxonomy (NCBI): domain Eukaryota; kingdom Metazoa; phylum Chordata; class Mammalia; order Dasyuromorphia; family Dasyuridae; genus Sminthopsis; species Sminthopsis crassicaudata. The sequence goes on from NC_133617.1 coordinate 520,256,617, forward strand.
AAATAATGCATATATATACATAATGCATAAAAATATATATTTATATAATGCATAAATATATATATATATATATTTATATAAATATATATAAATATATATATATATATATATATATATATAAGGAAATCAGCATTAGCCTTGATTGACCATATGGGGACAGATTGTATAAAAAAAAGAGGCATAAAATCAATGTTTATTGTTAAATAGCCTTTACTGTTAGTAAAACATTGATTTTTGTGTAGGCTTAAGTTCAATTATTTTAACTAAAGTTCCCTAAGTTTTCAATTGTTCAGAAACTTTTATGTTTTCTTGACATTTTAGTCATTGCAGTTGTGATAGATGAACCTCAAAATGGTTGCAGTCTAACTTTGATGAAGATATGTTGTGAAAATGAGTTATGCTTTGGGAAATACTGGAGTGAAGCTTTGCATTTTAAAATTTATCCTCTTCTCCATTTTCATGATGTTCATACTCCTTGATGACTCATCTCCAACCTAAGCACAGCTGTCAATTTATCCTACTGATTTTTCCCTCAATTCTATTCCCCAAAAGTTTATACTTATTTACTGTCTTTCACAAAATCACTATCTAGGCTTTTGGGCAATACAAGAACTATCTCCTCTTGAGGAGCAAATTAATGTTCTTAAGGAAAACCTTGTGCAAGTCTATTTTTAACTGAGATTTTAAAAATTGGTTTTAAGATTATGCCATTTAAAATCTTATTTTTTCTTCTTAACTTGACAGCTATCATCACTCAATGTAGGTGGGTGGGGTGAGACCCTTAGAATGTAAACATAAGGTTGACATATCTCTATTGCTATGAGAATGTTTGACTTATTTAGTTCCATAGAGCAAAGTTCCCATTTCATATAAAGGAGAAACTGTTCAAGAATTTCTCATTAGAGAAGCCATCCATCACAACTACTCCTACCACAGAAGACAACAATAATACAACTTATCTATTGTTTGCCAATTCCATGTTTTTGCTTCTTTTTGTACTCAATTTCATCTGAAATTGAATGAGTTTAGAACTTAGGTAAATGTGTTTCAGTGGGCTACATTTCAATACTTCCTTGAATCTATTTTTCTTAATGAATGATCATCTTCCAGATGCATAGTTTGCAATTCATCTATTTTTTATCATTATGTATGAATTTACATAACTCTCATAAATCTACCTAAGATATTGAAGGTCTTCTTTATGTTTTTAAAGTTGTTTAGCAGTGAAGCATATGAGGTATCTATTACCTCTTGCTCTTTTTGTCTAATGTATATCCTTTACAAGTAACATATTTATATGGTGAAATTTCTTATCTATGAGTGATTTTCAATAAGCTGGCATCTTATTTAATCTTCTATTGCCTTTTGGACCATTCACAATTTGAACTTTTCAGATATTAAGTATTAACTTACCATAAAGTATATACTATCATATGAAAAATATTAAAATTAAAGACAAAGTTCAAGGACTTATGGGGCCTCAATGATGAAGTAAGCAATAAATCACCACAACTCTCCATATTCATCTCCAAATAATCATAAAATAGTACCCCCAAATAAATCCTTACACCAGAATCACTAAAAATATGGGGAGACATTTTTGAGTAAGAAACTTGAAAGATTGACAAGAAATGTCTACCAGACTCAGTTAAGAGGAAAGCACAATTCAGGCAGGAAGAATCCCAGATATCAAACAGCAAGTACCATCTCAGCAATCTGGCTTTAAACCCTGAGACCCAGTGTAGTAGAAAAGGCAATCACTACCAGACTCCCCATGAGCCCTAACATACAGGGAATGGGTTAATTCTAGTTCTAAAGGACCACTTTTTGCTTCAACTTAGCCCCAGGCAAGGAGGCAACCTCCCCAGACAGAGTCCATACCTGCTTTGATGTAACCACAAACAGACATATAGACAACAAATCTACAGGTGCCTAAGCAAATAGTCAACTGCCAGTGTCAAGCCTTTGACATTTTCTTCAGCCTAGTCCTGAGCAAATAGCCAAGCCAGCAGTAAGATCACCGGATGCCGCAGTGTACAATAGGAGAATGTATAAATACCCCACTGGCTTTAGCATATGCTGAAAAACCACCACTAGGGTCCTGGATCAGTACAAAATAAGATACAGAAAGTCTACATCCTCTAGCAATATTAGCCACCTCAAATCTCAAACACACAGTGGAGCTTCAGACATGATTTCAAGTGGGTGTCAGAGCTACAACAATGCAGCACAGGATATATAGCCAGAGATTGCAAATATAGCACAAGAAACCCACACCAGTGCCCTTCCACTGCAGTAAAAGAGCACACATTAAAAAAAAAAAAAAAAAGAAAAAATATGAGCAAAAAAAACCCAAAAAATAATCTTGCCATAGAAAGATTTATAGTGATAGGGATGATCAAGACAGAAACTCAGAAGAGAACAATGTCAAAATATCTATGAGCAACCCCCCCAAAAAATAGAAATTAGTTTCAAGCCCAGAAAAATTCACTGAAAAGCTTAAAATCCTATAAGAGAGATAGAGGAAGATTTGGAAAAGAAGAGTGATGGAAGAGAATTGTGGGGAAAAAGAGTCAACAGCTTAGAAAAAGAAAACAGCTGCTTAAAAAGTAAAAACGAGATACAAAATTAATTGAAGAAAACAACTTCATAAAGATTTCAAGTGACAAATAGAAAAAAAAAGTATAAAATCTGATTGAAGAAAACTCTTTGAAATTTAGCATTGGGCAAGCCGAAACCAACAACTAATTGGAATAGGAAAAAAATGAGTCAAACAAGAAGCTCAGAAAAAGTAGTGACTCTGCTGAGCTATTTCACAAACAATAAAGTGATGTCATCATGGAATTACTGAAACAGAGGACCCATAAAAGTATGATGGGGATAATTTTCCATTCCAAGACAACTTAGAAGATCATCAGAAAGGTCTGTTGTGCCTGGGTGAGAGTGGAACACAGACTAACACAGGCCATGGTAAAACAGATCCAGACCCAACAAATAAGGAGCAGGCCTTCAAAGTCAATGAATAAACAGCAGCAAGGAGGTTTCCAGAACTGTCAAACCTCAGTTGCTAAGGGAGTCACAAAACTGGTCAGTTAAGAGATTAAAAGAATTCCTTTGATAGTACTATGGGAAGACTCTAGCTTTGTTCTTAAATGGACCCAGGTCACAGTTCTGGATGGCAGTCCCAAAGTGAGGAAGATAATTAGAAAACCAAAATTTATAGCCATAGTGGAACAGGGATCTTTCTCACAATGCAAGGGTTGAAAAGAGTTCTTGTAATTGCTCACAAATCACAGAAAAGAGTACTAAAAAGAACTCTTCTTGGCTCATAGCATTTTGAAAGAACTGAAAACTTACAGGTCTCTGAAAAGCTGCACAAAATTGCTGAAGCTTGGGGCAATGAATCATTCTTCTGGAAAAGAGAAAAATGTAACAAAAAGTAAAAAGTCAAAATATAGGCTAGGGATATGAGGAAACAATAGGAAAAAATTATAATGAATGAGAGTTAATATGATGACAAGGAAGATCAAAATACTCATTAAGAGGATGATAACAAAGTCAAAATTCCTACATCCAAAGACTACAAGGTAAATAAGAATTGGTTTTAGGAAGAGAACAAAAGATGAGCTCAAAAATGACTTTGAAAATCAAATGAAAAAGAGAAAAATTATAGTGATATAATAAGATCATAAAATGCATTACATCTTAAAAAACAGACTAGGTTAAATGGGAAAAAAAGTTAAAAAGCCACTGAGGAGAAAAATGAGGAGAAGAATGCCTTGAAAAAAAAAAGTCAAATAATAAAATAGAGACACAAAAATTTACTGGAAAAAACCAAAGATTCTTAAGTTGAAATGATCTAATGAAAAAGGAGATAGAAAAACTCACCAAAGGAAATAATTCCTTAAAATGAGAGTTGATCAAATGAAAGCTAATGACTTTATGAGAAAACAAGAAACAATAAAATAAAATCAAAAGAATGAAACAATAGAAAACAATGTAAAATATCTCATTGGAAAATAGATCCAGGACAAACAATGTCAGAATCTTTGGACTAATTGAAAACCAAAATCAAAAGGAAGATTGGGACAAAAAAACTTCCCTGGTATCCTGAAGCCAATGGGCAAAATAGACACTGAATCTACCAAAAACCTCAGAAAAGAAATCCTAAAATAAAATCTGCAAAGAGCATTTTAGTCAAATATCAGAACTAATAGGTCAAGGAAAAAAGTACTGCAAGTGCCTAGAAAGAAATATTTCAAATATCAGGAAGCTACATGCAGTATTTCAAAGGACTTGGCAGCTGCATCTTTAAAGCAGCAAAGGTCATAAAACATCATAAAACATGGTATTTATTCTAGAAGGCAAAGAAGCTCAAATAACAACCACAAATCAATTAAAGAACAAGGGGAAAATGGTCATTTAATGAAACAGAAAAATTTAAAGCTTCTATACAAAGACAACTAGAATTGAAGAAAAAAAATTGGGATTTCCTATTTGATTCATTTTTTTGATATTTCATTGAGTTATTAGCATCTCTCAGTAAGCATTATGTGTAATGGGGAGAAGCAGAAGAATTTACAATAAGATTAGGGGTGAAACAGGAATGCCAATTATCACCATTATTCAATATTGTACTAGAAATATTAGCATTAAAAATAAGAGAAGAAAATGAAATCAAAGAAATTAGAATAGACAATAAAGAAAAAACTCACTTCGTAGATGATATGATGATATATTTAAATAATCATAGAAAATCAAATAAAACATACTTGAAACAATTAACAACTTTAGCAAAGTTTTAGTACATAAAATAAGTTCATATAAACTATCACCACTTCTACATATTTCCAAGCAACAAGAGACAGAGAAATTTCATTTAAATCAAATTTGGAGTCAGCCTGACAAGAAAAACTCTGGAACTATATGAACACAATTAAGAAAGACTTTTCACACAAAATCAGATTTAAACAACTGAAAAAACATCAATTACTCATGTGTAGATAGAGCTGAAATAAAAATAGCATTTCTAACTAAATTAATCCACTTCTTCAGTGCCATACAAATCAACCTGTCAAAATTATTTTATAGAGATAGAAAAATAATAAAACTCTTATGAAAGAACAATGGATCAAGAATACCAAAGAAATTGATAAAAATTCAAAAGAAATTGCACTAGATGTTTCAGATCCAGAACTATATTGTACAGCAGCATCCCTCAAAGCCATTTGGTCCTTGTTAAGAAGTTAAGAGTTGGAGGATCAGTTGGAATAAGCACACAAGATACAATAGTCAATGACTATAGTAATTTACTGTTTGTTGAACCAAAATACTTCAGTTTCTGGAATAAGAACTCATTATGTGACCAAAAATTTGCTTGAAAAACTAGAAAACAGTATATCAGAAATTAGACATAAAGCAACATTTCACACTCTATACCAAGATAAAATTGCAATGGTTTCATAATTAAGGTGTAAAGTGTGATAATATGAGCAAATTAGGAGAGCAAGTGACTCTTTATCAGTCAATTTTTTGGAGATGAGAGACATTTATGATCAAAGAAGAAATAGAAAACATTATGAGTTTCAAAATGGACAATTTGGATTACATTAAATTAAAAACTTTTTGAAGAAAGAAAACAAATGCAGCTAAGATTAGAAGGAAAGAATAAAGTTAGGAAATAATTTTACAGTCAGTTTTTCTGATAATGGCCTCTTTTCTAAAATATATAGAGAAATGAATCAAACTCATAAGAATTTGTCATTCCTTAATTGATAAATCAGTCAATAGGAAGTTTTCAGACAAAAATTAATCTATAGTCATATAAAAATGTGCTAAATAATTACTGTTTAGAGAAATGTAAGTTAAAATGTTTCTTGAGATACCACTTCACACCTTGGATTGTCTAAGATGACAGGAAAAGATGATAAATATTGGAGGAGATGTGGAAAAACTGGGACATGAACACATTGTTTGTGGAGTTGTGAACTGCTCCAGCCATTTTGGAGAGAAATTTGGAAGTATGCCCAAAGAACTACAAAAATGTGTATACCCTTTGATACAGCAATGTCACTAGTGGATATGTATCCTAAAGAGATCATTAAAAAGAAAAAAGGACCCATATGTATAAAAATGCTTGTAGGGGGACAGAGCCAAGATGGTGAGAAGGCACATGCAACTTTCTGAGCTCTCTCATACTCTCACTACCAGTTATTAAATTCAGCCTCCAAAATAGTGCTTGACTGGTAAAATTCATGAAGATTGGAAGTGCAGTAACTTACGAGCCAAATATAACCTGGAAGATCACCAGAAAAGGTTAGTCCTGAGTGCTGGGAGTAGACCAGCATAAACAGGGATAGAACAAAACACTAGCGCATATAGCAGACAAGGGGCCGGGATAGTCTTCATAGTTTGAAAAATTTACATAGAGGATTCTATTATAGATTGGGCTGTACTCTTTTGGCTATGAAGCAGTAATACAGCAAAGAAATTAAAGCCAAAGTTAGAGGATACTCTAAAAAACATCAGAGTCTTACAGGATCTGCCTATACCCACTGAAAATAGAAAATGAGGGAAACAGCATAGGTCACAGCACAATTGTGTAGTTGCATTCTGCATCATAGGCTTGCTCGGGTTAGTTGTAAAACTGCACAGCAGGAGGGCCCAGCCTGGGGGCAGTCTCTAATTTGCACAATGGGGGGGCTTGGCTTGGAGCAATAGAACTTCCTCAGCATGATTATACTACCCTGGGCAGAGACACTTCCAGTGCCAAGGGAGGCAGGGCAACTGCTAATAACCCCTGCAGGCTTTTGGCAAGAGTAGTGACACTTTTGCTGCTCAGCCTCTAGTCCCAGGGCAGTCACTAATCCATATAGCAGGGGTCTTGGTAGGGCATTTCCACAACTCGCCTGTGCAGGCCTAAATCACTTCTGGTGTGGAGCTTTTCCCAAAGCACTTCCACAGTCCGGCTGCTCTTTGCAGCCTATTGGAAGGATAGCTACTGTACATATACCTATTCCTGCTCTGCAGAGGAAGCTGGCAACATCCTTGCCCTGAAGGCAGAACAAAAAGGCCTTAAAAATGAGTAAAGAAACCAAAAGAATGATAGCTTCTATTAAAAAAAAAAAAAAAAAGAAAAAAGAGCAGGTTTTCAATCCCAAGGAGATTAATAACAGTTTCCAGGCAAAACTGCAAAGGGGAATGTAATCTGGTCCTCATAACACAAGCCTCTCCTAGAAGAAACTATAAAAATCTTAAAAGAGAGCTAGAAGAAAAATGGGGAAAGGAAAGAGAAGTTATGCAAGAGAGTAACAACTTCTTGAAATGTGAATTGGAAAAGGTAAAGAACTCCCAGGAAATGCAGAGAAACAGAATTTGTGAATTGGAAAAGGTAAAAATTACCAGGAAAGTATGATTTGTGAACTGGAAAAGATAAAGAACTTCCAAGAAAGTAGGATTTGTGAATTGAAAAAAGAAAATAACTCGGTAAAATAATAATAATAATAATAATAATAATAATAATAATAATAATAATAATAATAATAATGATGATGATGATGATGATGATGAAATTGAAAAAAAAAATTCCATAGAACAAAACAACTCATTTAAAAATTCATTTGGAGATCTACAAAAAGAAGTTAAAAAAGCTAATGAAGAAAATAACTCATTAAACATCAGAACTGAACAAAGAGAAATGAATGATTCATTGAGACACTAAGAATCAGTCAAGCAAAACCAAAAAAAAGTGAAAAACTAGGAAAAAATGTTAAATATCTACTTGGGAAAACAACAGACCTGGAAAATAGATCAAGGAGAGATAATCGGAGGATTATTGGACTTCCCAAAAAATATGATGAAAAAAAGAGCCTAGATACTATTTTGCAGGAAATCATCCAAGAGAATTGCCCAGATGTAATAGAATCAGAAAGTAAAATAGGCCTTGAAGGAATTCACTGAACACTTTCTGAAAAAGGCCCTAAAATAAAAAATAAAAACTCTAAGAAATATTGCTGCTAAATTGCAGACCTATCAGACTATAGAAAAAATATTACAAGCAGCCAGAAAAAGTCAAATACTGTGGTGCCATAATAAGAATCACTGAAGATCTAGCTGCTTCCTTCCACATTAAAAGATTGAAGGGCCTGGATCTGATATTCCAAAAGACAAAAGAATTTGGAATGCAGCAAAAAATAAACTACCCAGCTAAGCTGAGCATTTTCTTCCATGGAAGAAGATGGGCCATTTCATGAAAAATAAAAATTCCATTTGTTTCTAAGAAAAAAAAACAAAAAAAAACAAAAACAAAAAAAAAAAAAAACAGAACTAAACAAAAAATGTGATCTCCAATCATAGGACTGAAGAGAAGCAGAAAAAGGTAAAAAGAACTCTTGAGAACTGTACTTCTTTTGTGGCTATACATAAAAATAAATGTATAATTAGATTTTACTGATATAACATACAAAAGGGAAGTAGAAATGGAAAGGGGATAGTGTCAGAAAAAGGGAAAAGGGGAAATTAAAAAGACATAAACTACATCCCATAAAGAGGCAAAGTAAACCTATCATGTCTGAGGAAATCTAGAGAGGAGGAGGAATATTGTGTGAATTTTGCTCTCATCGGAGTTGGCTCAAAGAGAAAATAATTGACATATTTGGTTTACAGAGAAACTTCTCTTACCTCATTAAAAAGTGGTAGAGGAAAAGGAAAAAAGGAAAAGAGTAATAATAAAGGAAGGGTACAAGAAAGGGGAAGGAATTCAAAGGAGGTAGGAGGGATCCTAAAGAGGGAGAGCTGTATGACACAAGTGGTGCCCACAAGTTTAATACTGGGAAATAGGGGAAGGGGGGGGCAAGAAAAAGAAAAACATAATTTGGGGATAATAAGATGGCTGGAAGTACAGAATTAATAATTTTAATCATAAATGTGAATGAGATGAAGTATCCCTTTTAAGAGGAGGAAGATAGCAGACTGAATCAAAAGTCAGAACTCTACAAAATGTTGTTTACAGGAAACATATATAAAACAGGGAAATACATACAGAGTAAAGGTAACAGACTGGAGCAGAATCTATTATACTTCAGGTGAAGTCAAAAAAGCAGGCTAGCCATCCTTATTTCAGATCAAACAAAAACAAAAATTGATCTAATTAAAAGAAATAAAGAAGGAAACTATATCTTGCTAAAGGGTAGCATAGACAATGAAGCCATATCAATACTAAACATATATGCACCAAGTGGTATAGCATCTAACTTCCCAAAGTAGAAGTTAAGAGAGTTGCAAGAAGAAATAGCAAAACTGTATTAGTGGGAGATCTCAACTTTGCACTGTCAGAATTAGATAAATCAAACCACAAAACAAATAAGAAAGAAATTAAAGAGGTAAATAGAATATTAGAAAAATTAGGTATGATAAATCTTTGGAGAAAACTGATTGGGAAGCAACTAAATAATCTCATCTTAAAGAATGATTGAGTGAAACAGCAAATTGTAGAAACAATAATTTCACTCAAGATAATAACAACGATGAGACATCATACCAAAATTTGTGGGATGTAGCCAAAGAGGTAAGATGAGGAAATTTTATATCTTTAGAGGCTTACTTGAATAAAATAGAGAAAGAGAAGATCAAGGAACTGGGCTTGTAACTTAAAAAGTTAGAAAAAGACCAAATTAAAACCCTGCAATCAAATACTAACCTTGAAATTCTAAAACTAAAAGGAGAAATTAATAATATTGAAAGTTAAAAAAAAACAAAACTATTTAATTAATAAATAAAACCAAGAGTTGATTTTATGAAAAAACTAACAAAACAGATAAACCTTTGGTAAATCTGATTAGAAAAAGGAAAGAGGAAAATCAAATTATTAGTCTTAAAAATGAAAAGGGAGAAGTTTCCACAAATGAAGGGGAAATTAAAGAAATAATAAGGAGTTACTTTGCCAACTTCATGCCAATAAATTTGATAACTTAAGTGAAATGGATGACTACCTCCAAAAATATAGGCTTCCCAGATTAACAGAGGAGGAAGTAAATTGCTTATGTAGTCCCATTTCAGAAAAAGAAATAGAACCAGCTATTAATCAATTCCCCAAGAAAAAAAAATCCCTAGGACCAAATGGATTTAAATGTGAATTCTACCAAACATGTAAAGAACAATTAGCCCCCATGCGATATAAACTATTTGAAAAAATAGGGAATGAAGGAGATCTAGTAAATTCTATTGATGACACAGACAGGGTACTGTCTAAACTAGGTAGGTTGAAAACAGATAAAGGAAATTATAGACCAATCTCCCTAATGAATATTGATGCTAAAATCTTAAATAAGATATTAGCAAAAACACTACAGAAAATGATCCCCAGGATAATACACTATGATCAAGTAGGATTTATACCAAGAATGCTGAGCTGGTTCAATATTAGGAAAACTATTAGTATAACTGACCATTTTAATAACTAAATTAACAAAAATAATATGATCATCTCAATAGATAGATAAAAAGCATTTGATACAATCCAACATTCATTCCTTTTTTTAAAATTTTATTTATAATTTTTTTGACAGTATAGATGCATGAGTAATTTTTTTATAACATTATCCCTTGTATTCATTTTTCCAAATTGTCCCCTCCCTCCCTCTACTCCCTCCCCTTGATGACAGGCAATCCCATACATTTTACATGTGTTACAATATAACCTAGATACAATATATGTGTTCCTTCTCTGGGTGTAGTTGTTTCTGTCCATCATTGATCAATTGGAAGTGAGTTGGATCTTCTTTATGTTGAAGATATCCACTTCCATCAGAATACATCTTCATACAACATTGAAATGTACAGCGATCTTCTGGTTCTATTCATTTCACTCAGCATCAGTTGATGTAAGTCTCTCCAAGCCTCTCTGAATTCATCCTGCTGGTCATTTCTTACAGAGCAATAATATTCCATAACCTTCATATGCCATAATTTACCCAACCATTGTCCAATTGATGGACATCCATTCATCTTCCAGTTTCTAGCCACTACAAAAAGAGCTGCCACAAACATTTTGGCACATACAGGTCCCTTTCCCCTCCTCAGTATTTCTTGGGGAAATAAGCCCAATAGCAGCAATGATGGATCAAAGGGTATGCACAGTTTGATAACTTTTTGGGCATAGTTCCAAATTGCTTTCCAGGATGGCTGGATTCTTTCACAACTCCACCAACAATGTATTAGTACTTCAGATATGTACAGTGACCCAAGACAGTGTCAATAAACATGAGATGAAAAGTATTTGCATCCAGAGAAATAACTATGGAGACTGAAGGCATTTAAAGGTATTTTCTTTTCACCTTTCATTGTTGTTTACTTGCTTTTTCTTTCTCATGATTTTTCCCTTTTGTGCTTATTTTTCTTTCAAAACATAACTAATATGTGAACAAGTTTAAAATGAGTATATAACATATATCAGATTGCTTGCTCTCTTGGGAAAGAGGGATGTAAGGGAAGGTAACACACAATAAGGACTCAAAAGGCTACAAAAATGAATATTGAAAAATTCGTCTCAAATATTAATACCCAAAAGAAACAGAAAGATAAAATGAGTAAAGAAATTATAAAGGGCTCAATAGAGCTAAACAGTAAACATTTCTACATGAGAAGATAATACTTATGTAATTTTTAAAAAATGTATCACTAATAATATAGTCAAAAGAAACATATATATATATATATATATATGTGTGTGTGTGTGTGTGTGTGTAACAGGCAGAAGCTATGGGCATGAGGTGAATATGAGGAAATTACATTAAAAAATAAGTGACTAGAAGAATATTATACTGGATGCAGAAGGAAGAAAAAGGTAAAAGGTTAAATTATTTCATATAAAGAGGTGCAAAAGGGACAACTAGATGGTTCAGTGGATAGAGCACCAGTCCTGAAATCAGGAGGACCTAAATTGAAATCTGGCCTCAGACACTTAATGTTTTCTAGCTGTGTGACGCTGGGCAAGTTATTTAACTGCAAATGCCTCAGCAAATAAATACATAAATAAAGAGATGAAAAATACTTATTACCATAAGAGGAAATTGGAAAGGTAGACAATGGGCATTATCTAACTTAATTCTCCTCAGTATTGGTTGAAAGAAGAAATGAGGAAGTGATGTAAACAAACATTGGAAATAGTAATCCATCTTATTTGACAGGGAAGTAGGAAAGAAAATTGGAGAGATGGTAAAGTAAAGGGGTAAAGTAAGTAAAGTTTGGAGACTTGGAGAGATAGACAAGGAAGCCTGGGGAGGTCATAAATAGAAATAAAATACTGCAGATGAAGGATAGTGTGAAAGGTGAGGGAAAACATGAGAAGAATAGGATGCAGTAAAACACAGTTATAAATCATAAATGGGAATGTGAATATATGAACTTTCCTACAAAATAGAAGTGGATAACAGAGTCTAAAATTAAACTCCTAGTATATGTTATTTAAAGGAGATATATTTGACGCAGAGAGACAGGTAAATAAAGGTAAGGAGATGGAGCAGAATCTATAACTGAAGTAAAAAAAATTCAGGAGTAGAAATCCTGATACAAGACAGAGTACAAGTAAATGTAGACTTAATTAAAAATGATAAAGAAGAAAAAAAATTTATGACCTTCTGTAAATTGAAATGAGTAAAACTGTAAAAATATTAAAATATCAACAACATTATGTGATGATCAATTATAAATAATTCAGTTTTTCTCAGCCACAGAATGAACCAAGATAAGAGACTAATGAAGTAAAATACTGTCTACATGCAGATAATGAATTGATGGATTCTGAATGCAGACTGAAGTATATTTTTTCACTTTATTGTCTTCTGTGTTATTTCTTTCATTTTGATTGCTTTTTTTTTTTTTTAACAAATATGAGTAATAAAGAAATATGTTTTACATTGTAGTACATATATATCTTATATCAAATTGCCTACCATGTTAGGAAGAGAGAATGGGAAGTGGGGAGGAGAGAGAAGAGGGGAGAAAATATGGAACTCTAATTTTTTTTATATTTATAGATTTATTTATTTTTATTTATTTTAATACTATTTTATTTTTCCAAGTTCATGCAAAGATAGTTTTCAGAATTCACCTTTACGAAACCTTGTGTTCCAATTTTTTTTCTCCCTTTCTCCTCTCCTTTTCCATGACAGCAAGAAATCAGACATAGTTTAAACATGCAATTCTTCTAAACAGATTTCCATATTTGTCATGGTGTGCAAGAAAATATGATCAAAAGGGGGAAAACAAACAAAAAAATAACAAAAAGGTGAAAATGCTGTGTGTTGATGCATATTTAGTCATCATTTCTCTTTCTGGATCTGGATGGCACTTTCCATCACAAATTTATTGGAACTGCTTTGAATGACCTGGTTGTTGAAAAGATCTAAGTCAATAACAGGTGATCATCACATAATCATGTTTTCTTTGTTCTGCTCACTTCATTCAGCATCAGTTCATGTAAGTTTTTCCCTATTTTTTAATGAAATTAACTTCTCATCATTGCTTCTAGAACAATAATATTCCATTACAACATATACCCTAACTTATTCAGCCATCCCACAACTGATAGGTATCCACTATTCTTCTAGTTTCTTGCCATTCCAAGTAGGACAGCTGCAGACATTTTTGCACTTTTGGAACCTTGTCCCTCTTTTATGATCTCTTTGAGACATAGACCCAATGGAGTCTCTGCTGCATCAAAGGGTTTACACAGGGCATCATAATCCTTTTTTTGTGCTATTTTAAAAATTAATTTTATAATTATAATTTTTTTGATAGTACATATGCATGGGTAATTTTTTACAACATTATCCCTTGCACTCCCTTCTGTTCCGAATTTTCTCCTACTTCCCTCCACACCCTCCCCTAGATGGCAGGCATTCCTATACATGTTAGATATGTTATAGTATATCCTAGATACTATATTTGTGTGCAGAACTGAATTTTTTATTGTATAAGAATTGAATTAAGAATGTAAAAATAACCTGGGAAGAAAAAAAAAGATGTAAACAGTTTACACTCATTTCCCAGTATTCCTTCTCTGGGTGTAGCTGGTTCTGTCCATCATTGATCAATTGTATCTGAATAAGATCTTCACTTTGTTGAAGATATCCACTTCCATCAGAATACATCCTCATATAGTATTGTTGTTGAAGTGCATAATGATCTCCTAGTTCTGCTCATTAAACTCAGCATCAGTTCATGTAAGTCTTCTTTAAGATGAGATTATTTAGTTTCCAATTACTTTTTGGTCTATTTATCCCTAACTTTTTGTTGAATGTGGCTTTTATTGCATCGTGATCTGAAAAGAAAGCACTTACTATTTCTGCCTTCCTGCAATTAATTTTGAGATCTTTATGTCCTAATATATGGTCAATTTTTGTATAAGTTCTATGAACTGCTGAGAAAAAAATATACTCCTTTCTATCACCATTCAGTTTTCTCCAAAGATCTATCATACCTAATTTTTCTAATATTGTATTTACTTCTTTAATTTCTTTCTTATTTGTTTTGTGGTTTGATTTATCTAATTTTGAGAGTACAAGGTTGAGGTCTCCCACTATTACAGTTTTGCTATCTATTTCTTCTTGCAACTCTCTTAACTTCTCTTTTGAGAAGTTAGATGCTATACCACTTGGTGCATATATGTTTAGTATTGATATTGCTTCATTGTCTATGCTACCCTTTAGCAAGATATAGCTCCCTTCCTTATCTCTTTTGATTAGATCAATTTTTGCTTTTGCTTTATCTGAGATAAGGATGGCTACTCCTGATTTTTTGACTCCACTTGAAGCATAATAGATTCTGCTCCAGCCTTTTACCTTTACTCTGTATATATCTCCCTGTTTTAAATGTGTTTCCTGTAAACAACATATTGTAGAGTTCTGACTTTTGATCCAGTCTGTTATACACTTCCGCTTAATGGGAGATTCATCCCATTCACACTTACAGTTAAAATTACTATTTCTGTATTTCCTGCCATCATATTATCCCGAGATTATGCTTTTTTTCCCCCTTACCACACTGAGCCCCTTCCCCAGTATTAAACTTATAAGCCCCACTTGTGTCCTACAGCCCTCCCTTTTTAGTATCCTTCCCCTCCTTTTAAATCCCTTTCCCTTTCTTGTACTCTTCCCTTATTACTCTTTTCTTTTTCCTCTTTCTCTTTTTAATGAGGTGAAAGAGAATTCTCTGTAAAACAAATATGTAAATTATTCTCTCTTTTGAGCCAATTCTAATGAGAGTATGCTTCACACAATGTTCCTCCCCCTCTCTAAATTCCCTCAGATATGATAAGTTTTATTTGCCTCTTCCTGGGATGTAATTTCCATCTTTTTATCTTGCCTTTTCACTTTTTTTTTTGACAATATCTCCTTTCCATTTCTACTCCTCTTTTTTATACTACATCAGTAAAATCAAATTATAAATGTGGACTTTATGTATATCCACAACAGAAAAACAGTTCTCAAGAGTTCCTTTTTCCTTTTTCTGCTTCTCTTGAGTCCTATGGTTGGAGATCAAATTTTTTGATTAGATCTGTGTTGTTTTTTTTTTTCCTTAGAAACAAATGGAATTCATCTGTTTCATTAAATGCCCATCTTTTTCCATGGAAGAAAATGCTCAACTTAGCTTGGTAGTTTATTCTTGGCTGTATACCAAGTTCTTTAGCCTTTCAGAATATCAGATTCCAGGCCCTTCGATCCTTTAATGTAGAGGCAGCCAGATCTTGAGTGACCCTTTTTGTGGCACCTCGATATTTGAATTGTTTTTCCTTAGTCTGAAGTTCTGAAGTTTGGCCACAATATTCCATGGAGTTTTTTTATTTTGTTTTGTTTTGTTTTTAAGGGTCTTTTTTTAGAAGGTGTTAGATGAATTCTTTCAATGCTTATTTTACCTTCTGGTTCTATTACCTCTGGGCAGTTCTCTTTGATGATTTCCTGTAAAATAGAATCTAGGCTCTTTTTTCCATAATAATTTTCTGGAAGTCCAATGATCCTCAGATTACCTCTCCTAGATCTATTTTCTAAGTCTGCCAATTTTCCAAATAAATATTTGACATTTTTCTCCTGCTTTTCATTTTTTTTTTTTTTTTTTTTGGTTTTGCTTGATTGATTCTTGGTGTTTCAATGAATCATTCATTTCTATTTGGTCAGTTATGATTTTTAATGAGTTATTTTCTTCATTATCTTTTTTTACTTCTTTTTGTATATGTCCAAATGAGTTTTTTTATTTTTATTTTTTTATTAATTTTATAATTATAATTTTTGACAGTATATATGCATAAGTAATTTTTTATAGCACTATCCCTTGTATTCATTTTTCCAAATTTTCCCCTCCCTACTTCTACCCCTCCCCTAGATGACAGGCAATCCCATACATTTTACATATGTTACAGTATAAATTAGTACAATATATGTGTGTAAACCCAATTTTCTTGTTGCATGTTAAGTATTGGATTCCAAAGGTATAAGTAACCTGGGTAGATAGACAGTAGTGCTAATATTTTACATCAATTCCCAGTGTTCCTTCTCTGGGTGTAGTTGTTTCTGCCCATCATTGATCAGCTGGAAGTGAGTTGGATCTTCTTTATGTTGAAGATATCCACTTCCATCAGAATACGTCCTCATACAGTATTATTGTTGAAGTGTATAGTGATCTTCTGGTTCTGCTCATTACACTCAACATCAGTTGATGGAAGTCTCTCCAAGCCTCTCTGTATTACTCCTGCTGGTCATTTCTTACAGAGCAATAATATTCCATAACCTTCATATACCATAATTTACCCAACCATTCTCCAATTGAGGGACATCCATTCATCTTCCAGTTTCTAGCCACCACAAAAAGAACTGCTACAAACATTTTGGCACACACAGGTCCCTTTCCCCTCTTTAGTATTTCTTTGGGATATAAGCCCAGTAGTAGTACTGCTGGATCAAAGGGTATGCACAGTTTGATAACTTTTTGGGTATAGTTCCAAACTGTTCTCCAGAATGGCTGTATTCTTTCACAACTCCACCAACAATGTATTAGTGTCCCAGTTTTCCCACATTCCCTCCAACATTCATCATTATTTGTTCCTGTCATCTTAGCCAATCTGACAGGTATGTAGTGGTATCTCAGAGTTGTCTTAATTTGCATTTCTCTGATCAGTAGTGATTTGGAACACTCTTTCATATGAGTGGATATAGTTTCAATTTCATTATCTGAGAATTGTCTGTTCATATCCTTTGACCATTTATCATCCAATTGAGTTTTTAAATTAGTTTGCTCTATGGAATTTTTTTCCATTTCACTTTTTTTTTTTTAGGGAGTTATTTTCTTTTTCCAATTCACAAATCCTACTTTCTTGAAAATTCTTTATCTTTTTCAATTCACAAATCCTACTTTCCAGGGATTTTTTATCCTTTTCCAATTCACAAATTCTATTTCCCTGCCCTTCCTGTGAATTCTTTTATCTTTTCCAATTCACATCTCAGGACATTGTTACTCTCTAGCATAGCTTCTCTTTCCTTTCCCCATTTTTTCTTCTATCTCTCTTTAAGGTTTTTAATAGTCTCTTCTAGGAGAGAGTTATGTGATGGGGGCCAGGTAACATTCTCCTTAAGGGTATTATCTGGAGACTGTCTGCTATTAGTTGCAAACCTGCTCTCTTTCTTTATAGAAGCTGTCTATCGTCCTTTTAATTTTTTTACTCATTTTTAAAAACCTATTTGGTCTGCCTTCAGAGTAAAGCTTTCTCTGCAGAACAGGGATAGGTACATGGATAGCAGCTGTCTTGTGCAAAGGTATGAGGGTGCTCTGGGAAAGAGTTCCCTCCCCCCACCAGAAGTGATTCAGAGCTGGTTAGCATGGGCCGGAAGTGCCCAGTGAAGAGTCCCCACTATGTGGCCTAGCAACTGCCCTGAGGCTAGAGGCTGAATGGTGAAAGTATCACAACCCCAGGCCAAAGCACCCCTTGAGGCTGTGGATATTAGCAGCTGACCAGCAAATAGTCCTGGAGCACAGACAGGAAGTGTCTCTGCCCTGGAAAGCACAGTTGCTGCTGCAGAAGTTTCACTGCTGTGTAAGTTCCACTGCCTCAGGCAGAGCCTCCCATTGTGCAGATTAGAGGCTGCCCCAGGCTGTGTCCCCCTACATTACAGATTCTTAACTGCCCCAAGGAAAAGCTCTGGACAGCAGAATGGGGCTGCACAGCCATGCTGTGATCTGTGCTGAGTCACTTCCAGTTTTGGGTGGCCAGAGTATAGTTTCTGCCTTTTTTAAAATTGGCTTTAATTTCTCTGATGATCTGCTGTTTTGCAAGCAGAGTAGTGCAATCAGCCTAAGCCAGAGTCCTCTGTCTCTGTAGTTTTTCTAACCCCAGAGGCCTCCCCAGCCCAATCTGCACAGTAAACTAGCCTAGTCCTATTGCTGTCCATGCAGGTCTTTTCCCGCCCCTCAGGACAGACCTTTTCTGACAAAATTCCAGATTCTCTTTGGCTGGTAAGTTGTTGTACTTCTAATTTTTTTTTTTTTTTTTTTAACCAGTTTTACCAGGCAAGCGCTATTTTTGAGGATGAATTAAATAGTTGGTAGTGAAGGTAAGAGAGAGCTTAGAAAGTTGCTTGTGGCTTCTCCACCATCTTGACTCTGCCCCACCCCCCCATAATCTTTGGGTATAGTGGAATGTCAAATCTTGTAAAAAAATGTTTTAAAAATTGTTCTGACATGTAATTGTGAGAAAATAAAATATTAATTTTCCTTTAAAATGAATTTTAATTTTGAGAAAATCTTGTTTTCATTGAAAATACTGTTGAAATTCTCAAATGTAATCCATTCTTTTCTTTCCATTTAAATAAACTCTCTGATCCTCTCCCTTTCCATATTTATAAAAATAATTGTTGACATTTAAATAGGGTTTTAAGTTTTACAACTTTTTTTATGCAACCTCATTTGGTCTAAAT
This sequence comes from Sminthopsis crassicaudata, assembly GCF_048593235.1. Lineage (NCBI taxonomy): Eukaryota > Metazoa > Chordata > Mammalia > Dasyuromorphia > Dasyuridae > Sminthopsis > Sminthopsis crassicaudata. The sequence continues at coordinate 520,275,579 of NC_133617.1, forward strand.
TGGGCTCTAATCTTTTTTGTCAATTTTTTTTGGAGAATTTTGTAAGCAAGAGACTTGTTAGATAGTTTCTTCTTTTCCAAGTGAAAGTGATGTCAGACTTTTGTATTACTAAGAGAAAGAGAATCAGCAGTTATCTGGTGAGTTTACATTGTAAAAACAACCATCTGTTGTTGAATATAAACTAAAATGATTCATTTTCTCCCTATATCAATTAGACAATTCAATTAATTCAATTCAGCAAATACTTATTAAATGCCTGCCATGTTTAGAGAGAGCACTGTGGAAGAAATAAACTGATTTGTTTTAGTGATTGCAGCTCTACTGATCTTTTCAGAGGAAATGATAAAAAATAAACAACTGTAATATATAACACTTTATTTCTAATGGTTATAACAATATTCTTCTTACTCTAATCAATTTGAAGAATTCCCCAAATCAATTTGATGGTCTCATAGGAAATGGATCTTTGTCTGAAATGAACTTCTTACTGAGATAGTTTTGTGTCCCCAGAATCTTGCTGATATGACATAAGAAACACCTGTATTTATTCCTAGTGTGTAAAGCTGTCTTTATGCAATTGGTAAATCAGTTGGGGGGTAGAATACAATATCATCAGAAGAAGCACTCTTCTATATATAGTCTCTACCTATTTATGGCCATCACTTGCTATAAAAACAAACTGTGATATGTCGCAACCTACTTTTATGACCTTGGATTTCTAGACTTAAGTATATTAAGGAAAATGAGGTCTTTTTCTTTCCCTCTCTCCAGAAGCAGTAAAAATGATTTGTAGAAATATATGCCAAAATTTAGACAGGTATTCTTGAATTCCCATTCCTGCTGGCTTTCTTCTGCCCAACTATTTACTTTGCTGAGCATAGGTCAGAGACTAAAGTTCCAAAAAATTTTCAACTTAAGCTATAGGATTACCTTATAGTAATCTCAAGCTCTTTCAAGAATTTCCAAGTTTAAAAGTTCAAATACCAACATTCTAGGGAAGATTTCTCAATTAAATTTTTGGAGAAGGAAGATGAATTAAATGTGTTTCCTTTAGCTGTAGGAATAGAGTCAAGTCATGGGATATTAAAGGAGGGATACATGGGTTGCATAAAGTACAGGAGATCTGGATTTTTTTTTTTTATAAATTTTTTTTGACAGTATATATGCATGAGTAATTTTTTTATAACATTATCCCTTGTATTCATTTTTCCAAATTATCCCCTCCCTGCCTCTACTCCCTCCCCTAGATGGCAGGCAATCGCATACATTTTACATGTGTTACAATATAACCTAGATACAATATATGTGTGTAAATACCATTTTCTTGTTGCATATTAAGTATTAGATTCCGAAGGTATAAGTAACCTGGGTAGATAGACAGTAGTGCTAACAATTTACATTCACTTCCCAGTGTTCCTTCTCTGGGTGTAGTTGTTTCTGTCCATCATTGATCAATTGGAAGTGAGTTGGATATTCTTTATGTTGAAGATATCCACTTCCATCAGAATACATCTTCATACAACATTGAAGTGTACAGCAATCTTCTGGTTCTATTCATTTCACACAGCATCAGTTGATGTAAGTCTCTCCAAGCCTCTCTGAATTCATCCTGCTGGTCATTTCTTACAGAGCAATAATATTCCATAACCTTCATATGCCATAATTTACCCAACCATTGTCCAATTGATGGACATCCATTCATCTTCCAGTTTCTAGCCACTACGAAAAGAGCTGCCACAAACATTTTGGCACATACAGGTCCCTTTCCCCTCCTCAATATTTCTTTGGAATATAAGCCCAATAGCAGCAATGATGGATCAAAGGGTATGCATAACTTTTTGGGCATAGTTCCAAATTGCTAGGAGATCTGGATCTTACCAACCCCTTTCTTCTTATTATTTCTCAGACAGTGGGGAGAAGTTGTTTGTTTTTCTTAATGGTTTTCAAAGTGTTTACCTTCTGGGATGAGTCTATTGGATTATTATTAATGTCTGTTCATTTCTTTATCTGTTTATGATCTGCAAGTCCTTTTTGTCTTAGGAATTTTCTGTGGTGGCAGAAAGATAGTCTGCCCTATAGCTGATATCAGTATAATATGTTCATTATCTGTGCAGGAACTGAGAACATTGTTTCCCACATTGGAAGAAATAAAACCACACAGATTGTCTCTTACTTTTGGAGGTTAATCTGCAGTAAAATCTCTGACATAGGAACCAAAAATTATAACAACATTGAAGCCTTAGAACTGAACTTGATGCTAATGAGAACATAATCCTTTCTTGGGTGTAAAACTGAAACATAGCTGACAACTATCTTTATTCTAGCGCTTGAATTTCAACAAATCTCACTGTCACTATGAAAATAAAAGACCATTTTATTTTGCTTTTTACATTAATTCACTTATTTTTAAATATTTTTTCACATTGATTAATTATTTAATATTTCCCTCAGTTACATTGAAAATAAATTTTTATTTGGTTTTATTTTGGTTTGTAAGATTTTTGAGTTCAAGGTTCTCTCCCTTATCCCCATCCACATTTAAGAAACCACATGTGAAGTGGTACAAAACATTTCCATAAAAGTCAAGTTGTGAAAGAAAACAGATCTCCCAAACCTAATGAAAATAAAAACCCTCAAAAATTAAGAGAGAGAGAGAGAGAGAGAGAGAGAGAGAGAGAGAGAGAGAGAGAGAGAGAGAGAGAGAGAGAGAGAGAGAGAAAATGTATTTGTATTCAGAAATAATTATTTTCTCTTCTGGGTATGGAGATCATTTCAACTAAAGCAGGAAAAAAAAATTTTAATAGCCTGATTTGGTTATCTATATTTCCCAAATCAGCTACATGCTTTTGTTTTATAATTATGTAGATCTTTTTTCTTATTATGACTTGACAGGCTGGATCCCTTTCACTAGTTAGCTTGTTAGAGAAAAACTCCTTATTTCTTGAAAGAGGTCTAGTTGAATAGATTTTACAGAAGCTATGTGAATCTGAAAAATACATTATAATGTGAAAAATGTGCTAGCTCCAATCCCTTATTCTTAGATATCTTCTGTATTTGCAAGTCAAATAGTTCTCCATACAATATGTGTTTAAGTTTAAGATTTTAAAAAATTACCAAAATATTATGGTAATTTGATATAAAATTGGGGTAAATTGAATTATATTCCTATCCTGTGATCATGCTTGCATAGAAAGGATAGATAAAAGAAAATATTGTATGCATTTGCTTAATTGTTATCTAATGTATATCCAGCTTTAGATCATGGAAATAAAGTTACTCACAGAACCATTCCAAGATGTTCATACTGCCAGACATAACCTGACCATTTGCTGGTCTACAGATTCTAATGGTTTTACATTAGGTTAATCAAAAGTAACTGAAATGTCTTACAAATGCACCAGGTTTGTATAGACCCAAACTAGTCACCTTCCTCAGTCCCCATTTCTTTCTTTAGAAAAATCAGAAACATATTTTAAAATAATTTTAGTCTGAAGCCTTTAGACAAAACTGAAAAGGAAACTTGAATCTGGGTTTTTTAGTCATTCTAAAACAATTCAGGTTCAGTCCAAGAATGAACTCATCAGTGAAATAACTAGAGAAGAATAAGGGACCTTTCAAGTGATTCAACCAGGAATAGTATCGGCTATCTGCAGACTTTGGCAAGATTCAAACAATAAACAGATTAAGAGATAGAAAAAATCTTTGATTATTTTGTTTAATAAAATATCCCTTAAATTTACTGTTAATTATGGAAAAGAGAATCTTTGAAAGGTGTCATCAAAAAAGTTCTGAATACTTTTAGGAAAACAATTCTCCAAAGGAAGTCCAAAGACTAAATAACTTTTTTCTATTAGATAAAGCAAATTTTTAATTGATTTACCTAGAATGCCATTTCAGTTATTTTGGAAACGTGTCCATTTTTAAGAATTTCAAAAATTTTAACTAAAAATAACTTATCGGAGACTTATACAAAATTATTCTTTAACTGCCAGTTTTTGGTTCTCTTTCTGAGAAGAACTATTTAAATTAGAATGAACTAAATAATTTTTAATTAGGTAATATTTAAAACACAGAGTATGGCATCTTCTCTTTTCATTGTTTTCATTTATGTTAAACACAGTTTTTCAGAAATCTTGTGAAGTCACAAAGATATTCATCAGTCATACTATTAACAGTATATCCTATTGTTTATAAAGGAATTATTGCCATTGCATTTTTATTCTGATTTTAAGAGGGTCTGAAGGATCAAGGGAGACCAAAGCAGATAAGGACAAGGGAAGGTTTTAGTCATATAGAAAGTAAAGGGTGAGTGAAGGAGAGAGGACATAAACCAGAGCTAATCGTCAAATGCCTATAAACCAAAAATGAAAGACACTTCTCCTTAAACTGTTTATAATCATGAGCAATAGACTTGTTTGGCTCACTGAACCACATAAGAAACCATCTCCCTGAACATAATCCTGTAGTTTCTCTGTAACTGCTTTAGGAAACTGGTGAATTCATTCATTTTCCACTTCCTCCTATTTCCTGCTCCCTTAATCTTTGGCAAACTGACACTTTTTGATGTGGCTAATGAAAATCAGTAGTATCATGAGAAGCATCATATCAGACATTGGGCTTTTTTTTTTTCTGGCTTGTGCTCACATTATTCATTTTATCTTCAAATCCTGGTTTCTTTTCAGGAATCTTAAAGCTATTGTATATTTAATAAAGTTGATCTTAGTTAAAACTAGATTATGTAATCTATATAGTCACTTAGCTCTGTACACATAAACTTGAGTGAAATGTTAAAATAGGATGAATAAGTGAGAATAACTCCACCTCACCATACTATGGCTTTCTCATTTTTTTCTCACAATATATAATATACTGTATATGACACATGGTTTTCTGGTGTATGGAAAAAAATAAGGTACAAGTGTTAATCTATATTTTAAATAGTAGTTACTAGATAGCACAGTGAAGAAGCACTGGACATAAAGACTTGTCTTAGAACACTTAATAGTGTCTTAATAGACTGTGCACATGTCTTTTAACATCATGTTTGCTTTAGTTTTTTAAATGGGTAAACTGAGTATAATAATGGCTTTTACATCTAAGGGTTCTATGAGGACAAAATGAGCTGTATCTGAAATATTTGTTCAAAACTTAAAGTGCTATATATAAAGTGCTTCTAGATACTTATTTTTATTATTAAATATGTTATTTTTGTTTTAACATGAAGAAGTACATTTTAAAAACTACGCTTAGTACTTTAACAACATTAGTTATTGGGTATGACCAACCCATTAATAAAATTAGGTATTTTTTGTTCCCATTTCATTGTCTCTAATTTCAACTTATTCTTTTTTATTTCTTATATGATTTTCCTTAATAATGGTATCATACTTTAATTTTGAATTCATATTCAGGCATTTTAATTGAGGCTGGCAGCATACAGTTCAGGAAATAATGGATGAAGCATTGTTTGTAGTATTAGTAAGAATATTACAAATTTGTATGTATTTATACACATAAATGGATAAATAAAGCTAAAGACAAGACTAGGTAATAAAAATCTGAAAACTCTCTAATGAGAAATTTATGTTTAATTTGAGAATCAATAATGGACAAGTAGAATTTATGAATGTAGTATATGTGGGAAGGAGGGGTTTATACTATGGGTCAGAAAAATCATTTTGGCTGTTGTGTGTAGAACAGATTGAAAAGAGGAGATACTTGTTCCAGAAAGATTAACAAGGAATAGAGGAGTCTGAAAGAGATAATATAAGTTGTATGGCAAATGAGCAATGGGTGGGAATTATGGGATAAGACTCATTATTCTAACCTTAACAGCATATACCAAGATAAGATCAAAATGGGTCCATGATTTAGGTATAAAGAATGAGATCATAAATAGATTAGAGGAACAGAAAGTAGTCTACCTCTCAGACATGTGCAGGAGGAGGGAATTTATGACCAGAGGAGAATTAGAGATCATTATTGATCACAAAATTGAAGATTTTGATTACATCAAACTAAAAAGTTTCTGTACAAACAATACTAATGCAAACAAGATTAGAAGGGAAGTAACAAATTGGGAAAATATTTTTAAAAGTAAAGGTTCTGACAAAGGTCTCATTTCCAAAATATATAGAGAACTGACCCTAATTTATAAGAAATGAAACCATTCTCCAATTGATAAATAGTCAAGGGATATGAACAGACAATTCTCAGATGATGAAATTGAAACTATATCCACTCATATGAAAGAGTGTTCCAAATCACTACTGATCACAGAAATGCAAATTAAGACAACTCTGAGATACCACTACACACCTGTCAGATTGGCTAAGATGACAGGAACAAATAATGATGAATGTTGGAGGGGATGTGGGAAAACTGGGACACTAATATATTGTTGGTGGAGTTGTGAAAGAATCCAACCATTCTGGAGAGCAATTTGGAACTATGCCCAAAAAGTTATCAAACTGTGCATACCCTTTGATCCAGCAGTGCTACTACTGGGCTTTTATCCCAAAGAAATACTAAAGAGGGGAAAGGGACCTGTGTGTGCCAAAATGTTTGTGGCAGCTCTTTTCGTAGTGGCTAAAAACTGGAAGTTGAATGGATGTCCATCAATTGGAGAATGGTTGGGTAAATTATGGTATATGAAGGTTATGAAATATTATTGCTCTGTAAGAAATGACCAGCAGGAGTAATACAGAGAGGCTTGGAGAGCCTTTCATCAACTGATGCTGTGTGAAATGAATAGAACCAGAAGATCGCTGTACACTTCAATGTTGTATGAAGATGTATTCTGATGGAAGTGGATATCTTCAACATAAAGAAGATCCAACTCCCAGTTGATCAATGATGGACAGAAACAACTACACCCAGAGAAGAAACACTGGGAAGTGAATGTAAATTGTTAGCACTACTGTCTATCTACCCAGGTTACTTATACCTTCGGAATCTAATACTTAATGTGCAACAAGAAAATGGTATTTACACACATATATTGTATCTAGGTTATATTGTAACACATGTTAAATATATAGGATTGCCTGTCATCAAGGGGAGGGAGTAGAGGCAGGGAGGGGATAATTTGGAAAAATGAATACAAGGGATAATGTTATAAAAAATTACTCATGCATATATAATGTCAAAAAATTTATAAATAAAATTAAAAAAATAAATGTACATATGTAAATATTGCAAATGATTTTCCCTCTTTAAACTCTGAATTAAACTAGTCTTTGCACTTGAAAAGATCTCTTTTGCTAAGTCAAAACATTCCAGCCAATTTTTATAATTGTCTTTTTCTTGGATAGGGTTAAGTTATGTATGTTACATACAATTTAGAAAGTTATATTGTGTTTCCATTCATATGTGGCTTTAACTGCTTTGAGAAGAAAATATTATTCTTAACAATGAAATAAATCAAATTTATATCAATTTTTTACTTATACAATTGCTAAATCTTCCATAATGCTTATTATTTAAAATGTCTTATATCCACTCCTTATTTATGAGAAAATATGAAAAAGAGGATAACCATGTATGGTAAAGAAAATGATAATCTGCAAAACTAGTCACAAAATTATCATGTAGAACCTATTGTCTGCTTTATATTGGCATAGGATTGGCTGAAATAAACCCCAATTTTGTATGCAAAATGACAACTCACATTTACATAAGGAAATGAAAACAATTACAAAATAAAATTTCCTGAGAGACCAGTTGCCTTAGGGAATTAATAATAGAATCTAGGCATTTGCATTTTAGTTGCTAGATCAAATCTCTAAATTAAGTTTAAAGTGAATTCAATTTTTAAAAAAATATGTTGATCTATCAGAAATAAGAGTCTGGATTATTTTCCTCCTGAATTAATGTCCATTATTATATCTCATAATAATAACTAGTGAAACATAAGTTTCAATACAGAAGTCATTATTGAATCTGTAAAATGGAGAGGTTTCTTATTTTTAAGACATCAATTCTACAAGCAAAATAAAATGATAAATTATTAATTTATTTCTTAAATTTAAAAGTTCATATAGGAAAATTGTATAAAAATTCATTCAAAAGTAGATATTTAGTTTGAATTATCAGATGCTATCAGATACAAACTTCAATTAGCAGCTTAATTCAGTTTGATTACACTTCTACTATGTACCAAGTACTGTTTTAGAGATGTATGCTTAAATACATAAATGAATGAAGGAAGGAATGATGAATAAGTAGATCAAATGACAGATATATAGGAAGAAAACAGAGAGACAAAGTGAGGTAGGTAGGTAGATAAATAGATAGACAGACAGACATGATATAATAGTCAATGTTTTCAAAAAGTTAACATCTTTTTTTCTTGAATGAACTTACGTGATCAGCCAAATTTTCTGAAATAAGAATCTAAAACCTAGTTTCTTCATTCAAAGGATATTTTTGCATCCTCTAAGATATGGAGTATTTTATTTAAGACATTTCTTTAACTTCTGGAAACAGCTCAATGAATGTTATAGTTTATTTTGCAAAGTCCTCATACTAAGCATTCAGTAAACCTGGCTCAAATTTCATGGCCCTAACTATATATCTATGAAGCCTTCATTAATCATTCCACCTATAAATTTTCACTCTTCCCATAGCACTTTATACTATTATGTAATTCATATAGTACAGGTTTTTGTATTCTTTCTTTTTTGTCTTTTCTCTCCTTGAAAAAAAATTACCACATTTCATGCATAATCTCCCCACAGAATATAACATTTTTACATAGTAGGGATATTTGCTGAATGAATAGTATCATCTTTGAAGAATAAAAAGGGATTACACCCAGAGGGTCATAGAATGGTGAGTGTGATCAAGTTACAAATATATTACTAAGAAAATTTCAAATGATTTTGTGATACTAAGGGAACATGTGGTCAATCTATCAGTTATTCCATGACCATATGTTCCGTTAGTATCCTTTACCAAGAGAAATCGAGTAAGTCCCATTGATAAACATTTTCTAGAGAACTTATTAGGGGAGATATTGTTCATTTATATCAGTGAAATCAAACATTCATTGGAATATTGGATAATCAATGAAAAAGAGGGCATTTAGAGGTGAACTAATGTTGTTTTCTATGTTTTTGGACAAGGATCAACCTCAGAAGTAGATTTATCTTAATTAGTGGTCTAAATAAATATGTCTTTGTATTACAGGCATGAAATTATCTGTTTTGTCTCTTAGGGAGTTCTAAAATTCCAAAAGTATGCCAGAAACGATTTCAAATTTGTCATCTTAGATTCCTGTTTTCATGAATACTTCCTGGTTTGGGTATGTATCTTTATATAGGAATATGTAGATGAATCAAAAGTCATCTGGAATAAAAAAATACGCTTATGACAATATAATTTGCTAAATATTGATGGACACAAGAGTTTTCAGACTTTGACTCCAGAATAACGTAGTAAGTTGAATGATAAATTCCTCCTCTTCCCCCATCTTTATAGTTTCTAAGCTAAAAATTTGAATCAAAGCAAAGTAATATCCACATCTGCTAAAGAACAGAATTTAAGCCCTGGAGATGCCTTACACAGCTGTAAGTCTTATTCAAGATTCTTCAGGGAAGATAGTCTCTATAGCAGCTGTCAAATGTGTCATTAGCTACATTATGCTACTCGTTTTGGAATGACTTTTTTTTTCTTATTGTAACCAGTTTGACAGGCAACTTAAACAATCTGATTCTGGAAAATGATTTCACACTACTCTATCAGAAATATCTAGGTATGTGATCATGAATGTTGGACCTTTCCATTCCATTCAGTTTTATGTAATCATTAGAAAAAATGGGAGGGGGGGAAGGGAATGACCACTCAGTTTGGTACTTCTAAGTTTGTTTTATAATACAATCAATTAGAATTGCATATTTTGTTTGTTTTTTAAATCTCCAAATACTGCTGCTGAAATTAAACATTTCTTCTTACAAGATCCAAGGGATGAACTTCATCATGCATTAGTAATAAAGTTATCCTGTAAAGTTTGAGAAATGAAGATATCCTAATCATATGTCTCTCACCCTTCCTCTAACATTACAAGATTATTTCTTTTTTATTATTGAAAAGACTGAATCAAACTGTGAACACGTTTTCATGAATATTGATTTCTCTACAGTATTTTATTTGCATCCTCTGAGTAATTTCTCTCATGAACAGCTGGAATAGCTCCTTATTGTTAAGCAGTCACCCATAGAAATTTAATAAACTGTGATTAAAGATAAAAAAGATAACATGTATGCAGGGTCTAAAACAGCCCCCAGACCAAAATTTCTCTTGAGGCTTCAGATATTACAATACCTTCTTAAGTTAAAATCTGGGACTCAGAGCCAAAGTTTTAAAAGAATGCATTTGCTTTTATTTCTTTTTCTTTTTTAAAATGGTGTTGCTTCCATTAGAATATAAATTTCAGAACAGGGAAACATTTTTGCTTTTTAATTTTTAGTAAATCTCTCAAATTTAGCACAATACACAACATATAAAAAGTGCTTAATAACTTTGTCAACCAACTAACTTTCAAATAAGTTGATTTTCATTAGAGAGGGACCCTTTTAAATGCTATATGTAATAACTAATCCTGATTTTTCCATAATGCAGGGAGAAAATAATGTAAAATGCATTCTCTTACACACACATACACACACACACACACACACACACACACACACACATAGAAAAAAGAGAAAGAGAGAGAAAATGACATAGACAGAGGGAAAGAGAGAGAGAGAGAGGAAGATATAATGATTTAGGGGGAATGGGGACTGAACTTCAGTTAAGAAAGATAAATAACATAGTTCATATCTGTAACTAAAGGTTATGAAAGAAAACATTAATGAAGGAAGAAAAATAGTGTCAATGAACCTATTTAATTTAGCTAAAAACATATATTCAATTTTTGATATATATGTTAAAAACAATGCCTTGTCTCAAAAAACATGAGTAAAATATATGTTTTCTGATCTCAAGAATATCTTAAAAATTAGAAATTCTACATGAAATTCAGTTCATATAAATACTGCATGTTAAAACAATATATTTTTCTTTAATTTTCACTAGAAACTAAGTTCTTCCATAAGCATGTAAATAAACATAAAGCTCTTCTACATACATATATGTTTATATATGTATGTATGCATACAGATATGTGTATAAAAAGCTGTGGGTTTTTCTGAGAGATCCATTCCCAATAGTTCTTATCTTTTTATAAATCAGCATATATTGGACAAAAATAATAAAAATAACATCTGTACAACTGCTATTGATTATCACAAAGTCTTACTTAGTATTGAACTCATGGCTCATTTGTGCATTTCCACTATACAAAATAGACCTAGGCACAATGAGAATAGTAACAGACCCGAAAGTATCTATTTAAAACAAATCAATTCAACAGCATCAAGAATATATTAAGCATAGAATTTAGATATACAATTTCTGATCATTATGATAATGTTTAGTGTTAGATCCATTATCACTTCTAAATTACATTAAGAATGATTTTCAAATAAAATAATTTGTCATATCAAAGTTCTTATTAATTATTTGAATTATGAAGATATAGATGACATTAAACTATTTGCTTTTACTAAAAAAAAAAACCCTTAAACAGCTCCTTCATCCTATGGAATAATTTTCAATTGACACCAAAATTCCTCCAGCATAAATATGTATATAAATATATATGTACTACATATAAAATGTAAATATTTCAAGGTGATATATGGAAGCCACACTGAACTAGTATATTCAGGTAATAAGCTAAGACAAAAGCTGATGATAAAAAGGCAAAACATACTAACTTAAATTCAGACACTGTTTGCAAAGTCTACTAAGAGAAAACATGACAACTGGGTACAAACAAAATACAGGATAAATATCAGAGAAGGAGGTGTTAAAAATAAAAAGGAAAATGAAAATATTCTTTTTTTTTTTTTTTTTTTTTTAATTTTTTTTATTTTATATATATATATATATATATATATATATTTTATAATATTATCCCTTGTATTCATTTTTCCAAATTACCCCCCCTCCCTTATTCCCTCCCCCCGACGACAGGCAATACCATACATTTTACATGTGTTACAATATAGTCTAAGTACAATACATGTGTGTGAATATCATTTTCTTGTTGCACAATAAACATTAGAATCCGAAGGTACATGCAACCTGGGCAGACAGATATTAGTGCTAACAATTTACATTCCCCTCCCAGTGTTTCTTCTCTGGGTGTATCTACCTCTGTCCATCATTGATCAACTGGAAGTGAGTTGGATCTTCTTTATGTTGAAGATTTCCACTTCCATCAGAATACATCCTCATACAGTATCGTTGTTGAAGTATACAGTGATCTTCTGGTTCTGCTCATTTCACTCAGCATCAGTTGATTTAAGTCTCTCCAACCCTCTCTGTATTCCTCCTGCTGGTCATTTCTTACTGAGCAATAATATTCCATAACTTTCATATACCACAATTTACCCAACCATTCTCCAACTGATGGACATCCATTCATCTTCCAGTTTCTAGCTACAACAAAAAGAGCTGCCACAAACATTTTGGCACATATATGTCTCTTTCCGCTCTTTAGTATTTCTTTGGGATATAATCCCAGTAGTAGCGCTGCTGGGTCAAAGGGTATGCACAGTTTGATAACTTTTTGGGCATAATTCCAGATTGCTCTCCAGAATGGCTGGATTCTTTCACAACTCCACCAGCAATGTATTAGTGTCCCAATTTCCCCACATCCCCTCCAACATTTGTCATTATTTGTTCCTGTCATCTTAGCCAATCTGACAGGTGTGTAGTGGTATCTCAGAGTGGTCTTAATTTGCATTTCTCTGATCAGTAGTGATTTGGAACACTCTTTCATGTGAGTGGATATAGTTTCAATTTCTTCCTCTGAGAATTGTCTGTTCATATCCTTTGACCATTTATCAATTGGAGAATGGTTTGGTTTCTTATAAATTATGGTCAGTTCTCTATATATTTTGGAAATGAGACCTTTGTCAGAACCTTTGTTTTTAAAAATATTTTCCCAATTTGTTACTTCCCTTCTAATCTTGTTTGCATTAGTATTATTTGTACAGAAACTTTTTAGTTTGATGTAATCAAAATCTTCTATTTTGTGATCAATAATGATCTCTAGTTCTCCTCTGGTCATAAATTCCTTCCTCCTCCACAAGTCTGAGAGGTAGATTATCCTCTGTTCCTCTAATCTATTTATTATCTCCCTCTTTATGCCTAAATCATGGACCCATTTTGATCTTATCTTGGTATATGGTGTTAAGTGTGGATCCATATCTAATTTCTGCCATACTAATTTCCAGTTTTCCCAACAGTTTTTTCCGAATAATGAATTTTTATCCCTAATGTTGGAATCTTTGGGTTTGTCAAAGATTAGATTGCTATAGATGTACCCTTTTTTGTCCTTTGTATCTAATCTGTTCCACTGATCTACCGGTCTATTTCTTAGCCAATACCAAATGGTTTTGGTGACTGCTGCTATATAATATAGCTTTAGATCAGGTACACTTAGACCACCTTCCTCTGAGTTTTTAAAATGAAAATATTCTCATGGAAGATGAGGCTTTAATTAAGAATTAAAGAAACCCAGAGATGCCTTGAGACAGAAATGAAAAAGAGATTTCAATACAATCCTGAGAGGAATCCATTTAAACTTCTTAAAGTCAAAAGTTGAATTATTGCATGTGATGAACAGCACAGAGTCCATATTCACTGAATTGTGGATGATTAGGAAAAGATTATAATATATTGGAAAGGGTTAGTTAAGAAATGGAGTTTTAAAAATAGACTAGGGTGGTAGGGGAAGGGGAGGCACTTAATCAAGATGGTGGAGAGTAGACTCAGTTTTATGGGACTTTCTTTGACCTTCCCTCAAATCAACAGTAGATTAACCCTGTGAAATGGTGTTGGAGTGAAAGAACACATGAATATTTGAACCTCAACAGATTTCTAAAAAAAAAAATCACTTTTAAATAACTTCAGAACAGGTAGGTTTCAATCCTGAAGGGGGAGAAGCTGACAAGTTGAGAACACAGCATAGGGAGCACAGAATAAGGAGCTGGGGTGGGATGCCAGAGGATTACAGTGTCCTCACACCAGGGAATTTAATGTGAGGCTCTAGTTTACTCTGTCCTGATTGCAAGTTGGTGGTTTTGCACATTTGCTGTGAGACACCCAAAAGCCAATACAAAAAGGAAATCATAAGACATTGAGCCTCATAAGAACATGGAACATGGTCACAAATACCCAGCACCAGAAGTCAGTCTAAAACACGAGTTCTAGGGCAAACTAAACTGGCTGTCAACCCTTTGCCTTAAGAGCAGACCTCAAGCTTTTAAAAAATGGGTAAGAAAGCAAAAAGAAATCTGACCATAGAGAGTATATATATATACACAAACACACACACATACGGAGAGAGAGAGAGAGCGAGAGAGAGAGAGAGAGAGAGAGAGAGAGAGAGAGAGAGAGAAATCTCAAACCCTGAGGTTCCTAAGCTTGAGATGTTCAGATGAAGTCCTAAAGAGTGATATGAACTGGTTCACATTTCACATAAAAGAAATCAAAAAGGATCTTTGTAGAGGATCAGAACTCTGAAAAGATATACTTGAATCAAGGACAGCAGGGTGCTTATAGTTAAGCACTTACTCAGTGTGATTGATGGGATAATAGTTCTCTAATTGAACTTATACTCAATGTGCTGTATTGATGTAATCACTCTAGTTGGCATATACTTAGGGTGATTTGGTGGTATTATGGTTGCATATGCTCAGTTGCTGTAATGATGCAACTGTACTGAGATATTAAAGGCTGAAAATACTGGGAATTAAGAGTCTCAAACATAGACATAAGAGAAGAGAATCCAGACCCCAGACTTAGGACGTCATCATTGACCAGCCTCCTGCCTTCATCACTTCTCCATCTAAAGACCAAGGTTTGTCCAGAAATCTTCTGCAAAGCTAGTCTGGACATTACAGATCTTAAAAAAAAGAGCTAGAAGAAAAATGGGGGAAAGAAATGAGATCTTTGCAATGGAAAAGGAAAACCAAAAATTATTTGAAGAAAACTCATTAGAAATAGATATGATGAAATGAGAAAAGCATATATCTCCAAAAGTAGATTTGATGAAATAGCAAAAGGCATATAACACCTTACAAAATAAAGAGGAAAAAGAAATAAATTTGTTGAAAAACAGAATTTGTAAAATGGAAAAAATGCAATGAACAAAACAACTCATTTAAAAATTCAAGTGGTCAAATACAAAAGGAATTTTAAAAAAATAACTGAAGAAAATAATTCATTAAAGTTGCAATAGTAAAGTCACAAAAAATGAACAAATGGAAATGAATGACTCAGTAAAACATCAAGAAACAAGTCAAAACTAAAAAGTGAAAAAAATAGAAGAAAATGTAAAATACCAACTTGAAAAAAACAACTGACCTGGAAAATAGATTGAGGAGAGACGATCTAAGGATTTTTGGACTTCCTGAAAACCATGATTGAAAAAAGAGCCAAAACATCATCTTTTGGGAAATCATCAAGGACAACTGCCTTGATGTCCTAGAACCAGAGGATAAAACAGCCATTGAAAGAATTCACTGATTACCTCCTGAGATCTGAAAATGAAAATGTCAGGGAATCTAGTACCTACATTTCAGAAATATAGGATCAAGAAAATAATGTCTTGGGAGCCAAGATGTTAGAGAGGATACATACGAACTTCTTAGCTCTCTTATCCTCAATACCAACGATTTAATTCAGCCTCAAAAATAACACTGGACTGGTAAAAATCACAAAGATTAGAAACACAACAACTTACCAGCTGAAGAGAATCTGGAACTTTGTCAGAAAAGGTCTCTAATGAAGGGAGGGGGAAAAGGATCAGCACAGACAGTAATAGACTAAAGGCTAGCTTACTGTGCTGATTGGGCTGGAGAGGCCTCTGGGGTTAGAAAAGCTACCAAGATGGAGGATTCTGGCATAGGCTGATAGCTCTACTCTGTTTGCAAAAGAGCAGACTAGCAGAGAAGTCAAGCCACTTTAAAAAATAAAAATAAAAAAACACCAGAAACTGCCTATAGCTACCCCAAACTGGAAGTGAGATAGCATAAATCTCAGCAAGCCTTCTGCTGTCTGGGCTTTTCCTTCAGGCAATTAAGAACATGCAAGTCAGTGGAGGGTGGGGACAGAGCCTGGAGCAGCCTCTAATCTCACAGTGGGGGGCTCAGCCCAAGGCAGTGGAACTTCCACAGCAGAGAAACTCCCACAACAGTGACTGTGCTTATGGGCCAGAGACACTTCCGGTCTGTGCGCCAGGGCTATTTGCCAATCAGCTGCTAATATCCAGGGCCCCGGGGGGGGGGGGGGGTTGGCTTGGGGTTGTGACACTTTCACTATTCAGCCTCTAACCTTAGGGAATTGCTAGGTTACAAAGCAGAGGTTGTTCACTGGGCACACCTATAACCTGGCTCTGAATCACTTCCGGTAGGGGGGGCGGAAACTCTCTCCCAGAGCACACTCGTATCTTTTCCACCCCGTTCACAAGACAACTGCCTTTCATATCTCTGTTCTGTAGAGGAAGCTGGGAAACCCTTACTCAGAAAGCAGACCCCATAGGTTATTAAAAATGAGTAAGAAATTGAAGAGAATGATTTACAGCTTCTATATGGAAAAAGAGTGGATCTCTAACACTGAGGAGGCCAACAGCAGACAGTCTCCAGATACTACCCTAAAGGGGAATGTTACCTGGCCCCCATCACATAATTTAATAGTCTCCTAGAAGAGACTATTAAAGACCTGAAAAGAGAGTTAGAAGATAAATGGGCAAAGGAAAGGGAAGCTATGCTAGAGAGTAACAACGTCCTGAAATTTGAATTGGAAAAGATAAAGAATTCACAAAAAATGCATGGAAACAAAATTTGTGAATTAGAAAAAGTTAAAAAATCACAGGAAGGTAGGATTTCTGAATTGGAAAAGATAAAGAATTCTCAAGAAAGTAGGATTTTTGAATTGGAAAAAGAAAATAAGTCACTAAACAAAAAATAGTGAAATGGAAAAAAAACATTTCCACAGAGCAAAATAATTCATTTAAAACTCAATTGGATATATATAAAAAGAACTAAAAATTGTGAATGAAGAAAATAACTCAATAAAAATCAGGACTGAACAAATAGAAATGAATGATTTATTGAGACACCAAGAATCAGTGAAACAAAATCAAAAAAGTAAAAGCTGGAGAATAATGTGAAATATTTACTGAGAAAATCTATAGACCTAGAAAATAGATCTAGGAGAGATAATCTAAGGATCATTGGACTTCCCAGAAATTATGATGAAAAAAAGAGCCTAGATTCTATTTTACAGGAAATCATCAAAGAGAACTATCCAGAGATAATAGAAACAGAAGGGAAAATATACATTGAAAGAATTCATCAAATACCTTCTGAAAAAGATTAAAACAAAACAAAAAAGAATTCCACGGAATATTGTGGCTAACCTGCAGAACTATCGAACTAAGGAAAAAATGTTGCAAGCAGCCAGGAAAAAACAATTCAAATATCAAGGTGCCAAAATAAGGGTCACTCAAGAGCTGGCTGCATCCACATTAAAGGATGGAAGGGCCTGGAATCTGATATTCTGAGGGGCAAAAAAACCTTGGAATTCAGCCAAGAATAAACTCCCTAGCTAAGTTTAGCATTTTGTTGCATAGAAGATGATGGACATTTAATGAAACAGAGGAATTCCATTTGTTTCTAAGAAAAAAAAAAACAGATCTAAACAAAAAATTGTATCTCCAACCACAAGACTCAAGAGAAGCAGAAAAAGGTAAAAGGAACTCTTGAGAACTGTATTTCTGTTGTTGATATACAGAAAGTCCACATGTATAATTTGATTTTACTGATATAGCATAAAAAAGGGGGAAGTAGAAAGAGAAAGGGGATATCATCAGGTAAAAAGACCAAAAAGTAATTGAAAACTAAATAATCTTGTCTTAAAGAATGATTAGGTGAAACAGAAAATTATTGAAACAATTAATGATTTCAGCCAAGATAATGACAATGATGAGACATCATACCAAAATTTTTGAGATGCAGCTAAAGTGGTAGTAAGGGGAAATTTTATATCTTTAGAGGCTTACTTGAATAAAATAGAGAAAGAGAAGATCAATGAATTGGGCCTACAACTTAAAAAGCTAGGGGGAAAAAATTAAAAACTCCCAACCAAATACTAAATTTGAAATTCTAAAATTAAAAGGAGAAATCAATAATATTGAAAGTAAAAAAGAAAGACTATTGATTTAATAAATAAAATTAAGAGTTGATTTTATGAAAAAGACAATAAAATAGATACACCTTTGGTAAATCTGATCAGAATAAAAGAAAGAGAAAAATCAAATTTTTAGTCTTACAAATGAAAAGGGGGATCTTTCCATCAATGAAGAAGAAATTAGAGAAATAATAAGGCGTTACTTTGCCCAACTTTATGCCAATAAATTTGATAACTTAAGTGAAATGGATGACTTCCTCCAAAAACATAGTCTTCCTAGATTAACAGAGGAGAAGGTAAACTGCTTAAATAGTACCATTTCAGAAAAAGAAATAAAACAAGGTATCAATCAACTCCCCAGGAAAAAATCCCCATGACCAGATAGATTTACATGTGAATTCTACCAAACATTTAAAGAAAAATTAGCCCCAATGTTATATAAACTATTCTTTTTTTTTTTAATTCATTTTTCCAAATTATCCCCTCCCCCCTCTACTCCCTCCCCCCGATGACAGGTAATCCCATACATTTTACATGTGTTACAATATAACTTACATACAATATATGTGTGTAAATACCATTTTCTTGTTGCACATTAAGTATTAGTTTCCGAAGGTATAAGTAATCTGGGTAGATAGACAGTAGTGCTAACAATTTACATTCACTTCCCAGTGTTCCTTCTCTGGGTGTAGTTATTTCTGTCCATCATTGATCAACTGGAAGTGAGTTGGATCTTCTTTATGTTGAAGATATCCACTTCCATCAGAATACCTCTTCATACAGCATTGAAGTGTACAGCGATCTTCTGGTTCTGTTCTTTTCACTCAACATCAGTTGATGTAAGTCTCTCCAAGCCTCTCTGTATTCCTCCTGCTGGTCATTTCTTACAGAGCAATACCCAACTATGCTCCAATTGATGGGCATCCATTCAACTTCCAGTTTCTAGCTACAACAAAAAGAGCTGCCACAAACATTTTGGCACATACAGGTCTCTTTCCACTCTTTAGTATTTCTTTGGGATATAATCCCAATAACAGCAATGCTGGGTCAAAGGGTATGCACAGTTTGATAACTTTTTGGGCATAGTTCCAAATTGCTCTCCAGAATGGCTGGATTCTTTCACAACTCCACCAATAATGTATCAGTGTCCCAGTTTTCCCACATCCCCTCCAACATTCATCATTATTTGTTCCTGTCATCTTAGCCAATCTGACAGGTGTGGAGTGGTATCTCAGAGTTGTCTTAATTTTCATTTCTCTGATCAGTAGTGATTTGGAACACTCTTTCATATGAGTGGAAATAGTTTCAATTTCATCATGTGAGAATTGTCTGTTCATATCCCTTGACCATTTATCAATTGATGATAAATTGAATGGTTTGGTTTCCTATAAATTAGGGTCAGTTCTCTATATATTTTGGAAATGAGACCTTTGTCAGAACCTTTACTTTTAAAAATATTTTCCCAATTTGTTACTTCCCTTCTAATCTTGTTTGCATTAGTATTGTTTGTACAGAAACTTTGTAGTTTGATGTAATCAAAATATTCTATTTTGTGATCAATAATGATCTCTAGTTCTCCTCTGGTCATAAATTCCTTCCTCCTCCACAAGTCTGAGAGGTAGACTATTTTCTGTTTCTCTAAACTATTTATTATCTCATTCTTTATGCCTAAATCATGGACCCATTTTGATCTTATCTTGGTATATGATGTTAAGTGTGGATCCATATCTAATTTCTGTTTTACTACTTTCCAGTTTTCCCAACAGTTTTTTCCTGAATAATGAATTTTTGTCCCTAATGTTGGTATCTTTGGGTTTGTCAAAGATTAGATTGCTATAGATGTACCCTTTTTTGTCCTTTGTATCTAATCTGTTCTACTGATCTACCGTTCTATTTCTTAGCTAGTACCAAATGGTTTTGGTGACTGCTGCTATATAATATAGCTTTAGATCAGGTACACTTAGACCACCTTCCTCTGAGTTTTTTTCATTAGTTCCCTTGCAATTCTCGACCTTTTATTCTTCCATATGAATTTTGTTGTTATTTTCTCTAGGTCATTAAAATAGTTTCTTGGGAGTCTGATTGGTATAGCACTAAATAAATAGATTAGTTTGGGGAGTATTGTCATTTTTATTATATTCACTCGGCCTATCCAAGAGCACTGAATGTCTTTCCAATTATTTAAATCTGACTTTATTTTTGTGGCAAGTGTTTTGTAATTTTTCTCATATAAATCCTGACTATTCTTTGGTAGATGGATTCCCAAATACTTTATACTCTCAACATTTGTTTGGAATGGAATTTCTCTTTGTATCTCTTGCTGTTGCATTTTGTTTGTGACATATAAAAATGCTGAGGATTTATGTGGATTTATTTTGTATCCTGCCACTTGGCTGAAATTCCGAATTATTTCTAATAGCTTTTTAGCAGAGTCTTTGGGGTTCTCTAAGTATACCATCATGTCATCTGCAAAGAGTGATAGTTTGATTTCCTCATTTCATACTCTGATTCCTTGAATCTCTTTCTCGGCTCTTATTGCTGAGGCTAGTGTTTCTAGTACTATATTGAATAGTAATGGTGACAGTGGGCAACCTTGTTTCACTCCTGATCTTACTGGGAAAGGTTCCAGTTTATCTCCATTGCATATTATGCTTACTGACAGTCATAAATATATGCTCCTGGTTATTCTAAGGAATAATCCATTTATTGTTATACTCTCAAGAGTTTTTAGTAGGAATGGATGTTGGATTTTGTCAAATGCTTTTTCTGCATCTATTGAGATGATCATATGGTTCTTATTAATTTGATTATTAATATGGACAATTATACTAATAGTTTTCCTAATATTAAACCAGCCCTGCATTCCTGGTATGAATCCTACTTGATCATAGTGTATTATCCTGGGGATGATTTTCTGAAGTCTTTTTGCTAATATCTTATTTAAGATTTTAGCATCAATATTCATTAAGGAAATTGTTCTATAATTTTCTTTCTCAGTTTTTGATCTACCTGGTTTAGGTATCTGTACCATGTCTGTGTCATAAAAGGAATTTGATAGGACTCCTTCATCCCCTATTTTTTCAAATAGTTTATATAGCATTGGGGTTAATTGTTCTTTAAATGTTTGGTAAAATTCATATGTGAATCCATCTGGCCCTGGGGATTTTTTCCTGGGGAGTTGATTAATAGCTTGTTCTATTTCTTTTTCTGAAATGGGACTATTTAAGCAGTTTATCTCCTCCTCTGTTAATCTAGGAAGCCTATATTTTTGGAGGAAGTCATCCATTTCACTTAAGTTGTCAAATTTATTGGCATAAAGTTGGGCAAAGTAACTCCTTATTATTTCTCTAATTTCTTCTTCATTGGTGGAAAGATCCCCCTTTTCATTTGTAAGACTAACAATTTGATTTTCCTCTTTCTTTTTTTTTGATCAGATTTACCAAAGGTTTATCTATTTTATTGGTTTTTTCATAAAATCAACTCTTGGTTTTATTTATTAATTCAATAGTTTTTTTTTTTTTTTTTTTACTTTCAATATTATTGATTTCTCCTTTTAATTTTTGTATTTCAAGTTTGAGTTTTGGTTGGGGGTTTTAATTTGGTGTTTTTCTAGCCTTTTAAATTGCAAGCCCAATTCATTAATCTTCTCTTTCTCGATTTTCTTCAAATAAGCCTCTAAAGATATAAAATTTCCCCTTATTACTGCTTTAGCTGCATCCCACAGATTTTGGTATGATGTCTCATCACTGTCATTATCTTGGGTGAAATTGTTAATTGTTTCTATAATTTGCTGTTTCACCCAGTCATTCTTTAAGATGAGATTATTCAGTTTCCAATTACTTTTTGGTCTATTTATCCCTAACTTTTTACTGAATGTAGCTTATATTGCATTGTGGTCTGAGAAGAAGGCATTTATTATTTCTGCCTTCCTACATTTAATTTTGAGATCTTTATGTCCTAATATATGGTCAGTTTTTGTATAGGATCCATGAACTGCTGAGAAGAAAGTATATTCATTTCTATTGCCATTCAGTTTTCTACAAAGGTCTATCATACCTAGTTTTTCTAATGTTCTATTTACTTTTTAAATTTCTTTCTTATTTGTTTTGTGGTTTGATTTGTCTAAATCTGAGAGTGCAAGGTTGAGATCTCCAACTCTTATAGTTTTACTGTCTATTTCTTCTTGAAACTCACTTAACTTTTCCTTTAGAAAGTTAGATGCTATACCACTTGGTGCATATATGTTTAGTATTGATATGGCTTCATTATTTATGCTACCTTTCAGCAGGATATAGTTTCCTTCCTTATCTCTTTTAATTAGATCAACTTCTGCTTTTGCTTGATCTGAGATAAGGATAGCTACCCCTGCTTTTTTGGCTTTACCTGAAACATAATAGATTCTGCTCCAACCTTTTACCTTGACTCTGTATGTATCTCCCTGCTTTAAGTGTGTTTCCTGTAAACAACATATTGTAGGGTTCTGATTTTTGATCCAGTTTGCTATCCTTCTCCATTTGATGGGAGCATTCATCCCATTCACATTTACAGTTAAAATTACTAATTCTGTATTTCCTGCCATCATATTATCCCCAGATTATGCTTTTTCCCTTGACCCCCCTGAATCTCTTCCACAATATTTAATTTATAGACGCCCCTTGTGATGCGCAGCCCTCCCTTTTTTTTTTTTAGTATCCCTCCCCCCTCCCTCCAAGTCCCTTCCCTTATTCTCCTTTTCTTTTCCCTTTTCCTCTCCCCCCTTTTAATGAGGTGAGAGAGAATTCTCTGAAAAACAAATATGACAATTATTTACTCTTTGAGCCTCTTCTGATGAGAGTAAGATTTACACAATGATTCTCCTCCTCTCTAAATTCCCTCAGATATGGTGTATATTCTATGCCTCTTCCTGGGATGTAATTTTCCTCTTTTTATCACTCCCTCCCCTTTTTCTGATACTACCCCCTTCCCTTTACTACACCCTCCCTTTTTTTCTTTTATATCAGTAAAATCAAATTATCCATGAGTACTTTTTATATACCCACAACAGAGTTACAGTTCTCAAGGGTTCTGTGTACCTTTTTCTGTTTCTCTTCAGTCTTGTGGATGTAGATCAAATTTTTTGTTTAAGTCTGGTTTTTTTCTTAGAAACATATGGAATTCCTCTATTTCATTGAATGACCATCTTCTTCCATGGAAAAAGATGTTAAACTTAGCTGGGTAGTTTATTCTTGGTTGCAATCCTTGATCTTTTGCATTTTGGAATATTAGGTTCAAGGCCCTTCTATCTTTTAATGTGGAGGCAGCCAGATCTTGAGTGACCCTTATTGTGGCACCTTGGTATTTAAATTGTTTTTTTTCTAGCTGCTTGCAGGATTTACTCCTTTGTGTGGTAATTCTTCAGCTTAGCCACAATATTCCGTGGTATTCTTTTTTTAGGGTCTATTTCAGAAGGAGTTTGATGAATTCTTTCAACTTCTACTTTCCCTTCTGTTTCTATTATCTCTGGATAGTTCTCTTTGATAATTTCCTGTAAAATAGAATCTAGGCTCTTTTTTTGGTCATAGTTTTCGGTAAGTCCAATGATCCGCAGATTATCTCTCCTAGATCTATTTTCCAGGTCTATATATTTTCCCAGGAAGTATTTGACGTTATTCTCCAGCTTTTCATTTTTTTTTTTTTTGTTTTGTTTGACTGATTCTTGGGTTCTCAATGAATCATTCATTTCTATTTGTTCCATCCTGAATTTTAAGGAGTTATTTTCTTCATTCACAGTTTTTATTTCTTTTTGTAAATGCCCAATTTCGTTTTTAAATGAGTTATTTTGGTCTATTGAATTTTTTTCCATTTCACTAATTTTTTTTTTGAGAATTATTTTCTTTTTCCAATTCAGAAATCCTTTTTTTCTTGAGACTTTTTTATTGTCCCCAATTCGGAAATCCTACTTTCCTGTGTTTTTTTTTACCTTTTCTAATTCACTAATTTTGTTTCTCTGCATCCCCTGTGAATTCTTTATTTTTTCCTACTCCAATTTCAGAACGTTGTTATTCTCTATTATAGCTTCTCTTTCCTTTCCCCATTTTTCTTCAAACTCTTAATTTTTTAATAGTCTCTTCAAGGAGAGAGTTATGTGATGGGGGGGCAGGAATCGTTTCCCTTTAGGTGGTTATCTGCTGACTCTCTGCTGTTAACTTCCTTGGGGTTGGATACCCACTCTTTCTCTGTTTAGAAGGAATCTATAGTTTTTCTTGGCTTTTTACTCATACTTAAAAATTCTTTTGGGGTCTGTCCCTGGGGTAGGAAATTATTTATTAATTCTTTACCAGCTTCCTCCCAGACTGGATGGATGCAGGGGCCCCTGCACCTGAGCTAAGAGAGAGCTCTGGGAGAGAGTTCCCCACCCTTTCCCTGGAAGTGCCTCACAGGTGATTAGCACTGCTGTGCTTTGAGGGCGCTGTGTTCTAGCGGCTTCCCTGAGGTTTGAGACTGAACAGTAAAGGCGACACAAAGCCCAGCCTATGCATCCCAGTGGGGCATGGATGTCAGCAGCAGGTGAGGTGAAAAGCCCCTGCACTCAAACTGGAAGTGTCTGCCAGAAACCAAGGTCCCTAGTTCAAAGGTTCCGCTTCTCTGGGACTTCCTGGGGCTGAGTTCCACAGCCTCCAGCCAAGCCAGACAATATGAGTTACCACCCCGCCTATTTTTCAATCTCTTAACTATCCCAAGGTGAAAGCCTGGATTGCCTATGTCGGCCACACCCACAGTGCTGAGATCTGCTGAGTCACCCCCAGGCTCCGGGAAAATCCAGTCTCTAGTTTTAAATTTTAAAGTGGGTTTGATTTCTCTTCTGAATTGCTGTATTATAAGCAGAGAAGAGCTAACACCCTGGGCCAGATTCCTCTATCTCATTGGCTTCTCTGATCCCAGAGCCCTCCCCAGCGCGATCGGCGCAGTGTGCCAGCACCCAACCATCTGTGCTGGCCTTTCTTCTTCCTTCCCTGGGAGCTGAACTTTCCTGTTGAAACTCCAGATTCTCTTCAGCTGGTAAGTTGTGCTTCCAGTCCTTGTGGTTTCTATCAGTCCAGCGCTATTTCTGAGGCTGAAATTATCTGATTGGTAGTGAGGGAAGAAAGGAGCTTACACAGTGGCATGTATCTTCTCTACCATCTTGGCTCCGCCCCCATGTTATATAAACTAAAAAAAAAAAAAATAAGGGATGAAAAAGTCCTACCAAACTGCTTTTATGACACAGACATAGTACTGATACCTAAACCAGGTTGAGCGAAAACTGAGAAAGAAAACTATCAACCAATCTCCTTAATGAATATTGCTGCTAAAATCTTAAATAAGACATTAGAAAAAAGACTTCAGAATATCATCCCCAGGATAATACACTATGGTTAAGTAGGATTTATACCAGGAATGCAGGGCTGGTTTAATATTAGGAAAACTATTAGTATAATTGACCATATTAATAATCAAATTAACAAAAAAAATATGATCATCTCAATAGACGGAGAAAAAGCATTTGATAAAATACAACATCCATTCCTACTACAAACACTTGAGAGTATAGGAATAAATGGACTATTCCTTAAAATAGTCAGGAGCATATATGTAAAACCATCAGTAAGCATCTTATGTAATGGGGATAAACTGGAACCCTTCTCAGTAAGATCAAAAGTGAAACAAGTTTTCCCACTATCACCATTACTATTCAATATTGTATTAGAAATGCTAGCCTCTGCAATAAGAGTCGAGAAAGAGATTAAAGGAATACAAGTAGGTAATGAGGAAATCAAATTATCACTCTTTGCAGATGATATAATGGTATATTAGAGAACCCCCGAGACTCTAATAAAAAGTTATTAGAAATAATTCACAACTTAACCAAAGTTGCTGGATAAAAAATAAATCCACATAAATCCTCAGCATTTTTTACATCACCAACAAAATTCAATTTTGTTATAAAAATGCTTTATAATATAGTTTTAGATCAGGTACAGCTAGGCCTCCTTCATTTGACTTTTTTTTTTTTCACTAATTCATTTGAAATTCTCAACATTTTGTTCTTCCATATGAATTTTGTTGTTATTTTTTCTAGGTCATTGAAATAGTTTCTTGGGAGTCTGATTGGTATGGCACTAAATAAATAGATTAGTTTAGAGAGTATTGTTAGCTTTATTATATTCACTGGGCCTATCCAAGAGCATTTAATATTTTTCCAATTATTTAAATCTGATTTTATTTGCATGAAAAATGTTTTGTAATTTTGCTCATATAATTCCTGACTTTCCTTTGTTAGATAGATTCCCAAATATTTTATGCTTTTGACAGATATTTTTGAGTGGAATTTATCTTTGTATCTCTTGTTGTTGTATTTTGTTGGTGATGTATAAAAATGCTGATGATTTATGTAGATTTATTTGGTATCCTGCAACTTTGCTAAAGTTCGGAATTATTTCTAATAGCTTTTTAGTAGAATCTCTGGGCTTCTCTAAGTATACCATCATATAATCTGCAAAGAGTGATAGTTTGGTTTCCTCATTAACTACTCTAATACCTTTAATCTCTTTTGTGACTCTTATTGCCAAGGCTAGCATTTCTAATATGATACTGAATTATAATGGTGATAGTGGGCAACTTTGTTTCACTCCTGATCGTACTGCGAAAGGTTCCAGTTTATCTCCATTACATATGATGATTAATGATGATTTTAAATATATGCTCCTGAGTATTTTACGGAAAAGTTCATTTATTCCTATCCTATCAAGTGTTTTTATTAAGAATAGATGTTGGATTTTATCAAATGCTTTTTCTGAATCTATTGAGATGATCATATGGTTTTTGTTAATTTCTTTATTGATATAGTCAACTATGCTAATATTTTTCCTAATATTGAACCAGCCTTGCATTCCTGATATAAAACCTACTTCACTACAGTGTATTTCCTGGGGATGATTTTCTGTAATCTTTTTGCTAATATTTTATTTAAGATTTTAGGATCAATATTCATTTGGGAGATTGGTCTTCAATTTTATTTCTCTGTTTTCAACTTACCTGGTTTAGGTATCAGTACCATGTCTGTGTCATAAAAGGAATTTTGTAGGACTCCTTCAATCCCTATTTTTTTCAAATATATGTATATATATATATATATATATATATATATATATATATATATATATATACATATATATATAGCATTGGAGCTAATTGTTCTTTAAATATTTGGTAGAATTCACTTGGAAATCCATCTGGACATGGGGATTTTTTCTTAGGCAGTTGGTTAACAGCTTGTTCTATTTCTTTTTCTAAAATGGAACTGTTTAGACTATTTACTTCTTACTGTGTTAATCTAGGCAAGCTATATTTTTGAAGGAATTCTTCCATTTCATTTAAGTTATTGAATTAGCAGAAAGTTGGGCAAAGTAACTCCTAATTATTGCTCTAATTTCCTCTTCATTAGTGTCAAATTCCCTCTTTTCATTTTTAAGACTCACAATGTGATTTTTCTCTTTTGTTTTTTAATCAGATTTACTAAGGGTTTGTCTATATTTTTCATAGAACCAACACTTAATTTTAAAATAAATTCAATCTTTTTTACTTTCAATTTTATTGGTCTGTCTTTTTATTTTTAGAATTTCAAGTATAGTATTTGACTGGGAGATTTTATTTTGTTCTTTTTCTAGCAGTTTTAGTTGCAAGATCAATTCATTAAACTTCTCTTTCTCTATTTTATGCAAGTAGGCCTATAGAGATATGAAATTTCCCGTTATTACTGCTTTGGCTGCATGCCACACATTATTGTCATTTTCTTGGATGAAGTTATTAATTATATCTATGATTTGCTGTTTCACCCAAACATTCTTTATTATGAGATTATTTAGTTTCCAATTATTTTTTGGTCTATGTTACCCTGGCTTTTTATTGAATGTAATTTTCATTGTATAGTGTTCTGAAAAGGATGCATTTACTATTTCTCCCTTACTGAATTGGAGTTTGAGGTTTTTATGTCCTAATATATGGTCAAATTTGTTTAGGTTCCATGAACTGCTGAGAAGAAAGTTGACTCCTTTCTGTCTCCATTTATGTTTTCTCCAAAGATCTATCATATCTAATTTTTCTAGTATCCTACTTACCTCTTTGACTTCTTTCTTATTTATTTTGTGGTTTGATTCATCTAATTCTGAGAGTGCAATTGAGATCTCCCACTATTATAGTTTTGCTGTCTATTTCTTCTTGCAGTTCTCTTAATTTCTCTTTTAAGAATTTAAATGCTACACCACTTGGCGCATATATTTTTAACATTGATTTTGCTTCATTATCTATGGTACCCTTTAGCAAGATATAGTGCCCTTCCTTATCTCTTTTAAATAGATTAATTTTTGATTTTACTTGATCTGAGATAAGGATGGTTACCCCTGTTTTTTGGCTTCATCTGAAGCATAGTAGATTCTCCTCCAACCTTTTACCTTTAATCTGTATGTATCACCCTGCTTTAGGTGTGTTTCCTGTAAACAACATATTGCAAGGTTCTGGCTTTCAATCCCGTCTGCTCACTGCTTCCTCTTTATGGGGGAGTTTACCTCATTCACATTTATGGTTAAAATTACCAATTCCATATTACTTGCTATCTTGTTAACCCCTGCTTATTCTTTTCTCCTTTCCTTTCCCCTTATCTCACCTCCCCAGTATTAAACTTGTGAGCACCACTTGCTTCTCACAGCCCTCTCTTTTTAGTATCCCTCCCGCCACCTTAGAGTTCCTCCCCGTATCTTAGCTCTTTTCCTCACAATTTCTGTATTCCCTTCCATTTATCTTATTCCTTCCCTTTTCACTTTTCCTCTCCCACTTTGCAATGAAATGGGAGAAGTTTCACCACAAATCAAATATTTCTTATATTGTTCTCTTTAAGCCAATTTTGATGGCAGTAAGATACTATCTTCCTCTCCCTCCATTCTTTCTCTCAGATATAATAGGTTTCTTTTGCCTCTTTGTGAGATGTAGTAGTCTTACTTTACCCTTTTTGGGGTACAATTCCCTTTCCATCTCTAGTTTCTAGAACAATGTATACATGTGTTCTTTATATATCTTTATAGCAGAAATATAGTTCCCAAGATTTCTTTTTACCTTTTTAGGTTTCTCTTGTGTTTTATATTTGTAGATCAAACTTTTTGATTAGTCCTGGTTTTTTCATCAAACATAGATGAAATTAATTATTTCATTCAATGCCCATTTTTTTCCTTGGGGGGAAAAATCCTCATTTTTTTCTGGCAAGGTATTTTTGTGTGCATACCAAGTCCCTTAGCCTTTTGGAATATCATATTCCAGGCCCTTCAATCCTTTAATGTGGACACTGGCTAAATCCTGGGTAAACTTTATTGTGGCTCCTCCATATTTGAATTCATTTTTTCTAGCCACTTGCTGTATTTTTTCCTTCATCTTATAGTTTTGGAATTGAACCACTATATTTCTTGGTGTTTTGATTTTAGAATCCCTTTCAGTAGGTGATCGATATATTCTTTCAATTTGTATTTTACCCTCTGTTTCTATACTTCTGGATAGTTCTCTTTGATAATCTCCTGGAAAATAGTGTGCAAGCTCTTTTTTTTCATCATATTTTTCAGGGATTCCAATAATTCTCAGATTGTTTCTCCCAGATCTATTTTCCAGTTATTGTTTTCCCAAAAAGGTATTTGATATTTTTTTTCTTTGTTTAATTTTTTTTTGCTTTTGCTTGACTGATTCTTGGTGTCTCCTCGAGTCATTCAATTCCATTTGTTCAATTCTGATTTTCAATGAAGCATTTTCTTCCCTCACTCTTTTATATCTTTTTCCAATTGTCTAACTGAGTTTTTAAGTGAGTTGTTTTGTTTTATGGAATTTTTTTTTCCATTTTGCTAATTTTATTTTGTAGAGAGCTATTTTCTTTTTCCAACTCACTAATTCTGCTTTGATTTCTTTACACACTCTATCTTTAAATGAGTGATGACTTATCCAGACTCTTTTGCCAAGCTTCCCTTTCCTTCTCCCATTTTTCTTCTAGTTCTCTTGTGACAGCCTTTTAAATTTCTTCTATAAGAGTCTTGTGTGTTGAGGACCAAATGATCTCCCCCTTTGGGAATTCATGTAGAGACAATCTGTTTTTAGTATCCCTTAGGTTTACAGTCTGCTCTCTATCCATATAGAAGCTATCAATAGAGTGCGCTTTAATTTTTTGCTTATTTTGTCAAAAAAAGAGTCAAAGAAAACAAACTAACAATTAAAACAAATGATCTGCTTTTTTTTTTTTTTTTTTGGCTGGATGGTATTACCGAGCTTCCTCTACAGATTGCAGGAAGCAGCAGCAAGTCACTAGCAGGACAGCAATGGTTGCACTATATCTATGCTCTAAGACTCTGAGAGTGTGCTCAGTCACTCCAGGTGGGTGTGGCCAGGTCCCAAGAGACACTAGCTTTTCAGGTTATAGTCTTCGCCCCTTTGTGTTTTTAGCTTCTCTCCTTGTCTACTAGCTTGCTGCCAGGGCAAAGTAGGCAACACTGTGTTAAAGCTCTCTTCACAGAAATGGCTAAGATCATACCCCACCTACCTCTGGTCTGCTCAGCTGTGAGCTGCCTTCCTTACTCTGCTGTGCTGCAGCTGCCTGCCTTCAGTCTGGTCATGGTCTAAAACTGTCCCCACCTCTGAGCAAAAACAGACCTTTTCTAGCAAATTTCGAGGATATCTTCTCTTGGTAATTATTTGTGTTTTTTTTTTTTTTTTCCATTCAAGCACTAATTCTGAGCCTTGTCATGAAATAAATTATTCTGAGAGAAAATATAGAACTTAAATGAATATGTTCATCCTCTCCACCATATTGGCCAGAAGTACTTCCTCTGGCAGATTTAAAACTATATTATAAAGCAGCAGTCATCAAAATAATTTTGTACTGGCTAAGAAATAGAGTAGTCAATTATTGGTATAGATTAGATTCATAGGACAAAGTAGTCAATAACTATAGCAATATAGTGTTTGACAAACACAAATAATCCAGCTTTTGGAATAACTCACTATTTGACAAAAACTGCTGAGAAAATTGAAAACTAGTATGGCAGAAACTAGGCATTGACCCACACCTAACACTGTATATCAAGATAAGGTTGAAATGGGTTCATGATTTGGACATAAAGAGTGGTATTATAAGCAAATTAGAAAAAAAAAAAAAAGAAAAAAAAAATAGGACAGTTTACCTGTCAGACCTATGCAGAAGGAAGGAAATTTTGACCAAAAATGAATTAGAAATCATTAAAAAAACACAAAATAGATAATTTTGATAATATTAGGTTTAAAAGTTTTTGTACAAGCAAAACAAATATAGACAAGATTAGAAAGGAAGCAATAAAGTTGGAAACCATTTTTGCATTCAAGGCTTCTGATAAAGACCTCATATCTAAAATATATAGAGAAGTGACTCAAATTTATTAGAATTCAACCCATTCTCCAATTGATAAATAGTCAAATGATATGAACAAATTTTGATGAAATTGAAACCATTTCTAGTCATATGAAAAGATGGCTCTAAATCACTCTTGATCAGAGAAATGCAAATTAAGACAACTTTGAGATATCATACATACCTCTCATATTGGCTAAGATGACAGGAAAAGATAATGACAAATGTTGGAGGATATGTGATAAAACAGGGACATTAATACATTGTTAGTGGAATTGTGAACAGATCCAAGCATTCTATAGAGCAATTTGAAACTATGCCCACATTGTTCTCAAACTGTGCATACTTTTTGATCCAGCAGTATTTCTACTGCATTTATATCCCAAAAAATATATATTAAAGGAGGGAAATTGACCCACATGTGCAAAAATGTTTGTGGCAGCCCTTTTTGTAGTAGCAGGAAACTGGAAATGGAATGAATGTTCATTATTTGGATAATGGTTGAATTAGTTATGGCATATGAATGTTATGGAAAATTATTGTTCTATAAGAAATGATCAGAAGGATGATTTCAGAGAGGCTTGGAGAGATTTGCATGAACTAATGCTAAGTGCAATGAACAGAACCAAGACATCATTGTACAGCAACAAGATTATAAGATGATCAGTTCTGATGGATGTGGATC
Organism: Sminthopsis crassicaudata; assembly: GCF_048593235.1. NCBI lineage: Eukaryota > Metazoa > Chordata > Mammalia > Dasyuromorphia > Dasyuridae > Sminthopsis > Sminthopsis crassicaudata. Next base: position 520,308,002 of record NC_133617.1, read on the forward strand.
TTTTCAACAAAAGATGATTCAGTCCTGTTCCAATGATCTTGTGATAAAGAAAGCTACAGAGAGGACTGTGGCAACTAAGGGTGGATTGCAACATAGTATTTTCAATCTTTTTGTTGTGATTTGTTTGAATTTTATTTTCTTTCTCATTTTTTTTTACTTTTTTCATCTAATTTTTCTTTTGCAGGAAGATTAATTGTATAAATATGTATGCCTGTATTGCATTTAACATTTAACATATATTGGATTACATGCTAGGGGAGGAGGTGGGGGGAAGGAGGAAAAAAATTAGAACACAAGGTTTTTCAAGGGTCGTGTTGAAAAATTATCCTTGCCTATGTTTTGAAAATATAAAAGATTCTAATAAAATAGACTATAGATACATAAATATGTATATATGTATATGTATATACATATATATATATACATAATATGTATAAAAGTACATAAAATGGATAAACATGTATACACACATAATGTGGAAAAACAGTTATTGATTCTACATCTTCTTCAAAGAAATTTAGAAATTCCTATGAATATTTCTTCAAAAACCTCTTCCCCATCTCTTCTTTTTGACTCATGCATACTTTATGGTAATTCCAGCTTTCCTTGCCTTTCTCATGAAACACAATAGCTTCTTTATTTATGTTCATGTTTTAATTTTTTTTGAGTTCCAAATTCTCTCTTTCCATTTTTCCTCCTCCCCATACACTGAAGAGGCAAGCTGAATGAATCAATTGTGCATGTGAAATTTTACAAAATATTTTCACATTACCATGTTGCAAAAGAAAACACATATGCACGCTAATAAAATAAAGTGAAAATAATGTATGAATCAACAATTCAAAATTCCTCATTAGTCTTCCTGGAGGTATATAACATGTTTATATCATGAATCCTTTGGAATTATCTTGGACCACTGTATTATTCTAAATAGTTAAGTATTGTACTCTTAATTAATATTGTTATTGGTGTAAAATGTTCTCCTGGTTCTGTTCTTTTCACTTTGCATCTATTCATATAAGACTTGGAAGAATTATCTTCTTGGAAGATAAGTTTGGAATCTTGGAAGCATTAATCATAGTGCTTATCATTTCTTATAGCACAATAGCATTTCATCTGAATCATACAAGATAAGTTGTTCATCCATTCTCCAAATGATTGAGGCATCCCCTAAATTTCTGATTTTTTTTATTATCACAAAAAAAACCTACTGTAAATATTTACTTGCAAATAGGACCTTTTCCCTTTTCTGTGATTTTTTTTTTTTTGGGGGGGATATAGACTTAAAAGTATTATTGTTGATTCAAAAGGTATACTGAATTTTGTAACATTTTGCTCAGTTTCAAATGAAAACTGCCAGATAAAAATTCTCAAAAAAATGCTGTAGGGTGTACTTTCCCAAACAAGCAGATAAACAGTGGTTCCTTTATGGATAAAATACAAGCTTTGGTTGACATTTAAAATTAACCTTTTTTTGTTTGTTTGTTTATTTGTTTTGTTTGTTTGTTTGTTTTTACCATTTTTCAGCTTTTGCACACCCCTACTAGCTAACTCTCAGAAGGAAGAAGCCATTGTGCATTATGCTCTGTATGATATCAATTTATATATAGGCTTAGTGAAATGTGATTTTAAAAATACATATATTTATGTTTTTTTCTGTTGTTTTATCATTTCTTAATATTATATAAATTAATATCAGAGAAAGACAAATCAAATTCCAGTTTTATGAACTTAAAAGTTTATAAGAGCTACTAGAGGTCCAGTAACTAAAGTTCATAGTAATCACTTGGCAGCCCCAATTGACTTGACCAGCAAGAAGTCATCTTTGAAAATTTCTTATTTGAACTGGTCCCAGCAATAATTTACCCAAGAAACTAAGATGGTGTATTTTGCAAGGAAGGAACTGTCACATCTATCAGCTATATCATACCAAAAATTGAAAATGTAAGAGAAAATTTTGGCAGTCATCTAATTTTAAGTACCCTCTCCCAGGGACCAAAAATATGTAAAAGGGAGAGTAAGCTGCTATGTTTCTAGTTGTCATTATTGTTTTGTTTATTTTCACTTCTTTTCATTTCTACTCAGCAAATATTTTTCTGTAAAAAATAAATTCATCTTATTTGTTAATTTTATTGAAGAAAAACCTAATATTTAAAGTTTATTGGGGTCATATTCATTGTTTAGATGATATTAGATAGATCTTAAGTGCATATTGATATTAGGAGGAAGATAACAGATGGGTTCTCATGACATTTGATAGAGGAGAAACAATAACAGCCCCTCAGTGTTATTCCTTGAAGACAACTCACCTAAGTAGATGGAACCAAACCTATCAGTAGTATGGAAAACTGAGTCCATTATCTTTCCCCTTTATAAATTCTCCATTCCAATCCAAATGGCCTATCTAAATAGTGATTTATTATATCTCATCTCTGTACCTATATATATACCTTGCAGAATCTCTAACTTCCTTTAAGCACACTGTAGGTGCCACCTCTTCCATGAAATTTTTTTCTGATTCTTCCTTTCCTTAGTACTATCTTTCTTGGTGGAGCCAAGATGGTGGAGAAGGCACACAAGACTTTCTGAGCTTCTCTCATACCCTCACTATTAATTATTAAATTCAGCCTCAAAAATAGTGCTTGACTGGTAAAATTCATGAAGATTGAAAGTGCAACAACTTACCAGCCAAAGATAATCTGGAAGATTGTCAGAAAAGGTTTGTCCTGAGCAACGGGAGCAGACCAGGGCAAGCAGGGATAGAACCAGAGAACTTGCTGTTTGACAAAAACTGCTGGGAAAATTGGAAATTAGTATGGCAGAGACTAGGCATTGACCCACACTTAACATCATATACTAAGCTAAGGTCCAAATGGGTTCATGACCTAGGCATAAAGAATGAGATAATAAATAAATTAGAGGAACATAGGATAGTTTACCTCTCAGACCTATGGAAGAATCACAATGTAGAAAACTTTGATTATATCAAACTGAAAAGTTTTTATTACAAACAAAACTAATGCAGATAAGATTAGAAGGGAATCAATAAGCTGGGAAAATATTTTTACAGTCAAAGGTTCAGATAAAGGCCTCATTTCCAAAATATATAGAGAATTAACTCTAATTTATGAGAAATCAAGCCAATCTCCAAAGAATATGAACAGACAATTCTCATATGAAGAAATTGAAACTATTTCTAGTCATATGAAAAGGTGTTCCAAGTCATTATTAATCAGAGAAATGTAAATTAAGACAACTCTGAGATACCACTACACACCTGTCAGATTGGCTAGAATGACAGGGATAGATAATACAGGGATGTGGAAAAACACAGACACTGATACATTGTTAGTAGAATTGTGAATTCATCCAGCTATTCTGGAGGGCAATTTGGAACTATGCTGAAAAAGTTATCAAACTGGGGGCAGCTAGATAGCACAGTGGATAGAGCATCAGCCCTGAATTCAGGAGGACCCGAGTTCAAATCTGATCTTGGACACTTAACACTTTCTAGCCGTGTGACCCTGGACAAGCCACTTAACCCCCAGCCTCAGGAGAAAAAAAAAAAGTTATCAAACTTTGCATACCTGCATACCCTTTGACCCAACAGTGTTGCTGGGCTTATATCCAAAAGAGATCTTTTATTTTTCTTTTTTATTAATTTTTATAATTATAGGGGCAGAGCCAAGATGGCGGAGAAGAAACACACGATTCTGTAAAGGTCCTCACTCCCTCATAACCAATTAGATAAATCAGCCTCAGAATAAGCCCAGGACTGATAGATACCACAAGGACTGGAAGCATGACTTACCAGCTGAAGAGAATCTGGAGTTTCAACAGAAAATGTCAGTCCCCAGGGGAGGAAGAAGAGAGGCCAGCACAGACAGCTGGGTGCTAGCATACTCTGCCGATCGCGCTGGGAAGGGCTCTGGGATCAGAGAAGCCACTGAGATAAAGGAATCTGGCACAGACTATTAGCTCTTCTCTGCTAATTATTTAACAGTTCAGAGGAGAAAGCTAAAATACTTTAAAAACTCAGATTTTCCCAGGATCCTGGAGGTGACTCAGCAGATCTCCGCACCAGGGGGTGTGGCCTCAGCTACCACCTGAGAATAGTTAAGAGATTGACAAGTGGGTGGATACGGCCCAAGGCAACACACACTGCCTAGTTTAGCTGGAGGGAGTGGAACTCAGCCCCAGAAGTCCCAGAGAAGCGGAACCTTTGAAGTAGGGACTGAGGTTTCTGGCAGACACTTCCAGTTTGAGCACAGGGGCTTTTCACGTCACCTGCTGCAGACATCCATGCCCCACCGGGACGCATAGGCTGGGTTTTGTGCTGCCTTTACTGGTCAGTCTCAACCTCAGGGAAGCCACTAAAACACAGCGCCTTTGGGGCACAGCAGTGCTAATCACCTCTGAGGCACTTCCAGGGAAGGGGTGGGGAACTCTCTCCCAGAGCTCTATCTTAGCTCAGGCGCAGGAGCCGTTGCATCCATCCGGTCTGGGAGGAAGTTGGTAAAGAAGTAAATAAATAATTTCCTACCCCAGGGACATACCCCAAAAGATTTTTTAAATATGAGCAAAAAAGCCAAAAAAAACATAGATTCCTACTACACAGAGAAAGAGCGGGTATCCAACCCCAAGGAAGTTAACAGTAGAGAGACAGCAGATAACAACCTAAAGGGGAACGATTCCTGCCCCCCATCACATAACACTCTCCTAGAAGAGACTCTTAAAAAATTAAGGGAGTTTGAAGAAAAATGGGGAAAGGAAAGGGAAGCTATGATAGAGAATAACAATGTCCTGAAATTGGAGTTGGAAAAAATAAAGAATTCACAGGAGATGCAGGGAAACAAAATTTATGAATTAGAAAAGGTTACAAAAACACAGGAAAGTAGGATTTCTGAATTGGAAAAGATAAAAAAGTCTCAAGAAAATAGAATTTCTGAATTGGAAAAAGAAAATAATTCTCAAAAAAAATTAGGGAAATGGAAAAAAATTCAATAGAGCAAAATAATTCATTTAAAAACGAAATTGGGCATTTACAAAAAGAAATAAAAACTGTGAAAGAAGAAAATAACTCCTTAAAAGTCAGGATGGAACAAATAGAAATGAATGATTCACAGAGAACCCAAGAATCAGTCAAACAAAACAAAAAAAATGAGAAGCTGGAGAACAACGTCAAATACTTACTGGGAAAATATATAGACCTGGAAAATAGATCTAGGAGAGATAATCTGCGGATCATTGGACTTACCGAAAACTATGACCAAAAAAAGAGCCTAGATTCTATTTTACAGGAAATTATCAAAGAGAACTGTCCAGAGATAATAGAAACAGAGGAGAAAGTAGATGTTGAAAGAATTCATCAAACTCCTTCTGAAATAGACCCTAAAAAAAGAACACCACGGAATATTGTGGCTAAGCTGCAGAATTACCACACAAAGGAGAAAATCCTGCAAGCAGCTAGAAAAAAACAATTTAAATACCAAGGTGCCACAATAAGGGTCACCCAAGATCTGGCTGCCTCCACATTAAAAGATAGAAGGGCCTGGAACCTGATATTCCATAAGGCAAAAGATCAAGGACTGCAACCAAGAATGAACTACCCAGCTAAGTTTAGCATCTTTTTCCATGGAAGAAGATGGTCATTCAATGAAACAGAGGAATTCTATATGTTTCTAAGAAAAAAAACAGACTTAAACAAAAAATTTGATCTACATCCACAAGACTGAAGAGAAACAGAAAAAGGTACACAGAACTCTGTTGTGGGTATATAAAAAGTACTCAAGGATAATTTGATTTTACTGATATAAAAGAAAAAAAGGGGGGTGTAGTAAAGGGAAGGAGGTCGGTTCAGAAAAAGGGGAAGGAACGATAAAAAGAGGGAAACTACATCCCAGGAAGAGGCATAGAAAATACACCATATCTGAGGGAACTTAGTGAGGGGGAGAATCATTGTGTGAATCTTACTCTCATCAGGAGAGGCTCAAAGAGTAAATAATTAACATATTTGTTTTTCAGAGAATTTTCTCTCACCTCATTAAAAGGGGGGAGAGGAAAAGGGAAAAGGAAAAGGAGAATAAGTGAAGGGACTTGGAGGGAGGGGGGAGGGATACTAAAAAAAAAAAGGAGGGTTGCACGTCACAAGGGGGATCTGTAAATTAAATATTGGGGAGGGGGACCAGGGGGGGCAAGGGAAAAAGCATAATCTGGGGACAATATGATGGCAGGAAATACAGAATTAGTAATTTTAACTGTAAATGTAAATGGGATGAACGATCCCATCAAATGGAGACGGATAGCAGACTGGATCAAAAAGCAGAACCCTACAATATGTTGTTTACAGGAAACACACTTAAAGCAGGGAGATACATACAGAGTCAAGGTAAAAGGTTGGAGCAGAGCCTATTATGCTTCAGGTAAAGCCAAAAAAGCAGGGGTAGTTATCCTTATCTCAGATCAAGCAAAAGCAGAAGTAGATCTCGTTAAAAAAGATAAGGAAGGAAACTATATCCTGCTGAAAGGTAGCATAAATAATGAAGCCATATCAATACTAAACATATATGCACCAAGTGGTATAGCATCTAACTTTGTAAAGGAAAAGTTAAGAGAATTGCAAGAAGAAATAGACAGTACAACTATAATAGTGGGAGATCTCAACCTTGCACTCTCAGATTTAGACAAATCAAACCACAAAACAAACAAGAAAGAAATTAAAAAAGTAAATAGAACATTAGAAAAACTAGGTATGATAGACCTTTGGAGAAAACTGAATGGCAATAGAAAGGAATATACTTTCTTCTCAGCAGTTCATGGATCCTATACAAAAAGTGACCATATATTAGGACATAAAGATCTCAAAATTAAATGTAGGAAGGCAGAAATAATAAATGCCTTCTTCTCAGATCACAATGCAATAAAAGCTACATTCAGTAAAAAGTTAGGGGTAAATAGACCAAAAAGTAATTGGAAACTGAATAATCTCATCTTAAAGAATGACTGGGTGAAAGAGCAAATTATAGAAACAATTAACAATTTCACCCAAGATAATGACAGTGATGAGACATCATACCAAAATCTGTGGGATGCAGCTAAAGCAGTAATAAGGGGAAATTTTATATCTTTAGAGGCTTATTTGAAGAAAATAGAGAAAGAGAAGATTAACGAATTGGGCTTACAACTTAAAAGGCTAGAAAAAGACCAAATTATAAACCCCCAACCAAAAATTAAACTTGAAATACAAAAATTAAAAGGAGAAATCAATAATATTGAAAGTAAAAAAACTATTGAATTAATAATTAAAACCAAGAGTTGGTTTTATGAAAAAGCCAATAAAATAGATAAACCTTTGGTAAATTTGATCAAAAAAAAAGAAAGAGGAAAATCAAATTGATAGACTTACAAATGAAAAGGGGGATCTTTCCACCAATGAAGAGGAAATTAGAGAAATAATAAGGAGTTACTTTGCCCAACTTTATGCCAATAAATTTGATAACTTAAGTGAAATGGATGACTTCCTCCAAAAATATAAGCTTCCTAGATTAACAGAGGAGGAGATAAATTGCTTAAATAATCCCATTTCAGAAAAAGAAATAGAACAAGCTATTAATCAACTCCCCAGGAAAAAATCCCCAGGGCCAGATGGATTCACATGTGAATTCTACCAAACATTTAAAGAACAATTAGCCCCAATGCTATATAAACTATTTGAAAAAATAGGGGATGAAGGAGTCCTACCAAACTCCTTTTATGACACAGACATGGTACAGATACCTAAGCCAGGTAGATCGAAAACTGAGAAAGAAAATTATAGACCAATCTCCTTAATGAATATTGATGCTAAAATCTTAAATAAGATATTAGCAAAAAGACTTCAGAAAATCATCTCCAGGATAATACACTATGATCAAGTAGGATTTATTCCAGGAATGCAGGGCTGGTTTAATATTAGGAAAACTATTAATATAATTGACCATATTAATAATCAAATTAATAAAAACCATATGATCATCTCAATAGATGCAGAAAAAGCATTTGACAAAATCCAACATCCATTCCTACTAAAAACTCTTGAGAGTATAACAATAAATGGACTATTCCTTAGAATAATCAGGAGCATATATTTAAGACCTTCAGTAAGCATAATATGCAATAGAAATAAACTGCAACCTTTCCCAGTAAGATCAGGAGTGAAACAATGTTGCCCACTATCACCATTACTATTCAATATAGTACTAGAAACGCTAGCCTCGGCAATAAGAGCCGAGAAAGAGATTCAAGGAATTAGAGTATGAAATGAGGAAATCAAACTATCACTTTTTGCAGATGACATGATGGTATACTTAGAGAACCCCAAAGACTCTGCTAAAAAGCTACTAGAAATAATTCAAAATTTCAGCAAAGTGGCAGGATACAAAATAAATCCACATAAATCCTCGGCATTTTTATATATCACTAACAAAATGCAACAGCAAGAGATACAAAGAGAAATTCCATTCCAAACAAATGTTGAGAGTATAAAGTATTTGGGAATCCATCTACCAAAGAAAAGTCAGGAATTATATGAGAAAAATTACAAAACACTTGCCACAAAAATAAAATCAGATTTAAACAATTGGAAAGACATTCAGTGCTCTTGGATAGGCCGAGCGAATATAATAAAGATGACAATACTCCCCAAACTAATCTATTTATTTAGTGCTATACCAATCAGACTCCCAAGAAACTATTTCAATGACCTAGAAAAAATAACAACAAAATTCATATGGAAGAATAAAAGGTCGAGAATTGCAAGGGAACTAATGAAAAAAAACTCAGAGGAAGGTGGTCTAAGTGTACCTGATCTAAAGCTATATTATATAGCAGCAGTCACCAAAACCATTTGGTATTGGCTACGAAATAGACCGGTAGATCAGTGGAACAGATTAGATACAAAGGACAAAAAAGGGTACATATATACCAACCTAATCTTTGACAAACCCAAAGATACCAACATTAGGGATAAAAATTCATTATTCGGAAAAAACTGTTGGGAAAACTGGAAATTAGTATGGCAGAAATTAGATATGGATCCACACTTAACACCATATACCAAGATAAGATCAAAATGGGTCCATGATTTAGGCATAAAGAGGGAGATAATAAATAGATTAGAGGAACAGAGGATAATCTACCTCTCAGACTTGTGGAGGAGGAAGGAATTTATGACCAGAGGAGAACTAGAGATCATTATTGATCACAAAATAGAAGATTTTGATTACATCAAACTAAAAAGTTTCTGTACAAATAATACTAATGCAAACAAGATTAGAAGGGAAGTAACAAATTGGGAAAATGAACTGACCCTAATTTATAAGAAACCTAACCATTCTCCAATTGATAAATTGTCAAAGGATATGAACAGACAATTCTCAGAGGAAGAAATTGAAACTATATCCACTCACATGAAAGAGTGTTCCAAATCACTATTGATCAGAGAAATGCAAATTAAGACAACTCTGAGATACCACTACACACCTGTCAGATTGGCTAAGATGACAGGAACAAATAATGATGAATGTTGGAGGGGATGTGGGGAAACTGGGACACTAATACATTGCTGGTGGAGTTGCGAAAGAATCCAGCCATTCTGGAGAGCAATCTGGAATTATGCCCAAAAAGTTATCAATCTGTTCATACTCTTTGACCCAGCAGCGCTACTATTGGGCTTATATCCCAAAGAAATACTAAAGAGCGGAAAGAGACATATATGTGCCAAAATGTTTGTGGCAGCTCTTTTTGTAGTAGCTAGAAATTGGAAGATGAATGGATGTCCATCAGTTGGAGAATGGTTGGGTAAATTATGGTATATGAAGGTTATGGAATATTATTGCTCTGTAAGAAATGACCAGCAGGAGGAATACAGAGAGGCCTGGAGAGATTTAAATCAAGTGATGCTGAGTGAAATGAGCAGAACCAGAAGATCACTGTACACTTCAACAGTAATACTGTATGAGGATGTATTCTGATGGAAGTGGAAATCTTCAACATAAAGAAAAACCAACTCACTTCCAGTTGATCAATGATGGACAGAGGTAGCTACACCCAGAGAAGAAACACTGGGAAGTGAATGTAAATTGTTAGCACTAATATCTGTCTGCCCAGGTTACATGTACCTTCGGAATCTAAAGTTTATTGTGCAACAAGAAAATGATATTCGCACACATGTATTGTATCTAGACTATATTGTAACACATGTAAAATGTATGGGAGTGCCTGTCATCGGGGGGAGGGAATAGAGGGAGGGGGGGATAATTTGGAAAAATGAATACAAGGGATAATATTATAAAATATATATATAATAAAAATTATTAATAAAAAAAAAGAATTTCCATATTTCCATGGATCTATAAATTTTATTTTGTTTGTATTGTTTTTGTGGAAGCAATTGAAGTTAAGTGACTCCACACAGATTGTAAGTGTCTGAGTCCACATTTGAAGTTCCATTTTCCTAACTTCAGAACTCGTAGACCATCTAATTGCCCCCATCTATGACTTTCTAGATGAGAAGATGTCCCCCAATCAGTATAGATCCTAGTGCAGGATGTTCTTGCCCTGTGTGAGTTTATTCCATGTCCTGCCATAGATTTTTCACAGAGCACTTGCCTAATGTGTTAGAGATCTTCTTTTAGTCCCTTTTCAGTCTGTCTTTCTTTTGACATACAGTCCAATCATCTCTTTCTTTTCTTACTTTTCCTCTATTTTCCTTATAGTATTTCTTCCATAGACACTATCACTAGAAGTGTATTGTACTTATCTCTTCTATGAAAAATTTGACTGCTTTTTGAAACGTTTGAAACTTACATCATTCAAAGATTGTGCTGTTTTTTCCAAGAATGACTATCAAAGAGACCCTCTAGAAAAATGTTTCTGCTAAATTGAGACATAGTGTTATGATAAACAGTGCCTTCAACTTGGAGTCAGGAGTATGTGGATCTAAATCCTGATTCTAGCTTAGTAGTTGTATGAACTACAAATCACTTAATTCTTTCAACATCAATGGGAAATTGGATAATCATCACAAAAAAATTTTATAATTATAACATTTTCTTTGACAGTACATATGCATAGATTAAAAAAATTTTTTTTACAACATTTTCCCTTGTACTCCCTTCTGTTCCGAGTTTTTTCCCCTCCTTCCCTCCATTCCCTCCCCTAGATGGCAGGCATTCCCATACATATTAAATATCTTATAGTATATCCTAGGTACTATGTGCAGAACCGAATTTTGTTGTTGTTGCTGTTGCAAAGGAAGGATTGTATTCGGAAGGTAAAAATAATCTCCCAAAGAGATCTTAAAGAAGGGAAAGGGACCTATATATGCAAGAATGTTTGTGGCAACCCTTTTTGTAGTGGCCAGAAACTGGAAACTGAGTGGATGCCCATCAATTAAAGAATGGCTGGATAAATTGTGGTATATGAATATTATGGACTATTATTATTCTGTAAGAAATTACCAGCAGGATGATTTCAGAAAGGCCTGGAGAGACTTACATGAACTGATGCTGAGTGAAATGAGCAGGACCAGGAGATCATTATATACTTCAATAACGATACTATATGATGATCAATTCTGATGGACGGGGCCCTCTTCAGTAATGAGATGAACCCAATCAGTTCCAATAGAGCAGTATTGAACTGAACCAGCTACACCCAATGAAAGAAATCTGGGAGATGAGTATGAGCCACTACATAGAATTCCCAATCCCTCTATTTTTGTCCACCTGCATTTTTGATTTCCTTCACAGGTTAATTGTATACTATTTCAAAGTCCGATTCTTTTTGTACAGCAAAATAACTGTATGGACATGTATGCATATATTGTATTTAACATACTTTAACATATTTAACAGGTATTGGTCAACCTGCCATCTGGGGGATAAAGAGGAGGGAAGGAGGGGAAAAATTGAAACAAAAGGTTTTGCAATTGTCAATGCTGAAAAATTACCCATGCATATATCTTGTAAATAAAAAGCTACAATAATAAAAAAGTATTATATCTTTCTCTATTTTATGTTAATTTATAAAATGTGTATGTGTTACTTATATATTTATAATATCACCAGGAGAATTGAAGTTCCTTGAAGGCAGCAACTTTCCAGTTCCTATTTGTGAAACTGTTATCTTTGTATATCTAATACCTAACTCCATGATGATACTTTATAAATGCATAATAACTGTTGAATTGAATAACATTAAAAGAACAAAAATAAAATCTAGACATATTCTTAGTGCCATTTCATAGCATCTAAGATGAAATTCATTCATGAGAAAATAGGAAATCTTCATTATATGCAATTATGTTCTTTTCAAAATATGTTTGAAATTGAAAGGCAAATCATCTACATAAATGACTTCCTGTCTCTATCTCTGCTTCTGACTTTGTCTCTGTTTCTATATGTCTCTCTCTGTCTCTTGGACTCTTGTCTTTCTATCTCAGTTACTCTCACCCTCTCTCCTTGTCTCCTCCTCTCTCAGAAGACTTCTGAAAACACAAGCAGAAATTACCAGAACTCAAACACACTTTATACTTTCATTACCTCAGAAACTATAGAGGGAATCAAAGCTTGGCAAGAAATTTTTTCAAGTTTTGTCTTTCTTTTTTTACAGACACACAAGAATATGTTGCCAATTCATTCCAAAATCCTATAACCGGGATCATTATTGCTTTGTTTCTTTGTCTTATGCTAGATATACTATCTTGAAACACTATGAAGCAATGATGGGTAAAATTATGTGAAAGTAAAAAAAAAACACAAAAACTGAGCTCCTAGAAATCTGACTTGCTCAAGATTTTACAGGTAGCAGCATTTCATTTTAGCTCCGATTATTCAAGTCAGCAGTGTTTTAAATTACTTCATTTAAATTCATATTCTATTACTCTGGTAATCAGTGAACCATAAAAATGTAAGATTCCATATTGTATATCTCCATTAAAAAGAAAGTACTATTTTGTCAAACTTCTTTCTTAACTGAACAACAAAATTATAACTTTTCTTGCCTTCTCTTTTTGTATAAATTATAATCTTTATGTAACATTTAAAAATAAATTTTCAGAAAAGTTATGCAATGATCTCAGCTTTGATTTCAGAGACAACTCATAAGATAAAAATTGAACTGGTACTTAAAATAATCATACAATTATCCTATAAAATAAAAAAAGCTAATATCTATTAAAAAACTACTTCATTCTAAACTTTTTGTATATAAAATGAAAGGCCAACATATTACATACAAAGGACTTTAGGAAAGAATAAGCTGTTTTGGTCTACTAAATTAAAACAAGAAATATGCCCTGGTTTTTTGCATCTCTAGCATCTAATCATTTAAAAAGCTGAAACCAAACTAAAAGTTTGTCTTTCTATTACATTTGGTGATTTAATTACATATTTATTTGCCTCTTTGTAACTTTTAATTTTTATAACAATCATATATTTAATAAATTATTTACACTGTTTAAAGAAGAGTCACACAATGAATGCATTCCAGTATTATACTTGAGCAAAAACCTTCTACTTATAAGTTGTCTTCTTTACACTATAGCATGAAGCCTTTCACTTATGAATATACTTAATAAAATCATAGATTTAGAGCTTGAAGAAACCTTGAAGCCATAAAGTATTTATAAATGAAGAAACAGAAGTCTAAAGGGATTAAATGACTTACCTAGTGTTATACAATTTGTAGGTGCCTCTTGCAAAATTTGAAATCCTTTTTTTTTTCCTGTGATATAAATCCTGTATCCTACCCACAGTTCTGTTTACCTGCCTCCAATTATAAGAATGTTAATTTAGACCACTAATCACTTCCCTCCCCCCAAGGATTTAAGTGAAAAATACTTCAACTTTTAAATTCATTATTAATCTTAACAATGTAATATTCACTCATTCTTTTAAATGAAAACTCCAAAATAGTTCCTTTTTTTGTAAAAGTTTGATCTCAATTTTTTCTGGAATAGTCCATGAAAGATCAATACATGATCATCCTTTCTACAATTCTTTTCATATTACATGGATGCTAATTAAATTTCTATTTTACCTATCTAATATTGATAGAAATCATACAAAGACTAAAGCATTGGGCCCAAAGTCAGGGGAATCTGAGGTCAAATTCACATTCAGATACTTATTAGTTTTTGACTCTGGAAAAATTGTTTAACTTCTATCTGCCTGTTTTCTAAACTATGTAATAATGGTTCCTATTTCTTAGGGTTGTTGTAAGGATCAAAGTATGAACTAAAAAAACAAAAAACAACAAAAAAAACTATTTCCTTCATTCTTTCATTTTTTTTTCTTTTTCTGATTTTATATATATATATATATATATTATATGTATATATACACACACAAACACATTATATATTCATGTATATGAGCATGTGTGTTTAGAATATATGAGTATGTATACACATGAATATATGTATACATATGTATATCCTTGAGAGTACTCTTTCTCAGGATAATGGAGGATAAAAAGAAAGTATAATTCTTAAAATGAAAAATATATATCTAAAATAACATTATGTATATATAATCCTTGGGGGGAGGGAAGTGATTAGTGGTCTAAGTTTACATATATATATATATATATATATATATATATATATATATATATATATATATATATATATATATATATACATATCTATCTATCTATCTATCTATCTATCTATCTATCTATCTATCTATCTATATAAACAGGTATGTGTTACTTTTCACATCAGTGATCTAGAAAGAGTTGGTCAAGCATCAATATTTTATTTAAGGCTATCTAATAAATATTTTCTTTAAAAGGAGGGTTTGCAACATGAATGTGATTAGGTTATGAAACTACCTAAAAAACAACCTCACAGAGAATGCTTATAATCCCAGTCATGTATTCAGTGAAGATATAATTACTTATAAGCTTTGCCAAACCTTTTGAGGGCAATTAACTACAGAAAATATGCAAATAGGGAGTGGTTAATCCCAGCTGCAGGGAGATGGATGTGTGTATTTATTAAGAAGGAAAAGTAGGAGGAGGAAAGAAATACATATACATACATATTTTAATGTATACTTTGATGAAACTAAAATAATTTTTAAATTATATTTTTCTAAATTTACTTATCTATATTTTATTCAAGAGCTATTTATGCTACATGCTCCTAACTTGTTAGTCAACTTGGAAAAATGATTCCAACAATGGTAAATGAAAATAATTTTTCAACAGAAGAACTAGATTTTAATACTGGCCGTGTTATTTCTATCTTATGCAACTTTGAGTGACATATTTACACCAATTGGATCTCATTTTCTGGGTTCTATTTTCCTCACTTATAGAATGAAGGGCATCAGACAACATGATTTCTAAAGTCTCTTCCAAATGCTATGGCTTGTCAAATGTTTAGTTCTCTTGCATATATCCTAGATCACATCTGGAAACAACTTCTGAAAGACTGCTGAAGGGACGTAACAAAACAACAACAACAAAGAAATAAGTGCTTCCTTCCATCAAACCCAGAACTGTACAAAAGTATGGGCAAATACAGTAGGATGCCAGAAGAGGGATCATATCAAGAAAACAAATCAAGCTCAGCTAAGAATGAAAGTTGATGAGAAAAAATAATTATAAATACATAAAATTTATGTGAGCTCTATCTGACCTGCAGTCTATCTAAGCATTCTGAAAAGGTGACTGCAAGCCAAAACAACTTCCCATTATTGAGATCATGGAGTTAGATCCTGGTCTGAGACTCTATGTGTATATAAATATATGTGTGCATGTATACATACGTACCTATACATATATATATGAATATATATATATGAATATATGTATACACACAGACATATATATATATATATATATGAATATATGTGTACACACACAGACATATATATATATATATATATGAATATATGTATACACACACACAGACATATATATATATATATATATATATATATATATATATATATATATATATATATATACATACATACATACATTGCAGATTCTGTTTACATACATCCAGGCAAATTTGTGGGTAATCATATACATATATGTATATGTGTGTGTTTTGATATATATGTGCACATATATTTAGATCAATCATCTCTTTTCTATCTATGTAACTATCTTTATATCCATTCATCTGAAATTATATGATAAGAATGATTACTAGGAATTCAGCAGAGGAAATTGAGAAGTGGGAATGCAGGTGAAAGATGAGCTAATTGAGAACAATGTCAAAAATACTTAGTGGTAAGAAATTAGTGAGGAGGACAAAGTCATGAAACAAGTTAAAAGTTACATAGCACACAGAAAATATTAAGAGTAATAAAAGGCAATTAAGAAATCCTAGTTAATTTGAAGACAGCAGTTACTCATGTTAATTTCCTAAAAATATGTCAATGTAGTAAAAGTGACTATATTCTAAATTGTTTTCTAATTTACAGTACTTCCTAAGTTATAGATTCAGTGTCAAACCAATATGACTGCTAATGGGTTAATTTATAGAACTATGAATATAATAACAGAATTTACCTGGAGGAATAATGTTCCTATGATATCAAAAAAATAAGAGGGAGAGCATAGTGAAATAGAAAGGAAGTGATTCTAGTTATCAAAACATTTTAGAACTAGTTTAAAAATAGTAAAGATCAACTGATATCAGTCTCCAGGCAGAAGGTTTCTGAAGGTATATAGACAAACTAATTTATCATTGGTGGAACTGTAAATTGGTCTAACAATTTTTTAAAGCACTTTGTAACTAAAACCATAAAAATTATTCACTATGTGGATTTATCCTTTGATTCAACAAGTCTAGTATTAATCTTAGCTGCCACTACTTAAATCAAAGTGAAATGAGCAGTACCCATACCAATAATATATATATATGTGTGTGTGTGTGTATAAATATATATATATGTATATATATGTATGTGTGTATAAATATATATATATATGTTATTTGGAATTTATTTATTTATTCCAATGATCCCAGCATTTAGCTCAGTGCTTTACAGATGTCAGTTAATCCCCCTCACCCCATTGGTATCCTGGGAGGTGATACTATTATTATCCCAATTTTACAGTTGAGAAAACTAAAGCAAACTTTTCTAGTTCACATAGCTAGTGTGTATGTCTGAGATACATTTGAACTGAAGTCTTTCTGTTTTCTACAGTAGCATTCATTTATTGTATCACTTACCTACGAAATGGAAAACACTTATGAGAGACTTAAGTAAACATAATTATAAATAATGACTCCAGAAGACTGATGATGAGTCATGCCTTTCTCCTCAGAGTAAAAAGGCGATCTAGAGGTATAGAATGAGATACATTTTAAAAACTGAGTCAATATATGTACCATTTGCATGTATAGTTATTTGTTACAAGGGATAGCTTTTTTATTGAAATTGGGCAATAGAGAGCAGGAGTGGGAAACAATGATAGATGGAAAATTAATTCCAGTTAAACCCAAAATTGAAGAAATGCACATAGATTAATCATTAAAGTCAAAAGAAAGAGATCAAAAGGGAGTTTAGAAATTGACACAGAAAAGTTAGAAAAATTATTGCAATTTAAATTTTAAATTTGCGTGTTAAAATAGCTATGTATATAAAATAAAGTTTCATATTTTCTTATGTAGTCTTTATTTTATATTCTTTTTCATATAAGAAAATATTAATTTTTGTTGATATCTGAAGTTCAAAATCTGGAGGACTTTTTAAACAAAAATGTATGTTTTTTATAATACATCTAAATCATTTCTTTGGAAAATATAAATGCACCCTTTTCTTACATGTGTCTATAAATTCTATAAATCAATGTTGTCAAAAATTTAACTATAACTGCTGGTAAGAAATATCCTATGTGCACAAGAATGATTTCAAATTCACATAAAGAGTCCTTAATGTGGAAGGCTATTTTAGCTTTTACAAAGGTTTAGAGGACACATAACCACTCAAAAATGTTATTATGCAATGAAATTCTAGTATTTATTCTTTGGTGACATTCTTTGAACACCAAGCTAATTTTTTTTTGTTAGGACAATATAAAGAATTATTAATATGAAGATTAATATTTGTATCATTTCCACTTTAATACTATATAAATTCCTGGTTTTTTATGAAGTTGAGGAGTTACTAGTTTGAATATGGTCTTCCTAGTCTTTGATATAATAATGAAGATGGTGGTGATGATGATGATGATAATAACAGCAGCACATATTTCTATTGTGCCTAAGGACTTGGAAAGATTTCTCCCTAAAACAATCTCAAGAAAGAGAGTTGAAATTTTTATAGTGACAGCTCCTAATGAAATCACTGGATTGAGAACCATACAAAACTTCTATGTATTATCAGTGAATTGATTGACAACTTCTAATTTCCAGCAAATCCATTACTATGAAATTCAAAACCTCCAGATGTATTAAGTAGAAAGTTAGTAAAAAAAAGAGCTGATAGACCTTGATGGATTTTAGTCACCCATATCCAATTAATTATTATGTAGAGTACCAGAACTCTGGAAAAGTATACTTGAAAGAAGGATACTTATAAGAGAGTGTTTTCTCAGTGTGATTGATGATATAATGGTTCTCTAGTTCACATATACTTAATGTGATATGGTGATGTAATGGTTCTACAGTTGGCACATGCTGAGTGTGTTGAAGTGATATAATCATACTGAGATATTTAAAGGCTGAGAGGACTGGAGAAGAGTGAGTGTGCACTCAAGCTTGATTGCAAACTCCAGACTCTAGACCCCAGACTCCAGACTCCATCCTTGAACAACATCATGGTGGCTCTCCTGCCTTCATCACTTTTTCCATCCAGAGATCCTCCAGAAAGCCAGTTCAGACATTATATTTTGGTGCCTAAACATTTGACACTGAAAGAAACACACTACATTTTGAGGCTTGGGATTTGACTTCCTACACTCAGCAGCTTGACTGATGTGATCATAAGTTCACTGGAGAAGTCCCTGTGACCCAGAAATAGGGTGAGTACAAAAACAGATGGCGGGAAACTTTGATTAGGCTAAACTAATCACTTTCATTTCTAAGTTGAAATGTGCAAAAACTAAGAAAAGAGCCTCCCCCACCCCAAGAGGAGTGTGTACAATGCATAGTTAGGTTAATAAAGAAGCAAGGATTGTTGGTAACTTGGAAGCAAATCACTGGAATCTTAAATATATTAGAGTGCAGGTCTCCTTAGCTCTCTAAGGAAGAAAAATTAGAGCCAGATATGTGGGAACTAGTGGGATTGAATATTATTAAGTAATGATTGAATATTATGAAGCTAAGGGTCCTGATTCAATTCCTGAGGAAACATTCCTTATGCAAAATATAATACTTTAAAGGAGCCCACAAATTCTAAAAAAAAAAAAAAAAAAAAAAAAAAAAAAAAAAGGAAAAATTTTAATGTGTTCATCCAGACAAGGAAGTGTGAGGAGAAAGAGCAGGAGGGGAATGGTATTGACAAAGCAGCTGAAAGGCATGAAAGGCATGGACAAGAAAGGAGTGAAATATAGTGCTGATAAATTTAAGGGGTGTGGTACTTCTCACTTTCACAATTCAGTTTCATTTCAGCCTATATTAAGCAGGCATGCTTAGGGCATTCCTCTTCTCCTTATCCTCCCCCCTCAATTTCGCTCTCTTGGTTGGAGGTAGAAGGAGGAGGGGGAAGGGCAGTGACATCATCAGCACCACCTATGCAGCAATTTTATCCACACCTATGACATGATTACAAAAGGCATTAGTTAAAGCTAAAGAGGAAGGACAGGATATATCTGATTTGAGAACAGAAGTGTGCCTTATGATTGAGGAGTTTGACTCTTCAGGTCAAGAAAGAAAATACACTCCTTTTAATATGGTAATTATCAAAGATCTGAAAAAAGCTTGTAATCTTTATGAGTCTATATCATCTTATATTAAGATGTTATTAGAGAATTTGGCTTATGAAATTTTAACCGCTAATGACTAGAAATCTATAGCAAGGACGTATTTGGAACCTGGACAAAACTTGTGGCTTTCTGAGTATAGTGAACTCTATAGAATATAAGCCCAATGAAAAAGGCAACCTGGAGTTAATATACCAGTCACCTTTGATCAACTAGCATATATAGAGCCTTATGCAGACACTTTAGAGCAGTTTAATTACCCTATAGCAGCATATGAGCAAATTATTGCTGCTGTTATCAAAGCATGGGGTATCCTCCCAGGAAGACAAGATAGAGGGGAAGCCTTCACAAAAATAGGACAAGATCCAAATGAACCCTTGGTGCTTTTGTGGGATATCATCAGACAGCACATCACACTAACTATTGGTGAAGAGTAGCAACAGAAATTAAGATAAGACAACTAGCTAAGGAAAATGCTAATGAGGATTGTAGAAGAATTATACTAGGACTACACAAGGATGCTCTTTTAGAGGAAATCATAAGATGCTATGCCACAGTGGGCACAAATGCCTTTTATCCCAGGCTATGATGCAGACTTTTAAAGATCTGAACATGGGAAGACAGGGGAGGATCCCTTTTGGCAAGGAACTTCCAGAGAGACTCATCAATGCTTTCAATGTGGTAAAACAGGGCATCTGAAATCTTAAGTGTTGGCTTAAAAAACAGAGTGGGAGAACAAGACCCAAAATCCTATGTCCAAAATGCAACAAAGGCTTCCATTAGGCATCAGAATGTGATTAACTCAAGGAAATGGGAAGTGGGGCTTGGCTCTAGGGTCCCAGGCAAAAAACACTTGGATCATGATGGCAGCCAATGTTACACCCAGAGAGTGTTTAAAAGTTCAGTACTCCACATGATCAATAAGCCAAGAAGCAACCTGATGGGAGAAAGGGATTACAATTGGGGAGAATAAAGTTGTATGCAGCCAGCACTACTGAGATATCCTCTGGAGAACTGTACAACTTATAGGTCCTTTGCCTCCAGGCACACTAGGCTTGACCATTTCACCTTCTGAGAGTATTTATAAAACAATGTTCATACATACACTGATTTGGGAAACTGAGGAATCTGTAGCTAATATTCCAGTCACTAATACAGGTAGACAATGTGTGACTTATCAACCAGGATAAATAGCAGCATCAGGTTTACTGAGATGTAATTCTAATAGGAAATTTGGTGATATTTACCTAGATTTTGACTCCCAGAAACAGAATCCAAGAATATTTTGGACTTGCAGCTTTTACTGCTGACCAACATATGCTCACTATCTATACAGATGATATACCTTTGAAAGGGTTGGCAACCACAGGTGGAAATCATACAATCTTTAGAGGTGGCAATTGGCCCAGGCATGGGCTGAAGATTACCATAGATGCCTATATGTCTGGCATAGGAGGATCAATAACAGCTGAAGTTAGTGCTACCATTTTGACATGGATATTTGAAGATGAAACAAGAGTTTTTACTCCTTTTCTAATAAATAAAATCTCCATCAATCTATGGGGAAGAGACATCTTACAACAATTAGGATTACAAGTGAGTACTTTGGCTTTTTAGGCGAGGCTGCTATTGAAGGCATGGCAGCACTTTCATTTGTCCCGATTCAATGGAAAACTGATACACCAGTTTGGGTAGAACATTGGTCTTAACAAGTGAAAAAATTCAGGTCTTATTAGATATAGTACAGGAGTAACTTGACCAAGGACACTTATAACTTTCTCTAAGTCCTTGGAATTCCCCTGTACTTGTTGTAAGAAAGAAATATGAATAATGGAGAATGTTGACTGATGTAAGAAAAGTAAATGACCAGATGGAAACTATGGGAACTCTTCAACCTGGACTTCCATCTCCTACTCAATTGCCTAGAGAATGTCCTCTTTGGGTTATAGACATTAAGGATTATTTCTATTCTATTCCTCTAGATAAGGATTTGCCTTTTTAGTGCCCAGTGTAGTATTCTGGTTAGCTTTCTGGAGGTCTTGGGACCAATCTCCATTTCACCATGAAGATAGCCAGAGATAAAAGTCCATATTATTTATTATCTCTTTCACAGTCTGTCTAATTTACTTGGGGCCTGGATAGCTTTCTGGAAGTTCATCAGACAGCCCTTGGTCTCAGTGGGGAAAGCAGGACCACAGGCCAGCTACCACGAGGATGATGAAGATGGAATGTCTCTCTAAGTCCAAGGGCTTGAACTCCAGCCTCCAGTCCTCTGTCTTCTCCAATTCTGAATCCAAATCCCTCAGATCCCTCTCCTAGGTCTGACTCTGACCTCTTAAATACTCTATTACAATTAAATCCATTCATCATACTGAATATAAGCCAATCATCATATCACTTGGGAACTGTTAGGATTACTAGGTGAGAACTCAGGTTGTCTGGACAGTGACAAGGTGAGAATTCAGGTTGTCTGGACAATTACAAGGTGAGAACTCAGGTTGACTTGATAGAAGGAGCAAGCTCATTGGCTGAAGTGGTTCTTCCCAGAAGCCCTTGCATTATCCCACGCCCATTCTCTGGGAGGATAAAAAGAGGCAACAGTAGGCCTGGAAAGTCAGTCTGCCTGGAGAAGGATAAGAGCTGGAGGAGATTCAGAGCCAGGATTCAAGAAGAAGACTCTGCACTACATCTGGCTTGACACAGCTCTCTGCAGGAAGGGAAGTCGGCTCTCTGCAGGAAGGGAAGTCACTTCTCTGGACAAGAGTTAACAGCAACTGCCTGGAGACAACGGTTCACTACAGGAAGAAGAATCTGTCCAAAAGATTTGAGTAGACACAGCAGATCTCTTCCCAGAGAGCGATCCGTCAGATTCTGGAGATGACAGCTCGCTACAGGGAACAATTATTTGTTGTAAGATTAATTCAATCATAGTAAACTAGAGAACTATTAATCATCATGTTAAACTAGATAACCATTGTCTTATCAGTTCCACTGAGAGTTAATGCTTTATAAGAATCCTTGTTTCTAGGACAGAGTTCTGGCCCATTACAACCCAGTGTTAATTTAGCTGAGCCTTATAAAAGATATGAATGGACAGTTTTGCCACAGGGCATGAAAAATAGCCCTACTATGTGTAAAATGAACATGGCTGCTGCTCTTACTCCAGGACGAAAGGAATTTCCAAAAGTCATTATTACATTACATGGATATCTTGGGGCTTGAATCTGAGGAGCAAATGTTAGACGCATTTCTACAAAAGACCATAGAAACACTAAGGAACTACAAATTGCATATAGCTCCAGAAAAAATTCAAAGGCATGCTCCTTTTCAGTATTTAGATTATGAAGTATATCCCAAGCTGCTTGCAGTACAAAAGCTTTCTTTAAGAATGTAAAAGTTGAACAACTTAAAATGACTTAAAAAATTGATGAAAGATATCCAATGGATGTGTCCAGTGTTAGGCTCAATTAACTATCAACTACAACCATTAGATGACATTTTAAGAGGAGACACTGCTTTAAACTCACCACGCCAGTTTACAAAAGAAGTACCAGAGGCTTTGAGAGAGTTTGAACTGACTTTATCCAATATGGTTGAGTTACTCAACCTTGGGAATCCTTGGAAATATCAGTTTTTGCTACAAAAGAGGTACCCACAGCAGTCGTTCATAAAAGAGACCGAATGATCCAGTGGGTGAACCTCCAGCACAACCAGAACAAAGCCTTACTCCTTACCCAGTGCTTGTGGCTAGAATTTTATTAAAGGCCATTAAGTGAGTCCTGCAATTATCTGGCCAATACACAAATTAATGTATGCTGTGAAACCATCCCAGAGTGGCAAATTTTATTGGCCACAGCTCCAAATTTTACACAAGGGTCCCCATTACAGATAACCCAGCTATTACATAATTAATGATGGGTTTTTGAAGAAAAGGTTTCTAAGATTCTTCTTAAAGTACCAACTATATTTACAGATGCATCTAAATGTAAAATTTGTGCTGTATACTTTCATGACTCAACTATAAAATAATCAGAACTCCTTTTCAGCCCACTCAGCAGAATAAATTGTATACAATTATGCTATTACTTATTATTCAGGAGATATAAATATACTATCTGATTCAGCTTATTCAGTAGGTGTGGTACAAAGAATTGCCACAGCCCAAATAAAATTTGTAGCTTTTAATGTATATCAGCTCTTCAAGGAACTTCAAGAGCAATTAAGAAAATGTCAATATAAGATTTATATCTTGCATGTGCACTCTCATAGTGATCTTCCAGGTCCTATATTTTTCATGGAGATTCAAAAGCAGATAACCATTTAGCTAATATTCTTTTATTTCAGGCAGCCTTAAAATCTCATTCTAAATATATTCATGTCGTTCTAACTTTATGTTTGCAATTTGGGATAAGAAAAGAGGATGGTAGGAGCATAGTAAAAGTCTGTGCAGCTTGCCTTCCTTTCCATATTCCTACATTTCCTCTAGGAAGAACTCTTGTGGTTTGAGATCCAATGAATTTTGGCAAATTGATGTCACCCATTATAAATCTTTTGGTTGTCTGTCTTTTGTCAATGTTGTAGTAGACACCTTTTCAGGATTTACTTTTTCAATACCAGCAGCAAAAAGACAACCTGAGTGGTCACTGAATTCCTTACACAAGCTTTTGCAATTATGGGTGTGCCACAGGCAATAAAAGCAAATAATGGACCTGCATATAGTGTAGGTGCTCAGTATCAGATTTTACATACCACTGGTATATCTTTTAATCCTCAAGGACAGGCAATAGTAGAAAGGAGAAACAAAAATATCTAGACACTCTTTTAAAAATAAAAGAAAGGGGGAGCCACAGGTAATGCTAAAGAACTTTTAAAATTTAGCTCTTTATACTATTAATTTTTGATTTTTGATGAAGATGCACTGGCTCTGGCAGACAGGTTTCATAACCTGTTGGAAGAGAATTACCCAGTGTAAGCAGCTCCACTATCTTCAGATAATCACCTGATGATATGGAGAGATCCAGAAAGTGGTGAATGGAAGAGACCAGTTAAGTTGACTGCTTGGGGGAGAAGGTTTGCTTGTATCTATATAGATGGAGAAGGAATCAGATTGGATCTAACAAGCTGTATTCACCTTGTCCATTGGAGAGAGATGGAGAAGACCCCTGAGACAAAGGACAAGACTGAAGAAATATCAGGTGGTTCCATCTCTGACTACATGTGCCATCGAAATAGCATGGCTGTTAATCCAATGTGTATGACAATTGACTTATGAACATCCAAAATTGTTAATTAGACTGATGCAGGACTTCAAAATCTGCAGGAATGATTGGATTCCCTGACACATGAAATAGTGGACAATAGATTGGTGTTGCACTATCTCTTCACTGCTGAAGTAAGTGTATGTGTAAATGTTATTTATATATTCTCCTTCTAGGACTTATGGACATGTATAATTCGTCATGTTGATTCATGTTGTTTGTTACATCACTATTAGCCTGTGTTATATTATTATGTGCTTTTGTAATACCTCCCATGTTGGTGGATTTATGTATATCTGTTTTAAGTAAAACCTTTCAACCCAAAGGAAATTTGCTAATAATATCTGGTTTGATTCCCCATTTCCCTTTGGTTCTCACCTCCCTTCCTAAGAAGTCTGGAAGTGTGTGACCATCTGTATTCTAAAATAAAAGAAAGCAGGATTACTAAGTTACTGAAAGAACTAGAAAATGTGACTTTAAAGTAATGTTTGAATAATTAAAGACAGCAGGAGATGCTATAGGACAAAACAATTGTTTTACTATTTGTTGTGTTTATTTGAGGAAGCAAAACATATCTGCAACTATAAGCCAAAGAGATGACTTAAATGTGAACAGACATAAACATTTCAGTATACAAGGAATCATTACAAAGAGTTTTATAAAAAGAAAAACAAATAATTATGAAATTCAATTATTAAAAAGGCAGATTTGTAGTACAGTGGACAGAGCTTTGAGCCTAGAAGCAGGAAAAGAACATTTCAAATATGACCTCAGACAATTATTTATTATTTGATTCTTGACAAATCATTTAGTCTCTGTCTACTTCAGTTTCCTTTACAATAATAGTATAATAGCACAATAACACCTAATTTCAGGTTTGTTGTGAGGACTAAATGAGAAAATTTTTGTGTAGAGCATTTTGCACATTGTCTAACAAATATTGATATACTCCTGACATTTCATGCATATTGTAGTCCTTCCTTGCTTATCTATGCTGTGTAACTCTTTTCTATTACTTTAAAAGTTCATCGTATAAATGGAGAAAGAGATTAAAGGAATTAGGGTAGGTGATGAGGAAACCAAATTATCACTCTTTGTTGATGATATGATGGTATATTTAGAGAACCCCAAAGATTCTACTAAAAAGCTATTAGAAATAATCTACAACTTTAACAAAGTTTCAGGATACAAAATAAACCCACATAAATCATCAGCATTCTTGTATGTCACTAACAAAATCAAACAGAGTTACAAAGAGAAATTCCATTTAAAGTAACTACTGATAGTATAAAAGATAGGGATCTATCTGCCAAGAGAAAATCAGAAACTATATGAGTAAAACTACAAAACACTTTCCACACAAATTAAGTCTGATCTAACCAATTGGGAAAATATTAAATGCTCTTGGATAGGGTGAGCAAATATAATAAAGATGACAATACTATCTAAACTAATCTATTTGTTTAGCACTATAACAATTAGACTCCCCAAAAATACTATTTCAGTGACTTAGAAAAAATAACAACAAAGTTCATATGGAAAAACAAAAGGTCAAGAATTTCAAGAGAATTAATGAAAAAAAAATCAAATGAAAGTGGCCTACCTGTACCAGATCTAAAACTATATTATAAAGCAGCAGTTACCAAAACCATTTGATATTGGCTAAGAAATAGATTAGTTGATCAGTGGAATAGGGTAGGTCCAAAGGAAAAAAATAATCAATAACTCTAATAATTTAGTGTTTGACAAACCCAAGGACCCCAGCCTTTGAGATAAGAACTCAATGTTTGACAAAAATTGCTGGGAAAATTGGAAATTAATATGGCAGAAACTAAGCATTGACCCACACTTAAAACTGTACACCAAGGTCAGGTCAAAATGGGTTCATGACCTAGGCATAAAGAATAAGATTTTAAATAAATTAGAGGAACATAGGATAGTTTATCTCTCAGACCTGTGAAAGAGGAATGAATTTATGTCCAAAGAAGAACTAGAGATCATTACTGATCACAAACTAGAAAACTTTGATTATATCAAATTGAAAAATTTTTGTTACAAACAAAACGAATGCAGATAAAATTAGAAGGGAAACAATAAACTGGGAAAACATTTTTACAGTCAAAGGATCAGATAAAGGCCTCATTTCCAAAATATATAGAGAATTGACTCTAATTTATGAGAAATCAAGCCAATCTCCAATTGATAAATGATCAAAGGATATGAACAGACAATTCTCATATGAAGAAATTGAAACTATTTCTAGTCATATGAAAAGATGCTCCAAGTCATTATTAATCAGAGAAATGTAAATTAAGACAACTTTGAGATACCACTACACACCTGTCAGATTGGCTAGAATGACAGGGATAGATAATGCAGAATGTTGGAGGGGATGTGGGAAAACACAGACACAGATACATCGTTGGTGGAATTGTGAATACATCCAGCCATTCTGGAGAGCAATTTGGAACTATGCTGAAAAAGTTATCAAACTGTGCATACCCTTTGACCCAGCAGCGTTACTACTGGGCTTAAATCCCAAAGAGATCTTAAAGAAGGGAAAGGGACCTGTATGTGCAAGAATGTTTGTGGAAGCCCTCTTTGTGGTGGCCAGAAACTGGAAACTACATGGATGCCCATCAATTGGAGATTGGCTGAATAAATTGTGGTATATGAATATTATGGAATATTATTGTTCTGTAAGAAATGACCAACAGGATGATTTCAGAAAGACCTGAAGAGACTTACATGAACTGATACTGAGTAAAATGTGTAGGACCAGGAGATCATTGTACACTTCAACAACAAAACTATATAATGATGAATTCTGATGGATGTGGCCGTTTTCAATAATGAGATGAGCCAAATCAGTTCCAATAGAGCAGCAATGAACTGAATCAGCTACACCCAATGAAAGAAATCTGGGAGATAACGATGAACCACTTTGAAGAATTCCCAATCCCTCTAATTTTGTTGGCCTGCATTTTGGATTTCCTTCACAGGCTAATTGTACACTATTTCAAAGTCCAATTCTTTTTGTACAGCAAAACAACTGTTCGGACATGTATACATATATTGTATTTAACATATACTTTAACACATTGAACATATATTGGTCAACCTGCCCTCTGGGGGAAGGGAGAAGAAGGGGAAAACTTAGAACAAAAGGTTTGGCAATTGTCAATATTGTAAAATTACCCAAGCATATATCGGGTAAATAAAAACTATTTAAAAAAAACATGATCTCTCTCTGTCTGTATGTCTTTCTCTTATTCTGTCTCTGTCTCTCTGTTTTTATGTACCCTCCAAATGGTTAAGAAGTGGCTTGAAATAATTCAAGGAAATTCTCTTTCAGTCACAAATCTTTATTAACTTCAGTGAAAAACAGAGAAGACAATACTCCGGCTGACTGATGGTGCACATTGTAAATGAGGGTGTGGGTCCTTGTCTACTTTCAAGAGTAAGGTATGTAATAAGTTCAAAGGAATATCATCAGCAGACATGGGGGCAAAACACGCAAAAATAGCCTACTGAGGGGGACATTTCCTTGTACCTTAGAGTGTTTCCACAGTGTGTTATAAGGCCCCTAGTTAGATTATAACACAGCTCTGAGTTAGAGGCCCCTGGCTGAGAGTATCAGGGGCCCATCATCTTCCCCCTTTTATTATTGCAGGGGTAGAGAATTGGGGAGTAGGTATGCTGATCTCAAATCTTCTGGATTTGCTCCATGCTAGAAGAGGAGGTAGAGCTCTCCCTATTAAGAGAAGCCTTAGAAGGGGCGGAGCCAAGATGGCGGAGAAGATTTCCTTCTGAAATAGACCCCAAAAAAAGAACACCACGGAATATTGTGGCTAAGCTGCAGAATTACCACACAAAGGAGAAAATCCTGCAAGCAGCTAGAAAAAAAACAATTTAAATACCAAGGTGCCACAATAAGGGTCACACAAGATCTGGCTGCCTCCACATTAAAAGATAGAAGGGCCTGGAACCTGATATTCCAAAAGGCAAAAGATCAAGGATTGCAACCAAGAATAAACTACCCAGCTAAGTTTAGCATCTTTTTCCATAGAAGAAGATGGTCATTCAATGAAATAGAGGAATTCCATATATTTCTAAGAAAAAAACCAGACTTAAACAAAAAATTTGATCTACATCCACAAGATTGAAGAGAAACAGAAAAAAGTACACAGAACCCTTGAGAATTATATCTCTGTTGAGGGTATATATAAAGTACACATGGATAATTTGATTTTACTGATATAAAAGAAAAAAAAAGGAGGGGGTGTAGTAAAGGGAAGGAGGTAGTATCAGAAAAAGGGGAGTGATAAAAAGAGGGAAACTACATCCCAGGAAGAGGCATAGAAAATACACCATATCTGAGGGAATTTAGAGAGGGGGAGAATCATTGTGTAAATCTTACTCTCATCAGAAGAGGCTCAAAGAGTAAATAATTGTCATATTTGTTTTTCAGAGAATTCTCTCTCACCTCATTAAAAGGGGGGAGAGGAAAAGGAAAAAGGAAAAGGGAATAAGGGAAGGGAATTGGAGGGAGGGGGGAGGGATACTAAAAAAAAAAAGGGAGGGCTGGACGTCACAAGGAGGGTCTATAAATTGAATATTGTGGAAGGGGTTCAGGGGGATCAAGGGAAAAAGCATAATCTGGGGATAATATGATGGCAGGAAATACAGAATTAGTAATTTTAACTGTAAATGTGAATCGGATGAACGCTCCCATCAAACGGAGATGGACAGCAGACTGGATCAAAAATCAGAACCCTACAATATGTTGTTTACAGGAAACACACTTAAAGCAGGGAGATACATACAGAGTCAAGGTAAAAGGTTGGAGCAGAATCTATTATGTTTCAGGTAAAGCCAAAAAAGCAGGGGTAGCTATCCTTATCTCAGATCAAGCAAAAGCAGAAGTTGATCTAATTAAAAGAGATAAGGAAGGAAACTATATCCTGCTGAAAGGTAGCATAAATAATGAAGCCATATTGATACTAAACATATATGCACCAAGTGGTATAGCATCTAACTTTGTAAAGGAAAAGTTAAGAGAGTTACAAGAAGAAATAGACAGTAAAACTATAATAGTGGGAAACCTCAACCTTGCACTCTCAGATTTAGACAAATCAAACCACAAAACAAGCAAGAAAGAAATTAAAAAAGTAAATAGAACATTAGAAAAACTAGGTATGATAGACCTTTGTAGAAAACTGAATGGCAATAGAAATGAATATACTTTCTTCTCAGCAGTTCATGGATCCTATACAAAAATTGACCATATATCAGGACATAAAGATCTCAAAATTAAATGTAGGAAGGCAGAAATAATAAATGCCTTCTTCTCAGACCACAATGCAATAAAAGCTACATTCAGTAAGAAGTTAGGGATACATAGACCAAAAAGTAATTGGAAACTGAATAATCTCATCTTAAAGAATGACTGGGTGAAAGAGCAAATTATAGAAACAATTAATAATTTCACCCAAGATAATGACAATGATGAGACATCATACCAAAATCTGTGGGATGCAGCTAAAGCAGTAATTAGGGGAAATTTTGTATCTTTAGAGGCTTATTTGAAGAAAATAGAGAAAGAGAAGATTAATGAATTGGGCTTGCAAATTAAAAGGCTAGAAAAAGACCAAATTAAAACCCCCCCAAAAAAAATTAAACTTAAAATACAAAAATTAAAAGGAGAAATCAATAATATTGAAAGTAAAAAAAAAAAACTGTTGAATTAATAAATAAAACCAAGAGTTGGTTTTATGAAAAAGCCAATAAAATAGATAAACCTTTGGTAAATCTGATCAGAAAAAAGAAAGAGGAAAATCAAATTGTTAGTCTTACAAATGAAAAGGGGGATCTTTCCACCAATGAAGAGGAAATTAGATAAATAATAAGGAGTTACTTTGCCCAACTTTATGCCAATAAATTTGATAACTTAAGTGAAATGGATGACTTTCTCCAAAAATATAAGCTTCCTAGATTAACAGAGGAGGAAATAAATTGCTTAAGTAGTCCCATTTCAGAAAAAGAAATAGAACAAGCTATTAATCAACTCCTCAGGAAAAAATCCCCTGGACCAGATGGATTTACATGTGAATTCTACCAAACATTTAAAGAACAATTAGCCCCAATGCTATATAAACTATTTGAAAAAATAGCGAATGAAGGCGTCCTACCAAACTCCTTTTATGACACAGACATGGTACTGATACCTAAACCTGGTAGATCGAAAACTGAGAAAGAAAATTATGGACCAATTTCCTTAATGAATATTGATGGTAAAATCTTAAATAAGATATTAGCAAAAAGACTTCAGAAAATCATCCCCAGGATACTACACTATGATCAAGTAGGATTTATACCAGGAATGCAGGGCTGCTTTAATATTAGGAAAACTATTAGTATAATTGACCATATTAATAATCAAATTAATAAGGACCATATGATCATCTCAATAGATGCAGAAAAAGCATTTGACAAAATCCAACATCCATTCCTACTAAAAACGCTCAAGAGTATAGGAATAAATGGATTATTCCTTAGAATAATCAGGAGCATATATTTACGACAATCAGTCAGCACAATATGCAATAGAAATAAACTGCAACCTTTCCCAGTAAGATCAGGAGTGAAACAAGGTTGCCCACTATCACCATTACTATTCAATATAGTACTAGAAATGCTAGCCTTGGCAATAAGAGCCAAGAAAGAGATTCAAGGAATTAGAGTAGGAAATGAGGAAATCAAACTATCACTCTTTGCAGATGACATGATGGTATACTTAGAGAAACCCAAAGACTGCTAAAAAGCTATTAGAAATAATTCAGAATTTAACAAAGTGGCAGGATACAAAATAAATCCACATAAATCCTCAGCATTCTTATATATCACCAACAAAATGCAACAGCAAGAGATACAAGGAGAAATTCCATTCCAAACAAATATTGAGAGTATAAAGTATTTCAGAATCCATTTACCAAAGAATATTCAGGAATTATATGAGAAAAATTACAAAACGCCACAAAAATAAAGTCAGATTTAAATAATTGGAAAGGCATTCAGTGCTCTTGGATAGGCTGAGCGAATATAATAAAGATGACAGTACTCCCCAAAACAAATCTATGTATTTAGTGCTATACCAATCAGACTCCCAAGAAATTATTTTAATGACCTAGAAAAAATAACAACAAAATTCAAATGGAAGAATAAAAGGTCGAGAATTGCAAGGGAACTAATGAAAAAAAACTCAGAGGAAGGTGGTCTAAGTGTACCTGATCTAAAGCTATATTATATAGCAGCAGTCACCAAAACCATTTGGTATTGGCTACGAAATAAACCGCTAGATCAGGGGAACAGATTAGATACAAAGGACAAAAAAGGGTACATCTATAGCAATCTAATCTTTGACAAACCCAAAGATACCAACATTAGGGATAAAAATTCATTATTTGGAAAAAAACTGTTGGGAAAACTGGAAATTAGTATGGCAGAAATTAGATATGGATCCACACTTAACACCATATACCAAGATAAGATCAAAATTGGTCCATGATTTAGGCATAAAGAATGAGATAATAAATAGATTTTTTTTTATTATATATATATATATATTTTATAATATTATCCCTTGTATTCATTTTTCCAATTTACCCCACCTCCCTCTATTCCCTCCCCCCGACGACAGGCAATACCATACATTTTACATGTGTTACAATATAGTCTAGGTACAATACATGTGTGCGAATATCATTTTCTTGTTGCACAATAAACATTAGAATCCGAAGGTACATGCAACCTGGGCAGACAGATATTAGTGCTAACAATTTTCATTCCCCTCCCAGTGTTTCTTCTCTGGGTGCAGCTACCTCTGTCCATCATTGATCAACTGGAAGTGAGTTGGATCTTCTTTATGTTGAAGATTTCCACTTCCATCAGAATACATCCTCATACAGTATTGTTGTTGAAGTGTACAGTGATCTTCTGGTTCTGCTCATTTCACTCAGCATCAGTTGATTTAAGTCTCTCCAGGCCTCTCTATATTCCTCCTGCTGGTCATTTCTTACCGAGCAATAATATTCCATAACCTTCATATACCACAATTTACCCAACCATTCTCCAACTGATGGACATCCATTCATCCTCCAGTTTCTAGCTACAACAAAAAGAGCTGCCACAAACATTTTGGCACATATATGTCTCTTTCCGCTCTTTAGTATTTCTTTGGGATATAATCCCAGTAGTAGCGCTGCTGGGTCAAAGGGTATGCACAGTTTGATAACTTTTTGGGCATAATTCCAGATTGCTCTCCAGAATGGCTGGATTCTTTCACAACTCCACCAGCAATGTATTGGTGTCCCAGTTTCCCCACATCCCCTCCAACATTTGTCATTATTTGTTCCTGTCATCTTAGCCAATCTGACAGGTGTGTAGTGGTATCTCAGAGTGGTCTTAATTTGCATTTCTCTGATCAGTAGTGATTTGGAACACTCTTTCATGTGAGTGGATATAGTTTCAATTTCTTCCTCTGAGAATTGTCTGTTCATATCCTTTGACCATTTATCTATTGGAGAATGGTTCGGTTTCTTATAAATTAGGGTCAGTTCTCTATATATTTTGGAAATGAGACCTTTGTCAGAACCTTTGTTTTTAAAAATATTTTCCCAATTTGTTACTTCCCTTCTAATCTTGTTTGCATTAGTATTATTTGTACAGAAACTTTTTAGTTTGATGTAATCAAAATCTTCTATTTTGTGATCAATAATGATCTCTAATTCTCCTCTGGTCATAAATTCCTTCCTCCTCCACAAGTCTGAGAGGTAGATTACCCTCTGTTCCTCTAATCTATTTATTATCTCCCTCTTTATGCCTAAATCATGGACCCATTTTGATCTTATCTTGGTATATGGTGTTAAGTGTGGATCCATATCTAATTTCTGCCATACTAATTTCCAGTTTTCCCAACAGTTTTTTCCGAATAATGAATTTTTATCCCTAATGTTGGAATCTTTGGGTTTGTCAAAGATTAGATTGCTATAGATGTACCCTTTTTTGTCCTTTGTATCTAATCTGTTCCACTGATCTACCGGTCTATTTCGTAGCCAATACCAAATGGTTTTGGTGACTGCTGCTATATAATATAGCTTTAGATCAGGTACACTTAGACCACCTTCCTCTGAGTTTTTTTTCATTAGTTCCCTTGCAATTCTTGACCTTTTATTCTTCCATATGAATTTTGTTGTTATTTTTTCTAGGTCATTAAAATAGTTTCTTGGGAGTCTGATTGGTATAGCACTAAATAAATAGATTAGTTTGGGGAGTATTGTCATCTTTATTATATTCGCTCGGCCTATCCAAGAGCACTGAATGTCTTTCCAATTATTTAAATCTGATTTTATTTTTGTGGCAAGTGTTTTGTAATTTTTCTCATATAATTCCTGACTTTTCTTTGGTAGATGGATTCACAAATATTTTATACTCTCAACATTTGTTTGGAATGGAATTTCTCTTTGTATCTCTTGCTGTTGCATTTTGTTAGTGATATATAAAAATGCCGAGGATTTATGTGGATTTATTTTGTATCCTGCCACTTTGCTGAAATTTTGAATTATTTCTAGTAGCTTTTTAGCAGAGTCTTTGGGGTTCTCTAAGTATACCATCATGTCATCTGCAAAAAGTGATAGTTTGATTTCCTCATTTCCTACTCTAATTCCTTGAATCTCTTTCTCGGCTCTTATTGCCGAGGCTAGCGTTTCTAGTACTATATTGAATAGTAATGGTGATAGTGGGCAACCTTGTTTCACTCCTGATCTTACTGGGAAAGGTTGCAGTTTATTTCTATTGCATATTATGCTTACTGACGGTCTTAAATATATACTCCTGATTATTCTAAGGAATAATCCATTTATTCCTATACTCTCAAGAGTTTTTAGTAGGAATGGATGTTGGATTTTGTCAAATGCTTTTTCTGCATCTATTGAGATGATCATATGGTTCTTATTAATTTGATTATTAATATGGTCAATTATATTAATAGTTTTCCTAATATTAAACCAGCCCTGCATTCCTGGAATAAATCCTACTTGATCATAGTGTATTATCTTGGAGATGATTTTCTGAAGTCTTTTTGCTAATATCTTATTTAAGATTTTAGCATCAATATTCATTAAGGAGATTGGTCTATAATTTTCTTTCTCAGTTTTCGATCTACCAGGTTTAGGTATCAGTACCATGTCTGTGTCATAAAAGGAGTTTGGTAGGACTCCTTCATCCCCTATTTTTTCAAATAATTTATATAACATTGGGGCTAATTGTTCTTTAAATGTTTGGTAGAATTCACATGTGAATCCATCTGGCCCTGGGGATTTTTTCCTGGGGAGTTGATTAATAGCTTGTTCTATTTCTTTTTCTGAAATGGGACTATTTAAGCAATTTATCTCCTCCTCTGTTAATCTAGGGAGCCTATATTTTTGGAGGAAGTCATCCATTTCACTTAAGTTATCAAATTTATTGGCATAAAGTTGGGCAAAGTAACTCCTTATTATTTCTCTAATTTCCTCTTCATTGGTGGAAAGATCCCCCTTTTCATTTGTAAGACTATCAATTTGATTTTCCTCTTTCTTTTTTTTGATCAAATTTACCAAAGGTTTATCTATTTTATTGGCTTTTTCATAAAACCAACTCTTGGTTTTATTTATTAATTCAATAGTTTTTTTACTTTCAATTTTATTGATTTCTCCTTTTAATTTTTGTATTTCAAGTTTAATTTTTGGTTGGGGGTTTATAATTTGGTCTTTTTCTAGCCTTTTAAGTTGTAAGCCCAATTCGTTAATCTTCTCTTTCTCAATTTTCTTCAAATAAGCCTCTAAAGATATAAAATTTCCCCTTATTACTGCTTTAGCTGCATCCCAAAGATTTTGATATGATGTCTCATCATTATCATTATCTTGGGTGAAATTGTTAATTGTTTCTATAATTTGCTCTTTCACCCAGTCATTCTTTAAGATGAGATTATTCAGTTTCCAATTACTTTTTGGTCTATGTATCCCTAACTTCTTACTGAATGTAGCTTTTATTGCATTGTGGTCTGAGAAGAAGGCATTTATTATTTCTGCCTTCCTACATTTAATTTTGAGATCTTTATGTCCTAATATATGGTCACTTTTTGTATAGGATCCATGAACTGCTGAGAAGAAAGTATATTCCTTCCTATTGCCATTCAGTTTTCTCCAAAGGTCTATCATACCTAGTTTTTCTAATGTTCTATTTACTTTTTTAATTTCTTTCTTGTTTGTTTTGTGGTTTGATTTGTCTAAATCTGAGAGTGCAAGGTTGAGATCTCCCACTATTATAGTTTTACTGTCTATTTCTTCTTGCAGTTCTCTTAACTTTTCCTTTAGAAAGTTAGATGCTATACCACTTGGTGCATATATGTTTAGTATTGATATGGCTTCATTATTTATGCTACCTTTCAGCAGGATATAGTTTCCTTCCTTATCTTTTTTAACGAGATCTACTTCTGCTTTTGCTTGATCTGAGATAAGGATAGCTACCCCTGCTTTTTTGGCTTTACCTGAAGCATAATAAGCTCTGTTCCAACCTTTTACCTTTACTCTGTATGTATCTCCCTGCTTTAAGTGTGTTTCCTGTAGACAACATATTGTAGGGTTCTGCTTTTTGATCCAATCTGCTATCCGTCTCCGTTTGATGGGATCGTTCATCCCATTTACATTTACAGTTAAAATTACTAATTCTGTATTTCCTGCCATCGTATTATCCCCAGATTATACTTTTTTCCCTTGACCCCCCTGATCCCCCTCCCCGATATTTAATTTACAGACCCCCCTTGTGACGCGCAACCCTCCCTCTTTTTTTTTTTTTTTTTTTTTTAGGATCCCTCCCCCCTCCCTCCAAGTCCCTTCACTTATTCTCCTTTTCCTTTCCCCTTTTCCTCTCCCCCCTTTTAATGAGGTGAGAGAGAATTCTCTGAAAAACAAATATGTTAATTATTTACTCTTTGAGCCTCTTCTGATGAGAGTAAGATTCACACAATGATTCTCCCCCTCACTAAGTTCCCTCAGATATGGTGTATTTTCTATGTCTCTTCCTGGGATGTAGTTTCCCTCTTTTTATCACTCCTTCCCCTTTTTCTGAACCGACCTCCTTCCCTTTACCACACCCCCCTTTTTTTCTTTTATATCAGTAAAATCAAATTATCCTTGAGTATTTTTTATATACCCACAACAGAGTTACAGTTCTCAAGGGTTCTGTGTACCTTTTTCTGTTTCTCTTGTGGATGTAGATCAAATTTTTTGTTTAAGTCTGGTTTTTTTCTTAGAAACATATAGAATTCCTCTGTTTCATTGAATGACCATCTTCTTCCATGGAAAAAGATGCTAAACTTAGCTGGGTAGTTCATTCTTGGTTGCAGTCCTTGATCTTTTGCCTTTCGGAATATCAGGTTCCAGGCCCTTCTATCTTTTAATGTGGAGGCAGCCAGATCTTGGGTGACCCTTATTGTGGCACCTTGGTATTTAAATTGTTTTTTTCTAGCTGCTTGCAGGATTTTCTCCTTTGTGTGGTAATTCTGCAGCTTAGCCACAATATTCCGTGGTGTTCTTTTTTTAGGGTCTATTTCAGAAGGAGTTCGATGAATTCTTTCCACATCTACTTTCCCTTCTGTTTCTATTATCTCTGGACAGTTCTCTTTGATAATTTCCTGTAAAATAGAATCTAGGCTCTTTTTTTGGTGATAGTTTTCTGGAAGTCCAATAATCCGCAGATTATCTCTCCTAGATCTATTTTCCAGGTCTATAGATTTTCCCAGTAAGTATTTGACGTTGTTCTCCAGCTTCTCATTTTTTTTGTTTTGTTTGACTGATTCTTGGGTTCTCTGTGAATCATTCATTTCTATTTGTTCCATCCTGACTTTTAAGGAGTTATTTTCTTCTTTCACAGTTTTTAGTTCTTTTTGTAAATGCCCAATTTCGTTTTTAAATGAATTATTTTGCTCTATTGAGTTTTTTTCCATTTCCCTAAGTTTTTTTTTTTTG
The DNA here is from genome assembly GCF_048593235.1 of Sminthopsis crassicaudata. Lineage (NCBI taxonomy): Eukaryota > Metazoa > Chordata > Mammalia > Dasyuromorphia > Dasyuridae > Sminthopsis > Sminthopsis crassicaudata. Next base: position 520,346,253 of record NC_133617.1, read on the forward strand.
AGAATTATTTTCTTTTTCCAATTCAGAAATTCTATTTTCTTGAGACTTTTTTATCTTTTCCAATTCAGAAATCCTACTTTCCTGTGTTTTTTTAACCTTTTCTAATTCACTAATTTTGTTTCCCTGCATCTCCTGTGAATTCTTTATTTTTTCCAACTCCAATTTCAGGACATTGTTATTCTCTATCATAACTTCCCTTTCTTTTCCCCATTTTTCTTCGATCTCCCTCAATTTCTTAAGAGCTTCTTCTAGGAGAGAGTTATGTGATGGGGGGCAGGAATCGTTCCCCTTTAGGTTGTTATCTGATTCTCTGCTGTCAACTTCCTTGGGGTTGGACACCCGCTCTTTCTCTGTATAGAAGGAATCTATGGTTTTTCTAGCTTTTTTGCTCATACTTAAAAAAAATCTTTTGGGGTCTGTCTCTGGGGTAGGAAATTATTTACTTCTTTACCAGCTTCCTCCCAGACCGGATGGATGCAGCGGCTCCTGAGCCTGAGCTAAGAGAGAGCTCTGGGAGAGAGTTCCCCACCCTCTCCCTGGGAGTGCCTCAGAGGTGATTAGCACTACTGTGCTTCGAGGGCGTAGAATAGTGAAGACAGCAAGAAGCCCAGCCTATGTGTCCGGGTGGGGAGTGGGTGTCTGCAGCAGGTGACGTAAGAAGCCCCTGTGCTCAAACTGGAAGTGTCTGCCAGAAACCGCGGTCCCTAGTTCAAAGGTTCCGCTTCTCTGGGACTTCCTGGAGCTGAGTTCCACTCCCTCCAGCTAAGCTAGGCAGTGTGTGTTGCCTTGGGCCATATCCACCCACTTGTCAGTCTCTTAACTATTCTCAGGAGGTAGCTGAGGCCACACCCCCTGGTGCCGAGATCTGTGCCTGAGTCACCCCCAGGGTCCGGGGAAAATCTAATCTGAGTTTTAAAATATTTTGGCTTTCTCTTCTGAACTGCTAAATAATTAGCAGAGAAGAGCTAACAGCCTGTGCCAGATTCCTTTACCTCAGTGGCTTCTCTGATCCCAGAGCCCCTCCCAGCGCAATGGGCGCAGTGTGCCCCTACCCCACCATCTGTGCTGGTCTTTCTTATTCCTCCCCTGAGAACTGACCTTTCCTGTTGAAACTCCAGATTCTCTTCAGCTGGTAAGTCGTGCTTCCAGTCCTTGTGGTATCTATCAGTCCTGAGCTAATTTTGAGACTTAATTTATCTAATTGGTTGTGAGGGAGTGAGGACGTTCACTGAGTCGTGTGTTTCCTCTCTGCCATCTTGGCTCCGCCCCCATAAATAGATTAGAGAAACAGAAAGTAGTCTACCTCTCAGACATGTGCAGGAGGAGAGAATTTATGACCAGAGTAGAATTAGAGAGCATTATTGATTACAAAATAAAAGATTTTGATTACATCAAACTAAAAAGTTTCTGCACAAATAATACTAATGCAAACAAGATTAGAAGGGAAGTAACAAATTGGGGAAATATTTTTAAAGTTAAAGGTTCTGACAAAGGTCTCATTTCCAAAATATATAGAGAACTGACCCTAATTTATTAGAAACCGAACCATTCTCCAATTGATAAATGGTCAAAGGATATGAACAGACAATTCTCAGATGATGAAATTAAAACTATATGCACTCATATGAAAGAGTGTTCCAAATCACTACTGATCAGAGAAATGCAAATTAAGACAATTCTGATATACCACTACACACCTGTCAGATTGGCTAAGATGACAGGAACAAATAACGATGAATGTTGGAGGGGATGTGGGAAAACTGGGACACTGATGCATTGTTGGTGGAGTTGTGAAAGAATCCAACCATTCTGGAGAGCAATCTGGAATTATGCCCAAAAAGTTATCAAACTGTGCATACCCTTTGACCCAGCATTGCTGCTATTGGGCTTATACCCCAAAGAAATACTAAAGAGCAGAAAGGGACCTGTATGTGCCAAAATGTTTGTGGTAGCTCTTTTTGTAGTGCCTAGAAACTGGAAGATGAATGGATGTCCATCAATTGGAGAATGATTGGGTAAATTATGGTGTATGAAGGTTAGGGAATATTATTGCTCTGTAAGAAATGACCAGCAGGAGGAATACAGAGAGGCTTGAAGAGACTTACATCAACTGATGCTGAGTGAAATTCATAGAACCAGAAGATCGCTGTATACTTCAATGCTGTATGAAGATGTATTCTGATGGAAGTGGAAATCTTCAACATAAAGAAGATCCAACTCACTTCCAGTTGATCAATGACGGACAGAAATAACTACACCCACAGAAGGAACAATGGGAAGTGAATGTAAATTGTTAGCACTACTATCTACCCAGGTTACTTATACCTTCGGAATCTAATACTTAATGTGCAACAAGAAAATGGTATTTACACACATATATTGTATCTAGGTTATATTGTAACACATGTAAAATATATGGGATTGCCTGTCATAGGGGGGAGGGAGTAGAGGGAGGGGGAGATAATTTGGAAAAATGAATACAAGGGATAATATTATTTTAAAAAATACTCATGCATATATACTGTGGAAAAATTCTAAATAAAAAAATCTTTTTAAGCTTTTTCTAAAATTTGATTCTTAAACTCAAAACTTAGCAAGATGTTTCAGAAAAGGGTAAATTCATGAGATTAGCCAAAGTCTCAGGAGTTCTTTCCTGAAATTTTAAAATGTTTAATTTCCAAACTCCTTAATGATTAATCTCAAAACCTACAAAATCTGCTAAGAAGTTTTAGTGTTTCTACAACTTTAATTATCTAACTTTATTTCGATAGCCTCAACTTGGCCAATACTGGGACCACAAAAAAAGATAGGCTTTTCCCTTTTTAAACATGGTTATTAGGGATGTTAATGAGTCTTGTGCAGTGTTCTCTCTAACTGCAGCCCTTAAATCTTTCAAGGTAACAGAATCTTGCTCAAGCACAAACATGACAAGTATTCTACAAATATTGATATAGAAAAAAATTACAGTTACATTATTTCATTGAGAGATCCATGCTGATACTCCAAGTTGTAATGTAGTCAGGTACTTAGAATTGAGATCTTCTGGTTTCAAGGGTTTCTTTCTTACAATAGGCTGAAAAGAAAATCTAGCTAAAAGCATTTTACAGGATTTGTGAAAGGGGATATTCTGAGAGAGGGCCATGAAGGATGAATATGTAAGACCTCCCCCCATTTTCTTTTTTTTCATATTGGAATAAGGTAGTATTATGAAAAAGAAGGCTTTTTTTTTCTTGAATTGCCCTTGACCTTTTTTTCCTTAGTGTCCTAAAATGCCTCTTGGGGATGAATTCTTTGTTGTAGATTGTTCCTGGCCATGGTGAAAGAGGTTCTTCTCAGACCAGTATTTAAATACTTTTGTCTAAGGGGTCCCAGATTCATGCACATTTGCCTACAGCTGTGAAATCCCTAAATCTGTTCTGGAAGTTAGCAGGCCTTCCAGAGGTTTCCTATATATTCTCAATACAAGCATTGTTGGCAAGAAAGGCAGAGAGAATGGGTAACAAACAGAAAGATGTCGTGCTTTGAAGCCTAGAGGAACCTACACAGGAATGGACAAGAGATAACTACAACAGAAGGAGAGGAAAAAAAAAATTATTTTGAATGAATCCAAGAGAATTGCAAAGGATATCCTGGATTTCAGAACCAAAATGATGTGTTCTCCAAATGGTTTAGAGGTGGTGTAAAAGAATTCAAGAACATTTTCTTGCAGGAACAAATCTTTATTAACACCAAAGAAAAGTGGGCTAGACTCAGAGGAGTACAATTGAGATCCAGCAAAATATCTGAAGAGTGGGAGAGCTTGTAAGGGGAATTTTTAGAAGGTATCCAAGTTGGCTGATGGTCCAGATAATGAATGAGGGTGCTTTCAAGTGTAAAATATGTGATAAGATCAAAGGAATAGTCAGCAGATATGAGGCCAAGACACATAAAATAGCTTGCTGTCAGGGATCTTTCCTTGAACCTTAGGGTGTTGTGGGAGTATGTCATAAAGCTTCTAGTTATCCCCTGGGTGAGGGTTTCTGAAGCTCATTAATAATCTCCTCCTCCCTCTCTCTCACTCTTCATATGATAATATAATGTTATATTCACCGTCTCTTCAGAAATGACCAACAAGGTGGAGTTGTGAAAGAATCCAGCTATTCTGGAGAGCAATTTGGAACTATGCCCAAAAAGTTATCAAACTGTGCATACCCTTTGACCCAGCATTGCTGTTATTGGGATTATACCCCAAAGAAATACTAAAGAGCGGAAAGGGACCTGTATGTGCCAAAATGTTTGTGGCAGCTCTTTTTGTTGTAGTTAGAAACTGGAAGTTGAATGGATGTCCATCAATTGGAGAATGGTTGGGTAAATTGTGGTATATGAAGGTTATGGAATATTATTGCTCTGTAAGAAATGACCAGCAGGAGGAATACAGAGAGGCTTGGAGAGACTTAAATCAACTGTTGCTGAGTGAAATGAGCAGAACCAGAAGATCACTATACACTTCAACAACAATACTGTATGAGGATGTATTCTGATGGAAGTGGAAACCTTCAACATAAAGAAGATCCAACTCACTCCCAGTTGATCAATGATGGACAGAAATAACTACACCCAGAGAAGGAACACTGGGAAGTGAATGTAAATTGTTAGCACTACTGTCTATCTACCCAGGTTACTTATACCTTCGGAAGCTAATAATTAATGTGCAACAATAAAATGGTATTTACACACATATATTGTATCTAGGTTATATTGTAACACATGTAAAATGTATGGGATTACCTGCCATCGGGGGGAGGGAGTGGAGGGAGGGAGGGGATAATTTGAAAAAATGAATAAAAAAAAAAAGAAATGACCAACAAATATATAATATATAGTTCTAACCTCAATCCTAAACATTATCATATTATGAATCTCAAAATCACTAAATTAAAAAACAAATTCATAATCTGTTCCTCCCCAAATGGGACATTTTCTAGTCTTTTCTATTTCTGCTAAAGCACCACCTTTCTAGACATTTAAAACATAACTTCAAGTTCATTTTTGAATCTTTCTTATTCTTCCTTCATGTAAAATTAATTGTCAATTCTTGCAGCTTCTTCCTCCATATCTTTATCATCCATTCTCTTTTCTGTGTATATGACCATTACACTATTTATGACCCTCATCCTTTCTTACTTAAATTATTGCAATAATTCCCCTTCCATTAGCCTAGTTATCTTCATTTCATTTTCACATAGATGAGAAATTAAAATTTTAAAACTTATTGCTTAAAAATCTTTTGCACCTCTTTTCTCAGGATTAAAAGACAAAAATCACAGCCTATCTGAAGTCTTATGTAATATGATTCCAACTCATGTTTTTAGGTTTAATTCATATTGTTTCTGTTCATTCAATCAATCAAAAATAATATATTAAGTATCTACTGTGTGCTGTTTTATTTGAGATTCGTATCCTCATACAATAAAATAATGAAACAATTGTTACTTCCATGGAACTTAGATTTGAATATGCAAACTATAAGCACATTTAAAAGTATATATAAAATGAATAATGGAATTCACAGTTCCACAAATTTAATTTGCTATTTATTCTTTATACTTGATTATTTTCCTTTCCTATGCTTTTGCAGAGTGTACTATACATGCCAGGAATGCAATCCTTGTCTTTTAGACTCACTAGATTCCCTCAAGATTAAGCTCAGATATAACATCCTACAGAATCTTTCCTAAATCCGAGTTTTAGTGCTTTTTCCTGAAATTATCTTTTCTTTAACATAAATCCCATATGTAGACTATAAGTTACTTGAAGAAAAGGGCTGCTTCAAATTTGTCTTCATATGCTTATCATTATCATTATACTTTGAAAATATTAGGTGCTTTATAAATGTTGAATGATTTGAATTGAATCGTATTATTGCATAGCATATTTGTTTCTGTTCATGTCATATTTCTCCATGTTACTATAATTTCCAAGAGATCAAGAGACATATCTCATTCAAATTCCATATTTTCCTCAGCAGCTAGAACAATATTTAACTGAAAGGTTCTTCTTATGTGAAAGGTTCACCAGTATCGTATAACTAGGATATATAAGACATAAGACTTGAAGCAAATTATTCCTGACCTCAAGGTTAACTGTTTTATCTCTACAATGTTTGCTCATCCAATATATAGTATAATGCTTAGTACAGGAAAAAAAAATAGAATGAGTGTTTAATGCTGATGAATGCTTAAGCAAATGTGAAGCATTTCAAATGCAAAATGTTGCATTTCTACAAAATATATTCAAACAGCAACATCATTTTGAACCTCCTCAATAGAGTTTGATTTTAATGGAATGGGTGTTGATTTTATTTAGGAAATTTTAGAAATTTTCTCATTTATAATATTATAAACAATGCTTTGATGATTAATCAAGACAAAATGTGTTTAGCTGTAGTTGCCTTTATCCATTTTTATGTCAAATTTGACATTTATTTAAAATAAACAAAAATTCTTGATCCACGTGAGGCTGTCAAAGTTATGCAAATATCCCTACATGATATCAAAAATGTTTTGGGCAAACATTTCCTAATACCACAATAAGTCAACGACCATTTATTACATACTTGCTATATGCCATGTATTGTATTAAGCCTTAAGACTATAAAGGGAAGGGGAAAAGTATCTTTGCTTATAGTTTTTTCGGGAAGAGAATATGTAATCAATTATTCATAAAAAAAGAAAATACAGTAGAAATTGGAGAGTGGGAAAACATTAGCATTAAGAGTGATGAGGACACTCTTCTGGTTGATGTGATTGTTTTTGGATCATAAAAGAGAGAAGCCATGAGGAGGAGATGAAAAAAAAAGCAATATAATAGACATGAAGGGATAGTGAAAATGTTAAGTTGGAAGGTGTATTTTATTAAAAGAACAGCAAAAATTCCAACATCCCTGGATCAAAAGTATCTGAAAAGGATTAAGGCATAAGAAAGTTAACAAGGTAGGACTGTGTGTGTGTGTGTGTGTGTGTGTGTGTGTGTGTGTGTGTGTGTGTGATATTACTTAATCATTGAAGCAGCTTTATGCTGTAGCTACCTTAACTAGTTATGAATATCTCAAATAATTATCAATAGAAAGACTATATGATTAACCTTGAAAAATCTTTGAAAATCATTGACTGAAATGAAGAAAGGATATTCATTTCTATGTGCTTTGAAACATGATCACACATCCAGGAATCACATAAATTATCAAGGGAATTGTGAAGGGAGAGGAATTTTGTAAATTTGGCCATGTGGCTTTTTAGTGTATTTCTGGGAAGTAACTCATTTGTAGTATTGAAAGACAAATGTTTTTGTGTTAAATTTTGGTTTTCCTTTTGATGAGAGGAGAATTTTAGACTTCTCATTTTCCAGTTGGTATCCTAAAAAAAATTGCAAGATTATCAGATAGCATCTTTATCTAAAAGCACATTGGATATAGACAGACCATATTTAAAAGGAACTTTGTTAGCACTTCATAAATGGGAGAAAATGACTTCTTCTATAAAGCAGGAGCTGAGCTACTCTTTTGCCATATATCTTTCATGTTTGAGCTAAACTTCCTTTGCATTTTCTATCTATCTGTGAGACATATGTCATAGAAATTTAAAAAGATATTTTATATTGTATATTTTTGCTATGTAGCATCTTAGTAATCTTTTTTTCCTCAAAGTTACTTAAAGCTGAATAATTAATTGAATCAGAGAATCACTTTGACAAATTCATAGTAACCAATAGATTAGTTTATTAAATTAAAAAAAGTTACTGGATTTTGTAATTGTATTCAACTAGATAAGGGATCTAAGTTCTAAATTTTCTCCCTTCTAAAAGATGGGGTAGTGACCATTCTAGAATATTTAATAAGGAAGTAATTGCATTCATATCCTATGCCAACTTTTTCATTTTCTGTAAGACTTTGATATTATTATAAAAATAAAATCTTGTACTTTTGAGTTTAAAATCTCTTCTATAAGAGAATATCTAGAAGTCTGCTAAAAGAGACATCATCAGATTATTCAGATCTTCTATGATCCAGACATATTATTCTGGTCAGTTCTTTGCTAGTATCTCTTCTTTCTCACAATCAATATAGAAGCTATTCATAAACCTTGAGGATATCATTCTATTGCTTCTTCTTAACTGCATGTAAGGAAAATGACTTTTGGCATCCTGGATATGGGACCAGCCCTTTGGAGATGTGTTGCCTATAGACGAGTTTGAATGTCTGGGGGTTCAGGCCAAGAAAACCTAAATTTCCTGTACTTTATTTTGCTAGGTAATCCTCAGAATCTTTCAGAGACAGTCAAATGGAAGTAATTCAATTGTCTTGCATGGCACTAATAGAATGTCCCGGTTTTATAGATATATAGCAATAATATAAATACAAAGACTCTGTAGACCTTCAGTTTGGTAGTCAGTCATTACCTCTTCTCTCCTATTTTTTGACCTTCCTAAATGTTGAATTAGCTCTGGCAATGCATAATATTTATGTAGTTATCCCTTGAAAATATATTCTCCAGGTAAATGAACTTATCCACATCATGTACATTTTCCCCACTTGCTGTAACAAATGATCCCACAAACTGGCTGATGGATAACCATTGTTTTCTTGGTTTCAATTGTTAGGCCAAAATTAGCAGAAGCAGCAAAAAATCACACTCTTAAGGTTCAACTTCAAAGGATGAATTAAGTACACAATCCTTTACAAACAAAAAGTTGAGCAACAGGTATCCCTTCTCTTTCATCTTGACTTATAGCATTTTCAAATTGCATAATTTACCAATAGTGTGGTGACTTTATGTCACATTTGTCCACATTGAAGAGGTTCAATGCTAAAAAAAACATAAATAAGAGCAACTATGCAGCTGTGTCTAACTCAATTGATAACAGGGAAAGACTGAAAGCATCATCCTATATCCAGAACTCATACAAACATGCCATCATGAAACTGGATTAAAATATTGATTAATTCTCTGGCAAATCACATTTTGTTTTAATCTTCCATAAGCTCTCATGACGATGATAATGAAACCCTTGGTCACATTCGGGGAGGGAAGTACTCTATCTTAGACATTGTTGGCAAGATTCTTACCAGAGTCTTCCTTATTTAATTGGCCTTCATCTGGAAATATGATGTTTGCTATCCAGCAATTCCAAGAAAAAATTCAGGAGCAAACCAAAAGTTTGTACATAACATTCATAATCCAAGCTTTAATAATTATATCATATAATTATAGAACCATTTTCCCTCTTAACATGATCCTCTAAACTAGGAGCTGCTAATTTGTGTGTGTGTGTGTGTGTGTGTGTGTGTGTGTGTGTGTGTGTGTGTGTATCCATCTTTAAAGCTTTTGGTAGTCTAGTGAAGTCCATGAATCTTTTTTGAGAAAAATGTACTTTATTGTTTTGTTTGTTTGTTTTGCATAAAATAAGATCTTGAAGGATCAGTGTAAGTTCAAATAAAGTAAATTTAATGCAATGATAATTTTAAAATTATATCAGGTCACTTTTGATTTAAGTAAAAATGTGATTAAATTGATATATGTCAGCTAGTCAAAGGTTTTATTTCACTTCCTCATTATCAGACTGTTTATGATTACATGTGTATATAAAGAAAAAACTCCTTAAAAATAGAATTGACAGAGAGTGAGAGACATAGACAGAGAGAATTACAAAGTCATACAGAGAGATTATAGGGAGAGGGGGGAAAGGGAGGGAGGGAGGCAGAGACAAACACTCATTGAAGAAAAGATTTATTTTAATATTTGAAATGAGCAAATAAAAATTAATTACTCTATGAATTTTAGGAAACAAAAAAGATGAATGAAAAAAGAAAAGACAATGTGAAATATCTCATCAGAAAAAATAATGTATCTGGAAAATATGTCAAGGGGAGATCATTTAAAACTAATTGGACTTCCCAATCATGATCAAAATCTCAGAGGCTAAATATCACATTTCAAGAAATTAGAACAAAAATATCCTGACATTTTAACTTCAGAGCATAGAATAGTAATTGATAGAATCCATATCATTTGAAAGAGATTCCCCCCCCCAAAAAAAAGAAACTCTCTGAGAAAGAGTTCCCAAGTGCAGGTGAAAATATTGCAAGGTTACAAAAAGAAATAATTCAAATATTGGAAAGGGATAGGATGACCCAAATTTTATTAGGTTTCATATTAAAGGACTGGAGGACTTGGAATGTGATACTCAGAACATAAAAAAGTTATGACCAAGAATTATCTACCCAGAAAAACTGAGCATGATCCTTCAATGGGATATTTATTGAATAGAAAACTTTCAAGTCTTTATGATGAAAAAAGCAGAGATGAATAAAAAATTCAACATGTTTCTGTGTCAAACAGAAGACTAAAGACAAGTATAAAATATACAAATGAAAGATAAATCATAAAGTATTCAAATCATAATGTTAAACTGTTTACATCTTCATATAGAATGATGATGCATGTAACTTCCAAGAATTTTATTATTAGGTCAGTTTAAAGATGTTCACATACACAGAGAGAGAGTGCTTGTGTAGGAATAAATTATATTGGGCTACTCTTGAAAAATAAAATGTAAGCGAGATACAGTGGGAGAAAGAAGAAGGGAAAGGAAGGGTAAATTTATCTCACAAAAAGAAAGAGCATTTACATGGGTAAAGAAAATTGTAATTTGTGTAGTGCTTAAACATCACATTCATCAGAATTGGCCCAAAGAAGGAAGGATACATAACCACTTCCAATTGAGTATAGAAATCTCTCACCAAGAGGCAAGTAAAAGAAAAGAAAATGACAAAAAAAGGAGAGTAATGATTTTAAAAAATGCATGATGGATTAAGGGAGGTGGTGGTCCAAAGAAAAACAGATTGTTGAGTAGAGATTGGGTAAAAAGTATAACCAAAAGTAAATGGAATGGAGGACAATACATAGAAAATACTCATAATTGCAAATGTGAATGAGATGAACTCACCTGTAAAATGAAAGTTGATAGCAAAAAGAATTAGAAAGCCTTATCCAATACTATGTTGTTTACAAGGATACACACTTTAAAAAGAAAGATATAAAAATACAAGGATAAATAAAGAACTAGAACAAACTCTAATATGCTTAAGCTGAATAAAAAAGGCAGGGGTAGTAATCATAATCTAAGACAAAGGAAAAGCAAAAAATAGTTTGAATTAAAAGAGATAAATAAATTATATATTTTTTAAAATGTCCCATAAAATGAAATGATATTTTAAAAGATATATATACTTTCTCTGATAAAAACCTCATTTCTCGAATATATAGAGAATCAAATTATTAAAAAGAGCAAGTCCCCAACTTATTTATGAATAAAGATATGTACAGGCAGTTTTACATGGGAGAAACCAAAATGATCTCTAATCATATAAAAATCACTATTGATTTGAAAAATATAAACTAAAGTAATTCTGAGATACCACTTTATATGCATCACAAATTACAATGCTGGAAAATGCTGTAAGGAAAATAGGTATACTAATCAATGCATTATTGGTAGAATATTAACTAGTCCAACCATTATGAAGAACAATTTGAAACTATGCCCAAAGGATTATAAAATTATGTATTTCTTGTGATTTAGCATTATCACTGCAGGAATATTCCCAAAGAGACAAAATAGAAAAAAAGATCTACATTTACTATATTTATAGAAGCTCTTTTTTGTTGTTGGTGACAAAGAATTGGAAATTGAGAGGATGGTCATCAATTGAGGAATGGCTAAACAAGTTGCAGTACGGTACACTATTGTACTAAAAGAAAAGAAGAGGGAGATGGTTTCACAAAAACCTGGCAAGAACTGTATGAATTAATGCAGAGTGAAATGAGCAAACACAAAAGATCATTTTACACACTTAAAAGCAATATTGTGTTATAATGATGATAAACTCTGAAAGACTTGACTACTTTGAGTGAGACAATCTTCAAGGACAATACCTTTTAAAAGATAGAGTGGTAGGCCTGAATACACTTAGCTTCCTGAGTTCAAATCTGGACTCAAACATTTACTAGCTATGTAGCCCAGAGAAAAATACTTGACCCTGCTTGCCTCACTTTTTTAACCTGGAAAAATGAGTTGGAAAAGAAAGTGACAAACTACCCCAGTATTTTTTGCTAAGAAAACACTAAATGTGGTTTTGGAAAGTCAGAGATGATTGAAAATGACTAAACAACAAAAGATCTAATACAGGAAGCCACTATATTATTAAATTCAATATCAAGACAAAATTAGACATAGATTATTCAATAGTTAACAATGGATTTACTTAAGCCATTCCTGGAGGACTTGCAACAAGAATATTCAGTGGACATATTTGGACCTAATTTAATTGAGTTTTTTTTTCCTTTCTCTGAGTTGCCCATTACAATCCATCAGTCAAGGATCAGAAAGACAAGTCTTATACACTGTTTTATACTCTGGTGAATATGAATTGAAGTCAATAGTATGAGCCATTAATTTAAAGGATAGTCTCATTAACTTTTAAAGAGGACCTGACTTAACATACATGGTGTAGAGTACTCACAAAGAAATGATCTACACCTGAATTCATAGTAATACAGTTATAGAAGTAAAAAGTTTTCTCACTAGAATCAGATATTTCATAAATGTTATATTAAATATATATATATATATATATATATATATATATATATATATATATATATATTCTACATTTAATAATGTGGATATATGATGTAGAATTCATTAAAGAAAAACAATTTAGTCCATGAGGGTAATTAGAGGATACCAAGGCTTTGTGGTTATCGCAGTTCCCCTTTATTCCATTCATTCCCCAGAACCAATATGTGGCTCTCATAAATCCAAGATATCTCATTGGGAGCAATACTAAATGATGACTAGAACAAATTTTAGCATGTTATTATGCATATAACAACTTTTAGAAGCTAGAAATTGACACAGGAAAGTTAAAAATATTCAATCACATATTTAAGTCATTAAATGAAGCTATGGTAAAAAAAAATGATTTTTCAGAAGAAATGCAAGATCAAAGAAATACACCAAAAATTATCTGAAATCATTCAATCAATAATGCTTGTTTATTATTCTGTATACTAATATACATTTATCTGCATTTAAATTTTTTTTAATCTTTCACTTCTTAAATTAGTCTGCCAGGACTCTGATCTTGTTTAATTCATATTTTATGAACTATTTTTTATCAAGTTTGAAACCAAAAGAAAGGAAGTATTGAGTCAAAGGGAGAGGAGGCCTGCACTTTCCCTGTCAACATATATAACTTTATCTTAGAACTATACTCCATTTAGTATAAATTGAGCAAGCAATCATCACTTTTTTTTTTCCTTTTATTTGGTTTTAGTTCTATTTTAGTGTTCTTATATGGCTAACAGTTTCACTCATAGATATGTTTTGGACTTATGATTTCATTTATAACAAATTTCTATAAGAAAACATTCTTTACCAATGCAATGATTTTTCTTGTGCAGCAAAATAACTATATGGATATTTATACATATATTGTAGCTAACATGTTCTTTAACATATATAAAATGTATTGGTCTACCTGCCATCTAGGGCAGGGGGTGGGTGGAAAGAAGGGAAACATTGGAACAGAAGGTTGTGCAAGGGTCAATGCTGAAAAAATTATCCATGCATATATCTGTAAATAAAAAGCTATAATAAAATATTTTTGCATCAATATTCATTAGGCAAAATAGTGACTCTGTAACTGCATATATTCTCTGTTTTCACTCTAACTGGGTTAGGTATCACCACCATTTCTGTGTCAAAAAAGGAATTTTTTTAAGATTCTTTATTTCCCTATTTTTAAAAATAGTTTAGATAGCCTTGGAATTACTTGTTCTTTAAATGTTTGGTAGAATTCACATGTAAATACATGTGAGAATTTTTCTAGCTCTGAAGATTTTTTTTTACTAGGAAGTTGATTAATAGCTTGTTCTATGTTTTTTTCTAAAATGGGACTAGTTAAATAACTTACTTTCTCTTATGTTGACCTGGGCAATCTATATTTTTGTAGATATTCCTCCATTTCACTTAGGTTATTATATTTATTACCATAAAATTAGTAAAAACAAAACAGAGCAATAACAACTCCTAATTATTTCTCTAATTTCCTCATCATTGGTGGAAAATTCTCCCTTTTCATTTTTGAGATTAGCAATTTGATTTTCTTCTTTCCTTTTTCTAATCAAATTAAAAAAGATTTATCTATTTCGTTGTTTTTTAATAAAAACTCTTAGTTTTTTGTAGTAATTTAATAGGTTTCTTATTTTTAATTTTATTAATCTCTCCTTTTATTTACAGAATTTCTAATCTGGTACAGAATTGAGGGGTTTTAATTTGTTCTTTTTCTAGCTTTTTTTTAGCTGTAAGCCCAATTCATTGGTCTTCTCTTTCTCTATTTTATGCAAGTAAGCAACTAGAAATATAAAATTTCCCCTAATAACTGACTTGGCTGGTTGTTTTTTAGGTATGTTGTCTCATTATTGTCATTCTCTTTGATGAAGTTTTGATTGTGTGTATGATTTGTTGTTTCACCAATTCATTCTTTAATATTAGATTATTTAATTTCCCATTAATTTTTGGTCTATTATCTCCTGGCTTTTTATTGCATGTAATTTTTCTTGCATCATGATATTGAAATGATGCATTCATTAGCATCATTTCTCCCTTTCTGCATTTGATTTTGAGGTTTTTATGCACTCATACATGGTCAATTTTTGTATAGGTTCCATGCTGCTAAGAAAAAAGCAAACTCATTTCTGTCTCCATTCACTTTTCTCCAAAGATCTATCATGCCTAACTTTTCTAATATTCTATTTATCTCCTTAACTTCTTTCTTATTTATTTTGTGTTTCAATTCATCTAGTTCTGAGAAAGCAAGGTTAAGATCTTCTACTAGTATAGTTTTGCTGTCTATTTTTTCTTGCTGCTCTCTTAACTTCTCGAGGAATTTGGATGCTATACCACTTGGTGCATAAATGTTTAGTATTGATATTGCTTCATTATCTATGGTAACCTTTAGCAAGATCGAATTCTCTTCCTTATCTTTTTTTTCATTAAATCTTTCTTTGCTTTTACCTGATCTGTTATCAGGATTGCTATCCCTGCTTTTTTTAGTTCACTTGTAGCATAATAGATTCCACTCCAGTTCTTTAACTTTACTCTGTATGTATCACTCTGCTTTAAAGGTGTTTCTTATAAGCAACATATTGTAGGATTCTGGTATTTAATCTAATCTGCTATCTGCTTCTGTTTTATGGGAAATTTCATCCCATTCACATTTACAGTTAAAATAACTAATTCTGTATGCCTTGCTTTCTTATTTACCCTAAATTATGTTTTGTTCTTTCCTTTCTTCCTTCCATCCTCCTCAGTATTTTGCTTCTGATGACCACTCTCTTAATCAGTCTTCCCCCTTTAGGGTTCCTCCCCCTTTCTTACACCTTTCCCCTACTACTTCTGTTTTCCCTTTCATTAGTTTTTCCTTTCCTTTCCCCTCCCAATTTCCTATAAGGTAAGACAAGTATCTCTGTGAAATCAAATATGACTGATATTCTATTTTTGAGCCAAATCTGATGAAAATAAGATTCACACAATACTAATCCTCACCCTTCTTTCCCTCAATTATAATAAGCCTTTTTTGCCTCTTTATGAGATATTTTCTTTATTTTACCTCCTTTTTCAGTATGATCTCCTTTGCATCTCTAGTTTCTTTTTCATATTATAATAATAAAATCAAATTATACCCACACTCGGCTAAGGAACTTGGTATGCAGCCAAGAATAACTTACCCAGCAAAAAAAGGAGCATAGTTTTCCAGGGAAGAAGATGGACATTTAACGAAATAAATGAATTCCATCTATTTTTGATGAAAAAACCAGACCTACATAAAAGGTTTGATCTTCAAATACAGAACTCAAGAGATTTCTAAAAAGGTAAAAAGAAATCTAGAGAACTATACTTCTGCCAAAAAAAATATGTAAAGAACATATGTACAATTTGTCTTAGAAACTAGAAGTGGAAAGGAAATTATATCATAAAAAAGTGTAAAGTGGTGGTACTACATCTCATGAAGAGGCAAAGGTAACCTATTATATCTGAGAGAAAGAAAGGAGGGAGATGAACATAGTGTGTATCAATAGACATATTCGATTTATGGTGAAACTTCTTCCACTTCATTGAAAAGTGAAAGGGAAGGAGTAAGCTAAGGGGAAGGGAATACAGAAATTTCGAGGAAAAGGGGTAAAATAAGGGGAGGATCTTTAAGGTGGGGGAGGGATCCTAAAAAGGGAGGGCTGTGAAAAGCAAGTGGTGTTCACCAGTTTAATACTGGGTAGGGGGGTAAAAGGGAAGGAAAAGGGAAAAGCATAAGCAGGGGTTAATAGGATGGCAAGCAATATAGAATTAGTCCTTCTAACCATAAATGTGAATGGGGCAAACTGCCTCATAAAGAGGAAGCAGTTAGCAGACTGGATTAAAAGTCAGAATCCTACTATATGTTGTTTACAGGAAACACACCTGAAACAGGGTGAGACATTCAAACTAAAAGTAAGAGGGTGGAGCAGAATCTATTATGCTTCAGGCAAAACCAAAAAAGCAGGAGTAGCCATCCTCATCTCAGATCAAGTAAAAACAAAAATTGATCTAATTAAAAGAGATAAGGAAGGGCATTATATCCTGCTAAAGGGCAGCATCAATAATGAAGCAGTATCAATATTAAACATATATGCACCAAGTGATGCAGCATCTAAATTCTTAAAAGAGAAATTAAGAGAGCTGAAAGAGGAAGTAGATAGCAAACCTATAATAGTGGGAGATCTCAACCTTGCACTCTCAGAATTAGATAAATCAAACCACAAAATAAATAAGAAAGAAGTCAAAGAGGTAAATAGAATACTAGAAAAGTTTGCTATGATAGATCTTTGGAGAAAACTAAATGGAGACAGAAAGGAATATACTTTCTTCTCAGCAGTTAATGGAACCTATACAAAAATTGATCATATACTAGGGCATAAAAACCTCAAAATCAAATGCAGTAAGGCAGAAATAGTAAATGCATCTTTTTCAGACCATAATGCAATCAAAATTACATTTAATAAAAAGCCAGGGGAAAATAAACCAAAAAATAATTGGAAACTAAATAATCTTATACTAAAGAATGATTGGGTAAAACAGCAAATCATAGACATAATTAATAACTTCACCCAAGAAAATGACAATAATGAGACATCATACCAAAATGTGTGGGATATAGCCAAAGCAGTAATAAGGGGAAGTTTTATATCTCTAGAGGCCTACTTGCATAAAATAGAGAAAGAGAGGGCCAACAAATTGGGCTTACAACTAAAATTGCTAGAAAAGGAGCAAATTAAAAACCCCCAGACAAACACAAAACTTGAAATTCAAAAAATAAAAGGTGAGATTAATAAAATTGAAAGTAAAAAAACTATTGAATTAATTAATAAAACTAAGAGTTGGTTTTATGAAAAAACCAACAAAATAGACAAACCCTTAGTAAACCTGATTTAAAAAAGGAAAGAGAAAAAGCAAATTGTTACTCTTGAAAATGAAAAGGGTGAACTCACCACTAATGAAGAGGAAATTAGAACAATAGTTAGGAGCTACTTTGCTCAACTTTATGCCGATAAATTCGATAACTTAAATGAAATGGAAGAATACCTTCAAAAATATAGTTTGCCCAGATTAACAGAGGAAGAAGTAAGTAGTCCAAATAGTCCCATCTCAGAAAAAGAAGTAGACCAAGCTATTAACCAACTTCCTAAGAAAAAGTCCCCAGGACCAGATGGATTTACAGGTGAATTCTACCAAACATTTAAAGAACAACTAACTCCAATGCTATGTAAACTATTTGAAAAAATAGGGATTGAAGGAGTCCTACCAAATTCCTTCTATGACACAGACATGGTACTGATACCTAAACCAGGTAGATTGAAAACTGAGAAAGAAAACTATAGACCAATTTCCTTAATGAATATTGATGCTAAAATCTTAAGTAAGATATTAGCAAATAGACTTCAGAAAATCATCCCCAGGATAATACACTATGACCAAGTGGGATTTATACCAGGAATGCAGGGCTGGTTTAATATTAGGAAAACTATTAGTATAATTGACCATATTAATAATCAAATTAATAAAAACCATATGATCATCTCAATAGATGCAGAAAAAGCATTTGATAAAATCCAACATCCAATCCTACTAAAAACGCTTAAGAGTATAGGAATAAATAGACTATTCCTTAAAATAATAAGGAGCATATATTTAAAACCTTCAGTAAACATCATATGTAATGGTGATAAACTAGAACCTTTCCCTGTAAGATCAGGAGTGAAACAATGTTGCCCACTATCACCATTACTATTCAATATAGTACTAGAAACACTAGCCTGGGCAATAAGAGCCGAGAAAGAGATTCAAGGAATTAGAGTAGGAAATGAGGAAATCAAATTATCACTTTTCGCAGATGACATGATGGTATACTTAGAGAACCCCAAAGACTCTGCTAAAAAGCTATTAGAAATAATTCAGAATTTTAGCAAAGTTGCAGGGTACAAAATAAATCCACATAAATCCTCAGCATTTTTATACATTACCAACACAATCCAACAGCAAGAGATACAAAGAGAAATTCCATTCAAAATAACAGTCGATAGTATAAAATATTTGGGAATATATCTACCAAAGGAGGGTCAGGAAGTATATGAGAAAAATTACAAAACACTTGCCACAAAAATAAAGTCAGATTTAAATAATTGGAAAGACATTCAGTGCTCTTGGATAGGCCGAGCGAATATAATAATGACAGTACTCCCCAAACTAATCTATTTATTTAGTGCTATACCAATCAGACTCCCAAGAAACTATTTTAATGACCTAGAAAAAATAACAACAAAATTCATATGGAAGAATAAAAGGTTGAGAATTGCAAGGGAACTAATGAAAAAAAAAGTCAGAGCAAGGTGGTCTAAGTGTACCTGATTTAAAGCTATATTATAAAGCAACAGTCACCAAAACCATTTGGTATTGGCTAAGAAATAGACAAGTTGATCAGTGGCACAGGTTAGGTTCACAGGGCAAGATAGTGAATAAAAATAGCAATCTAATCTTTGACAAACCCAAAGATCCCAAATTTTGGGATAAGAATTCATTATTTGACAAAAACTGCTGGGAAAACTGGAAATTAGTATGGCAGAAACTAGGCATGGACCCACATTTAACGCCACATACTAAGATTAGATCAAAATGGGTCCAAGATTTAGGCATAAAGAATGAAATCACAAATAAATTGGAGGAACATGGGATGGTTTACCTCTCAGACTTGTGGAGGAGGAAGTAGTTTGTGTCCAAGGGAGAACTAGAGACCATTATTGATCCCAAAATAGAACATTTTGATTACACCAAATTAAAAAGTTTCTGCACAAACAAAACTAATGCAAACAAGATTAGAAGGGAAGTAACCAATTGGGAAAACATTTTTACAGTTAAAGGTTCTGATAAAGGCCTCATCTCCAAAATATACAGAGAATTGACTTTAATTTATAAGAAATCAAGCCATTCTCCAATTGATAAATGGTCAAAGGATAGGAACTGACAATTTTCAGATGATGAAATTAAAACTATTTCCACTCATATGAAAGAGTGTTCCAAATCACTACTGATCAGAGAAATGCAAATTAAGACAACTCTGAGATACCACTACACACCTGTCAGATTGGCTAAGATGACAGGAACAAATAACGATGAATGTTGGAGGGGCTGTGGAAAAACTGGGACACTGATGCATTGTTGGTGGAGTTGTGAAAGAATCCAACCATTCTGGAGAGCAATCTGGAATTATGCCCAAAAAGTTATCAAACTTTGCATACCCTTTAATTCAGCAGTGCTACTACTGGGCTTATATCCCAAGGAAATACTAAAGAAGGGAAAGGGACCTGTATGAGCCAAAATGTTTGTGACAGCCCTTTTCATACTGGCTAGAAGCTGGAAGATGAATGGATGTCCATCAATTGGAGAATGGTTGGGTAAATTATGGTATATGAATGTTATGGAATATTATTTTTCTATAAGAAATGACCAACAGGAGAAATACAGAGAGGCTTGGAGAGACTTACATCAACTGATGCTAAGTGAAACGAGCAGAACCAGAAGATCATTATACACTTCAACAATGATACTGTACGAGGATGTATGCTGATGGAAGTGGATATCTTCATCATAGAGAAGAGCTAATCCAATTCCAATTGATTAATGATGGACAGAATCAGCTACATCCAGAAAAGGAACACTGGGAAATGAGTGTAAACTGTTATTTTTACCTTCTGAATCCAATTCTTCCTGTGCAACAAAAAAATTCGGTTCTACACACATATATTGTATCTAGAATATACTGTAATATATTTAACATGTATAAGACTGCCTGCCATCTGGGGTAGGGGGTTGGGGGACGAAGGGAAAAAATCTGAATAGAAGTAAGTGCAAGGAATGATGTTGTAAAAAATTACCTATGCATATGTACTGTCAAAAAAAAAGTTATAAAATAAAATAAGAATTAAATTTAAAAAAAGAAAAAAAATTATACCCACACTCTCTATGTGTACCCACAACAGAACTGTAGTTCTCAAGAATTTTTTCTCTATTAATTTTTTGTGCTTCTCTTTAGTTCTGTGTTTGGAGATCAATTTTCTTGTTCAGTTCTCTTCTTTTGATCAGAAATAGATGAAATTCTAGGTTATTTCTTTTTCTTTTTCCTTTCTTTTTTTTTCTTTCTTTTTTTTTTTTTTTATCAAGACTTTCAGGAAGCCAAGTAATCTGTAGATTGTCTATCCTAGATCTATTTTCCAGGTCAGTTGCTTTTTCCAGGAGTTATGTCACATTTTCTTCTATTTTTTTTTTCATTTTTTTTGCTATGGTTTGGCCTATTTTTGAAGTCTTATTGAGAAATTTACTTCATTTGTTCAATTCTAATTTTTAGTATATTATTTTCTTCATTTACCTTTTTTTAACTCCTTTTATATTTGACCATTTTTTTGTTATTTTGTGTTGTTCATTGCTTTTTTTTCCATTTCACAAATTCTTTTTCAGTGATTTGATATCTTTTTCATATCTATTTTGTAAAGATTTATATGCTTTTCCCATTTCATCCAATCTATTTTGTAGGGAATTATATGCCTTTTCCATTTCTTTTTGCAAAAATCTCATTTAGTTTCCCCATTTTTCTTCTAACTCTTTTAAATTTTTTTATGCAATCTTCTAAGAAATCCTTGTGAAATGGACAACAGGTCATATTTCCCTTTGGGGCTTCATCTGGGATGGATTTTACTTTAGAAATCTCAAGATGTGAGGTCTGTTCTTCTGTCTCTTCATAAAAGCTGTCTATGTTAAGAGTTCTTTTTTTTTGTTTGTTTGTTTTTTGTTTTTTTTTGCTCATTTTTCTAAAGCTTGAAGTCTGCTCTTACTAAAAGGAGCAACACCTGCTTTAGTTTGTCCTGAGGCAGTTCCGCTAATTGACTTTTGTTGCTGGGAAATTGTGGCTAGGTTTCACATTCTTTCAGGGCTCAGTAGTTTACATTTGACTTTTGTAGCAAATCTCCTAGATCACCCACTTGCAACCAAGACAAAGTAGCCTAAGAGGCTCACAGAAGATTCTTGGATGGGGGGACACTGCAATGCTTTGACTCCCCTTTTCAACTCCTTGCATGGAACTCCTTGTGCTGTGGTCTGGGCTTGGCAGACTGTACCACTGCCTGTTTGAAATGAACCTGTTCTGAAGTTTTTCCAAAATATCTTCATATGGGAATGTGGTATACTTCAAATATTTGTGAGTTCTGTGATTCCAAAAGCAGTGTAGAGACTTAATTTGCTGTTAGTTTGAGAGGTCAGAGGAGGTCACATAATGTCATGTCTGCTCTCCACCATCTTGGCTACACCTCTTCCCCAACATTAATATTTTTTTCAAATAATATTTTAAATAGTTGTATAAACATACTGCTTTTTGTAACAGGATAAAAATTTGTAGAGTTTGAATGCATCCTTTTGAAAGCATTGTCAGTAAAACTCCAGTATCATTACAGCTACAGGGATTCCATCTGCCTCATCCTATTTTGACATGATTTTGATCTCCTCTACTAGCTCTCTACAATGAAAATGTCTCATTCCATGTAGCTTGTAAATTACATAAATCTTATATGACAATATCTTTTGAAAATGTTAAGTGGTTCCCTTTAAATGGCAAAGTGAATCAAAGCAGGACAGTCCTGATATCTATATGAATAACTCTTGCAAGGATTTTTTTTTAAGAATGACTCTCACAAGGATTTTTAATCCTTACTGAAAAATAATGTAGTTATGTGAGAAGAAACTATAGTAAATAGATTTTGTGCTCCCAAATCCACACACAGCCAGAAGCCCATAGTCATAAGGGAATGGATCACAAAACAAAACAAAAACAAAAACGATAAAAAAAAAAAAAAAAAAAAAAAAAAAAAAACAACTGTAATGCTTAAAATGCGATTACTCATTATGAAGAGACAAATTGAGAAAGTCTTTAATCAAGTATGTTGCATCTTTGATATTCACCTGGTTTACCTAAATTCATGGTTCTAAGAAGCTGTCAAATGCACAGCAGCAACATATCAACAAATTTTCTCAATAGCTAAAACAAAATTGAAGGTAACTAACAGGTCTCAAAACCTTTGGGGAGTTAGGGGAATATCTATCCCAAGAAAGTGAATATTTCTCCTCCATACAATGGAGAGCTGAAGATAGTTTTTGAAACAAGCTTTGTAGAGTGCTTAGAGCTTGAAGAAACATCAAAGACACTGATAACTTCCAGTGCAATCTGAGCTATCACCAACTTTTGCTTTGCCACTGAACTTTTGTGACTCTGGATAAGAGAGTAAGGCTGATGACTTCATGCAAGTCTGACTCACTTAAATCCAATTAATACATAGGAAGACATTATTTCATGATGTCATTGTTCTTTATCCCTCAATTTAATTTTTTAAAGACAATTATACCATCACATTCAACTCATCTCTCTGCTTCCTGTCATAGTTGACCACTGTGGAAAATGCTTCTCATCCTCAGCCTTTAATGTTTCAACTTGTTTAAGCATTCATTCAATGTCTTCTTTGCTCAGAAAATCTTTATAATTGGTGATGATGGTGATGGTGATCTGGCTCTCCTTGCCTGTACTCCATTTGCATCAATGTCAAATGTTACTTCAATCTGAGAATGCCTTCAATCTGAGAATGGGTGTGCCACAAGAAAGAAAAACAGATAATGGACCTGCATATAGTTCTAAACATTTTGCACACTTCTGTGTGCAGTATAAGATATTACACATTACTGGAATACCTTTTAATCTGCAAGGTCAGGCAATAGTAGAGAGAAGAAACAGAGACCTTAAGACACTCCTCCAAAAACAAAAGAAAGGGAGAGCCACAGGTAGCCCTAGGGAACTTCTAAATTTAGTCCTCTATACCATTAATTTTCTAATTTTTGACAAAGATGCACTGGCTCTGGCAGACAGGTTTTATAATAACCCACCAGAAGGGCAGTGTCCAGTGAGAGCAGCTCCACTGTCCTTAGATAATCGCCAGGTGATATGGAGAGACCCAGAAAGTGGTGAATGGAAGGGACCAGATAGGTTAACTGCCTGGGGGAGAGGGTTTGCTTGTATTTCTTCAGATGGAGAAGGAATCAGATGGGTGCCAATGAGTCGTATTTGCCTTGTCCTTGGAGAGAGACAGAAAAAGAGAAAGACCTCAAAACAAAGGAGAAAATCTAAGAAACATCTGACACTGAAAGAGCATGGCTAATAAGAAGACTGTTAAAGAACTTTAAAAACCAGCAGGAATTATTGGATTTCCTAACACAAGATGAGACTAATGGACAATGGAATTATGGACATTTATAAATTCTCAATTTATGATTATTTGATCATGTTATTTGTTACATACTTCTAGCATGTATTATGTTACTATGTTACTATGTGTTCATATAATCTATGTAACTATGTGTAATGCCTCCCATATTGAGGGATTTATATTTCAAGGTCACGACCACCCTATGTTCTAAATCAAAAGAAAGGGGGAGATGTTAGGTTCTTACTAAGTGCTAATGAGATAGTGAGATATTGGGTTTTTACTAAGTGCTAAGTCGGTACTTGACAATTTTCTAGTTCCGGCCTTTCCTGGTAGTAGTTTGACTTGTGAATTCTTAGGAAAGAGCTTGCGTGCTTGGGAGGAGCAAGCTCATTGGTTGAAGTGGTGTGCTGGGGAATTCCTGTAAGCTCAGACTTGCCAAATAGATAATTATCCTTTGTCATTGTTCTCTTGCTTTCATAAACTTGAATAAACACACCAGGCTGGTTGTCTAAATAGGTTGTCTAAATAAAAATCTCTATCTCCTTAGTGTAGTGACATTATCTTTGATCAGAACTTGCACAATTCCTCCAGTAGTTTCAATTCTCAAAGAAAGTGGAATGATATCCAATGCCAACAAACCCTGCATATTTTCATATTTATCTTCAGAAAAAAATGGAAGCTCCTTCAGTACTGATGTTCTTGAAGAATTCCTTTCCATTGAAGAAGTCTTCTGGGTTTGGATCATGCAAGTGGAATTGTTATGAATCTGAGATTTCTCTAGTTTGGTATCTCAGTACCTTTTCCATTGATGCAGTGAGCAATGGAAAAAATCAGCATTCAGCTCTTCAAAATTAGCTCAGGTGATTGATATATAGAAGTCAATACATTTACAGAAGGAATCAATTTTAATAATGACCTGGGTGCTGGAAGACGGGTTCACTTTGCAAGTTCACAAGTACACTAAAGAACCATCTTGTTCTCACTGATGTCATTTTTGTGCTTTTGCTTGAACTTGGCAATGACATTGTTGGTGATAGAGTGGTCAAAGTCCTCCCCAGCCAAGTGGGTGTCCCCAGATGTGGACTTGACATCAAAAATACTATCTTTCATGGTAAGAATGGAAATATCAAAGTTAACACTTACAAAGTCAAAGATTAACACATTTTTATCAGCAACAACCTTTTTGTCCAAGCATAAACAATAGCAGCAGCAACTGAGCCCTTGATGATTCAGAACATATTAAGACCAGTGACGGCTCCAGCATATTTTGTGACCTATCCATGGGAATCATTGAAATAACCTGTTACTGTGACTGCAGCATTTGTAACAATTTTCCTAAGGTAAATTCCAGCAATTTTTCATCTTAGTCAAAACCATAGAAGTGCACTTTTCTGAATAGAAACTTTGACTTTTCTCTTTATACTCCACTTGGATTTTGCTTGCTTGCATCATTTATCACCATAACAGGACAGTGCTTCATATCTCACCATGGAACTTTGAATCAGATATTTGACATCAAAAACTGGTGGATTTTATTGCAACTTAATTCTTTGTAGCATCACTGACTAAATATTTTGTGTCAGTTAAAAGTGATGTAGCTTGGAATGGAACCATTAGTAATTATCTTCACTTTCCCACAGAGGAAGACTCCCACACAGGAGTAAGTATTACCAAGGTCACTGCCAATTGTAGGTCTTTTGTACATGTTCATAGCTAATCACTGTGGAGAATGAAGAGTGCCTTGAGTAGACCTCCATTCTTCTTTTCAAAGCATTTTTCTTCTCATTGGATTTTTATGCTTCTTTTGCCATTTGACCTATTCTATTTTTAAGGTGTTATTTTCTTCAGTAATTTTCCTGTCTCTATCAAGCTGTTGATCCTTTTTCATTATTTTCTTGCATCCTTCTCTTTTATCATTTTCCTTCTATCTCTCTATGGACTGAGACCAATTTGTACTTTTTTTTGAGAATATGGATCCTTTGACTTTGTCTTATGAGTGTGTTTTGAGCTTCCTTGTTATCATAGTAATTTTCTATGAACAAATTGTTGTTTTTTTCTTTGTTTATTTTCCAGCCCATTTCTTGATTTTTTAATTCTATGTTAAAGGGAGGCTCTTTTTTCCCCAATTACAGGGTGTTTTGCCCCATTATGAGTTTTTTGGGGTAGTTATTTTCAGAGGTACTCCTGGAGTTCTATAAGTCTTTGGCTCCTCCCAGGTGGTGTGATCTAGGTGAGGTAATAATAATAAATTTATTAATTTCCTGTACTGTGTTGCGACTGACTGCAAGCACTTTTTTTTTAATCACTGTAACTATGACTGGGTTCTCTGCTCCTCTGGCCACAAGTTTTACTGTGCTAGTTCTCCTCCTTCCACTGGGATTAAGACTCAGTACTTTGATTGATATCCAAGTATAGACAATGCAACAGAATCCTGTCTCTGGTACCAGCAAGGGCTCTTTATAAATATTCTGACCTTTCTTCCAATACTCTTACCAATGTGAAGACTAAGGCATTTGAAAACCACCACTGTTACCACTGCTTCACTGGTCCCAAGGCCTATTCCTAGTTGGTGAAGCCTGCTCTGCCCAAAGGCCTATGTGAGACTGCACTCCTCTCTCACCATGGTGAAACAGATTTTGAGCTGGAAAAATCTTCATTTTCTGGATTCTTCTATTTTAGAATTTATATTGAGTTATTATTAAAAGGTATTAGGAGAGATTTGGGGGATAACATCTTGACTCTGCCTTTCTGCATTATTGTCATTTTTAAACTGAATATGCTATAGACACTCAAACTCAATCTCTTCAAAATAAAATATGCTATTGTTTCCACTCATACCCATCCCATTCAAAATTGCCTTATTCCTATCAATTCACCATCATGATTTCATTTCCACAGGTTTGGAACCACAGGGTCATTCTTGTTTTGTCTCTCTCTCTCTCTCTTTTTTTTTTTAACTTCTTCATTTACATCAGTTTTCAAATTTTGTCCTTTTTACCCCTACAAAGTCTATCCACTTTTTTCCTCCCACACAATAATCACTAGAAAAAAAATTGACTAATTTTTTACTATAGCTAAAAGTCTATATCACTTCTCAAATTATCCTCACTATCACCTTCCTGACAACATGTACTCAACTGAAAACTTGAGCTCCACTCCTGGCTTCTCCTAGTTTTAATACTTGATTTTTTTCACCTTATCTTACTAGTAACTATATATATATAATGACAATTTTACTCCTTGACATTTATCTTCTTAGGCAAAATTTATAATCAGTTATAATTAAAAGATCAAAAAGAAAACATATTTATAGATAATTTAGAATGAAATTCTAACCATAGAAAGACGAATGGAAAATGTTTCTTTTCTACCTATTGGACAAAAATTGAATTGTTAGGATTTTTACAAGGTGCTAAGTCACTGGAATGAATAGAGACAGTTGATTTGATCCTAAAAGGAGATCTTATGGGCCAGAATTTGAAACAAGGTACTGAGTGGAATTGAGGAGACAATGATTAAATCTAATTTACATTGATTTAATCCTACAACAAATAATGGTTTCCTAGTGATGAAATGATTGGTGTATACTCAGTGTGTACCATGTGCAAGAAACTCTCAGGGTCAAGCACACAGAAGCCCACAATCACACTCTTGGAAGCAGAGTCAAGATTTCATTCCCATGTCTACCTTCCTGCTGGTTGGAGGCTTTGGATCCAGAGGGAGCTAAAGAGAAGATTTGGAAAGAGACAGTAAAGGACTTTAACTCCTGGCTGCATTTTAGTGATTATTGGAACAGAACTGAAAGGAAGGCTGCCTCAAGAAGCATCCCAAGAAAACTGCCTCCCAAGAAAATGATTGACAATCTAGAGAAAAGAGAACATCACATTGGATACTTTTCTAATTTACTTAGTTTATCATAAATCTAAGGTCTACATGTATAATTAGAAACAAGCATTAATTTCAAGTTCCGTGACAAGTCTCTGAGAACAGTAAACTACATCTATTTTTTTTCAATTAACTATAGAACAATAACAGTCTTCTATGGTGCTGAAATTTGGTAATAATTCTCAATTGGACTAAGATCAAGTCTTTATCATAACTAGTATTACTTCAGTATATGCATTTTTAAGCCTATGCAATTATTGATTCAATAAAAGATTGAATGACAATGAATAAAAGATTAATTTGTATCAGCCCCTTAGTGATTAATCAATTTTCAAAATAAATGGGAAAAATATAAATTCAAGTTCTTTTTGCTATAAGGAATTGATTCATTGGAAAGACAAAGTTTTAAATGAACATTTTAAAATATCTTTTTTTATTTAAAGATGTTTATTTCTTTCATTCAAAAAATTAATCAGACTTCTATAGAGATATACTTATTTTGTGTAATAGTTTTGTATAGCACCTCTGTGTCATGATGAAAAAGGTAGATTTCCTTTAATACTCTAATCATTTTCAACCTTTAATAATATAGGCTTCTCATTAAACAACAGGAAAATTTCCCAATAAACATTGTGACAAATGTTACTTTGCAAATGTCAGTTTAAGTATTTAACAGCTCTTAAACTGTAATCACCAGTAGACCATGTAAAAAGCAATAAACATGCCATGAACTCTATAAACAGAAATTGCAATAAAAGGTTAATGATAATATTGTCCACAAGATTCCCTTTAATTCCATAGAGAAGGGGAAGAATGCTATAAAGCAGATGTTGACCTTTCTGTGGTACAAATGAAGGAGATATTCACCTTTCATTAGAAAGGTCAGCCATTTTTGGTGGCTATATTCAACTTTTGGAACCATTATATCAACAACTCTTCATAGAATAGATCACTAGAGCTTTGTAATATTCAAGTATAATACTGAACTTGGATACAAATTCAATCTTTGAAATATACTTAAGTTAAATAATTCTAACAGATTTAGTTTGAGATATTAACACAATTTTCTTTCTGAAGTGACTGAAGGATATAATTTGCATTTCCCCCTGAATTTTCCCATGGAGGACCACAAATCAATGTTTTATGCTTGCATGTCTATATTTAATACTTAGCAACTATCTACTTTGTAGAGTTATAGAAGGTTACACGTTTTGAAGTAACAGACTCATAAATACTGGTAGTCTTTGAGGACATAGAAAAGGAAGAAAGCTGATATTTGACAATAAGAAGTATCATAAACTCAAGCATCTCGTTCATGAGAGGTCTATTTGCTCTAGACCAAAGTTTGTCCCAGAGAGGATGATATATAATGGTTGCAGTTGGACTTATGTATGGACACCTTATGTTCTAAATCAAAAGAAAGCGGGAGGTGTTATGGGCCAGAACTGGAAACAAGGTGCTAAGTCACTGGAATTGATAAAGACAATACTTGTGTACTTAATACTTATTTGAGTTCACACCTTTAAGAGAGCATATATAAGGAAGAGCTCCCACAAGCCCACAGCAACCCACATAGGCACTCTTAGAGGCGGAGTCAGATTCATTCCAACTTCCATTTTTGTGCTGGCTATAGACTTCAGGAGATTCAGAGCCAGGATTCAATCAAGGAGATTCACAAGTCAGGATTCAGTTGAGGAGATTCACAAGTTGGGCAGAATGAGGGAAGACAGAAGCCCAGGAGCCCAGTCTCTCAGAGGCAGAGGCAGATTCATTCCATATTCCACCTTTGTGTTGGCTGGAGATTTGGAAGAGGAGAGGCTGAAGCTGGAAGAGACAAAGGACTAGTGCTAAGAGCTCTCAGAACTAAAGAGAGAGATAGGCCTCTAAGAAAGCTAAGTGGCTATTTTGAAAGAGACAATAAAGGAGCTGGACTTTAACTCCTGGCTGCATTTGAGGTGATTATTATCCAGAAGTGCCCCAAGAAACCTGCTCCCAGAGAACTTTATATTTTAGAGAAGAACATTACATTTTTTCTCATGCTCTGCAGTTTGAATCAATAGCATTCAGGCATCACTAAGGAAAAAAAATTACTCAAAGCTAAAGTTTGGGATAATATTTAGGGTTTCTTCAAAGAGGATGATAAAAATATACAATATAAGATACAATTATTTCATATGTGCAAAAGAATTGCCAAATACTTACATTCACACAATTACCAAAGCCTTAAAACAAATGCAGTAATTTAACTTACAGTGTTTATTATTCTTTTTACACAAGGAGGAGAAAATGCTACAATTTAAATCAGTTATAAGACAGGTATTTATTTCTTATCTTCAAAAAATAATAATATGAAAATGCTAAAAAAAAAAGCACATAATAAGAGAAAAGTCTACTAATTTTTATCATTTTTTCTTGGGACTTGAGACTTAAATCTTATTAGAACATAAAACAATTTGTAGAGAACACACCAATAAAGTTTGATTAAAATATTTACATAATATAGATCTAGAATCAAGTAACTGGATCAAAACAAGAATCTTATAGATTCTTATCAAGAATCATGATGTCAAGAATCATAAACCTTTTAATGAGCTGAGGCTGATAAATAGAAATAAGAAAAAAATGTTTATTAATGCTAGATACAGAGTAAATAAGGGTGACTAAAAATGATAGAACTTCACCATGAGAGACAGCTTAAATGATAATTTCCAACAGAGAGAAGCCAGAACTGCCAAATTCAAACTTTATTTCTGCTTTATTTTCAAATCATGATGGTTTTATAAAGAAAAAAAAATAAACATATTAACATGGACTAATACTCAAAATAAATAAAAAGAGAATAAGAAAGCATCTGGGCACCTTCAATGAATTCCATTCACCTGGTCCAAATAAACTATATATCCTAACATCTTAAAAGAGATAACATATAATTTCTGAGCTTCCTCAGCAATATTCAAAAATTATCAAAAATGTAGTTTTAAGTACAAAATTGGAGATTAGCAAATATTGTTCCAATTTGCCTTAAAAAGGGAAGAAATAAAACTTTATATCCTTTAGATCAGTGATATTGAGTTCATTGAGCTAATGTTTTTAAATGGATCACCAAATATATGAATATTTAAAAAAACATGCTTACAAAAACCTATGATTGATCAATTAGGAAAAGAACATGTTGGACAAATTTCATATTTTTTGGACAGGATTATTTAAAAAAATACTTCAAGCGAAGACTTGTTATTAAGATCAAAATACATCAGAAAGATGTTATTTTAACCATCCCTTCTTCTCTTCCATTTAAATGCTTTTGATACAATGAATGAAAGCCTGTTTCTTTTCTACATTGCTCATTTGACATCAATTTCTACTTGCTCTGAAAAACTATTTTTTTCAAAGCACAATCATTATTATTCATAACAATTTCAGTGGCAGATTATCCCATAAATGACTTCTCTAGAATGATGTAGTGCTTAGCAATAAAATGTTCTCTGTGTTTACTAAAAAAACTAGTGACCCTCTCACTACATTCTTTTAATTATAGGTCTTACAAAGCTGCTAAACAAAAAGGACAACTAGGTAATTGTGGATAAAATTCAAGGCCTGAAGTCAGGAAGGCATCTTTCTGAGTTCAAACATGTTTTCAAATACTTACTAGGTATTTAACTCTGGCATGTCACTAAACCCTGTTCATCTCAGTTTTCTCTACAACAAAATGAGCAGGAAAATAAGTGGAAAATCACTGCATTATTTTTGACAAGAAAACATTTAATAGGATCACAGACAGTCAGACACAACTGAAAAATAATGAATAACAATAAACAAAATGGCTGAAATGATACTAAGGAAAGGTTGACAGGGCACTGATTGAGGTTCAAAATTTGACTTGTTTTCTATTTTGGAAAATTCAAAATTCTTCAATGTAAAAGGAAGGTTGAAATAAATAATTTTCAAAACTGTTGTTTTATGTCTTTGACTCAATAGCAGCAATATATGGGCAACTTACTAGAGGTTCTAGTGAAATGATAAAAAAGAAATTCAGTATCAGGGCTTTAAAGATTCTTTGACCTTATCTCTGGAATTTGTTCCCCATTTGCTTAAATAGGTGAAGCTATAATTATTAGACAATGGAAGATGAGGGTTTTATGAACTCTGAGGTGTCAGTATTTCTTTTTTTTATTTTCTTTTTTTCATTAATTTTATAATTATAATTTTTTTGACAGTACATATGCATGGGTAATTTTTTTTACAACATTATCCTTGTACTCACTTATTTTTCAAAATTTCCCCTCCCTCCTTCTACCCCATCCCCTAGATGACAGGCAATTCCCATACATGTTAAATATGTTATAGTATATCCTAGATACAATATATGTGGGTAAAACTGAATTTCTTGTTGCATGGTAAGAATTGGATTCTGAAGGTAAAAGTAACCTGGGTAGAAAGAAAATAGTGCAAACAGTTTGCACGCATTTCCCAGTATTCCTTCTCTGGGTGTAGCTGATTTTATCCATCATTGATCAAATGGAACTGAATTAGATCTTCTCTTTGTTGAAGATATCCACTTCAATCAGAATACATCTTCATACAGTATCATTTTTGAAGTGTATAATGATCTCCTGGTTCTGCTCATTTCACTCAGCATGAGTTCATATAAGTCTCTCCAAGCCTCTCTATATTCATTCTGCTGGTCATTTCTTTCAAAACAATAATATTCCATGGCATTCATATACCATAATTTACCCCAAAAGTTCTCCAATTGATGGACATCCATTCATTTCCCAGTTTCTAGCCAACACAAAAAGGGCTGCCACAAACATTTTGGTACATACAGGTCCCTTTCCCTTCTTTAGTATTTCTTTGGGATATAAGCCCAGTAGTAGCACTGCTGAATTAAAGGATATGCAAAGTTTGATAACTTTTTGGGCATAATTCCAGATTGCTCTCCAGAATGGTTGGATTCTTTCACAACTGCACCAACAATGCATCAGTATCCCAGTTTTCCCACAGCCCCTCCAACATTCATCATTATCTTTTCCTATCATCTTAGCCAATCTGACAGATGTGTAGTGATATCTCAGAGTTGTCTTAATTTGCATTTCTCTGATCAATAGTGATTTGGAACACTCTTTCATATGAGTGGGAATAGTTTCAATTTCATCATCTGAAAATTGTCTGTGCATATCCTTTGACCATTTGTCAATTGGAGAATGGCTTGAATTCTTTAAAATTAGAGTCAGTTCTCTATATATTTTGGAAATGAGGCCTTTATCAGAGCCTTTAACAGTCAAAATGTTTTCCCAGTGTGTTGCTTCCCTTCTAATTTTGTTTGCATGAGTTGTTTATACAAAAGCTTTTTAATTTGATTTAATCAAAATTTTCTATTTTGTGATCAATAATGGTCTCTAGTTCTTCTTTGGTCATGAATTCCTTCCTTCTGCACAAGTCTGAGAAGTAAACTATCCTATGTCCCTTTAATTTATTTATGATCTCGTTCTTTATGCCCAAACCATGGACCCATATTGATTTTATCTTGGTATATGGTTTTAAGTGTGGGTCCATGGTGTCCATATTTCTTCAAGTAATCTTTTTTTTTTCAAAAACAAACACACACATACACATACACACACACACACACACACACACACACACATCATGAATAGGCCCAAATGGAATCTCTTGGAGTTATATGAACCATCTTCTGTACCTAACAAAAATAATTTGGGGTCTCCCTGAAAAAGAAGTAGTTTGTCAGCTGAATTTTTTATCTTATGATTGAGATGAAAGAAACTGAAATACTTTTTTTTTTAATAACAACTCTCATTACAAGAAAACTTTTCTAACCTTAAATGATATTTGTACTCAATAACCAGCCTAGTCCATTAGAAGTTTCCAGGTCCATTTACAGAAAACTGAACAAAATTGTCATGCCCCTTACAATAACTGTTCCTTATCTTGGTGAAGCCATAAAATAGATTGCCTAGGCTTTATATAAGTAATGTGAGACTATTAATGCTTTCTAAAATATGATTTCTATCTCTGACATTATTCATAATAATTTGGGTTTAATTTAGTAAGGTTTCCATACACTTTTACCATCCTTTTTAAATTTTAATTTAATTTTTTTATTTTATAAGTATAACTTTTTTTGACAGTACATATGCATGGGTAATTTTTTTTTTTTTTACCACATTATCCCTTACACTCACTTCTGTTCTGATTTTCCCCTTCATTACCTCCACCCTAGATGGCAGGCAGTCTTATACATGTTAAATATGTTATAGTATATCCTAGATGCAATATATTGTGCAGAACTGAATTTCTTGTTGCACAGGAAGAATTGGATTCATAAGGTAAAAATAACCTGGGAAGAAAAAAATGCAAACAGCTTACACTCATTTCCCAGTGTTCCTTCTCTGAGTATAGCTAGATTCTATCCATCATTGATCAATTGGAACTGAATTAGATCTTCTCTTTGTCGAAGATATCAACTTCCATCAGAATACATCCTCATACAGTATTGTTGTTGAAGTGTATAATGATCTCCTGGTTCTGCTCATTTCACTCAGCATCAGTTCAAATAAGTCTATCCAAGCCTCTCTGTATTCATTCTGCTGGTCATTTCTTTCAAAACAATAATATTCCATAACATTCATATACCACAATTAACCCAACCATTCTCCAATTGATGGGCATCCATTCATTTTCCAGTTTCTAGCCAACACAAAAAGGGCTGCCACAAACATTTTGGTACATCATACATGTCCCTTTCCCTTCTTTAGCATTTCTTTGGGATATAAGCCCAGTAGTAGCACTGCTGAATTAAAGGGTATGCAAAGTTTGATAACTTTTTGGGCATAATTCCAGATTGCTCTCCAGAATGGTTGGATTCATTCACAACTCAACCAACAATGCATCAGTGTCCCAGTTTTCCCACATCCCCTCCAAAATTTATTATCATTTTTTCCTGTCATCTTAGCCAATCTGACAGGTGTGTAGTGATATCTCAGAGTTGTTTTAATTTGCATTTCTCTGATCAATAGTAATTTGGAACACTCTTTCATATGAGTGGAAATAGTTTCAATTTCATCATCTGAAAATTGTCTGTTCATATCCTTTGATCATTTGTCAATTGGAGAATGGCTTGATTTCTTATAAATTAAAGTCAATTCTCTGTATATTTTGGAGATGAGGCCTTTATCAGAACCTTTAATTGTAAAAATGTTTTCCCAATTGGTTACTTCCCTTCTAATCTTCTTTGCATGAGTTGTTTGTACAAAGGCTTTTAAATTTGATTTAATAAAATTTTTCTATTTTGTGATCAATAATGATTTCTAGTTCTTCTTTGATCATGAATTCCATCCTCCTCCAAAAGTCTGATATGTAAACTATCCTATGTTCCTCTAATTTATTTATGATATCATTCTTTATGCCTAAATCACGGACTCATTTGGATCCTGTCTTGGTATAGTGTGTTACTTATGGGTCCATGCCTAATTTCTGCTATATTAATTTGCAGTTTTCCCGGAAGCTTTTATCAAATAATGAATTCTTATCCCTAAAGTTGGAATCTTTGGATTTGTGAAACACTAGATTGCTATTTTTATTCATTGTCTTGCCCTGTGAACCTAATCTATTCCACTGATCAACTAGTCTATTTCTTAGCCAATACCAAATGGTTTTGGTGACTGCTGCTTTATAATATAGTTTTAGATCTGGTACAGGTAGGCCACCTTCATTTGATTTTTTTTTTTTTGTCATTAATTCCCTTGAAATTCTTGACCTTTTGTTTTTCTATGTGAATTTTGTTGTTATTTTTTCTAGGTCATTAAAATAGTTTCTTGGGAGTCTGACTGTTATAGCACTAAATTAGTAGATTAGTTTAGGGTGTGTTGTCATCTTTATTATATTCAATTGGCCTATTTCAAGAGCACTTAATATTTTTTCAATTACTTAAATGTGACTTTATTTGTGTGTAAAGTGTTTTCTAATCTTGTTCATATAATTCCTGAGTTTCCTTTGGTAGATTCACAAATATTTTATGATATCACCAGTTATTTTGAATAGAATTTCTCTTTGTATTTCTTGCTGTTGGATTTTGTTGGTTATGTATAAAAAAGCTAAGGATTTATGTAGATTTGTTTTGTATCCTGCAACTTTGCTAAAGTTCTGAATTATTTCTAATAGCTTTTAGTAGAATCTCTGGGCTTCTCTAAGTATATCATCATATCATCTGCAAAGAGTGATAATTTGGTTTTCTCATTACCTACTCTAAGTCCTTTTACCTCTTTCTCAATTCTTATTGCCTAGGCTAACATTTCTAATGCAATATTGAATAGTAATGGTGATAGTGGGCAACCTTGTTACATTCCTGATCTTACTGGGAAAGGTTTCAGTTTATCCCCATTACATATGATGCTTACTGATGGTTTTAAATATATGCTCCTGACTATTTTAAGGAAAAGTCCTTTTGTTCCTATACTCTCAAATGTTTTTATTAGGAATGAATGTTGAATTTAGTCAAATACTTTTTCTGCATCTATTGAGATGATCATATGTTTTTTGTTAATTTGGTTATTGATATAGTCAATTATGCTAATAGTTTTTCTAATATTGAACCAGCCCTGCACTCCTGGTATAAATCCTACTTGGACATAGTGTATTGTCCAGGGGGTGTTCTTTTTGCTAAGATTTTATTTAAGATTTTAGTATAAATATTCATTAGGGAGTTTGATGTATAATTTTCTTTCTCTGTTTTCAACATACCTGGTTTAGGTATCAGTACCATGTCTGTGTCATAAAAGGAATTTGGTAGGACTCCTTCAATCCCTATTTTTTCAAATAGTTTACATAGCATTGGAGTTAGTTGTTCTTTAAATGTTTGGTAGAATTCACCTGTAAATCCATAAGGCCCTGGGGATTTTTTCTTAGGGAGCTGGTTAATTGCTTGTTCTATTTCTTTTTCTAAGATGGGACTCTTTAAACAATTTACTTCTTACTGTGTTAATCTGGGCAAGCTATATTTTTGAAGGTATTCTTCCATTTCATTTAAGTTATCTAATTTATTGGCACAAAATTGGGCAAAGTAAATCCTAATTATTTTTCTAATTTCTTCTTCATTAGTGTGAGTTCTCCCTTTTCATTTTTAAGACTAACAAGTTGATTTTCCTCTTTCCTTTTTTAAAATCAGATTTACTAAGGGTTTGTTTATTTTGTCATTTTTTTCATAGAATCAACTCTTAGTTCTAGTAATTAATTCAAAATTTTTTTTTTTACTTTCAATTTTATTAATCTTTCCCTTTATTTTTAGAATTTCAAGTTTAGTTTTTGTCTAGGGGGGTTTAATTTGTTCCTTTTCTAGCATTTTTAGTTGCAAGCCCAAATTACTGACTTTCTCTTTCTGTATTTTATGCAAGTAGGCCTCTAGAGATATAAAGCTTCCCCTTAATACTGCTTTGGCTATATCCCATACATTTTGGTATGATGTGGTATTATTGTCATTTTTTGGGTGAAGTTATTAATTATGTCTATGATTTGCCTTTTCACCCAATCATTCTTTAGTATGAGATTATTTAGTTTCCAATTATTTTTTGTTCTATTTTCCCCTGGCTTTTTATTGAATGTAATTTTCATTGCATCATGGTCTGAAAAAGATGCATTTAATATTTCTGCCTTACTGCATTTGAGTTTGAGGTTTTTATGTCCTAATATATGGTCAATTTTTATATAGGTTCAATAAACTGCTGAGAAGAAATTGTACTCCTTTCTGTCTCCATTTAGTTTTCTCCAAAGATCTATCATAGCAAACTTTTCTAGTATTCTCTTTACCTCTTTGACTTCTTTCTTATATATTTTTTGGTTTGATTTATCTAATTCGGAGAGTGCAAGGTTGAGATCTCCCATTATTACAGTTTTGCTGTCTATTTCTTCTTGCAGCTCTCTTAATTTCTCTACACCACTTGGTGCATGTATGTTTAATATTGATATTGCTTCATTATCTATGCTACCCTTTAGTAAGATATAATGCCCTTCCTTATCTCTTTTAATTAGATCAAATTTTGCTTTTACTAGAGCTGAGATGAGGATGGCTACCCCTGGTTTTTTGGCTTCACCTGAAGCATAGTAGTTTCTGCTCCAACCTTTTACCTTTATTCTGTATGTATCACCCTGCTTTATTTAGGTGTCTTTCCTGTAAGCAACATAGTGTAAGAATATGGTTTTAATCCAGTCTGCTCACTGCTTCCTCTTTATGGGGGAGTTTACCCCAGTCAGGTTTATGGCTAAAATTATTAATTTTGTATTACTTGTCATCTTGTTAACCCCTGCTTATGCTTTTCTCCTTTCCTTCTCTCTTACCCCCCTCCCCAATATTAAACTTGTGAGCACTACTTGCTTCTCACAGCCCTCCTTTTTTAATATCCCTTTCCCCATCTTAAAATTCCTCCCCCTATTTTAACCCTTTTCTTCATAATTTATGTATTCCATTCTGCTTAGCTTACTCTTTTCCTTTTCACTTTTACCCTCCCAGTATTAAATGAAGTAGAAAGAGTTTCACCATAAACCCAATATGTCTATATTTTTCTCTTTAAGCCAATTCTGATGAGAATGTCATACACTATATTCATCCTCCTCCATTCTTTCTCTCAGATATAATAGGTTACCTTTTCCTCTTTGTGAGATGTATTATCCCCACTTTACCTTGTTTCTGGTACAATTTACTTTCCACCTCTAGTTTCTAGAACAAATTATCCATGTATTCTTTATATTTCTTTATAGCAGAAATATAGTTCCCGAGATTTCTTTTTTACTTTTTTAGGAATCTCTTGAGTTCTATATCTGGAGAGCAAACTTTTGGTTTAGATCTGCATTTTTCATAAAAAAAAAACAGATGAAATTAACTTATTTTCCTGAATGTCCATCTTTTTCCTTTGAAGAAAATGCTCATTTTGGCTGGGTAAGTTATTTTTGACTGCATACCAAGTTCTTTAGCTTTTTGGAATATCAGATTCCATGCCCTTTGATCCTTTAATGTGGATGCTGCTAGATCCTGGATAATCCTTATTATGGCTCCTCTATATTTGAATTGATTTTTTTTCCTAGCAGTTTGTAATATTTTTCTTTGGTTTGATGGTTATGGAATTTTGGCCATTATATTTCTTGGAGTTCTGATTTTAGGGTACCTTTCAGTAAGTGATTGATCAAATTCTTTCAATGTCTATTTACCCTCTGCTTCTATAACTTCTGGGCAATTCTCTTTGATAATTTCCTGGAAAATAGTATCAAGGCTCTTTTTTTTTTCATCATATTTTTCAGGAAGTCCAATAATTCTCAGATTATATCTCCTAGATCTGTTTCCCATGTCTGTTGTTTTCTCAAGAAGATAGTTGACATTTTTTCCATTGTTCAGTTTTTTTTTTTTTTTTTTTTTTTTTGGTTTTGCTTGACTGATTCTTGGTGTCATTTGTTCAATTCTGATTTTCAATGAATTATTTTCTTCTCTCACTTTTTTAATATCTTTTTTCTAATTGCCCAATTGAGTTTTTAAGTGAATTGTTTTGCTTTATGGACTTTTTTTCCCCTTTTTCCAATTTTATTTTTTATAGAGCTATTTTCTTTTTCCAACTCACTGATTCTGTTTTTCAAATATTTGATTTCTTTATCCACTCTATCTTTAAATGATTGAGATGACTTATCCAGACTCTCTTGCCAAGTTTCCCTTTCTTTTTCCCATTTTTCTTCTAGCTCTCTTGTGAGAGCCTTTTTAATTTATTCTATGAGAGTTTTGTGTGTTGAGAACCAGATCATAAACCCCTTTGGGCATTCATCTGCAGATAGTCTGGTTTTAGTCTCCTCAGAGTTTAAGGTCTGCTCTCTCTATATATAGAAGCTATCAGTGGTTAGAGTCCTTTTTAATTTTTTGCTCATTTTGTCAGAGAAGAATCAAAGAAAACAAATTAACAAGAAAAACAAATGGTCTGCTTTTTTTTGAGGGGGTGGGGCTGGATGGTGTTACCTGGCTTCCTCTGTAGACTATGGGGGACAACATTAGCAGGACAGCAATGGCTGAGCAGCATCTGCTCTCTGAGATTCTGAGGCTCTAAGAGACTGCTGAGACACTTGGGTGGGGTTGGCCAAGTCATGAAGGGCCCTAGCTTTTCGGGGTTATAGTCTTTACCTCCTGTGTTTACAGCTTCTCTGCTAATCCTGTCTTGCTGCCAAGACAAAATATCCACACTGTGGGAAAGTTCTTGCCACAGAAATGTCAGAAATCATATCCTCTGGTCTGCTCAGTGTAAGCAGTCTGTTCCTGATCTGGCTGTCCCCACTCATGAGCAAAAGCAGACTTATTCTAGTGAATTTCAAAGATGTTTTCTGTATTTTTTCCCCAGTCAATGGACCTAAAATGGTTTTATAGTAATTCTTTTTACCAAGAAGCTAATCTTTTCCATTTTAATGCTATATCACTAAGAATAATGACCCGACTAGACATAGCAATGATCTGAAAGGGAAATCCACTGAAAGCATAATAATAATAACATTTTAAGAATATTTATTTTTCATGGTGTTGAAATACCACCTATAAAACTGTACATTTCAAAACTCTAAACATGCTTATCTAGTAGTGAGAACAATATGTGTTTACTAGCCAGCATGATGACTTTATAATTCATGTGCTTTTTCTTTTATATTCAATAAAAATAAATTCAGACTATTTAATTTTAACACCATGAGCTTTTCTCATCTCTTACTCATTTCCTAGATTTTCCATGAAAAAAATATATAAAAGGAAAGAATTACTTTTAATTCATAAATATATAATAGGAAAAAAATAAAGTTATAATTTTTGTGTTTCTTAAATTTCCAAATTTCAACTTTTGTAAGTTTATAACAAATAATGCTTTTGTAAGGAAAACAGGTTTATTTTCAAGAAATAAAAATGCTTGACAAACATAAGCAGTTTTGGTACAGACCAGCAAAAATAACAAAAGCAGGATCTGGTTTTTTCCATTTTTCCATTTTTTATTTTTATATATTTTTTTAATTAAGCTTTTAAAAAACATATGCAAGTATAATTTTTAACAATAACCCTTGAAAAACTTTGTGTTCCAATTTCTCTGCTGCCTCCCACCCCCTTCCCTAGATGGCAAGCAATGAAATATAAGTTAAACATGGTAAAATACACGTAATACAATATAGGCATACATATTAATACAATTATCTTGTGGCACAAGAAAAAATATATCAAAAAAGAACAAAAATAAGAAAGAAAATAAAATTCAAGCAAACCACAAAAGACGTGAAAATGATCCATACTCAGTTCTCACAGTCTTTTCTCTAGGTGTGGATCATCATCATTGATCAATGGCTGGTCTGATGCATCTTACTGTTGAGAAGAGCCATGTACAGCAGAATTGATTATCATATGATCTTGCTGTTGCCATGTACAATGATCTCTTGGTCTTGTTCAATTTACTTAGCATCAGTTTATATAAGTCTCTCCAAATTTGTCTGAGATCATCCTGCTGAGTATCTCCTATAGAACAATGATATTCCATAACATACTTCCATACCATATCATAACTTATTCAGCCATTCTCCAACTGATGGGCATTCACTCAGTTTTCAGTTTCTTGCCACTACAAAACGGGCTGCCACAAACATTTTTGAACATGTGTGTCTCTTCCCCTTCTTTAAGAACTTCTTGCGATATAATGCCAATAGAAACACTGCTGGATCGAAGGTTATATCCAGTTTGATAGTCCTTTGAGCATAATTCCAAATTGCTCTCCAAGATGGCTAGATTTATTCACAATTCCACTGAAAATGTATTTGTCCCAGTTTTGCAATATGCCCTCCAAAATTCATCATTATCTCTTTCTTTCTGTCATCTTAGCCAATATGAGAAGTGTTAGTGATATTTCAGAGTTGTCTTAATTTGCATTTCTCTAATTAATACTGATTTAAAGCACCTTTTCATATGACTAGAAATAGTTTTTAATTTCTTCATCTAAAAATTGTCTGTTCATATTCTTTGACCATTTATCAATTGGGGAATGGCTTGAATTCTTGTAAATTTGAGACAATTCTCTATGTATTTTAGAAATGATGCCTTTATCAGAACACTTGAATGTAAAAATGTTTCCCCAATTTATTGCTTCCCTTCCAATATTGTCTGCATTGGTTTTGCTTGTAGAAAAACTTTTTTACTTAATATAGTCAAAATTAACTATTTTGCATTCAAAAAAGAACTCCAGTTCTTCTTTGGTCACAAATTCCTTCTTTCTTCACAGATCTGAGAGGTAACTACACTATGTTCTTCTAATTTGCTTATAATATCACTCTTTATGTCTAAATTGTGAACCCATTTCAACCTTATCTTGGTATACAGTGTTTGATGTGGGTCAATGCTTCATTTCTGCCATACTAGTTCCCAATTTTCTCAACATACTTTATCAATTAGTGAGTTCTTATTCCAAAAGCTGGGGTCCTTGGGTATGTCAAACACTAGCTTAGTCATTGACTATTTTATCATGTGAACCTCACCTATTCCAATGATTGACCACTATATTTTAAAAGCCATACCAAATGTTTTTGATGATAACTGCTTTGTAATATAGTTTTTGGTCTGGTAGAGCTAGACTACCTTAATTTATATTTTTCCCATTAATTCTCTTGAAATTCTTGCCTTTTTCTTCTTCCAGATGAACTTTTTTTTTTTCTTTTTTTTTTGCTGAGGCAATTGGGGTTAAGTGATTCGCCCAGGGTCATACAACTAGGAAGTGTTAAGTGTCTGAGGCCAGATTTGAACTCAGGTCCACCTGAATTCAGGTCTGATGCTCTCTCCACTGTGCCACCTAGCTGCCCCTCAGATAAACTT
Organism: Sminthopsis crassicaudata; assembly: GCF_048593235.1. Classification (NCBI taxonomy): domain Eukaryota; kingdom Metazoa; phylum Chordata; class Mammalia; order Dasyuromorphia; family Dasyuridae; genus Sminthopsis; species Sminthopsis crassicaudata. The sequence goes on from NC_133617.1 coordinate 520,388,940, forward strand.
TTTTTTATTATTTTCTAAATCTGTAAAATTATATCTAGGGAGTTTTATTCATATAGAACTGAATAAGTAGATTAATTTATGTGGTATTGTCATTTTTATTATCTTTGTTCAGTCCACTCATGAGCATTTGATATTTTTGCAATTTATAAGATCAGATGTTATCTGTGTGGAAAATGTTTTGTAGTTGTTTGCATATAATTCCTGAATTTGCCTTAGCAAATAGAATTCCAGTTATGTTATATTATTGATAGATATTTTATTTTATTTTATTTTTTTATTAAAGATTTTATTTACAAAGGTTATGCATGGGTAATTTTTCCAACATTGACACTTGCAAAATCTTCTGTTCCAAATTTCTCCCTCCTTTCCCCCTCTCCCCTCCCCAAGCTGACAGGTAGTTCAATACATGTTAAATACATGTTGAAATATATGTTAGATCTGATGCATTTATACTTATTGCACAAGAAAAATCATATCAACAAGGAAGAAAAAGAAACACCAAGAAAGAAAATAAAACACAAGCAAATAACAACAGAGAGTAAAAATGTTGTGTTCCCATGGTTCTCTCTCTGAGTGTAGATGGCTCTTTTTATCACTGCACATGTGGAACTGGTTTGAATCATCTCAATGTGGAAGAGAGCCACACCCATCAGAATTGGTGATCTTATAATCTTGTTGTTGTCATATATAATGATCTCCTGGCTGTGCTCATTTCACTTAGCATCAGTTCATGTAAGTCTCTCCAGGCCTCTCTGAAATCATCCCTGCTGGTCATTTCTTACACAACAATAATATTCCATAGCATTCATATGCCATGATTTATTAAACTTTTCTCCAATTTATGGGCAGCCACTCAGTTTCCTGTTTCTTGCCATTACAAGAAGGCTGTCACAAACAGTTTTCCACATATGAGTCCCTTTCCCTCTTTTCATAGCTCTTTGGGATATAATCCCAATAGAAACACTGCTGAATCAAAGGGTATGCACAGTTTGATAACTTTTTGAGCATTGTTCCAAATTGCTCTGCAGAATTGTTGGATCCATTCACAGTTCTGCCAACAATATATCAATGTCCCACTTTTCCCACATTCCCTTCAACATTTGTTATTATCTTTTCCTGTCATTTTAGACAATCTGAGAGATGAGTAGAGAGTTTTCTTAATTTGCATTTCTATGATCAGTGAACTGGAGCACCTTTTCATATGGCTAAAAATAACTTCCATTTCTTCATCTGAAAACTGTCTGTTAATATCCTTTGACCATTTATCAATTGGAGGATATCTTGAACTGTTGTAAATTTGAGTGAGGTCTCTATATATTTAGAAATGAGGCCTTTATCATATCCTTTTAATGTAAAAATGTTTTCCCAGTTTATTGCTTCCCTTCTAATCTTGTCTGCATTAGTTTTGTTTATACAAAACCTTTTTAATTTAATATAATCAAAATTATCTATTTTATCATCAGTAATGATCTTTAATTCATCTTTGGTCACAAATTCCTTTCTCCTCCACAAATCTGAAAGGCAAACTATCCTATGCTCTTCTAATTTGTTTATTATATCATTCTTTTTGTGTAGATCCTGAACCTATTTCAACCTTATTTTGGTATACAATGTTAGGTGTGGGTCTATGCCTACTTTTTACCATACAAGTTTCCAATTTTTCCAGCAGTTTTTTTGTCAAATAGTGAATTATTATCTCAAAAGCTAGGTCTTTTGGGTTTGTCAAATGCTAGATTGTTAAACATGTTCCACTGACCACTGCTTTATAACACAGTTTAGGTCTAGTACAAATAAGCCACCTTCATTTGCTTTTCTCTTCATTAATTACTTTGAAATTCATGACCTTTTGTTTTTCCAGATGAATTTTGTTGTTATTTTTTCTAGTTAAGCAAAATAGTTTCTTGGGAGTTTAGAATTTCAAGTTTGGTATTTGATTGGAGTTTTTAATTTGTTCTTTTTCTAAGTTTTTTTTTTTTTTTTTAGTTGCAAGCCCAATTTATTGATCATCTTTCTATTTTATGCAAGTAAGCATCTAGAGATATAAAAATTCCCCTTATTACGGCTTTTGCATCCCACAAATTTTGGTATGTTGTCTCATTTTTGTCATTCTTTTGGATGAAATTATTGATTGTATCTATAATTTGCTGTTTCACCTATTCATTCTTTAGGATGAGTTTATTTAGCTTCCAATTGCTTTATGGTCTATTTTCTCCTTGCCCTTTATTGAATATAATTTTTATTGCATTGTGACCTGAAAAAATAATTTACTATTTCTGCCATTCTGTCTTTTGATTTTGAAGCCTTTATGTCCTAATATATGGTCAATTTTTTTGTGTGGGTTCCATTAACTGCCAAGAACAAAGTGTAGTCCTTTTTGTTTTCATTTAATTTTCTCCAAAGATCTATCATATCTAGATTTAAAAAAATTATTTAATATTGATATGGTTTCATTATTTATAGTATCCTTTAGCAAGATATAATTTCTTTCCTTATCTATTTTAATTACATCAATTTTTGCTTTTGCTTGATCTGGCATCAGGATGACTACCCCTCCTTTTTTAAATTTTTTTTTTAACTTTTTAAAACTTTACCTGAAGCATAATAGATTCTGCTTCAGCCTTTTACTGTAAAGGCTCTGCTTTAAATGTATTTTTTGTCCATAATATATTGTAGGATTCGGGCTTTTAAGCCAGTCAGCTTGCTGCTTACATTTTATGGGAGAGTTCAGCCCATTCACATTTACAGTTAAAATTACTCATTCTGTATTTTCTGCCATCTTATTAACCCCAAATTATACTTTTCTCTTTCCTTTTCCCCTTTTTTTCTTCCCCAGAATTTTACTTATGATCACTACTTGCCTTAAGGAGTCCTCCCCCTTTAGAGACCCTCCCTCTTTCTTATACTTTTCCTTTATTATTTCTGTTTTCCCTTCCATTTAGCCTACCCCTTCCCTTTTTGCCTTTCCTCTTTAATTTTCCTATATGAGGTATTTTCTTGGTGAAACCTAATTTATCTAATAATCTTTCTTCAGGACAAATCTGATAAAAGTAAGATTCACACACTATTCATCACACTCCCTTCATTCCCTCAGTTATAGTATGTTTTCTTTGCCTCTTCCTGAGATGTAATTTTGCTTATTTTACCTGACTTTCCTCTTTTTTCTGTTATCATCTCCATTACACCTCTATTTTTTTTAAATATTATAACAGTAAAATCAGATGATACATGTATTATCTATGTATACCCATAACAGAAATTCTCAAGGTTTTTTCTTTTCTTTTTCTTTTTACCTTTTTATGCTTCTCTTGAGTTCTATATTTGAAAGTTTTTGTTTTTGTTTTGTGTTTTGTTGTTGTTGTTGTTGTTGTTGTTGTTGTTGTTGTTGTTTTTGTTTGTTTTTTGTTGTTGTTCAGCTTTGGTCTTTTAATAAAAAATAAACGAAAATCACCAGTTTCATTGAATGTCCATCTTCTTCCCTGAAAGAAAATGCACAGTTTAGTAGGGTAATATCTTCTTTGATGCATTCCATGTTCCTTGGCCTTTCAGAATATCAGATTCCAGAACATTCAACCCTCTAAGGTGGAAGCTACTAGGTCCTTAGTGATTCTTATTGTGGATCCTTGGTATTTGAATTGTTTCTTTCTGGCTGCTTGTAATATTTTTTTTCTTTGATCTGATAGTTCTGAAATTTACTATGATTTCCTTGAGGTTTTAATTTTGGCATCTCTTTCATGAATTATTTTCTTTGATGATTTCCTGAAAGATATTCTCTAGGCTCTTTTATTCATCATGCATTTCAGGGAGTTAAATAATCTTTAGACTGTTTCTTCTAGAGCTATTTTCCAGGGCACTTGTTTTCCTAATAAGGTATTTTCTATTTTTTTCTATTTTTAATATTTTTGGTTTTGTTGACTGATTCTTGTTGTTTCATTGAGTTATTCTTTACCATTTGTTCTGAATTTTAGCAAATTATATTCTTTAATATCCTTTTTTTAAACTTCTTTTTTATTTGTCCAATTAAATATTTAAGGGGGCAGAGCCAAGATGGTAGAGAAGATACACACAAATCTGTAAGCTTACTTCTTCCCTCATTACCAATTAGTTGAATCACCCTCAAAAATAACACTGGACTGATAGAAACCACAAGGTTTGAAAGTATGACTGACCACCTGAAAAGAATCTGGAATTTCAACAGAAAAGGTCAGTTCCCAGGGGAAGAAAAAAAAAAGGCCAGCACAGACAGGGTTAGGTGTTAGCACACTGTGCTGATCAGGCTGGGGAGAACTCTGGGATCAGAGAAGCCATTGAGATAGAGGAATCTGGCAGAGGCTGTTAGCTCTTCTCTGCTTCTAAAACAGCAGCTCAGAAAAGAAATTAAGCCACTTTAAAATATAAAACCAGATACTAGAACCACCCCAATCCGGAAGTGACCTAACAGATCTTGGCATGGCTATTCAGCAATTTTCTGCTGTCCAGGCTTCACCTTGGGGTAGGTAAGAGCCTGAGCAGCGGGGACACAACCTGAGGCAATATCTAATCCACATAGTGCCGGGCTTGGCCGGAGGCTGTAGAAATCAGCCACAGAAGACCCAGAGAAGCAGAACCTTTGAAATAGGCACCCTGGTTTCCATGCAGACATTTTCAGTTTGAGTGCAGGGGCTTTTCATGTCAGCTGCTGATATCCACTCCCCACAGGACACATTGGCTGGGCTTTGTATCGACTTTACTGTTCAGTCTTAAACCTAATGGAAGTCTCTAGGACACACAGCAATGTCCTTCACTGGGCAACCCTCTCAGTGCAGCTGTACTAATCACCTCTGAGGCACTTCCAGGGAGGGGAGGGGAACTCTCTCCTAGAGCTATCTCTTTGCTCAGACACAGGAGCCATTAATCCATCTGGTCTGGGAGGAATCTGGTAAAGAAATAAATAAATTTACTTGTTACCCCAAGGACAGACCTCAAAATTTTTTTAACCATGAGTATAAAAGCTTAAGAGAACTATTGATTCCTTCTACACAGAGAAAGAGAGGGGTATCCAGGCCTGAGGAAGTTAACAGCAGAGAGTCAGCAGATAACAGCCTAAAGGGGAACAATACCTGCCCCCATCACATAACTCTCTCCTAGAAAAGATTATTAAAAAGTTAAGAGAGTTTGAAGAAAAATGGGGGAAAGTAAAGAGAAGCTATGTTAGAGAATAACAACATTCTGAAATTTGAGTTGGACAAAATAAAGAATTCACAGGAGATGCAGGGAAACAAAATTTGTGAATTAGAAAAGGTTAAAAAATCACAGGAAAGTAGAATTTCTGAATTAGAAAACATAAAAAATTCTCAAGAAAGTAGAATTTCTGAATTCAAAAAGATAAAAAAGTCTCAAGAAAGTAGGATTTCTAAATTGGAAAAAGAAAACAACTCTCTAAAAAATTAGGGAAATGGGAAAAAATTCAATAGAGCAAAATAATTCATTTAAAAACTCAATTAGGCATATACAAAAAGAACTAAAACATATGAAGGAAGAAAATAACTCATTAAAAATCAGGATAGAAAACACAGAAATGAATGATTCATTGAGAACCTAAGAATCAATCAATCAAAACAAAACAAAACAAAAAAAACAACAACAAAAAAAAAACCTGGAGAATAATGTCAAATACTTACTGGGAAAATCTATAGACCTGGAATATAGATCTAGGAGAGATAATTTGAGAATCATTGGACTTCCCAAAAACTATGACCAAAAAAAGAGCCTAGATTCTATTTGACAGGAAATCATCAAAGAGAACTGTCCAGAAATAATAGAAACAGAAGGGAAAATAGGCGTTGAAAGAATTCATTGAACACCTTCTGAAAAAGACTCTAAAAAAAGAACTCCAGGGAATATTGTGGCTAAGCTGCAGAACTAACAAACAAAGGAAAAAATATTGCAAGCAGCTAGAAAAAAGCAATTGAAATATCAAGGGGCCACAATAAGGGTCACTCAAGATCTGGCTGCCTCCACATTAAAAGACCGAAGGGCCTGGAAAGTGATATTCCAAAAGGCAAAAAATCAAGGAATGCAAACAAGAATAAACTACCCAGCTAAGTTTAGCATTTTCTTCCATGGAAGAAGATGGTCATTAATGAAACAGAGGAATTCCATTTATTTCTAAGAAAAAAGCCAGACTGAAACAAACAAAAAAAATTGATCTACATCCATAAGAATGAAGAGAAACAGAAAAAGGTAAAAAGAACTCTTGAGAGCTATATCTCTATTGTGGATATATAGAAAGTCCGCATGGATAATTTGATTTTACTAATATAAAAAGGGGGGAGTAGTTAAAGGAAGGGGGTAGTATCAGAAAAAGGGGAAGGAGTGATAAAAAGAGGGAAACTACAACCCAGAAAGAGGCATAGTAAAATATACCACATCTGAGGGAATTTAGAGAGGGGGTGAAACATTGTGTGAATCTTACTCTCATCAGAGTAGGCTCAAAGAGTAAATAATTGACATATTTGTTTTTCAGAGAATTCTCTCTCACCTCATTAAAAGGGGGGAGAGGAAAAGGAAAAAGGAAAAGGGGAATAAGGGAACAGTACAATAAAAGGGAAGGGACTTGGAAGGAGGGGGGAGGGATACTAAAAAGGAAGGGCTGCACATCACAAGTGGGGTCTATAAATTAAATATTGGGGAAGGTGTTCAGGGGGTTCAAGGTAAAAAAGCATAATCTGGGGATAACATGATGGCAGGAAATACAGAATTACTAATTTTAACTGTGAATGTCAATGGGATGAACTCTCCCATCAAACGGAGATGGATAGCAGACTGCATCAAAAGTCAGAACCCTACAATATGTTCTTTACAGGAAACACACTTAAAGCAGGGAGATACATACAGAGTAAAGGTGAAAGGTTGGAGCAGAACCTATTATGCTTCTGATAAAGCCAAAAAAACAGGGGTAGCCATCCTTATCTCAGATCAAGCAAAAGCAGAAGTTGATATAATTAAAAGAGATAAGGAAGGAAACTATATCCTGCTAAAAGGTAGCATAAACAATGAAGACATATCAATACTAAACATATATGCACCAAGTGTTATAGCAGCTAACTTTCTAAAGGAAAAGTTCAGAGATTTGCAAGAAGAAATAGACAATAAAACTATAGTAGTGGGAGATCTCAATCTTGCACTCTCAGATTTAGACGAATCAAACCTCAAAACAAATAAGAAAGAAATTTAAAAAAGTAAATAGAACATTAGAAAAACTAGGTATGATAGACCTTTGGAGAAAACTGAATGGCGATACAAAGGAATATACTTTCATCTCAGCAGTTCATGGCTCCTATACAAAAACTGACAATATATTAGGACATAAAGACCTCAAAATTAAATGCAGGAAGGCAGAAATAATACATGCCTTCTTCTCAGATCACAAGGCAATAAAAACTACATTCAATAAGAAGTTAGGGGTAAATAGACCAAAAAGTAATTGGAAACTGAATAATTTCATCTTAAAGAATGACCGGGTGAAACAGCAAATTATAGAAACAATTAATAATTTCACCCAAGATAATGACAATGATGAGGCATCATACCAAAATCTGTGGGATCCAGCTAAAGCGTTAATAAGGGGAAATTTTCTATCTTTAGAGGCTTATTTGAACAAAATAGAGAAAGAGAAGATTAATGAATTGGGCCTGCAACTTAAAAAGCTAGAAAAATTTCAGAAAATGAAATAGAACAAGCTATTAATCAAATCCCCAGGAAAAAATCCCCAGGACCAGATGGATTTACATATGAATTCTACCAAACATTTAAAGAACAATTAGCTCCAATGTTATATAAACTATTTTAAAAAATAGGGGATGAAGGAGTCCTACCAAACTGCTTTTATGACACAGACATGGTACTGATAACTAAACCAGGTAGATCGAAAACTGAGAAAGAAAACTATAGACCAATTTCCTTAATGAATATTGATGTTAAAATCTTTAAAAAGACTTCAGAAAATCATCCCCAGGATAATACAGTATGATCAAGTAGGATATATACAAGGAATGCAGGGCTGGTTTAATATCAGGAAAACTATTAGTATAATTGACCATATTAATAATCAAATTAATAAAAACTATATGATCATCTCAATAGATGCAGAAAAGGCATTTGATAAAATCCAACATCCATTCCTAGTATAAATGCTTGAGAGTATAGGAATAAATGGACTATTCCTTAGAATAATCAGGAGCATATATTTACAACCGTCAGTAAGCATAATATGCAATGGAGATAAACTGGAACCTTTTTCCAGCAAGATCAGGAATGAAACAAGGTTGCACACTATCACCATTACTATTCAATATAGTAGTAGCAAGGCTAGCCTCAGCAATAAGAGTCAAGAAAGAGATTCAAGGAATTAGAGTAGGAAATGAGGAAATCAAACTATCACTCTTTGCAGATGACATGATGGTAGACTTAGAGAACCCCAAAGACTCTGCTAAAAAGCTATTAGAAATAATTCAGAATTTTAGCAAAGTGCCAGGATACAAAATAAATCCACATAAATCCTCAGCATTTTTATATATCACCAAAAAAATGCAACAGCAAGAGATACAAGAAGAAATTCCATTCCAAACAAATGTTGAGAGTATCAAATATTTGGGAATCCAACTACCAAAGAATAGTCAGGAATCATATGAGAAAAATTACGAAGCACTTGCCACAAAAATAAAGTCAGATTTAAATAATTGGAAAGACATTCACTGCGCTTGGATAGGCCGAGCGAATATAACATAGATGACAATACTCCCCAAACTAATGTATTTATTTAGTGCTATACCAATCAGACTCCCAAGAAACCATTTTAATGACCTAGAAAAAATAACAACAAAATTCATATGGAAGAATAAAAGGTCGAGAATTGCAAGGGAACTAATGAAAAAAAAAAAAGTCAGATGAAGGTAGTCTAGGTGTACCTGATCTAAAGCTATATTATATAGCAGCAGTCACCAAAACCATTTAGTATTGGCTAAGAAATGGACCAGTTGATCAGTGGAACAGATTAGATACAAAGGACAAAAAAGGGTACATCTATAGCAATCTAGTCTTTGACAAACCCAAAGATATCAACATTAGGGATAAAAATTCATTATTTGGAAAAAACTGTTGGGAATACTGGAAATTAGTATGGCAGAAATTAGATATGGATCCACACTTAACACCATATACCAAAATAAGATCAAAATGGGTCCATGATTTACTTATAAAGAATGAGATCATAAATAGATTAGAGGAACAGGGAATAGTCTACCTCTCAGACCTGTGGAGGAGGAAGGAATTTATGACCAGAGGAAAACTAGAGATCATTATTGATTACAAAATAGAAGATTTTGATTACATCAAACTAAAAAGTTTCTGTACAAACAATACTAATGCAAACAAGATTAGAAGGGAAGTAACAAATTGGGAAAATATTTTTAAAAGCAAAGGTACTGATAAAGGTCTCATTTCCAAAATCTATAGAGAACTGACCCTAATTTATAAGAAATCAAACCATTCTCCAGTTGATAAATGGTCAAGGGTTATGAACAGACAATTCTCAGATGATTAAATTGAAATTATATCCACTGATATGAAAGAGTGTTCCAAATCACTACTGATCAGAGAAATGCAAATCAAGACAACTCTGAGATACCACTACACACCTGTCAGATTGGCTAAGATGACAGGAACAAATAATAATGAATGTTAGAGGGGATGTGGGAAAACTGGGACACTAATACATTGTTGGTGGAGTTGTGAAAGAATCCGGCCATTCTGGAGAGCAATCTGGAATTATGCCCCAAAAATTATCAAACTGTGCATACCCTTTGATCTAGCATTGCTGCTATTGGGCTTATATCCAAAAGAAATACTGAGGAGGGGAAAGGGACCTGTATGTGCCAAAATGTTTGTGGCAGCTCTTTTTGTAGTGCCTAGAAACTGGAAGATGAATGGATGTCCATCACTTGGAGAATGGTTGGGTAAATTATGGTATATGAAGTTTATGGAATATTACTGCTCTGTAAGAAATGACCAGCATGACTAATACAGAGAGGTTTGGAAAGACTTACATCTACTGATGTTGAGTGAAATGAATAGAACCAGAAGATTGCTGTACACTTCAATGGTGCATGAAGTTGTAGTCTGATGGAAGTGAATATCTTCAACATAAAGAAGATCCAACTCACTTCCAGTTGATCAATGATGGACAGAAACAACTACACCCAGAGAAGGAACACTGGGAAGTGAATGTAAATTGTTAGCACCACTGTCTATCTACCCAGGTTACTTATACCTTCGGAATCTAATACTTAACGTGCAACAAGAAAATTGGATTTACACACATATATTGTATCTAGATTATATTGTAACACATGTAAAATGTATGGGATTGCCTTCATCTAGGGGTGGGAGTAGAGGGAGGAAGGGGCTAATATGGAAAAATGATTGCAAGGGATAATGTTATAAAAAAATTACTCATGCATATATACTGTCAAAAATTTTTATAATAAAGTGACTGTTTTTTAAAAAAAAAGAATTTTTAAACGAATTTTTTTGTTCTACAGAAATTTTTTTTTCCCATTTCACAATTTCTGTTTTTTTCAGGAATTATTTTCTTTTTTTCATCTCACAAATTCTTTTTTTAAGGAGTCATTTTCTTTTTCTGTTTCACAAATTCTGTTTTTCTAGGAGTTGCTTTCTTTTTCCATTTTATCAAATCTACCTTTCAATGAGTTTCCAAATCCTCTTGCAAATTTTTTATTTTCTTTCTCTATTTTTCTTCTAACTCTCTTTTAATATTCTTTTTAATTTTTTCTAGGGGAGGCTTGTGTGATGGGGAACATCACCTTCTGGAGTTTATTTGGAGATGATATGTCTTTAGTCTACTCAGGTTTTGAAATTTATTCTTCTCTTTCACCATAAAACTGTCTATGATCAAAGTCTTCTTCATTTTTTTTTTTACTATTTTGTTTTAATGTTAAGGTCTACTTTTAGGGCAGGGAAGGTTTTCCAAGGGGCCAGGGCTGGAGTGGGTCACTTCTGGTGCTGGGTAAGTGTGGCCATATCCCATTAGATTCTGGCTTTTTGGGGGCTCATATCTTTTGTTTGTGTTGGATGTTTTATAACTTCTCTGCTTATCTGCTGGCTTGCAATCAGGGCAGAGTGGCCAACACTGCCATAGATTCCAGTAGATTCCTCCCTGTAGATTATCTGCCATGTGAAGTCAGGAAGACTCCAGGACTCTGCACTGTCTTGGCTATTATTTGTGGCCAACTGCTTGTGTTTTGCTGCCTTCCTCCCATTTCAGATTTAAACAAACCTTTTCTGGTCTATTTCCTCCCCATAGATTCTCCACTATGCGAGTTTTTAAGGGAATGTGTGTTGGATTTTATCAAATGCTTTTTTCTGCATGTATTGAAATAATCATATGATTCTTGTTTGTTTGGTACTGGTATAGATAATTATGCTAATTGTTTTCCTAATATTGAACCAGCTCTGTATTTCTGCCATAAATCCTATTTCATCATAGTGTATTATTCTGCGGATGACTTTCTGAAATCTCTAAAAGCAGGAATTTAGAAAAGAGAGATCTAGGATGGAGGCTGCTGCTATTATCATGTTTTGTCTCTAAGAAAATGGAAGGCATGAGGGCAGCTTGATTAGATCATCTTAGCCCCAGTGCTATAAATATTTTTTTGAAATTTTGTTAGGTGAATTTCTTTTAATAATTCAAGGCAATAAACTTTAGCAAGACTTTCTAAAACAGAAAAAAATGTGTGTGTGTATGTGTGTGTGTGTGTAAGAGCTGTGTGGAACAAGAGGCTTCAAGGAACAAGAACAAAGAGGTGACTAAATCAACAACCAATCTTACACCAACTGACTTTCTTTTTGTGGCTACCTGTCATAGATGTCAGAGGAAAGATTAAAGCTAGAAAAGAACAGAAATGTGATATCCAGAAAAGATGTTTCATCTTTATCGTTGGGGAATTTACACTTTTACTTGTGGAAACTGCTGTTTGATTCTGTTTTTTCAACACATGGTATGAGAAAATAGCAAAAGATTAATAAAATATATCATTAAAGGACATTGATAGTAATATGTGTGAATTTTCCAATTATATAGGGATCTTGAGCAGAAGTCACATTAATCATTTACCCTCCTTATGAGTGTGTACTTATATGTATTCCTTTAATTTATTGTGATTTTTGTTTAATGTTTTTGCTTTGAACTGAGTATCTTCTGGCTAACTTAAAAACAGAAAGCATATCAGGCAGGACTTATAAATTATAGTTTTGATTAGAGATTGATACAGAGTGCTTAGATTCTTGTGTCACTTTCTTTGGATATCCAAGTGCAATTGGGAGTTCTGAATGCTAAACTTTTCATTAGATTGAAAAAAATTATATATATATATATATATATATATATATCAATAATATGGCATGAGTCCCTTTATAGAGTTAATCAATAAAGAGACCAGTAGAAAGTTTGCTTTTAGTAAATGGAAGTTTCTAAAGGGAAAAAAAAGGATGTATATTTTTTCTAACATTTCCAGACAAGATTCTTTGATCAAAAGAAGAAATGTTATATTTGGGATAGACAGTTCAACAGATGTTTCCAGAGATCAGTTAACACTCATATTATTACTTATCTGTGGGAAACACAGAAAGTACAATGATACATAATGGCTAGAAAGTACAAAATATGTGTAATTATGTAATATTAAAATGTGTTTTACAATTATTTGATTCTGTATAACTATTGATTTAAATATTGATTTTTCACATAGTGTCCCTTTGTTAAGTAACAATATTAACAGATAGTACTATATAAAAGAAAGATTGAAGTTGTCTGTGCACCTAAAGAAAGAAAGCATATTGCATCATTTGGATTTTCCAAGTTATGCAAAATAGTTTGAGAAAAGGATTAAGAGTGCTCTTTTATGGACATAATACTCTTTTCTTTTTTTTTTTTTTTTTTTTTTCTGAGGCTGGGGTGAAGTGACTTGTCCAGGGTCACACAGATAGAAAGTGTTAAGTGTCTGAGACCAGATTTGAACTCAGGTCCTCCTGAATTTAGGGCTGGTGCTCTATCCACTGCATCACCTAGCTGCCCCCATAATACTCTTTTCTAGGTAAAGTGGTCTGAAAACAGAGAAAGTCTCTAGGAAATAGTTTTTATTCTCAATTATAAAAGACCTATGACATTTGGCAAAGGGGCTTGGTTTAAATAAAAAATGATAATAAATTGAGGGAGAATGACAAGGGAAGAAGAAATGGAAAGGCTTCCAATTCAGAAGAGAGCCTGAAAAGAGATAAGGAATGATGATTTAACTGATTCATCTTTATAAGACTTATTCCAGTGACCATTCTTTAATATTCCTATGGAGACCCATGTTAATAAATCAACATAACAATTAAAAACTCTTATATTTGTACAGGAACATTTCAAACTTTGAAAGATATTGTGATGAAGCAAATAATTTCATTTGCAATCAGAAAGACCTCAATTGATATTCATAATTATTACTTGAGTGACAAGTTTTAGATTCAGATTCACTCCATGAGACTAATTTTAAACTTCATTAAGGATGTAACTTACAGATAAGTAATGAGGTGGGCCAATGGAGTGAATTCCTATACCTATACCTCTCACATAAGGTTTACAAAAAGGCTAAGGTTAACATATTATTATTGTGTTATTTTAGATGTTTTAATTGTAGATGCTCATTTTTTTTTAAATGCAGAGTTTAAATTTTTTCTATTCTTTAGCTAAATGCTATTTTTGGTAAGACATAAATATATACATACTATGAGATATATAAGTAACTGCATAATAGGGTTTAAGGAACCATTAAATTGCCACCATTTAAAAAAGATAATAGTACCTCTTACAGGGTGGGTGGGATATACTCTAAAAGTAGAGAGATCATTTGTTCAAACCTTTGGAAATGAAGAAAGATCACATGTTCAAGCTTTAAAGAAATCAAATGCAAAAGAGATTATTAAGGCAAGGAGATTTCAAAGGCAAAGAGGAGATGAAATGAGAAAATGCAAATAGTAAGAGACTCCAAGGCTTTAACAGACATTCACTTTGAGGTTGGTTCTTTGCTCTTTTCACATGAATTAAAGTGAAGAAAAGATGCAGTGGTATTTTGATTAGCTATAGTGCCCTATTATAACTTTGAGAAAAGCTGAAATTAGTACCTCCAAGATTTTGAAAATAAAAAAGTTCGGTAGACTCATGACAATGGACTGAAACGAGATAATATTTCACGCAATCTAATCCAGGTATTCTCCATGAAAACATGACAAACATGACTACCTACCGTCTGCTAGCAAGTTATTGAGTTTTAATTTTTAGCACATACACCTTAGAAATCACTATGCTTTGGGACTTGCTTATTATTGTGGTGTTGATTGGTAGACTTGTAGAAGTGTTATAATGAAGATTAAATTTAAAATTGTGCATTTTTCTTTTTTCTTCTATGGAAAGCAAATTGTTAAAAATTTCTCAGTTACTGAGCTAAGTAGGAACTCAAAAGAAGGCTTAGTGAACAGTAATTGATATTGGTATGAGTGTAGCAGAAGACTCAGTGAAAATCATCAGAATACTTAGAGTTTAATGACTATAAATTGATGATGAAGATGGTAATAATGGAGAATAAAAGAAAATTATGATCATGATAACTGGTACACAATTAGTTAGTTAAAATTATTAAGCTCTTGCTATATGCAAGATACTGTGCTAAATATTTAATATGCAAAAAACAAAGAAAATAATCCCTGCCCTCAAGGATCTCAAAATTGAATAGGTGAGGCAACAAGTAATCAAGTATGTACAAACCAACTATGTACAAGATAAATATTTAGGAATTAAAGGAAGTCAAGGAAGTTAGTAAAAACATATGAATAAAAAGGGAAATCCCATGCCCAAAGCAAAGAGATGGTGTTTCTTGTTCACAGAATAAGGTGAATAATCTCACTGAATCAAAGAGTACATTGTGAAAAGTAAGGCATGAGAATACTGGATAGACAGAAGGATGTTAGATTATGGATAGATTCGAATGTGACACAGAACATTTTCTATTTGATCCTAGAGAAGATAGGAAGACAGAAATTGCTTGAGTAGGTATATCATGGGATTGAATTCAGAGAATAAAATATATAAAGGAATCCAAAATGACACCGAGTTAGCAAACCTAAGAAAGTGAGAAGATGGTATTGTCTACTACAGTAATAGAGAAGATAGGAGTGGGGAATACTTAAGGAGAGAAAGATTATGGATATGTCGATTTTAAATTTTAACTGGACATATATTTAGAGATAACTGGAAGACTGTTGGAGATGGGTTGGAAGTTAGTAAAGATAGGACAGGATATTGCTGATGATATGATGGTATACTTAGAGAACCCCAAAGATTCTACTAAAAAGCTATTAGAAATAATCCACACCTTTAGCAAAGTTGCAGGATACAAAATAAACCCACATAAATCATCAGCATTCTTATATATCACTAACAAAATCCAACCGTTAGAGTTACAAAGAGAATTCCATTTAAAGTAACTACCGATAGTATAAAATATTTGGGGATCTATCTGCCAAGGGAAAATCAGAAACTATATGAGCAAAACCACAAAACATTTTCCATAAAAATTAAGTCTGATCTAACCAATTGGAAAAATATTAAATGCTTTTAGATAGGGTGAGCAAATATAATAAAGATGACAATACTACCTAAATTAATCTACTTATTTAGCACTATACCAATGAGACTCCCAAAAAACTATTTTAATGACCTAGAAAAAAAAAACAAACAAAAAAAAAAAAAAACAAAGTTCATATGGAAAAACAAAAGGTCAAGAATTTCAAGGGAATTAATGAAAAAAAAAATCAATGAAGGTGGTCTAGCTGTACCAGATCTAAAATTATATTATAAAGCAGTGGTTACCAAAACCATTTGGTATTGGCTAAGAAATAGACTAGTTGATCAGTGGAATAGTCTAGGTCCAAAAGACAAAATAATAAATAACTTTGATAATCTAGTGTTTGACAAACCCAAGGACCCCAGCTTTTGGGATAACAACTCAATGTTTGACAAAAATTGCTAGGAAAATTGGAAATTAATATGGCAGAAATTAGGCTTTGACCCACACTTAACACTATACACCAAGGTCAGGTCAAAATGGGTTCATGACCTAGGCATAAATAATGAAATTATAAATAAATTAGAGGAACATAGGATATTTTATCTCTCAGACCTGTGAAAGAGGAATGAATTTATGTCCAAAGAAGAACTAGAGATCATTACTGATCACAAACTAGAAAACTTTGATTATATCAAATTGAAAAATTTTTGTACAAACAAAACTAATGCAGATAAGATTAGAAGGGAAACAATAAACTGGGAAAATACTTTTACAGTCAAAGGTTCTGATAAAGGCCTCATTTCCAAAATATATAGAGAATTGACTCTAATTTATAAGAAATTAAGCCATTCTCCAATTGATAAATGGTCAAAGGATATGAACAGACAATTCTCAGATAAAGAAATTGAAATTATTTCTAACCATATGAAAAGATGCTCCAAGTCATTATTAATCAAAGAAATGCAAATTAAGACCACTCTAAGATACCACTACATTCCTGTCAGATTTGCTAGAATGACAGGGAAAGATAATGCAGAATGTTGGAGAGGATGTGGGAAAAACAGGAACACTGATACATTGTTGGTGGAATTGTGAATACATTTAGCCATTCTGGAGAGCAATTTGGAACTATGCTGAAAAAGTTATCAAACTGTGCATACCCTTTGACCCAAAAGTATTGCTACTGGGCTTATATCCCAAAGAGATCTTAAGGGAAAAGGACCTGTATGTGCAAGAATGTATGTGGCAGCCCTCTTTGTAGTGGATAGAAACTGGAAACTAAGTGGATGCCCATTAATTGGAGTATGGCTGAATAAATTGTGGTATATGAAGATTATGGAATATTATTGTTCTGTAAGAAATGACCAACAGGATGATTTCAGAAAGGCCTGGAGAGACTTACTTGAACTGATGCTGAATGAAATGAGTAGGACCAGGAGATCATTGTATACTTCAACAACAATACTATATGATGATCAATTTTGATGGATGTGGCCATTTTCAACAATGAGATGAACCAAATCAGTTCCAATAGAGCAGTAATGAACTGAACCAGCTACACCCAGCAGAAGAAGTCTGAAAGATGACTATGAACCAAGCTAATTGGACACTATTTCAAAGTCCGTCTTTTTTTTTTTTTTTGTACAGCAAAACAACTGTTTGGACATGTATACATATATTGTATTTAATTTATACTTTAACATATTCAACATGTATTGGTCAACCTGCTATCTGGGGAGGGGGGAAGGAGAAGAAAAATTAGAAGAAAAGGTTTGGCAGTTGTCAATGTTGTACAATT
Organism: Sminthopsis crassicaudata; assembly: GCF_048593235.1. Classification (NCBI taxonomy): domain Eukaryota; kingdom Metazoa; phylum Chordata; class Mammalia; order Dasyuromorphia; family Dasyuridae; genus Sminthopsis; species Sminthopsis crassicaudata. The sequence continues at coordinate 520,406,400 of NC_133617.1, forward strand.
ACCCATGCATATATCTGGTAAATAAAAACTATTACAATTTAAAAAAAGAAAGAAAGAAAGAAAGAAAGAAAGAAAGAAAGAAAGAAAGAAAGAAAGAAAGAAAGAAAGAAAGAAAGAAAGAAAGAAAGAAAGAAAGAAAGAAAGAAAGAAAGAAAGAAAGAAAGAAAGAAAGAAAGAAAGAAAGAAAGAAAGAAAGAAAGAAAGAAAGAAAGAAAGAAAAGAAAAAAGTCAGGATTTTTTTAATTTCCAAATATATGTCATCTTTCCCATTCTCAATTTTTTCTTTTTTAAATAAAATTTTTATTATGAAAAAAAAAAGATAGGACAGGATAAGTAGACCTAAGAATTATCCAGATAGAGTTGGTAATTCAATACAAGGGAACTTATGAGGTCACCAAATGAAATAGTGAGTAGAGAGAAGAGAAGATGGCCGTGGACAGAATTCTGTGGGACCACTACAGTTAGAAAGCAGAAAGAGGATCTCCCTCATGACATTTGAAGTATATATAATGTAATTCTTTAATTTTATTTGTAAAGTGATATACATCCATTATCATATTTGAGTCTCATAACACCAGATTGTACCTTTTAATTTTTAACAAAAGAAAATGTCCCATATTCTGTATAATGTTATAGAGATCCGTTATTCCAGTTTCTAATAAAAAAATTAAAACACAGACATAGAAAATAAAATTAATTTTAAAATGATGAGAAATATACATGAAAAGATATGTTTTTATGTTATATATTTTAAAAAATAAAGTCTTTGAAAGCTAAGTCACAGCAAGCATTAGGAGTATTACATAGAAGCATGATTTGGGTAATGAAATATGAATGTAGATTTTACACACATGCATCCATATACAAATATATATATATATACATATATATGTATATATATGTACATGTATGTACAATTTAATTTGTGTGTATATCTATGCACATATACATGTATGTATAAACATATTTTATTTGCATAGTATATTGTATATAGGTATTACATGTGTATAAAAGTATAAATTAGTGTGGCAAAACTCCAGAATCATAATCTCAAGGAAAAATTTTTGCAGGCTTTCAGAAAAAAAAATAATAAAAACAATTTACGTAGGAGCCACAATCAGGATAATTCAGAATCTGGCAGCTTCTACAATAAAGGATTGGAGGGTCTGGAATACCATATTTCAAAATGCAAAGTATCTGGCACTGCAGACAAGAATCAAGTACCCAGCAAGTCTCAGCATCATCTTTCAGAGGAGAATGGATCTTCAATGAAGTAGGAGACTTTTAATAATTTATTTAAAAAAAAAAAACTAAACAGAAATAATATATTATATAAATAATAATAATAATAATATATAATAAAATATTATATATATATATATACATATACAATATGCAAACAGATTAGAAGAGAACCAAAAAAGATAAAGAGGGAGAAAATATATATATTTAAAGGATAAACTGTTTATATCCATAGATGGAAAACCAATATCTGTAACTCATGAGAAGTGCATATATCACTGGGGCAGACAGAAATGGGGCATCACAAGAAGAGAGGGTGTTGTGAATGAGGTCTGATGTGAAAACATCAAAGAAAAAGACATTAAGGGGTGGGAAAAAGTCAGTCCTGGAAAAAAGAGATACAGGGAGGTATTATTAGTTCACAAAAAGTGGGAAAGAAGGGAGGAGGATGAACATTGTCTGAAGCTTGTTCTCATCAGTTTTGGGTATAAGAGGGAATAATTTAATCATTCAACAGAGCATAGAAATTTATCTAACTCTATAAAGAAATAGTAGGAGAAAGAGTTATGAAAAGGGAGAGACAGGATAGAAGAAAGGCCATAAACACTAGGGAAAAGGTAAGAAAAGGAGCAAAGGATTGATAGAAGATAAGGTAGTGAATTGGGTGGTTAAAAAAAACAACACTACTATGTGAAGGAGGAAGAAGTGATAGTAGATAAGATGGATGGTGGAGTGGATTAAAAAAAACATAAGATAAAAGACAAGATGGAAAGAAACAACAAAAGATACAAAGGGGAGAAAATAGGAGGGAAGGTAATACAGAACTGGTAATCATGTTTGTTAATGTGAATGGATTGAATTCTTCCATAAAACAGAGCAAATGGCAGAGTGGGTTAAAAAAAATGAATTCTACACTATATTGTTTATATGAAATACATTTGACACAGAAAGACACATACACTGACAAAGGCTGGAAAATAATTTGTTATACTTCAGTGGAAGTAAAAAAAAATCAGGGGTATCAATTTTGATCTCAGATAAAGCAAAAGATAAAATAGATCTTATTAAAAGACATAAGGAAAGCAAGTACATCTTGATGAATGGTAAAGTAAATAATGAAATAGTAATGATGCTAAATGTGTATGCACCAATTGATAAAACAGGAAAATTCCTAGAGGAGATTTTAAAGCCAGTTACAGGTAGAAATAGACAGCAAAAATTAGCTATATATTAAGGGATAAAACCTCATAATCAAATACAAAAATGCAGAAATAGTAAATGTTTCCTTTTTAGACCATAATGCAATAAAAATTATATTCAATTGTATCATCAATATATTCAATTGTACTGTACTGACTGGCTTTCTAGAAGTCTCCAGAACAGTCTTGGTCTCAGCAGAATAATCACCATGAGAATAGTCAGGGATAAAGTCCAAAATCTTTATCATCTCCTTCACAGTCTGTCTCCTTTGCCTGGGGCTGGGCTAGCTTTCTGGGGGAACCTTCATATGGGCTTTGCTTTCAGTGGAGAAATACAGGAGGTAGGAGAGCCAAGAGGCTGATCAAATATGGAAATCCTGTGGCTGATTTTGTCCTCAATTTAAATATGCTATTACAATTACATCAATTGTAGAACTATTACATCACCATGCTAAGTACTAAGTATATGTAAACTAAATAATCATTGTGTCATCAATTACACTGAATTAACACTTTGTTGTAGAATTAAATCAATCATGATGAGCCTTAAGTATATTTCATGAAAGTTACTGCACTTTACATTCAATGAAGGACGAGGGAAAGATAAACTAAAACCAAATGGAAATTGAATAACCTAATCCTAAAAATTAAATGGATCAAACGACAAATCACAGAAACAATCCATAATTTCATCCAAGAAATTAACAAAAATGAGACAACATGCCAAAACCTATGAGATACAGCCAAAGCAGTTCTTAGGGGAAATTATATATCTCTAAAAAGTTTCATAAATAAATGATTAGATAAATGAATTAGGTATTCAACTAACAAAGCTAGAAAAATAACAAATTAACCCCCCAATTAAATACCAAATTAGACATTTTTAAACTAAAAGGACAGAATAACAAAATATAAATTAAGAAAACTGTTAAACTAATAAACAAAAGTAAGGGTTGTTCTTATTTTTTTCTTTTTTTTATTAATTTTTTAGAGTATATATGCATGAGTAATTTTTTGTAACATTATCCCTTGTATTCGTTTGTCCAGATTTTCCTCTCCCTCCCTCTACTCGTTCCCCTAGATGACAGGCAATCTCATAAATTTTACATGTGTTACAGTATAACCTAGATACAATATATGTGTGTAAATCCAATTTTCTTGTTGCACTTTAAGTATTACATTCTGAAGTTATAAGTAACCTGGGTAGATAGACAGTAGTGCTAACAATTTACATTCACTTCCCAGTGTTCCTTCTCTGGGTGTAGTTGTTTCTGTCCATCATTGATCAGCTGGAAGTGAGTAGGATCTTCTTTATGTTGAAGATATCCACTTCCATCAGAATACATCTTGATAGAGTATTGTTGTTGAAGTGTATAGTGATCTTCTGGTTCTGCTCATTTCACTCAGCATCAGTTCATGCAAGTCTCTCCAAGCCTTTCTGAATTCATCCTGCTGGTCATTTCTTACAGAGCAATACTATTCCATAAACTTCATATACCATAATTTACCCAACCATTCTCCAATTGATGGACATCCATTCATCTTCCAGTTTCTAGCCACTATGAAAAGAGCGACTACAAACATTTTGGCACACACAGGTCCCTTTCCCCTCCTCAGTATTTCTTTGGGATATAAGCCCAGTAGTAGCACTGCTGGATCAAAGGGGATGCACAGTTTGATAACTTTTTGGGCATAGTTCCAGATTGCTCTCCAAAATGAACGGATTCTTTCACAACTCCACCAACAATGTATTAGTGTCAAAGTTTTCCCACATCCCCTCCAAAATTCATCATTATTTGTTCCTGTCAGATTTTAGTGATATCTCAGAGTTGTCTTAATTTGCATTTCCCTAATCAGTAGTGATTTGGAACACTCTTTCATATGAGTCGATATACTTTCAATTTCATTATCTGAGAATTGTCTGTTCATATCCTTTGAACATTTATCAATTGGAGAATGGTTTGATTTTTTATAAATTAGGATCAATTCTCTACATATTTTGGAAATGAGACCTTTATCAGAACCTTTAAATATAAAAATATTTTCCCAATTTGTTACTTCCTTTCTAATCTTGTTTGCATTAGTATTGTTTGTACATAAACTTTTTAGTTTGATGTAATCAAAATCTTCTATTCTGTGATCAATAATGATCTCTAGTTCTCCTCTGGTCATAAATTCCTTCCTCCTCCAGAGGTCTGAGAGATAAACTATCCTCTGTTCCTCTAATCTAATTATGATCTCATTCTTTATGCCTAAATAATGGACCCATTTTGATCTTATCTTGGTATTTGGTGTTAAGTGTGGGTCCATATATAATTTATGGCATACTAATTTCTAGTTTTCCCAACATTTTTTTTCAAATAATGAATTTTTATCCCTAATGTTAGTAACTTTAGGTTTATCAAACACTAGATTGCTATAGTTGTACCCTTTTTTGTCCTTTGTACCTAATCTGTTGCACTGATCAACTGGTCCATTTCTTAGCCAATACTAAATGGTTTTGGTGACTGCTGCTATATAATATAGCTTTAGATCAGGTATACCTACACCACCTTCATCTGACTTATTTTTTCATTAATTCCCTTGAAATTCTCAACCTTTCATTTTTCCATATGAACTTTGTTGTTATTTTTTCTAGGTCACTTAAAGAGTTTCTTGGGAGTCTGATTGGTATATTACTAAATAAATAAATTAGTTTGGGGAGTATTGTAAACTTTATTATATTCGCTTGGCCTATCCAAGAGCACTGAATGTCTTTCCAATTATTTAAATCTGACTTTATTTTTGTGGCAAGTGTCTCATAATTTTGCTCATATGATTCCTGACTTTTGTTGGTAGATAGATTCCCAAATATTTGATACTCTCAACATTTGTTTGGAATGGAATTTCTCTTTGTATCTCTTGCTATTGCATTTTGTTGATGATATATAAAAATGCTGAGGATTTATGTGAATTTATTTTGTATCCAGCAACTTTATTAAAGTTGTGAATTATTTCTAATAACTATTTATTAGAATATCTGGGGTTTTCTAAGTATACCATCATATCATCTGCAAAAAGTGACAGTTTGATTTCCTCATTACCTACTCTTATTCCTTTAATCTCATTCTCAACTCTTATTGCTGAGGCTAACATTTCTAATACAATATTGAATAGTAATGGTGATAGTGGGCAACCTTGTTTCACTCCTGATC